>NC_135531.1:234904152-235522421 GCF_045843805.1 Urocitellus parryii | reverse complement strand
TCCTATGCAACACAGTGAGACCCTGTCTCTAAATAAAATACAAAAAAAGGGCTGAGGATGTTGTTCAGTGGTTAAATGCCCCTGAGTTCAATGCCCAGTACCTCCCCCCCAAAAAAAAGAAAGAAAGAAAGGAAGAAAGAAAGAAAGAAAAAGATAACATGAAACACACAGGAATCTGTTTGAAGAGGAGGAACTAGAAAATGCACATATGCTGGGTGAAGAAAGTATTCTTCACTTGTCCAAGGAATACTAACCAGGTTCAGATGGTTGGAGCAGAGTGAGCAAAGTCACCATAACACACCAAAGAGAGATCATAGAAGCATTGGTAGGACATTTTAAGGACTTTTGTTTTACAACAGGATTATGTGAAAAGAAATGACATGACCTAAGTTTTAGAAAAGGACTAACCTGTCTGCAACTTTAAAAATGGACACAGATAGAGGGCAAAGGTAGAAATTAAGGAGACTACTGAAAGATACTATTGGCAGATAATGTATATAATACTTTGGACAAGGGAGGTAGGGTATCAGCCTAATCAGAAGACATGATTTCCAGACTAATATGAAAAAAGGAGGACAGTTGAAGTAACTTCAAAGCCCTTAATCAGAGGCATTGAAGGTATAATGTTGCTGTGTTCTGAGGTGGATAAAATGTGCAATAAAACCAGATATTTGATTTCCAAATTATTAAGTTTTATATTTTTATTATTTATCAAAATACAAGAGGTTGAGTTTTTAGCTATATGTACATATCAGGAGCTCTGGAAATTCCACACCTGAGATATGAATTTACAGTTTGTAGCATACTAAGGCTATACGAAATTAGTGTAGCTAAATAAGAGAAGCCATTTCAGATTAGGACTGAATTCAATATATTCCAAATTTGAAAGTGGAAATTAGGAGGAAGAGGTACAGGAAATAGAGAAGAGGCGCTGATGAATGAGGAGATTCAAAATAAAGTGATATCCCAGAAGTCAAGTTTAAAAAAATATGAGAGACAGAGGAAGAGATTAATTACTGGCTGATTTGATAACATGGAAGTCTCAGGTGACAATGGTCAGACTTGTCTCTTTACTTGGATGGGAAAAGGCATCTGCAGCTGGCTCAAAGAGGATGAAAGAGAAGGGAGTATATAGAGCTCTTTTTTTAAAAAAAACATTTTATTGACAGTGTGTAGCAGGCAGTATGTTTATTATTGGGGCAGTTATGAATGAAACATAGTTTCTACTGTTAAGGAATTTATAGTATAATAAGAGATAAAACAAATATATAAGTAAATATGTATTTATGAATCGGAATAAAATGTTATAAAAGAAACCAATAAAGGACTGTAATAAAAAGAGGATCTGATTCAGGAAAGGCTTTCTTGTTCCTTGACAAGTGAAAAAGAGCCAGCGATCTGAGGAGGCAACAGTGCATGCCATGACCCCCAGAGGGAAAGAGATTGTTAAGATAGGAAATAGGGCAGGGGCCAGAGCAACAGGGAGAAGGGCTCAAGGTGAAGATGGAAAGGTAAGCAGGGTCTCACAGACCACAGTAAAGGAATTGCATTTACATTTTACAATGCAATATCAAGCTATTATGAAGGGATTTAAGAAGAAAAAATAGCATAACAGACTTAGGTTTTAAGAATATCACTAACTCCACTGAGCAGGAATGAGTACAGGGAGAACGAATTTGACAACTCTAATCCAGACTCAAGATGACCAGCTAGATTCATGGTAGTGTTGGTGGGGATGGGGATTTGAGAGTGGACTTGAAGTCTATTTTGAAGGCAGAATCCACCAACCAGTACAAAAGATGTGGGTGATGGTTAGAAGGAGTAAAGAAAGACAGGTAGAATCCAGAAGGTTGTTAAAAAATCTGACTGTTAGGGTCTGTAAACAAGTCAAGATGGCACCTGGCAAATGTTAGAGTCTGTAAACAAGTCAGGATGGCGCCTGGCATTTTGCCAGAGGGAGTGGTTTGTGAAGTAACACCATGGAGCCATTAAGTGTGGAGATTCCTTATTGGTTGACAGCTGTATCTATTTTATGTTAATTAAGATAAGCTGTGTGGAATGTACATATACCCCTCCTGTCCTACAATAAACGGCTCCCACTCCTGCTGTATCAATGTACACAAGTTGCTCCTCACCCCCCCCCCTTTTATTTACTACAGCCGGACTGCAGCATCTGACTACATCACCAAAATATGAAGTGTAAACTTTAAGAGGAGGATTTTATTAAGATAGAAGATGTAAATTCAATGTGATATGCTAGTGAAGATTATTTAGTCTGAGGGAAAAACAGTGAGGCAGGAAAAAGTGAATATCATTCCTGGGGCGTTGTCTTCGAATAGGCTGAGAAAGATGAGATTTAATTACCAAAAGGGTGGTTTGGTCTTTTCTATGAGCATGGAGAATTTTCCATGAGAGGTGAACTGCTACAGAATATGGGTGCTCAGGAGATTGGCAGAGTTGGTGGTGAAGAGTTTCAAGTTATTTTCATTTAGCATTTTTTCCCTTTAGTAAAACCAAAGGCAAGATTATAAGCTAAAATTGAAGGAAAGGCAGAGGTGTTGAGAGTCAGAAGAAAAAGACTGTCTGTGTCTGTGGAAGAGTGAAGTGGTGGTAACAATTCAACAGGTTGCCTAAGGGTGACTATGAAATTTAAACTAAGATCTGAATGTATGATTGCTTATTTAGAGTGACAATCACGTACCCAAGAGCAGGATAACACCTATGAACTGCTTGGGTCCAAAAATACTTTCTTTTTTTTTTTTTTTTTTTTTATTGGTCGTTCATAACATTACATAGTTCTTAATACATCATATTACACGGTTTGATTCAAGTGGATTATGAACTCCCGCTTTTACCCCGTATACAAATTGCTGTATCACATCAGTTACCCTTCCATTGATTGACATATTGCCTTTCTAGTGTCTGATGTATTCTGCTGTCTGTCCTATTGTCTACTATCCCCCCTCCCCTCCCCTCCCCTCCCCTCCCCTTTTCTCTCTCTACCCCTTCTACTGTAAATCATGTCTTCCATTTGTATTCTCTTGACTTACCCCTCCTTACCTCTTATATGGCATTTTGTATAACCCTGAGGATCGCCTTCCATTTCCATGCAATTTCCCTTCTCACTCCCTTTCCCTCCCACCTCTCATCCCTGTTTACTGTAAATATTCTTCTCAAGCTCTTCGTCCCTACCCTGTCCTTGTTTACACCCCTTATATCAAAGGAGTCATTTGGTATTTGTTTTTTAAAGATTGACTAGCTTCACTTAGCATAATCTGCTCTAATGCCATCCATTTCCCTCCAAATTCTATAATTTTGTCATTTTTTAATGCAGAGTAATACTCCATAGTGTATAAATGCCACATTTTTTTTATCCATTCATCTATTGAAGGGCATCTAGGCTGGTTCCACAGTCTTGCTATCGTGAATTGAGCTGCTATGAACATCGATGTAGCAGTGTCCCTGTAGCATGCTCTTGTTAGGGCTTTAGGGAATAGACCCAGAAGGGGAATAGCTGGGTCAAATGGTGGTTCCATTCCCAGCTTTCCGAGAAATCTCCATACTGCTTTCCAAATTGGCTGCACCAATTTGCAGTCCCACCAGCAATGAACAAGAGTGCCCTTTTCCCCGCATCCTCTCCAGCACTTATTGTTGTTTGACTTCCTAATGGCTGCCAGTCTTACTGGAGTGAGATGGTATCTTAGGGTAGTTTTGATTTGCATTTCTCTGACTGCTAGCGATGGTGAGCATTTTTTCATGTACTTGTTGATTGATTGTATGTCCTCCTCTGAGAAGTGTCTGTTCAGGTCCTTGGCCCATTTATTGATTGGGTTATTTGTTATCTTATTGTCTAATTTTTTGAGTTCTTTGTATATTCTGGTTATTAGGGCTCTATCTGAAGTGTGTGGAGTAAAGATTTGTTCCCAGGATGTAGGCTCCCTATTTATCTCTCTTATTGTTTCTTTTGCTGAGAAAAAACTTTTTAGTTTGAGTAAGTCCCATTTGTTGATTCTATTTGTTAACTCTAGCGCTATGGGTGTCCTATTGAGGAATTTGGAGCCCGATCCCACAGCGTGTAGATCATAACCAACTTTTTCTTCTATCAGATGCCTTGTCTCTGATTTAATATCAAGCTCCTTGATCCATTTTGAGTTAACTTTTGTGCACGGCGAGAGATAGGGATTCAGATTCATTTTGGTGCAAATGGATTTCCAGTTTTCCCAGCACCATTTGTTGAAGATGCTATCCTTCCTCCATTGCATGCTTTTAGCCCCTTTATCAAAAATAAGATAGTTGTAGTTTTGTGGATTAGTTACTGTGTCCTCTATTCTGTACCATTGGTCCACCCGCCTGTTTTGGTACCAGTACCATGCTGTTTTTGTTACTATTGCTCTGTAGTATAGCTTGAAGTCTGGTATCGCTATACCGCCTGATTCACACTTCCTGCTTAGTATTGTTTTTGCTATTCTGGGTCTTTTATTATTCCATATGAATTTCATGATTCTTTTATCTATTTCTACAAGATATGCTGTTGGGATTTTGATTGGCATTGCATTGAACTTATAGAGAACTTTTGGTAATATCGCCATTTTGATGATGTTAGTTCTGCCTATCCATGAGCAGGGTATGTTTTTCCATCTTCTAAGGTCTTCTTCTATGTCTTTCTTTAGGGTTCTGTAATTTTCATTGTATAAATCTTTCACCTCTTTTGTTAGGTTGATTCCCAAGTATTTTATTTTTTGGGGGGATATTGTGAATGGAGTAGTTGTCCTCATTTCCGTTTCAGAGGATTTGTCGCTCATATACAGGAACGCCTTTGATTTATGCGTGTTGATCTTATATCCTGCCACTTTGCTGAATTCATTTATTAGCTCTAATAGCTTCTTTGTAGACCCTTTTGGGTCTGCTAGGTATAGAATCATATCATCTGCAAATAGTGATAATTTAAGTTCTTCTTTTCCTATTTTTATGCCTTTAATTTCTTTTGACTGTCTAATTGCTCTGGCCAGTGTTTCGAGGACTATGTTGAACAGAAGTGGTGAGAGAGGGCATCCCTGTCTTGTACCAGATCTTAGAGGGAATGCCTTCAATTTTTCTCCATTCAGAATGATGCTGGCCTGTGGCTTATCATAGATTGCTTTTACAATGTTGAGGTATGATCCTGTTATCCCTAATTTTTCTAGCGTTTTGAACATAAAGGGATGCTGTACTTTGTCGAATGCTTTTTCTGCATCTATTGAGATGATCATATGGTTCTTATTTTTAAGTCTATTGATGTGGTGAATAACATTTATTGATTTCCGTATATTAAACCAGCCTTGCATCCCAGGGATGAATCCTACTTGATCATGATGTATAATTTTTTTGATATGTATTTGAATCCGATTCGCCAGAATTTTATTGAGGATTTTTGCGTCAAGGTTCATTAGAGATATTGGTCTGTAGTTTTCCTTCTTTGATGTGTCTTTGTCTGGTTTCGGAATCAGGGTGATGTTGGCCTCGTAGAATGAATTTGGAAGTTCTCCCTCTTTTTCTATTTCCTGAAATAGCTTGAAAAGTATTGGTGTTAGTTCCTCTTTAAAGGTTTTGTAAAACTCTGCTGTATACCCATCCGGTCCTGGGCTTTTCTTAGTTGGTAGTCTTTTGATGGTTTCTTCTATTTCCTCTATTGTTATTGGTCTGTTTAGGTTGTCTATATCCTCCTGGCTCAATCTGGGCAGATCATAGGACTCAAGGAATTTATCTATGCCTTCACTATCTTCTATTTTATTGGAGTATAAGGATTCAAAGTAATTTCTGATTATCTTCTGTATTTCTGAAGTGTCTGTTGTGATATTGCCTTTTTCATCCCGTATGCTAGTAATTTGGGTTCTCTCTCTTCTTCTCTTCGTTAGCATGGCTAAGGGTCTGTCAATTTTATTTATTTTTTCAAAGAACCAGCTTTTAGTTTTGTCAATTTTTTCAATTGTTTCTTTTGTTTCAATTTCATTAATTTCAGCTCTGATTTTAATTATTTCTTGCCTTCTACTTCTTTTGCTGTTGTTTTGCTCTTCTTTTTCTAGGATTTTGAGATGAAGTATGAGATCATTTATTTGTTGGTTTTTTCTTTTTTTGAGGAATGAACTCCAAGCAATGAATTTTCCTCTTAGAACTGCTTTCAATGTGTCCCATAGATTCCGATATGTTGTGTCTGTGTTTTCATTTAACTCTAGGAATTTTTTAATTTCCTCCTTGATGTCTTCTAAAACCCATTGATCACTCAGCAACCTATTGTTCATTCTCCAGGTGATGCTTGCTTTTTCCTTTCTTCTTTTATCATTGATTTTCAGTTTCATTCCATTATGATCAGATAAGATGCATGGTATTATCTCTACCCCTTTGTATTGTCTAAGAGTTGCCCTGTGACATAGTATATGGTCTATTTTTGAGAAGGTTCCATGTGCTGCTGAGAAAAAAGTGTAGCTACTTGATGTTGGGTGGTATAGTCTATATATGTCAATTAAGTCTAGGTTGTTAATTGTGTTATTGAGTTCTATAGTTTCCTTATTTAACTTTTGTTTGGAAGATCTGTCCAGTGGTGAGAGAGGTGTGTTGAAGTCTCCCATGATTATTGTATGTTGGTCTATTAGACTCTTGAACTTGAGAAGAGTTTGCTTGATGAATACAGCTGCACCATTATTTGGGGCATATATATTTATGATTGTTATGTCTTGTTGGTGTATGGTTCCCTTGAGCAGTATGAAGTGTCCTTCTATATCCCTTTTGATTAGCTTTGGCTTGAAATCTATTTTATTAGATATGAGTATGGACACTCCTGCTTGTTTCCGTGGTCCATATGAGTGATATGATTTTTCCCAACCTTTCACCTTCAGTCTATGTATATCTTTTCCTATCAAATGCGTCTCCTGTAGACAGCATATTGTTGGGTCTTGTTTTTTGATCCATTCTACTAGCCTGTGTCTCTTAATTGGTGAGTTTAAGCCATTAACATTTAGGGTTATTATTGAGATATGGTTTGTTCTTCTATCCATATTTGTTTATTGATGTTACTAAACCTGATTTGTTATCCTCTATGACTACTTTCCCCCCTTTACTGTCCTACCTCCCATTGTTGGTTTTCAATGTTGTTTTCCATTTCCTCTTCCTGTAATGTTTTGCCAAGGATTTTTTGAAGAGATGGTTTTCTAGCTGCGAATTCTTTTAACTTTTGTTTATTGTGGAAGGTTTTAATTTCATCTTCTAACCTGAAGCTTAATTTCGCCGGATACACGATTCTTGGTTGGAGCCCATTGTCTTTCAGTGTTTGAAATATGTTATTCCAGGATCTTCTAGCTTTCAGAGTCTGTGTTGAGAGATCAGCTGTTATCCTGATTGGTTTACCCCTAAGTGTAATCTGCTTTCTTTCTCTTGCAGCTTTTAAAATTCTCTCCTTATTCTGTATGTTGGACATCTTCATTATAATGTGTCTAGGTGTGGATCTCTTATGATTTTGCACATTCGGCGTCCTGTAGGCTTCTAGGATTTGGGATTCTGTCTCAATCTTCAATTCTGGGAAGTTTTCTCGTATTATTTCACTGAATAGACTGTTTATTCCTTTGGAATGGAGCTCTGTGCCTTCCTGTATCCCAATGACTCTTAAATTTGGTCTTTTGATATTGTCCCATAATTCTTGGATGTTCTGCTCATGGTTTCTTAGCAGACTTGCTGAGCTGTCTATTCGCGAGCTTTCGCCCCCCCCCGTCCACCGAGTTCCGACTGCCAGCGACGGCCGGGTATGGGCCCGACGCTCCAGCGCCATCCATTTTCAGGGCTAGTTGATTCGGCAGGTGAGTTGTTACACACTCCTTAGCGGATTCCGACTTCCATGGCCACCGTCCTGCTCAAAAATACTTTCTTTACTACTGTGAAATGCTTTGTGTTTAGGTTTCTCATCCCAAAGAAGAAGGTGAAGGCATAAGATAAAAATTAAATAAAAGACATTCAGAAGAAACTGAGATTCATGGTGGTTCATTACCAAAGGTTTGGAGAGGAAAAGAGAAAAACACAATCAAATATTAATGAAAGAACTGCTGGAATCCAAGTATAAGAGGGATCACTAGAAACACAGAAGATGGTGTCTGGAAAATAGGAAGCCCAAATTTGAGTGTGTGGAGGGGATTGAAAGATCTAGATGGAAACTGGCTAAGCAAGCACAGTTATATTGGAGCAGAATATCATTTGAGGTCTGGAAATTCTGAAGGTAGTGTATGGGAAAGATTGTCCATGTGGATATGCAGAATTAATTAATACCTATGGCAAGTGTAGTATTGGAGAGAAAGTGAACTGTCCTAAAATTTTCAGGGAATAAAGAAGTCTGAGAATCTGTACAGGACTATGTTGAGGAACAATAGCAGGTGGTATGATCTCTAATGTGTGCTCAGAGTTTGGGGCTTTTTTTAATATTAAGTATATTTTTATTCATTTCATAGTTCTCAGCTATATTTATAGTGAACCTAAAATGAGTCTGGCACAGTGTAGTCATATTCCACCGAGTAATCCAATTTAATCTGTGTAACAGAATCACTGCCCTTAAATAATATGACTTTTTTCCCCCCCTAGCAGAGTATCAAATAGTTTTGTGAACTAGAAATTAACAATATTGCTTAATTTGATCAAAACTTTTTAAAAAGTTAGGGGCTAAGACATTCTTTTTAAAATATTCTTACTAATTAGAATTTTCCTTTATGATACAAAAATTGTTCCTTTATAATCATTTTGGATACTAGTTTTTTCATGAATGAGTGACCCTTCCCCATATCAGCCTAGTATAGTACATGTCTAAAGATATTAAAATTCAGTGAACTTTTCCTTGAAAAATGACATTTTTCATTAATTCATAATGACATTATCAGTTTTCTAGCTTTCTGTTTATTTTCTAGGTCCCGAAATATATGCACCATGAACCCATTGTGTTCTCATTTTAGTATTTCTATTTTATTAGAACTGCTCAACAGTCATCTGTTTAAAGCAACTTACTGCTTTTACTTGGCTTCCCCTTGCAGTTATCACATTCAGAGAGAAATATTTTCTCTCAAGTAAATGACAAAAACACTAAAGAGCAATTTTATAAAATTATCTGGCTATGAAGATAGTGATTTTATATTCATTACACAATGGAATATTACTCATCATTAAAAGAGAATAAAATTATGGCATTTTCAGATAAATGGATGGAGTTGGAGAACATATCATGTTAAGCAAAATAAGCCAGGTTCAAAAAACCAGGAGCCAAATGTTTTCTCTGATGAGTTCATGCTAATCCATAATGGGATGGGGGCTTGGGATAAATGGAAGAACTTTGGATGGGGCAAAGGTGGGAGAGAGGGGAAAGGGGTAGGAAAGATGATGGACTAAGATGGACATCATTACGCTAGGTACATGTATGACTGCATGAACGGCATGCCTCTACTTCATGTACAACCAGAGAAGTGAAAAAATTCTGCTCCATTTGTGTACAATGGAGTTTCCTACTGTTATGTATAACTAATTAGAACTAAAAAATAAATAAATACATAACACCATGATTTAACATTACACATTGAAGTATATGCATAATTTTCCATTGGAAATGTTATAACATTTCTTATTATAATAGTTTTTGATTTCGAAAGAGAGATATGGAGGCAGACAATCATGATGTGAGTGAACTCCAAGAATGCGCCAAGTTTGCTCTGAGAATTTGGCGCTTTTTAAGATGACAGAGATGGGATATTCCACAAACAGCAATGGAAAAGAACAATCCCCTTGCCATGTACTATACACTTAGAGGTGATCTTTGAGATATGACAAGCAAGTGCCAACAACTCAAAGTTGCATATAGCACCAAGTGTTCCTCTGACTTACATAGTTTTATGCATTGTTGACTCCTTGATGTTCTCCCATGAATCTGAGATTGTCTCAATCTATTTTATGGATAAAATAAAACTATGGATTATATTCACCCACCTCCCACAAAATTCCTACTTCTCTCTGTGCCTTCTCTATCTTAAGAAATGCCATTACATTTAACAAGCTATTCAAATCAAATAACCCCAGAAGTTATTTTGAAACCTCTGTTTCCTTCATTCTTCAAATCTCATTCATCAATAATTCTTTCAAATTTGTCTCCAAAATATATCTAACATTGGTTATTTGATAGTTTTACTTAGTAAAGATTTGTTAATACTTACCCACAACTGAAGTTATTTTTAAAATTTATTTATGTACTCAATTATTTACCTTTCTATTCTAGAACCTAAGTAACTTCCTTGAAATATTCTGTCCTGTTTACCTTTGTATCTTTGCTTCCTCGGTCAATATCTGACAGACATTTAGTAACAAGTATTTATTGAATAAATAAATGAACTCATTTTAACTACCAGCTATGGAAATAATTTTTGTGCAGTAAGGAAAATTTATTAACCAGGAATTGGAGAATCTGAGTTATATTTTAAGTTTTTGTTTAAAAATTTTTATTGACATTATATCTCTGAACTTTAGTCTCCTCACCCAAATGGGAGGAACTTGAAATGAATGCATGTCAAATATTTCCTCCTGACCTAAAACCCATTCATTGACATCATAAATGACTTTGACTGGATTTCAAACTAAGACATTTGGATGACCTAGAATTTTGTCATAAGTTTAAATATGTGGCAAAGGGAGGCAATTTTACCATTTCATTTGCCATCATTATAAATTTCCAAGGCCAGCGATGGTTAGGGATAGGCCCTCAAATCTGCGTGGCTGCTTCACAAATCTGGTAAATCAGTGTTTTGTTGGAAGCACATATGGAGCCACCTTATGTGAGCTTGCCTTCTGCCAATGGGTACAACAGTTCTAGGTCATTATATTGCCAAATACTCTGACATATTTTTGCCTACATAGAATCATGACTAAGACCTGATACAACTAAAAGCCCCAAGTTACTGGCCTCTTTCACTGCTGGTAATTCTGTGAAGAGGAATGGAAGACCCCAGGTCAAGGCTGTGATCCATGATGAGAAGACAAGCACTTTAGCTGGTCTGTGTTTTCCATTATATGAGCCAGGGTTCGTTTTTCATGTCAGAAAATGTGCCAGTTGCTGTTCTAAAGATTCTGTGTTGCCTAATGCTGTTTGAAGAAATACACAGTTTTACAGAATTAGGATATTTTATGCTAATTTTTTGGCTCTAAATAACTAAGCAGAGGGTACTTGTGGTGCTTATTTAAATAACATCTCCACCCTTCTTGTCTCTTTTGGAAGGTTAATCTCACAAACTGGCCAGACAAACATTATACAGCCCATCTCACTGACAAGGACAGGCACTTTACTGAGGCCTGGACTGTTGGTTTACATATACAAACGGTCCTAGAACATGAGCCTGTTCTTCTTAACTTGCCTCATTAGCAGGCTGTCCTTTGAAAGACCTCCATAGAGGATGCCTCCAATCAGAATTTTAGCCCAGCAACAATTCTGTTAGGAAAAAAACAACTTGAACTAGGGTAGCTACTGCAGTCAACTTATTATTTTCATAAACATGGACATTTTCTCTAAAACAGCAATAAGAGATGTATTTTTCACTCATTTCATTAATTCTGTTTTATATTATTACATGCCGTAGGCAACAACTATAAAATATGTAAGTTACTTATTTAGAGTAGAACACCACACTGGATGTGAAATAAAGATTTATTTTTCAATAGCAACAAAATAAGAATACCTTCATTCTTTCCTACTGTCTGTATTAGAAATAACCTCCATAAACGGGAAGAATTTAAAAATAAAAAATGAAATGTAGGCAGACCAATGGATCGCAAAGGAAGGAAATGTACAAAATAAGATCATCATACTGTTCCAGCCGTTAGGTTTTCCTCCTGAGCCTCTCCACGTTCGGTTACTTAAATAAGGTGGTCTGCTTAAAACTGCAAGGCGTAAAATAGAGCTGCCTTAAATGGGTCACACTGACAATATATCCAAATTTTCTTCTTTTAGACAGTCATGATTTTGATTTTATTTCTGAAGAAAGAAGATAATTTTATGTACAGGGTAGAGTGCTTTCAATGTAAAAAAAAATGGAGGAAATGAGTCTAAATTATAAGTCTCATGAATCTGGGATATTTTAGTTACATATAGAAGTGTCATTATAGAGAAATCTTTGCTTTTAACATAACATGGAGCTGTTAAAGAGACTTGAATCCTACTCACTGATTGATTATTCATATTCATATTCATATGCTTTATGCCTAAAGTTGAAAAGAGGTAAAATACATATGAAGACACATGACGTAATAACTCCATGTATGTTAATATGAGTTTTCACCAAAACAGTACTCTTAAGCACCTGTCTTCATGCGAACATGTAAAGCACATCTGGAGACCACTATTGGTACTGACGAAAGGGACATTTGTAATCTAGTTACAGACCCACAGAGAGTCACTAAGAAATGTACCAGTATATATTTATATATAGACAGAATTTTCTCTTATAAATTTCAGTTCAGGTTTTCAAAATGATGCATTTGATTACATTATTAACTATATTACAGAGCAGCATTTCTCTAAGTGAGAAGTATTTGGTCAGAGTGTATATAATCAAGAATAATTTTTTTCTTCTTCTTTTTTAGTACTAGAGATTGAACCCAGGGATGCTTCACTACTGAGCCACATCTCCACCCCAATTTTTTATTTTATTTAGAGACAGGGTCTCACTGAGTTGCTTAGTGCCTCACTTTTGCTGAGGCTGGCTTTGAACTCTCAATCCTTGTGCTTCAGCCTCTCAAGCTGCTGGGATTACAGGCATGTGCCACAGTACCTGACTTCAAATTATAATTTTTACTGTAGTCTTCTCTCCTTTGGACAAACCATAATGACAGTTCAATTTTTGTACTGAATAATTGTTGGGAGATTAAGATAAAATAAGAACAATAAATTTTGCCTCTTGAAGATGGTCTTAAAGTTTAAGAAAAGTAAAAACCTCAAAATTTAATTGAATACAAAAAAATAAAAATTTAATGCTTTACCACATGTGCCACCAAGAAAAATACAATTGCATCAACTGATCATTTAGAAAATAAATGTTACAGGAATTTGATATTACAATGTGGAAAGGGAAATAAGTAAAGTGAAAGAAGAAGGAAGGAAAGAAAAGACAGGCAGGCAGGAAGGAGGAAGGGAAAATAATGGCAAAAGGTCTTGGTTATAGTTTTTTTTTTAATCAAAACGTCTGATTTTAATCAAGCACTGAAACATAATTGTTCCATCCTGCCAAACATGAGACTTTGTCCCAAAACTAAAGGCAGGGGAATTCATACAAAGCAGTGCCCCAAATTGTCCTGAGATGAGGCCATTTGGGGTTCCAAAGAAAGGAGTACTACACATCAGGGTTATCAATCCAAAGTGTTTATTAGGAAAGTTAATTACAGAGAGGGGATGCAGTGAATGCTCTGCTGGTCAGTAGGACAAGGGATGTTCTACCTAATTATGTCCATAACAAGGGGTTTGTGGTGTGGTGTTTATATGAGGTTTAAATGTTTTGGCTCAGCTGGAGTTCATTTCTTTCAGAGTTTTGGGCAACAACCCAAAGACCTTTGTCAGAACCCGGGAAGGCTCAACATAGAGGGAAAATCTGCAGCTGGATGGGTCCCAGAGTGAGCAGGGAGCTTCTTGACATCTTGGTTAGGGCAAAAAGAAGTGGAGCCCCATGATAATTGTGCTTTAAAGTAGATTAATAGATTAAATTTTCTAAATCAGAACTAGATTTTGGAATATATTAATGGGAAATGGAAAAAAATAGAAAAAAAAGAATATGTGAAAATATGGCTAATACATTTTCAGTATTGTCATATCACTATTTATATGAAAGCATTTATATATGATAATCATATCTGAAATATGAACCATTAATTATGTGAAACCTAACAATTGATTTTGCATAAATTTCATATCCTTTTTTAAGTCACTTCTAACCTAAGAGAACATGGTAAATATGTCAAGTAGAGAAATGTGTTTATCTCAGAAGAATTAAATATTAACATTGTTTAAAATAATTGAATTTAATTTTCAAATTGCTTTGGTATGTAATCTACTTCCTGAAAAAGCATTTATCCTTAAAACAGTTTTTCTTTATTTTATATTTAATTTATTCTAACTGCAGGTTTTGCTACTTTCTGATTTTAATCATGCATTTCCATGTACATTTTTTAGACAAAAGTATGCCTTCCATTTTAAAGCCAATAGTGATAAAGCAAGGTTAGAAAGGGACCTTTTAGAATACTATTATAATTATCATTGCCTAAAAGTGCTATGTGTTAGATTTATTTTAACCCAGGCTTTACACATTAATAAACTGTTATGTAGGTGGTAAAACAAAATTAGAAAGGCTGCTAATATTATAATAAGATTATTTTAAAAGAAACACCAAGGAAATAACTTACTTGAAAGAGTGGTCAGAAATTTTATAGAGTATTTGATTTACCTATAAAAGGATTACTATTTAAATAACTATATGAATAATACTTTTAAAGAAATACTTCATTTTAAAATGAATATCAATCATAATATTTTCCTGAATCATTAAATGAATTTTATCATAAATATACAAAAACTATATTAAATGATGGAAAAAATTTTTCAGGAAAACAAAAATTAGTACATCAATGATTTATCCACCTTTATGTTGTCCATAGATCTTTAAGAATGCTGCATTCTCAAATGTTAAGAAAACATATTAATATGTTTACATCATTGAAATTTTATAATTTGCCATATAACATTCCACAAAGGAATTCAAGGTCATTTAAAATATGACACTCACATTTCAAGGGAGAAGCTAAGATTTTAATTTGAAACAACTTGACTGCCTTAAATCCATAACTCACTTTAAGAATAAGAGAATCAATTACCCACAACTTATAAATCATTCAATGACTCAAGTTCTCACTTGCAGATGTGAGAGATGCTACAAGTTTGCCCAAATTAGTAATTATTCTAATAAACAGTAATTTACTAATGACATTTCGTCATTAAAAGAAAGAACGAAAGAAAGGACATTGATCTCTCTTCCTCATTTAGCTATAGCCTATGTCTTTGCTCTTTTTCTCAGGAAAACTTGAGACAGTTGCCGATGTTCCCTGACTACAATACTTAGTTACTTTCAAATCCTCACCGTTTAGATTTTCAACCCTCACTGCTTCTCCAAAAGCTCATTTTCATTTTCCTTCATGTCCAGCCTCGCTGCATTTTGACAACCCACATTCCTCTCCACAAATAGCTTTCTTTACTTGAATGCCAAAATGACATACTTTCTCAGTTTACCCTGTAGCTCCCAGACACCTCCGTTTCAATCTCCTGTATAGTCCCTGCTGCTTTGTTTCCTCATGTTGGGGTGCTTCACAGCTAGTTAGTTCTTCACTGCTCTCTCTGCACTAAGTCCCCTAATTATCTAATTCAGTAGAATGGCTTTTAAATGGAGACTCCTTCATGAGACTGTGACAATTGCAAATACATAGGATGTGACCTGCACTGTTTACATTGACATTCTTAAGTTTATATTTGAGTTTTGGCTTTTAGGTGTAGTCTGATAGGAAAAGGGAGCATGTGCCAAGTGCTTCAAGCTTCAGCTCATAAGTGTGTCTTCTTCCCAATTGACCTTCTCTTCCCCAGGATGGGAACCCTGCCTCTTGACCTACTGCTCCTTCCTGGTCACCACTACCACTTTCTGCATGCTATGAGAGAAGTGGGTGCAGTTATGAGAAGGGTTGGGGACTTGTGCCCTTTGCACCAAATGGTAAGGTGAGGCCCTGGGCATCTGTGAGAATCTGAACTTATTATATGAGTATCCCATGCCCCAGGAAGTACAACATCAAATAGCAAATAAAAGCTATCATGATAGGTTGAAAGAAAGGAAGAAATTTTTTCCTGCCTTTGAAATAAGGTACCCCACATTTCTTGCCTTGGGACCTACAAATTGTGTAATTTATATAGTTACCTCTGTTTCCAAAGCTGTCTACATTCATTCAATTTCCAAATATAAAGCATCAGCTCAGAACTATGTCCAGAATTCAAGGCTTCTTTATCCAACCAACTTCACAGTATCTCTATTTAGTTTTGTAATATAAAATTCTCAAAATCAAGGTGACAAACTTAATTGATTTTTGTCCAAGAGACTTGGTCCTCCAATAGCTTTACCTATCTAAACTGATGGAAATTCCCTACATCCAAATAAGGAGGCCAAAGCTTATCAAACTTTTGTTACTTTCCCACACTTCAAATCCATTCCTTCAGGAAACCCAGGACACACTGAAACCTCCCTATTTTCCACTACTCCCAACTTAATCTTTCATCTAATAGTTGCTCAAATGTAGCCTCCTCATCTCTACTTCAGTATACCACTCCCAAGTTCTTTTCTGAACTATGTGGTTGCAGTGAGTCATTTAATAAAAGGAGATCATTCACTTAGCCCTGTTTTCAAAACCCTACTTTAGCTTTCTCCCTATAGCCTCAGGATAAAATCTTAAATCCTCTCTTGATCTGTCTTCTTCTCTGACCTCATCTACTATATTTGATAACTTTGTTCCCTCTATTCTAGCTACATGGTGTTCCTTATTTCCTTAAACATGTGAGGCTTGCTCCTGCCTTAGCAGCTTTTCTCTGACCATTTACTCTGGTTGGATTATCTGCATGCTAATTTGCACATGGACAAATCCCTCACCAACTTCAAGTTTTATTTAATGAAAATTTCCCTGGCCATCCTATTGAGCACTGCAACTTGCCTGCTCCTCTGCACATCCAATCGGCTTTATCTTCTGTATTTTCATTTTTTACAACATCTAACATACTCTCCAATTTTTTTATATTGTACTTACTTATTTGCTGTCTCCTCATGTTAAAAATGTACTTTCTAAGATGACAGAGACCTTGTCCACCAATGTATTCAAAGCACCTGGCACAACATCTGGAAGATACTTAAAATCAAGTAAACATTTGGTGGATGAATGAATGTCAAAACTGTAGATTAAAACATCAATCCTAGAACATGAAGGGTTGTAAATAAATTCATACTAATAATGCTTGAAATTAATATAAAGCATTCATAAATCAGTAAAGGGAATATCCACAAAATATATATGAGTGTATAATCATCTGGCCATTTGTATGCATGTGTCTAAATGTGAAATTCTTCCTATCAGGTCATGTGAGTATTCAATTGAATTTATTTTTCCATGATTTTCCTCAGGAAACATGAACCCAATGTCTATCTACAGATGAGTGGATATACACAATGTGGTATATGTTAACCAAGAAATATTATTCAGCCTTAGAAATGAAAAAAATTCTGTCACAACATGGACAAACCTTGAAGATGTTACACAGAGTGAAATAAATCAGTCTACAAAAGTCAAATACTATTAGTTCCAATTTATGAGTTATCTAGTGCAGTTAAATTTGTAGAAACAGAAGGGATAGTGGTGATTTTTAGGGAAAGAGGAAAGAGAGAAATGGGAGTTGTCATTTGATGAGTGCCAAGTCTCAATTTTGCACCATAAAACAGTTCTGAAGATCTGCTTCTCAACAATGGAAATATTCTTAACACTACTCAACTATGCACTTAAAAATGGATAAGGTGATAAATTTTATGTTATGTATTTCTTGCCATAATAAAAACATGATATATTTAAAAATTAATGGGAAGATTACAATTGTTTCATGCCTTCCAAAAGTTTTTGTCAAAATTTCAATTATAAATATATAGGAAACAAACATATTAATAAAACTAATATCTATTTGGTACACTATAGTTTAGAACATTTTAATATTTTAATATAAAGAATTAAACTCTTGTTAAAAAAGCAGCTATTAAGAACAGTTTGAATAGTGTTTGCCTTCTTCTATTTGCCATATAACTATGACATGAAGTAAGAATCTTTCTATGCCTTGGAAAATTGCCATAATCCTTTCTAAGTTTGTATAATATTACAACACTTTATTCATTATAGTTTGAATGTCAGAAAATATCTTCATGAGTTCTATTAATGTGATATTTTTGCTTTTTGTCTTGGTTATACCAGCATAATTGCTCTAAAACATCCTGATCCTTCCAGTCACAACTCTTTTCCTCACTTAGGTCAGTAACATTATCTTCACTAAATTCTTCTTTTCAGTAGCAGCAGTTTTAAGCCTGGAATGGTGGCATTGCTTGTAATCCCAGCAACTCAGCAGGCTGAAGCAGGAGGATCCCAAGTTTAAGTCCAGCTTGAGCAATGTAACTTGACTCTTTCTCAAGATAAATAAAAAAGGGTTGGGGATGTAGCTCAATGGTAAGGTGCCCCTAGGTTCAATCTCAAGTAACACACACACACACACACACACACACACACACACACACACACACATAGAAAACAGTGGTGGTTTCTATCCTAACACTATGATTTAAGGAGCATGCTTTTTTTTGGGGGGGGGGGGATTTGAATAGCTAAGGTCAGCCATGGCCACATGACAGAAACCCAGGAAAAAGCATGAATAAAGATTCATATGAGCTTCCCAGATTGGCAACACCTTACACATGCTGCCACATTTTATCTTTGGAAGAGAAAACACACAGGTGACTCCATTGAAAAGGGACACCAAGAACCCTGCTCATGGTTTCCTTTGGACTTCACCCCATGCACTTTGCATAATTTAGATCTTTATTCTCCTTTCATTGTAATAAACCATAACCATGAGTTCTGAGCCATTCTGATTCCTGTTTTGTTGTTCTAGTATATCACTACACCTGAAGGTGGTCCTGAGACCCTTCTGCTATAAGGTAATTATAGAAAACAACTTGGAATCACTTGGAACATAACTAGTGTTCCATAAACATTAGACTCTCATCATGTTTTTATATTCTAATGGAAAAGTAGGTTGAATACACAGAACAGAATACCAGCACTGATCTTGTTTATTATTATATGAATGACCTCATATAGACTATGCATTAATTACATATAAATGATATAATCTGAATTCTGAAAGAAATGGACTATTTTATATGTAATATAAATAAATATACATATATGTATGTTTATATATATATTTATGATTAAAAGTTTTCTATATAACATAGATCTATTCCATATATGTAATTCTCTTCTATTTTATATATACAACAGAATATTTAAATAGAGGTACTGGAAAATAATTGCCCCAAATATGCTGCTAAAATATTTTACATATTCAGAAGAAGGAAGAGTGAAAATTTTTAGGGGAAATTAAAATATATTTAACTTTTAAAGTCTACTTTATAGTTTTTAAATACTTGTAAGTATTAAAAAAACTTTAAAATATAAAATTGCAACTTCTTTTAATAATCTTGTATCTTAAAACCGACACATTCTATGGTGTAACTTTAACAAGACTATTATTAGAGGTGAGAGACCAGGTCACATATTATGCTAAGCAGCTGTAATTTACAACAATGTTTAGTTTCACAATTTCAGCATGAGAAGCTGCCATGATCTGTGGTCTAGAGACTGCAGTAATGTGTGAGGATTTAACATGTTCAGCATAGACACTTTGAAAGGAACTTTCATTGCATTTCACAGAATACACGTTCTTAGAATTTTTAAAATTCAGTAAGGAAATTTAAATAAGCCATCCTGAACCCATAACCTATAAGTTGTTTTTTTAACGTACAATTGGTAGATGGATAGATCAATCTACATATAATTATACATAATTTTAAAACCTTTCGTCTTAACAAATATATCAAAAATATCTCTTATGCCAGTATCAAAAGAGTCACTAGATTACCTACTTAAAATGATCATTGTAGTTATTGCCTGACTTACTTAATTCTTTGAAAATTCTCATCTTGCTCAATTATCTAAATCCATGGTGAAATTTCTATGTCAACCTATTTTCATGCCCTATGTTTCTCTATGAGAATAAAACATTGATACCAAAGTGAATAATTCTCCTGGCAATTTTGCCTTCATTAAGAACTGTAAATTGGTAATTGTTACATTTATCCATCCCTAAAAATTCTGAACACTTGAAAAGATAATAATTTAAAATGGTAATGCTTTGTCAAACATGGCTAATGTTCATAGATACCTAACACCTGAGAGGTCTATGTGAAGAGTTCCAAAGGAACTGAGATTTTACTTTACTTGAAAATTATTATGATAAACTGCCACACTTTCCAGATATTGGTAAAGACACAAGATTCCTGGGTTGGAGACATATTATCCTGATCAAAAGCAATAGCTAGCATATCACTGATTTCTTATATAGATTCTGTTTTCCCAATTCAAACAGAGTGACATGAAGAGGTCCATATAACACACACCATGGGCTGCATGATGGGACTACTTCCTAGGGACCTTTAGCTTATGAAATAATGAGTTTTATTAAGGCAAGGGCCAGGTGTGGTGGCACATGCCTGTTTCATTTGGACTTTACCCCATGCACTTTGCTAATTTAGATCTTTATCCTCCTTTCATTGTAATAAACCATAACCATGAGTTCTGAGCTCATTCTGAGTCCTGTTTTGTTGTTCTAGTATATCATTGAGCCTGAAAGTGGTCCTGAGACCCCTCAATACATTCTGCTATAAGGTAATTTTTAAAAAACAATTTGGGATTGCTTTGAATCCCAAATTAATGCATGAAAGTTAACATTCTATGTTTAAATAGCAGCTCACAAGGCTGAGACAGGAGGGTTGCCAATTCAAAGCCAGCCTCAGCAAATTAGTGAGGCCCCAAGGGAATTAGCAAGACCCTGTCTCAAAAATAAAAAATGAAAAAGGGGTGAGGGGATGCTATGGATTGCTTCAGTGGTTGAGCACCCCATGCTGAATCCCCAGAACCAAAAAGAAAGAAAGGAAGGAAAAAAAAGAAGTTGTATTAAGGCAGTTTTGTATAAAATAAAAATTTTATTTAAAAGAATATTTTACAATGCCTATAATTTGTTCTGGAGAGATAAATTATCAACTGAACTGTCAACTTGTTTGCCTTAAATTGGTATTATCTCTGTCTTTCATGGATGGTGACAAGCCTGCACTTCATTCCATAGGTAAATGTGATCTGTCTCTCTTAATCTCATTCACTCTACAAATAACCTCTAAAGATAGTCCAGAAGAAAGAGTAATCAATTGCCTATTGAACAGCACACCATGCTAATCAATGCCATAGAAGGACTCCAACTACCTAGAAAACAACAAAGATAGCAATTATTCCTACCATCAGGGATAGAGGTCCTACTATTTCTGCCAGTTACATCTTAGTATCAGGATCACTAAGGAAAACATAATGATATTCAAGTTCTGGTTGGAACACTTTCACTCACATACAGAAGACACAGAGCAAGATCTGCTGATAGTGTGTGTTGGTCCCTCCTTGCCAACAGTTATCCCTGACACGGCAGGTAGAATAAAGGACCTTCATGCACCTGCCTTGTGCCACAATAGACAAGCCCCTGTCCCTCCTCTATGGAGTCTGCAATCATGAAAGTTGGGAGTGTGTCTGAGGACCACTAATACACATGCTTAAGCAGAACAAACAAGAGCTCATTGAGTCTGAAATAGAGAAAGATATCCCCACAACAAGCAATAACTAAAAGCTACGTGGGATTTATATCTCTTGGAAAGGAAGTATTGCACATCCAAGACCCATTCTCATATCCCTGACTGAGAATCTGAAGACTGCACCCATGAGACTGCCTTCATGATAGCAATTAAATCTTGAAATGTGCATACATAAGATATACCCATGAAGAAAT
The DNA here is from genome assembly GCF_045843805.1 of Urocitellus parryii. Classification (NCBI taxonomy): domain Eukaryota; kingdom Metazoa; phylum Chordata; class Mammalia; order Rodentia; family Sciuridae; genus Urocitellus; species Urocitellus parryii. The sequence goes on along the minus strand of NC_135531.1, from coordinate 235,500,664 downwards.
GTTTCTCAACAGTCTAATGCTATGTTTTCTATTTTTTTAAAAAATATTCTGCTCTATAATATTTATACTTTAAATTCCATGAAACTTATTTCAAATTATAGTCATTTATTTTTTCACAACTTGTATTTTTTCTAATACTTCTCTGTCTTATAGCAACTTTCCTCCTCATCTATAGAAGATTAACAGAGATACAATATCATTCCAGCCACTGTGAATCTGCTACTATCTGCACCCATTTTTCTATCACACCATCCGTTTCACACTCAGATTGGGGAAAAAAAATGGTTCTATTTCCCTTTTTCTCTAGTCATCAAACATAAAGTGTTAACTTTCATTCATTAATGCATTAGTTGAAGTTTCATATGATAACTATGAATGTATTTACCACAGAGAAGGTACTCAGTAAATTATAGGTAGAATAATTATGTGCAAAGAATTGTAGCAAGTGATAGAAGGCAAAGATGAATTATTCAACATCCTTCACACCTAAGTTCTTCATGGTCAAGTTACAGAGAAGGACATTTAAAATGCAAAGACTCATACAATGTATTATGAGCCTAATTTCTAGTTAGGAGAGTAGATCAAATATAAGAGGCTAGGATTTGGTAATTATGTCTTTTTCACATTATTATTAAAGACATTAACTATAACAATATCTTCAATTTGGGAAGGAAGTTCAAACATAGTAATGTATTCTGATCAAGGTGGAAGGAAGGGCACAGGATCAGAGATGATTTGATTCATATTCATCTTATAATTATTCATATTTGTTACAGTTTGGATATGAGGTGCCCCCCAAAAGTTATGTGTGAGACAATGCAAGAAAATTCAGAGGAAAAATAGATTGTGAGAGTTGTCACCTAATTTTATATAATTTAAATTTATCAAATATTTCAACATGCTACCTATCAAATGATAGAGGTGCAATTCATATACCATGAACTTTTACCTGAGATAAAGTTCAATAAGAGATTTTTTTCCAAATATTTAGTTTATAAATTCCAGTAATAGTAAATGCACATACAGTAACATTTCACATTAACAAACAGATTCAGAGCAGAGGGATTCAGCCTTTTTACCATTAAAGTACTTCTACCTACATTCTCTAAGTAATAACCATTAAAATTATAGCATTTAAATCTATTTGTCTTTCCTAAATGGTTGCCTAAGGTTTTAAAATTTTGTTTCATAATTGAAATCATAGTTTAGAAATTGATTTAGTTGGGAAAGTCCATTCCATTTTGTTGATTATAAACACATGGCCCTGTAAAGAAAATGAGACTATTTCTGCAAAATGAGAATTGAGAAAATAAATGAGTTTTATACAAAACTGAGTTTTAGCAATAAATTAGCTGCAACAAAAATATGCATAATTTAGAATTATATCAATTTTTCTCACATGTAAATATACATGTACATGAATATTTGAGAATTTGGTTCTTAATTAATAAGTAAATATGCAAAAGTGTAATATGGAGCTACATTAATGGTTCTTTGGGTCTCTTAGACAAAAATATTATCCTTGCAAAATTTTCAAACCCTTGAATAATGTCTCCCCTAGCAAATGACAATTTCTGTAAAGAAATTTTTTTGTAAAGAAAAAAAAATAATTAATCAAAATTGATATTCATGTATGACTGCTCCAAATTAAACCTTGCATTTCAAATAGAGACTTAATGCTTCTAAATGCTGTAGCAATTTCACAAGTCTGTCAACTGACCATAAGATGTAGTAAGTTTTCACACATGCCTCTCTCTTCTCTGCCCACTCCTATTTACACAGGTGAATACTTAGAAAAAGTAGAAAGAGGAGTGTATGAAAAACAATGGACTTGAGATGTAAAGATAAATCCAAAATAGTTATCTTCAAAACAAATTATTAAAAAGCCAGTATCCCCACTAAATATAACCTTTTGTTCTTTAATAAATGAATAAAGAATATGTTCTCAGAAAGCTCCTGTATCAAAGAGTCAGCTATTTTATATAAAAAAATTAAAAGGAATTTTTTGGGAATGACTTAGCAAAATTGTGTCTCAATATTCTATTAAAAAAATTGTGGGGATGCTAGTACAAAAACAAATAGGAAAGAAAGACATTTAGCTAAATGAAACAAAGGTTGACATACACATAATAACAAATTCACACTTAAAACTCACTGAAATATCTATCTAACACAATACTCAGTTCATGTCTCCAAACAAGAAATGTAGAAAAATTTTATTTTTCTAAAATTGATTGTTAACAATATCTCTAAAATATCAAGTCAAGTTCTAGTACCTTCCAAAATAAGGAAAGCAATTATTTTCCTTCTTTTTAATAAAATAATTATTGCTATAGAAACCATAAGTGATTAGTCTTCAGTCTGTTGGGGAATTGCATTGTGTACACTTTTCTAGGAATAAGAAGCAGGCTTGCCATTCCCTGAAACTGGATAATTTCATTTTAATATTCAGAAGTGTTTAGCTACTGATTCCTCCTTAGTGGAACCAGGGAGTTTAAAAACAAAAAACAAACAAAAGTATTACTCAAGGACTTTGCCAGTGGCTTGGTGCCAACTCCCTCTAAAACAGAGATCTTCTTTTTACATAGTTGAGCACCATAGACTTAGCTTCATGAGAGCAGGAATTTTATGTGACTTGATCATTAATTTAAGTCCAGTCTCTAGAATGGTGTTAGAAGAAAAGAAATACTATACAAATATTCATAATTACTGAAGGAATTTAATCTAGATTCCTTTAGTGCTGCAGTCATTCTTAAATAATAGTGAGGACCATATAAAATAATTTGTTCCCTTATTTTCCCATAGCAAGTCAAACAGGCATTTTTCCAACAAGGGTAGAGTTTAAAAATTTGGAAAATGATAGAGAATTACCTGTAAGCCAGATCACTATAGGAACTTCACATCAACATTATGGTTGAGCATTGCCTATAAGTAAGTTCTCCTACCCCTGACCCATTCATTGCCTCCTGCATTCATCCACATATTACCTGTGATCCTTGTCTCTAGCTCAAACATTTTAGTCCCTACCTCCTTTGTAATCTTTCTTCTATGGTCTCTGATTCTCTTGGAGAACACATTTTGTAAACCATTAGTCTGTTTATATACAATTTATTATCCTTTTCCCAATAAGGGAATCCTAGTTTATTTTCTAGGGACTGTGTTCCTATGATGTAGGACAGACAAGGCTGGACACCTCGAGGAATTAGCAGAAAGCAGGATTATTTTCTGCAGCAGTACAGTGAGGCTCATGCTTAAAAAATTTCTCTGGACCCTGAATCTGGAAACTCTTGGAACTTCATCCCCAGTTGTGGGGTGAGGGGTATAGCTTGGAGGTTCATATTTTTACAGGAATCTACATAAAAGTCTATATAAAGGCAATGCTGAGCTGACGTGGATCTGGGGCGAACAGTCTGGGCCTCTCAGAACACACACCGAGCCCGGATCTGCTGCATTCAAGCTCCCGTTTGCCTGCTTCTCACAGCCAAACTGCTGTGACTCAGCACTAAAGATCCCACTGAAAAACTGGTTGGCTCTTCTGAACTTACGGAGATAAATGCCAACCGAGCCTTCATAGGCAATGGCCACAGGATTGAAACGGGGCTTGGGAGAGACACTCAGGACCCACCCGTTGCATTGGTCACCCGGCAAAGGGAAACAAACTGTCGCCATTTGCATGGGATACCACCATGGCAGAGAACTGACGTCACCAGAACACGGCTGAGGAGATAACTTCATTGAAACCAGCAGCGACAGGTGTGTAATCCCCTAGCCATAGCTCTCCACACAGCGGGGAAACCTTAAGGGCCCCTCCCAGCTCTCCCGTGAGCGCAATAGCCTCACTGAGGGAATTAGGAGTGGCACGGGACTCATGGCTCGGAACTCCCAGCTATCGCTCCCACCAGTGCTGACAACTGAGGTCTCTTGCACCAGCTACCGGGGGCGTGGCTACCTGAGGGCAAGCAAATTCGCTGGGGGATCTCAGCCCCAAGCTCTACAAATTTAGGGTCTGAGGGAGGCAAACAGGGAGAGTGTGCCCAGTCGTTCATGAAAACAGGGCTCCCAGGAGCAGCAGACCTGGCGTGTACCCAGTATTGTGGTGAGCGGCACCCGTGAGAGGGGCCTGGCTAGAGGAAAAGTGGGGAAGTGACTAGACACAAGAGGAGGCCCTAGGCACTCAGGATTGGAGACTCGCCCAGTCTGGGAGGAGGAGCTGCTGCACAGTGATTGGTTCCCGCGTATTGAGAGGAGAAGCTTGACCCAGTGGGCACAGCTCCACCTACTGGAAGAGAAGTTAATCAAACTCTAAGACTGCATTTATTAATTTTTTTTTTTAATTTGGGATTTTTTTTAATTTTCTTTTTTTGTTGTTATTGTTTTTTAAATTTTTTTTAATTTATTTTATTTTATTTTATTTTTAAATTTAAATTTTTATTTTTATTATTATTTTTTAATTTTTCTCTTTTTTTCTTTTATATTGTTTTCTTTTGTCTTTTCATTTCTTTTCAATTTTCTTATTCCCCCTTTCTTGAATTCTACCTGCTTACTCTCATTCTCTTTAGTGACTTCTTCCCTTCCCTTTTAATACCTTTCCTCCCAAGCATCAAATAAATTTATAGGAGTAAACAGTAACTCAGCAGTCAAACAGAACAAGAAGTAACATGAGCAGCATGAAAAAGCAAGGAAGAAAAGGAGCACAAACAATGCAGGACAGCCTAAATATTCAGGCAGACCTAGAGTCATCAGAAAAATGGTTTTATAAAGAACTCAAGGAATACCTTAGACAGATGGAATGGAACCTTAAAGAGGATAAGAGACAGCAAATTCAATCAGTGAAAGAACACATTGAAAATGAATTACATAAACAGATAAAAGAAGAAGTTAAGCATCTTTATCAGGAGATAGAGATTATAAAAAAATCAAACAATAATTCTAGAAACTATTGAAAAAAATTAACAAAACTAAAAGTTGGTTCTTTGAAAAAATAAATAAGATCGACAGACCCTTAGCCATGCAAAAGAAGAGAAGAAGAGAGAGAACTCAAATTACTAACATACAGGATGAAAAAGGCAACAGATGCTACAGAAATACAGAAGACAATTAGAAATTATTTTGAAAACCTATATTCCAATAAAATAGAAGATAGTGAAGACATTGATAAATTTCTTAAGTCATATGATTTGCCCAGACTGAGTCAGGAGGATACACACAATTTGAACAGACCAATATCAATGGATGAAATAGAAGAACCAATCAAAAGACTACCAACCAAGAAAAGCCCAGGACCAGATGGGTATACAGCAGAGTTTTACAAAACCTTTAAAGAAGAATTAATACCAATACTTTTCAAGTTATTTCAGGAAATAGAAAAAGAGGGAGCTCTTCCAAATTCATTCTGAGACCAACATCACCCTGATTCCGAAACCAGACAAAGACACCTCAAAAAAAGAAAACTACAGACCAATATCTCCGATGAACCTAGATGCAAAAATCCTCAATAAAATTCTGGCGAATCGGATACAAAGGCACATCAAAAAAATTGTGCACCATGATCAAGTAGGATTCATCCCTGAGATGCAAGGATGGTTCAATATACCAAAATCAATAAATGTTATTCATCACATCAATAGACTTAAAGATAAGAACCATATGATCATCTCAATAGATGCAGAAAAAGCATTCGACAAAGTACACGATCCCTTTATGTTCAAAACATTAGAAAAACTAGGGATAACAGGAACTTACCTCGACATTGTAAAAGCTATCTATGCTAAGCCTCAAGCTAGCATCATTCTGAATGGAGAAAAATTGAAGGCATTCCCTCTAAAATCTGGAACAAGACAGGGATGCCCTCTATCACCACTTCTATTCAATATAGTTCTCGAAACACTGGACAGAGCAATTAGACAGACGAAAGAAATTAAAGGCATAAAAATAGGAAAAGAAGAACTTAAATTATCACTATTTGTGGATGACATGAATCTATACCTAGAAGCCCCAAAAGGGTCTACAAAAAAACTACTAGAACTAATAAATTAATTCAGCAAAGTGGCAGGATATAAAATCAACATGCATAAATCAAAGGCATTTGTGTATATCAGCGACAAAACTTCTGAAACGGAAATGAGGAAAAACACTCCATTCACAATATCCTCAACAAAAATAAAATACTTGGGAATCAACCTAACAAAAGAGGTGAAAGATTTATACAATGAAAACTACAGAACCCTAAAGAGAGAAGTAGAAGAAGATCTTAGAAGATGGAAAAATATACCCTGTTCATGGATAGGCAGAACTAACATCATCAAAAGGGCGACATTACCAAAAGTTCTCTATAGGTTTAATGCAATGCCAATCAAAATCCCAAAGGCATTTCTTATAGAAATAGAGAACGCAATCATGAAATTCATATGGAAAAATAAAAGACCCAGAATAGCAAAAGCAATTCTAAGCAGGAAGTATGAATCAGGCGGTATAGTGATACTAGATGTCAAACTATATTACAGAGCAATAGTAACAAAACCAGCATGGTACTGGTACCAAAACAGGCGGGTGGACCAATGGTACAGAATAGAGGACACAGAGACTAATCCACAAAGTTACAACTATCTTATATTTGATAAAGGGGCTAAAAGCATGCAATGGAGGAAGGATAGCATCTTCAACAAATGGTGTTGGGAAAACTGGAAATCCATATGCAACAAAATGAGACTGAATCCCCTCCTCTCGCCATGCACAAAAGTTATCTCAAAATGGATCAAAGAGCTTGATAGCAAATCAGAGACTCTGTGTCTGATAGAAGAAAAAGTTGGCTCCAATCTACATATTGTGGGGTCAGGCTCCAAATTCCTCAATAGGACACCCATAGCCCTAGAGTTAATAACAAGATTCAACAAATGGGACTTACTTAAACTAAAAAGTTTTTTCTCAGCAAGAGAAACAATAAGAGAGGTAAATAGGGAGCCTACATCATGGGAACAAATTTTTACTCCTCACACTTCAGATAGAGCCCTAATATCCAGAGTATACAAAGAACTCAAAAAATTAAACAATAAGCTAACAAATAACCCAACAACAAATGGGCCAAGGACCTGAACAGACACTTCTCAGAGGAGGACATACAATCAATCAACAAGTACATGAAAAAATGCTCACCATCTCTAGGAGTCAGAGAAATGCAAATCAAAACCACCTTAAGATACCATCTCACTCCAGTAAGATTGGCAGCCATTATGAAGTCAAACAACAACAAGTGCTGGCGAGGATATGGGGAAAAGGGTACACTTGTACATTGCTGGTGGGACTGCAAATTGGTGCGGCCAATTTGGAAAGTAGTATGGAGATTCCTGGGAAAGCTGGGAATAGAATCACCATTTGACCCAGCTCTTGCCCTTCTCAGACTATTCCCTGAAATCCTTAAAAGATCATACTACAGGGATACTGCCACATCGATGTTCATAGCAGCATAATTCACAATATCTAGACTGTGGAACCAACCCAGATACACTTCAATAGATGAATGGATAAAAAAAATGTGGCATTTATACACCATGGAGTATTACACAGCACTAAAAAATGACAAAATCATGGAATTTGCAGGGAAATGGATGGCACTAGAGCAGATTATGCTAAGTGAAGCTAGCCAATCCCTAAAAAGCAAATACCAAATATCTTCTTTGATATAATGAGAGCAACTAAGAACAGAGCAGGGAGGAAGAGCAGGAAGAAAAGATTAACATTAAACAGAGACATGAGGTGGTAGGGAAAGGGAGAGAAAAGGGAAATTGCATGGAAATGGAGAGAGACCCTCATTGTTATACAAAATTACATATGATAGGTTTTGAGGGGAATGGGAAAATAAATAAGGAGAGAAATGATTTACAGTAGATGGGGTAGAGAGAGAAGATGGGAGGGGAGGGGAGGGGGGATAGTAGAGGATAGGAAATGTAGCAGAATACAAGAGTCACTAATATGGCATTATGTAAAAATGTGTAACCGATGTGATTCTGCAATCTGTATACGGGGTAAAAATGGGAGTTCATAACCCACTTGAATCTAATGTATGAAATATGATATGCCAAGAGCTTTGTAATGTTTTGAACAACCAATAAAAAATAAATAAAACTGAAAAAAAGTCTATATAATTTTTTGAGTTCACATGAAGTTATTTTTGTCCCATTCTTTAGATTAGTCTGAGGATTTACAAGTTTTACCACAAAAGCAGAAATGGCATCATCAAGACTATAGCCAAACTTAGCTTTTGCAAGACAAATTATAGGAAGTCCTCACAAATAGGACGTCCTAAGTAAATTGAGCTTTCTGCAGAATTTTTTCTGATATTCTATTAATAAGACTATTATGGTAAGGGTCTCTGGAGAAGGTTAGTTAAGATTCTCTGGAGGAGGAGGGAGTGCCACTAAACCTACTCACCTTCTAAATAGAAATACAAATTCATTTTTCTGTACCCCATTAACTTTTCATTTGAAATGGGCTTAGTGTGACTCTGACTCTTGAATGCCACTTCCAGATTATCAGTGTTTCAACAACATTAGATAAAACATTCTCCTATGAAATTCAATTCCATCCAATAAATATAACTGCTTTTCTCATTATCATTTTAATCTGTCAATTTCATGGTGCCTCATTGTCAAATTATTATTTGCCAATTTAAATATCAACGTGATTCTAGTAGCTTCTGATAATGTGGAATATACATTCAAATTATAAGATACTTTCACACTTTTACCAGCAATAACTTCACTCCTAATTTAGTCATCCCCTTACATCCAGTCATCCCTCAATTCTTATAAAATCCAAATACTACCATTCATCGTTCAACTCTCATTTATCTAATTTTTATTTAACCATACTTAAATCTTCAGTTCTTATCCCTTATTTCCTATATTAATTCTATCTAGTTTTTACTTCCTTCCCTAAACAGCTCAGATCTTAAAGCACATTATTTAAACGAACGATTTTTTTTTTCCAGTACATCAAATTCTTTGCCCATTTTCATCTGTGGCCTAGGTAAGTAGAATACCTCCCCTAAAATTATCTACTCAGTACTTCAAATTAGATGTGCTAAACACTGATTTCATTATTTTATTCCTAAAACTAAGATAAATAATCTCTCTCTCCATAAAGAATATCAAACTTACCAGTTCTAGGAACATGAAATCAATTTTGATTCTCTAATCCTATATCCAATTGATTACCAAGTCTTTTCAGTTATAAATGTATTAATATCCATGGAAGATGTCTCCTCAGTTTGCAAGTCATGAAAATGTGTTTTGGATGATGAGTCAAATGATTGCACCAATGTGTGGAAGGAGCAGTTTTGTACAAAAACAACACCTATCACTCAGGGATTTTCAAGATGGCAGAATAGAGGAGGTCAATTTCCTGGCTTCTCTGTGGAGTGAAACCAAGAAAGAAGATAGGCAGCTTCTCGGCAAGGTGGGGGAACAAAAAAGTGTAGGGACTTTATGGAATTTAAAACTGAACATTCAAAGCAGACTGGACGCTTGGGAAGTTGGATATAATAATAAAGTAAGGAAGAAATCCCCAGAAGCACAGTTACTGCCATGGCTGGGTTGGAAGCACCAGCTGGAGTTGTCTCTTCATGAATATAGTGGAGGGATAAGGGAATTAAGAGAACCACATTTTTCGGGCGTTATAAGGCATGTCTGAGTATGGAGCACTTCGAGATCAAGGACATTGCCTGGGCAAACTTGTGATATCCACTGTACAATATCTGCATGCAGGGAAAGAAACCACCATCTCTCCAGGTGGCATTTGGAGAACAAAAGAAGGAACCATTTTGCAGCTACTGCATGGGATTGGCAGCTGAGGGGGCCAATTCCTGGCAAACCCGAGTTTGGCCCAAAATACAGGACCAGTAAACACACACTGCAAGGCATGAAGTGTGCTTGAGTGACCAGGAGAAAATCTAACATGGGAATAGGTTTCTACAGGGGACAGTTGGTCATGGAAACCCACCCAGCTCTATGCCTCCCCCTCCAATCAGACTGCTCCCAGGACTGACTGAAAGAAATGCCTCTGCCAGGAATTCCATAGAGCTGGGGTGGGAGAGATTGTTTGGAGACTGAACCTGAAACCAGGAAACATGGGGTTCAAAGGTGACATAGAGGACTAAGAATTGGATTCCCAACCACACAAGTGGAATCCAGGGGAGATCACTGGGGTACGGTTTTCCAGCATGGACCAGCAAGTACTGGGTGCTAGTAGGAACAGATTTAAAATCACCAGACTAACTGGCATTTGGTGAAGGGCCTGGAGCCCATCTAAACCTAAACCCTGCCTCCAGTAATTCAGCCTATAGGAATACCACTCTCACTTCCAGGAGGTAGAGCATCATGCTCCAGACAACCCCACCTAAAACAAATAAGGAGAGAAACTGAGAATCTTTTACATTCCAATGGAAATAAATCTTTAACTTTTCATCAACATTTTTAAAAAATTATTTTCCTGTGTTTAATTGTGACCTTAATGGTACATGGACATTTATACATATTCATATTTGTTTTTTCCCTCATTTCTTGCATTTTTGAAGCCAGTTATTATTCATGCTTGAGTAGCATATTTTAGTTTTATCTTGTATTCTTTTATTTCTATTTTTTTATTTATAAAAAATTTTACTATATATATATATATATATATATATTTGTGTGTATACATAATTTTTTTTCTCATGTTTCCCTTGATTCTCTCCTTTCTTCTGCTGATAGCCAACTCTGTTGTTTTTTCTTCCTTTAATTTTATACTTTTTCTCTACTCCTCTCTCATAATCATCACATTCTTTATCACTTATGTTCCCTCCCTGTCTACCATTTGAAATTGTAAACCCTTTTGCAAGCTTGCTGTTTTTATTGTAGCCAATAACTGATTGCATCATTTATGTTTATTGTGATAATTACCATTGTAGACATCAGAGGAGAAAGTATTTGGTTTAATGCTGAATATTGTTTGCATTGGTTGTTGTTATTATCTGTCTCCCCCAAAACAGTAAGGTACTAGAAACCTTCAGTGATACTATAAGTCCACAGGGTAGAAACTCTACTGGCTCAGACTCATACTGTTGAATGAAAAACAAATAGCATGAAAAAGCAAGGGAACAAATTGCCACAAACTAACCAAGATATTTCACTAAAGCAACCCATTGACACCACAGTGAAAGAATGTCAGAGAAGGAGTTTAGAATGTACATAGTTAAACTGTTCTGTGAAGTAAAGGATGGTATAAGAAATGAAATCAGAGAGAAAATACAGGAAGTGAAAAATCACTTCAACAAAGAGACAAAGATTCTTAAAAAAAAAAAAAATCCAAGCAGAAACTATCAAAATGAAGGAAAAAATAAACCAAATTAAAATATTGCCAACAGATGAGACCACACTGAAAATAGAACCTTAGGAATTGCTAGGAGCCACAGCAAAGTATTATGATGCATGGCACTTTTGGTTGTAAGGTGACACCAGCTAGCCATTGAGAAGATTTACATTCATATGGAAATTGGACTCCTGCTGTTCACCTTGGCCTGGTACAGGACGGGACTCCTGGAGAGTTCCCATTGGTTGGGGAAGGATAATAGGAGGGAATTCCGGGGGAGGTCCTGGGCCCCGGGTTCCGGTAGATGCAACCTCGGGGTGGACCGACTTGCTGGCCAGACGCATACGGGGTATTGGCGGCATTTTCAAAAATAAAGTTTTGTTCCTGCTTGAGTGGCTCGTGATTCTGTGCCCAGCCAGACTGCGGCAAGGAATGAAGACAAAAATATAAAATCTTGAAAATGAATTAACTATGAAAAGAACATGATAAGAATCCATGAACAGAACTTCCAAGGATTATAGGCTAACATGAAAAGACCAAATTTAGGATTTATTGGGATAGATGAAAGCATGGAGATACAAACCAAAGGCATGGATAATCTTCTCAATGAAATAATATCAGAATATTTCCCAAACCTAAAGAATAAAATAGAAAATCAAATATAAGAAGCTTATAAGACTCCAAATGTACAAAAATACAACAGACCCACATGAAGACACATTATAATGAAAATGCCTAACATACACAATAAGGATATAATTTTAAAGGCAGTGAGAGTAAAATATCAGATTACATATAAGGGGAAACCAATTTGGATCTCAACTGATCTCAAAGCTAGGAGGTCCTGGAATAACATACCAAGTCCTGAAAGAAAACAGATGCCAACTAAGAATCCTATATCCAACAAAATTAAGGTTCAGATTTGAAGGTGAAATAAAAACCTTCCATGATAAACAAAAGTTAAAATAAGTTGTGCCGTGTGTGGCAGCTTACACCAATAATCCCAGTGGCTTGGGAGCATGAGGCAGGAGGAATGTGGGATCACAAACAGCCTCAGCAAAAGTGAAGCACTAAGCAACTCAGTGAGACCCTGTCTATAAATAAAATACAATATAGAGTTGGGGTTGTGGCTCAGTGATAGTGTCCCTGAGTTCAATTCCCAGTCCTCCGCCCGCCCCCCGCAAAAAAAATGCAAATCGAAAGCCTACACTGCAGAATATTCTCAACAAAATATTCCATGAAGATAAACAAAAGTGAACCAGCAAAGGGAGGAACTACGCTAAAGGAATAGTCAATCAAAGGGGAAACTAATTCAAATTAAAAACTAGAAATAAACCCAAATGACTGGAACACAAATCATATGTCAATAATAACCTTGAACATTAATGGCCTAAACTCATCAACCAAAAGACACAAACTGGCAGACTGGATTAAAAAAACAAGACCCAATAATAAGCTGTCTCCAAGAGACTCACGTCATAGGAAGAGGCATCTACAGATTGAAGGTGAAAGGATGGGAAAAAAACATCACTCACGTGAATCACATAAATAAGTAGGTGTTTCTATCCTCATATCAGATAAAATGGATTTTGAACCAAAATTAATCAGAAGGGATAAAGAAGGCTATTTCATACTACTTGAGGGAATTCTACATCAACAAGATATAATAATCCTAAGTATCTATGCCACAAATAATGGAGCAGCTATGTATATCAAAAAAACCCTTCTCAATTTCAAGAATCAAATAGACCACAACACAATAATACTGGGTAACTTTAACATGCCTCTGTCACCACTGGATGGTGACAAAATTTAAATAAAGAAGCTATAAAACTAAAAAATATACAATTGATAATTTAGACTTAACAGACATATATAGAATATTTCATCATCAATAACTGAATACACTTTCAGCAGCACATGGATCTTTCTCTAATATAGACCATGTTGTGTAAGCTATCACATAGGTTTGTTTACAATTGCAATATTACCTTAACATATTTTTAGTATCTATAGGGTTATTTTGATAGCTCCCTTTCCATTGGTATTAATTTTTATGTTCTTGCTTTTTGCTTGGTTAGACTTGTTTGATTTTTATCAAATTTTAGCTCTATTATTTCTTCTGTATTTCATATATTATCTGTTCCTACTCCTACTTTTTTTCCTTTCTACCCCATAATTTGAAAGTAATTTCATTGTTATTCTAGCTTCTTTCTGATACAAGTACTTTAAGTTATTAATGTTCAACTGAGTGCTGTTTCATCCCAGAGACCCTGATATCTTAAGCTTTTATTATATCACGTAGTCAAAAGCACATTTTATTTACTTTTCTTGGGCTTTCCTCCTTGACCTCTGAGATATTTGTAAATGTGACATTTAATTTGGAAAGAGTTGACATGTTGGGGTGAGGTTGTATATATTTTAAGGTGATTGATTTCTAATTTAATAGACATTGCAAGAAACACACTCTCCATGATCTCAATTTTGAAAAGTAATGGAAATGCTTTTTATGTTGATTGTATTGGTTACATACATGTCAAAACTGATCAATTGCATCCTTCAAATATGTGCATTTTATTTATTTATTTATTTTACCTTAACATAGCTATGAAAAAGAAAAACTATCTCACTCTATCAACAAGGGAAGGTTGTTTTAATGTTTCTATTATTAACTATGGATCGAAGAAAATTGAACGCAGCTTGATTAAGGAGAAATAGCTGAGAAAGACTTTGAAAAAGAAAGCACAGCCAAGGAATGTAATTGGTCATGGGCCTCGAAGGCTCACATTTTATATAAATTTTTTTACAGAGAAAACCCATTGAATTTCTGAAAAGTTATATCTAGCATTCTGTTCAAAGTTATTTTTTTTTATTTACTCCTGCTACTCTCTGTTTTTTCCAAACTTTCATAAAAATATACTATGAAGCAAACCCTTGTATTAGAGTAGTTTTTCTGCCATTTTACAAAAAAAAATTTAAAAAAACTTTTATTTTCATAGATAATCTGATATTTAAAACTGATATAACAAAAATTCAAAAGGAGGTAGGCAAAATCTCATTGAATGTAGATTCCAATGAATGGTTAAGCAAAATAGTCACAGTGACCATAAAAACTATATCATGTTTAAATCTTCCAAAGCATGGAACTAAATGTAAATTCCATTTTAAAAATTTCTGCTATAATACTGGAAAAAATAACTCTTATAAATATAAAGTATGTCAGGGAAGATCAAAATTTGGTTCTCTGATCAAACAGCCTTAGAGTGAAATAAGTGAACAAAAAAGTGTCTGCAAATAAATGCTGGGTCATCTGCTTTGTCTCATAAGAGTGTCAAGAATTTAACATAAACATGAAAGTGTCATCATGTTCAATATCCTGAATGTAGCAGTACAGTCTAACAGAGTGTATTCCTGGAGTGATAATTCACCCATTATATAGAAAAGGGTTATTTAATGAAAAGAGTAGTAAGTATTACCCTAAGACATAAATTTAAACTTTAATAAAGTGCTATTTTGAATATATTTGGCACAAATATTATTCTATTCAATATTTAGCTCAGTTAATTTTGGATATAATTTTACCAAAGCAACCACTAAGAAGTAGAATTATCAATACAATTTTGAACAAGTTGACTTTAATACATATTACTTACTAATTATGAGGTCCTTCTGGTCTCAGTGTAACAGTGAGCTAGTCTGGTTTGTAGAATCATTGGGAAGTTTATTGACCTTAATATGATGTGCTCCAGTATCACAGGAGGGAGCAATGAAATATTTCAAGCACAAATTACAGCAATAAACAATCACAAACTCTCTCATCACTTTCTACAATGATACTTAGGTGGATCTATGTGTATTTCTCTTATCAGTACCATCAATTTGCCACACTCCAAAAAACTAGTGAAAATTTGTAAAAATATTAAGTATTCACAGAAAATAAATAAGCATACTTAATGGATACTTATATTAAGACTTGCTATAAATATTTTCATATTAGGAAGTATGAGGCTAAGAAATTGATATTTGAAATAAATTGGAAAACTAGTCAATAAACAGTTGAAAAATATTTTATATTTAATTTAAGATTTAAATATTTTAGTAATTTAAATATTTTATATTTAATTTAATTTTTAAATTTTCAAATATGAAGAGAAGCTCAAATATGTAAGCTATGAAAATTATATTCAGCCTATATTCTCCAATAGTATAGACTAACAAATGGATAGAAATTATTTGCCAGAAGTTTATGTTATTAATTTTAAAGATTTGTTGTACTTAGAAATGCTGGAGAGCTTTTTTTATTCAACTATTTTTTACTTTTCTTTTCTTTTGTGGTGCTGGGCATTGAACCCAGGGCCTCATGCATGCAACCAACTGAACTATATCCCCAGCCCTGATTTTCACTTCTGTAAATACATTATATTATAGGCGTCATATGTTTCCTCAAAAAAAAAAAACAAAGAAAGAAAACATGATGCATGATGGCTAGTTAAAAAAAAAATCCTACTTCAGCTATTTATATATTCACATTTTGAATAAGACAAACTAACTTTTTATAAACTTTTCTTTATTACTCTAAATTCCAACTTAGGAGAAATTTGATTACTTAGATTTTTGCATATCATGCTATCAGCAGGAAGCAATAATACAGGATTTATCAGAGGGACAGTTATCAAGTAAGTGTGGGAAACTGTCCCTTACTTGTAGGTACTCTGACATCAATCCATCTTGCTTCACCCCACACACGACCAGCAAGCAATTTATAAAAACGTCACTTCCAAATACACCCAGAACCCTCTGAGAGGACTTTTGATTAATTTTCTCTATCTCTATCTCTAACAGAGTGATATTGAAGAACCACTGACAGATGCCAACTTAGTTTCTGATCCTTAAAACTAGCTCAGCTGGGAGTCGAAGAAACAGGTTTAGCACAAATACAGACAGTTCCAGTCATGGACAGAGAATAACAACAAATATGTCTTCTCTGGGGAAAAGAATTTAAAATGATTAAGTAGGCTTAATACTTTCTTGTTTCAATATATCAAAATATTCTCCTTACTAGGACCTATGGGATCATTGACTATGAGTGGAATGTTTTCTTTTGATTTCTCAATTGTTTTCCACCCTAAATGAGTTAGAGTAGGGCAGCAGTGCTCAAAGAACATTCTGCAGAGGGGCTTGAAATACTGAAATGGGGGGAAATTACATACAATTCTTAGGAATCCTCTCTGATAATTCAGATTCATTCGGTATAAGAAGAGGCCCTAGGATATGTATTTTACATTTTTTTTTTTCTAGATAATCTTGTGAAAACTAAATATTAGAATCTCTGTTCAAGAATACTTAAGACAATTAAAAATGTTTTGTGAAGTCCTGGATCCTTGGATTTTTGAAGTCTTTGTGGTTTGGTTTTATTTTTATTACCCAGTACCATGTAAGTCAAAATGAAGTTTTTGAAGTAAAGAAAAACAAACTTCAGGTTTTATATGATAACTTCTGTATTGATTTCTGCATCTGTTACAGAAGTTGTTTTCCTGTCAACTTAGAGAAAAATTGGTGTTTCACTCTCCAAGTGATTAGAGTCTGAACTATCTAAAGCTTTGAGAAGAGTTACTGAAAATAGTGAGACTTCTGTATCATTGACAATCCTCTCCCCAAATAATAATGTACACAAGTCCATAGATGAAAACTACAAGAATGTAATTGGTTGTCTACCTATTCAGAGATGTTCTAAAATACCATTGAACACTGTATCTCTAGATTTCTCATGTAGTTTTTTTTCATAAATTCCACAATAGTTGTCAAGAACCTAAATATGTTAAGAAAAATTATAAAACTTTTGGTTAACTAAACATCTTAAAATCAATGAAAAATGTAATGGGAGGGAGTTGAGGGCGACTGATAGAAAGAACTCAGCTGTACCTCCACAAAGAACCAAAGCAATAGGTGTACAATGCATTTTGAGGCTAGTTATTGTGGGAGAACACTGTAAAGCAACAGGAGAAAAACACAGAAAGCTTGTAAAAGCCAGAGACCTGGGAAAATAGCATAGTAAGAGAAACAAAATATCCCAATACCTGCAACCCAGCTCCATGGTCAGAATCATCCTTCTGCAGGAGTAAGGATGCAAGAGAGAGTCCTGATAAACTCTATCAGCATGGATACTGCAATTCTAGCTATTGCAAAGTTTCACAACTCTCAGAGGCTTGCATCCTGACTGGATAAGTAACCTGAAATCTGCAGAGTAGCCATGCTTCGGAAAAGTATTTCACATCATCTCCCAGCAAATGCCCATAGTGGTAGAGCCAGGAAGCATCTTGAGAAGGGAGTTATTTTCTGAATGTGGAGTGCTCTAAGGGTCAGAAACTCCTGCATATTCCTCTCTCTTTGATCCCAGATACATTCCAATGCACTGGATAAGTGGGTAGCTACTTTGTGAACTAAGCTCAGCAGAGTAATGGACTCAAACCCATTGAGGGTGCTATACTGTGGGAAACAGGTGTTGTGACATAGAGGGGAATGGGGGAAACAAAGGGTGCATCCTTCAAGAATAAATCAAAAGATTGGGGAGCTTACTACTGAGATAAAGGGCATGACCAGTCATGTGGAGATTCACACTAGTGCCAGGACTGAATGCAGTCACAATGTTGTTCCCACCCTCCCTGACCCTAAACTTCCCATAACCTGTTGCTGATAGGATGAGGAAAGAACTCCATGACTTCATTGGTGTCCTTCCCATAGTGACATGCTGGAGAGGTCTAGAACAAACTCCTGTTCTGGATGCCCCATCCTACAAGGCACATGATTTAAAGAGATCTTGAAAGAAATTTTGCCTGGTGCTTGCTGTGTTTACTTGTTCCCACAGACACTTCAGTTAAAGAAATGGTGGAGAGGGGAGAAAATAGAAGCTGTCACCCCACCTCTGAGTGTACACAGCCAAGGGAGGTCCATGGAGGAATTTTTCTCAGGTCCAGCTGTGACCCACTCCTGCTCACTCCCTGATAGGAACTATAGCTGAGAGAGTTGGGGGAGAAAAGTCCCAACCATCCATCTCTCTGCAGACACATACAACCAAGGTAGGCCCCAAGACAAATTTTGCTCAGCTCCAGCTACAACCCTCCTCTTCTCACTCAGTAGTGAGCATTATTGCTATAAGAATTGGGGGATAAAACCTTCAGTCATCTCCCTTTTCCTAGGTATGCACAGTTAGGGGTGGGCACCAAGATCCTATTCCTAGGTGGACATGCTCACAGTACTACAGAGAGAAACATTAAAACTTTTGCTGCCACCATAGAATGAAGGACTTCACTGATCAACCCTATACCTTGTCTGATTACACACTACTCACAAAACTGGGCACGAGCAACACAGAGAGGGTGCTATGGTTCCTGCCATAATCTTATCTTATAAAGCACCTGGGCTCATACCACTGTCTAGTCAGAAGTCAAGTGCTTTAGTACCTTTGCCACAACTGATATCACCAGTGCCAGAGAACTCACAGGTAAGAGATCCAATATCAGCAATGCCTGAGGAAAACTCCATCAGCTGGTAGGACCCAACACTCCCACTGTAGGAGTATCCACCCTGAGGACACCATACACACTCTTCTTTCAACATCACACCTACATGAACTGGTAGAGTATCCCGACTCTTACAAAATCTACAGAGACAGTGAGTATATCCAATATCAACATGACATGAACAGTGCCCAGGTTCACTAATCACATCCAAAGAAACTATAGGAAGGCTATGCCGTGGTGCCCAGCTGGAAATAAAGCAAACTCTGCATAACAAACCAACACTCAAGACATGTTTTTAGGAGAAGCTGCTTATTAAGAGGTCATCCCATAAAAGTGGTAGAAATATGATACATCCAATGCACAAATCTCAATGGAGGACCATAGGAAAGAAAATGCTTTGCACATATATGTCAAAAGTCCTGCTATATAAATACCTATAAATACATAACCTCCAAAAGATCATAACTTTCTACTAACAGTTTCCAAAGAAATAGAAATGGGTGGAATGCTTCATAAAATTTCAAAATGATGATGTTTTCTTGAAAGCTCAAAGAGATACAAGGAAAGATAGATAAACAGTTAAGTGAAACTAGGAAGACAATGCAGAATATGTTTGAGAAATTCAGCAGACAATAAAGATTTTGAAAAAGAGCCAAACAGAAATCCTTGAGCTGAGGATCTCAATAAGGAAAATAAAAAATATAGTTCGAAGCCCTGATAAGAGACTAGATTAAGCAGAAGAGAATATCAGTGATTAAAGACAAGTCTTTTGAAATAATATGTTGAGATGAAAGAAAGGGAGACAGGAAGGAATAAAGAAGACAATCTAATGACATCCTTTAAGATCTTTGGAAAACCATTAAGCAGGAAAACATCTGTATCATCAGACTGTCCAAAGGCAATGAAATAAGAGTTACAGGCATAGAAAACCTAGTAAATAAATTACAAACAGAAAAATTTTCTAATTTGGGCAAAATACCGGCATCTATATACAGGGGGCTTACAGAACCACAAATAAACATGACCTGAAACGATCTTAAGCACAACAAATAACAAAATAACTCTCAAAAATGCAGGACAATGGAAGACATTAAAATCTGGAAGAAAAAATTCAAGCCACGTTGAAGAAGATTTTCATTCAACTAATAGCAGATTTCTTAGAGGCCCTATTGTCTAGGAGGGAGTGAAATGATGTATTCCAACTCCTGAAAGAAAATGATTACCAACCAAGGTTACTACATACAGAAAGGCTATCCTTCAAAAACAAATGAGAAAAAAAAAAACCACTCTAAGATAAGCAAAAACTGAGAGAATTCATGATCATAAGATAGGCTTACAAAACATGCTTTAGGGAAAAATATATATCTGGAAGTGAAATAAAATTATTGCCATCATGATAGCATATGAAAATATAAACTCCAGTCGAAGAATAGATAAACAAAAAACAGAAAAAATAAAAATAAAAAATTATTAATGTAGTAATCCATCAAACCACAAAGATAAATAAGAGAGGAAGAATAAGGAATTCATAACCCACTTGAATCAAAGTGTGAAATACGATATATCAAGAACTATGTAAGGTTTTGAACAACCAACAATAAAAAAAAATAAAAAAAAATAAAAAAATAACTTTAAAAAAAAAGAATAAGGAATATTTAAGACCACTTGAAGAAAATCTACATTACATGACATAAGCCCATACTTTTCTCTGAGAACTTTGAATATAAATGGATTATATTCTCCAAATAAAAAACACAGACTGACAGAAAGGATTTATTTACCAAAATAATAAGACCAAACAACATGCTGCCTACAAGAAACTCACTTCACCACTACATACACACAGAGACTGAAAATGAAATGATAGAAAATGATATTTCAAGTAAATGGAATCCTAAAGAAATTAGGAAAAGCTATACATATATCTGACAAAATAGATTATAAACCAAAAGATGTAAGAAGGGTCACTAAATAATGGACAAGGAACAACTCATCAAGGAGATATAAGTATAAATACCTAATGTCCAAATAACCGATTTTATAAAACAAGTGTTCTTAGACATAAAGGAAAAGAGAGATTCCAATATTTTAAGTACTTTGGGTTTATAATATTCCACTCTCAACAGTGGATAGATTAACCAGACAAAAAAATCAACAGCAAAACAAAACAACAAAAAATCAGAGTTAAACTGCACTGAGATCAAAAGGACTTAAAAGACATTTCAGAAGACTGTACCCAATAGGCAGAATATACATCATTTTCATTAGCATATGAAACTTTCTCTAGAATAGATCATATATCATCCTACAAAACTAGTCTTAAAAATGCAAAAAAAATTATATCCTATATCTTTTCTGATTACAACAGAATAAAACTAGAAATCAGTTAGAAGAGAAATTTTATAAATTTTACAAATACATGGAGATCAAACAACACACTTTTGAACAAACAGCGAGGCATTGAAGAAATCAAAATGGAAACTTAAAAATTTCTTGAAACAAGTGAAAATGGAAACACAATATAGAAAAGCTTATGGGATTCAGCAAAGACAGTATGAAAAGGGAAGTGTATAGCAACGAGTGCTTAAATATAAAGTAAAAAATCAGGGCTTGGGATGTGGATTAGTGGTAGAGTGCTAATATGAATGAGGCCCCTAGTTCAGTCCCCAGCACTGAAAATTATAAAGAAAAAATATATATATATATGCATAGTCTACCTAAATAAATAAAAATAAATATTTTCTATAAATAATTAATGATGCATCTCAAGGACTTAAAAATGCAAGAGTAAACTAAACCCAAAATTAGTATAAAGAAAGATATAAGAAGGAACAGAAGTAAATAAAATAGAGCCAAAAATAAAAACAATGTTAAAGATCTATGAAACAAACAGTTGGTTCTTTGAAAAAATAAGTAAAACTGACAAACCTTTATTTATTCTAACCAAGAAAATAAAAGAATAATTGGAGATAACAAAGGAGACATTACAATTGATACTACAGAAATTTATAGGATCATTAGAGATTTCTTTGAAAAACTATATGCTGACAAATTGAAAAAGAAGAAATGAAAAATATTTCTGGACACATATTACCTACCAAAATTCAATCAATGAAAAGCATGAATGAACAAATAACAATTAACAAGTTTTAATTGGTAATAAAAACTTCCCAACAAATACAAGGTAAGGACCAGATAGTTCTATGACTAAATTTTACCAAACTTTTTAAAAAACAATAATACCAATGCTTATTAAACTATTCCATACAATTAAAAGAAAGGCATCCTTTCCAATCTCACTCTTTGAGGCCAGCATTGCCATATAATTGAATATAAAAATGTAACATAATAAAAAATCTATAGAGCTATAATTCCAACAAACATAGATGTAAAATTATCAAGAAAATACCAGAAAATCAAATGCAAAGCTCAGAAAAAGTATCATGCACCATGACCAAGATGATTTTATTCTAGATGAAAAAAATAGTTCAACAAACATAAATCAATAGCTATAGTACATATAAAATAATGAAAGATTAAAATAATAGAATTATCACAAAAGGTGAAAAGAATATTTGATGAAAATCAGCATCTCTTTATGATAAAAGCTGTAAACAAAATAAGTACAGAAAGATTACCTCAACACAATGAAGTCAGTATAAGACAAATTCACAGCATAATGCTGAATGAAAAATAATTGAAAATATTTCCTCTAACACCAGGAACAATATTAAAATGACCATTTTCACCATTCTTGTCAAGATAGTACTAGAAATTCTTACCAGAGAAATTTGGAAAAAGAAAGAAAGAAAGGGGATACAAATAAGAAAAGATCAAGCCAAATTATTCCTGTTTGCAGATGAAATGATTCAATACACAGAAAAATTGAAAGACTTCATCAAAAGACAAAAGAGAGAAAATTTGTCTTTGCCATTACTAGAAGGAATAATAATTGTGCACTGAGTTCCAACACTATACACCATGACTCTTCATAAGGAGAAAGAAATCTACTTTCTGACATCCATGCCTTGACCTAGCATCACAGTTAACTCAACATTCTTCTGTTGAACCCGACAATTTAATAGAACATTAACAACAGGCACATTTGCTCTGTCACCACAATGGAGCGAGATGAAAACACATCATGTCTAAACACACACAAAACATAAACAGTGTTCAAATTTCAAAATTCAAAACATCCTTATTCCAGGCTAATAATAATGGAGGCCTATTACAACTACAGATTTGGTTTTGCTCCCTATTTTCCCACTCTATGGATAAGATTTATTAAGATATCCCATCATAAAAGGGCTCCTGTTTACTGAAAGTTCCTAATTCAGAGGGAACCCTTGCTTTATTAGACTGTCCCCACTAAAGCCTGAATTCTAAGAAGTCTTCCCTAACACTCTCTCACTGAGATATCCCACAGTTTCCACTGGTGAGTCTTCTCCCTCACTGGGATGAGCAATAAACTCAACTTTCCAAAGGACAAGTAAGTGTGTTTCTTAGCCTTTGTCTGGAGAGTATTGACAACAAATAGAAAATTATATTGTTGGCATGTAGTAAAACTGTCTCAGGTTGGTAAATCTTTCTGATAAGACATACTATCCAGGCTATCTTCTTTCACATCATTGGTTTTAAGAACAAGTGATAAGTTTTAGGGTATATTTGCATTATTGCATGAAGTCTGTTTTATTGATAATTTGGTACAAGGCCTTATTGCTTTATACATACCTAGACTACCTTAGCATTTTATTCTCAATTAACACTTATTATCTTTTTGTTGAACCGCAAATTTTAAAAAAAATGTGGATCATCCATTCATGTATTTTCAGTAAAGACATATAGCCAGTAAAGAGAGCTAATTCTTTCTGTCTGATGTTTAGGAGCAATTGATTTAATAGGAGTGGATTTAAACCTTAGAGAAAGCCACAAGATTTTTAAGCCTAAAATACAAATTAGAGACTTCCAATTCTGAATCCCAGACTATGATTTGACAAGTGAAGATTAATTTTTAAAAAATGTAACTGAAAAAAGGAAGACAAGACTTGGAGGAAAGGGAATTACACACCAAATCAAATTGTTGAAAATTTTCTCTCCATGCCTCTCCTTCTTACTTCCTTTAATTTTTTTTTTTTAAGGAGAGAAAGAGAGGGGGGGGGAGGGAGGGAGGGAGAATGAATATTTTTTTTTTTTTTTTGGTAGATGGACACAGCACAATGTTTTTATTTTTTTACTGTGGTGCTGAGAATCGAACCCCGGCCCCATCCATGCTAGGCACATCCTCTACCACTGAGCCACAATCCCAGCTCACTTCCTTTAAATTTAATGTTCCTGTTCCTCTTACCTCCCTTCTCTTTCATTTTCTCTTTTTCTTCTTCAATGTAGGGTTTTAAATAGTGTGATCCAAAGCAACTTCCTAGTTCCTGATAATTCCTGCTAATGAATTTGGTATTCATAACATAACTTCACAGGCATTTGAAGTAAAACTCCATTTTAGCACATAAATGGAGGAAAGGTTATGGGGGATATTGATGCATACTCAGGCAAATATTTATTTGGAAAGAATTTTGAAAACTATAAATCATTAGTACTTTTTTCTTAAGAGATTAAAATTTAAACAAAAATTATTAAATATCTACAATTTATTTCTAAAGTAATAACTTTTCCACATTGTCCAAATTTTGGCTTACAAGTACATTTTTTTCAGTGTAGTGAAAATAAGTGAAACATTAATTATTATGTCCCTGATGCCTGAAACAATTTAGCTACCTTATCAATTTGCCTTTTGGGCAAATCACTCCAGTGATTATATGATGAATATAAATGTTGCACATAAACAATTTTTGCTTGAACTTGTATATTACATTATTAATTCCACATAGATTCTTTATTCTAAAACAAACTTAGCAATGTTTTCTCATCTATAACCAAGTATTCAAAATTAATCAGCTCTCTGAAGCAGCATGTTTTGTGACATGACAGTAATGTGTCTGCCATAACCAATCAGGTGAAACATCATGGTAAGGCAGGCGGTTCAAAGATGGAACTTTAAAAATTAATGAGCAAAGGGAGTAAAATATGTACACGTCCAACCTTTCTTTTCTCTGAAGTATCTAAAGAGGACAGATGAAAACTAGGTTTTCTCCAAAGACAGTTATTTAAATTTCAAATTGACTGTTTTACATTGCTAAATTTTAGATAAAATTAAGTATCATGTACTCACATATCAATGTGAGTAAAAAATAGTCCTTCTGTGATCTATTATCTCAGTTCCCCCAGTCCTCTATGTAATTTTTTGTTATTTAATACATTTTCCACCCTATCAAGTTCTCCAAACTTTTTATGATTCACAGACTTTATATCATTAGAAGCACATAAAATAATTATGTTACTTTTGTGTTATGAATTTCCAACTCTTACCCCAAGAACCAATGAGATCAGTAAGCAAATAATTACTGAACAATCATAAATAATTTGACTACACATAAAGAACCCAAAATGTACCCTCTATTGAAAATTTGGGAGACAGTGTCTACATTATACTGACTTTTGGATTAGATCCAAGGTTGTTGCTATAATTATTACATTTTTCCTCCCTTGATTTCTATTCTTCCATACAATACCTTCAAATAATTAGCAGTCCCTTCAAAGAGATAGCAACTATTTGCGACTGACTGAAAAAAGGTAGACAGAAAAGAATGTGATGTACTGTATGACTCTATTTGTGAAACATTTTAAGATAAGGAACATTATGACATTAGGAGTTCCAATAATGCTTAACTTCAGGAAAAAGCATATCTGGGAGGGAATGGAAATCTTCTAGAATTCAAATAATCCTATCTTGATTTGTATGAGGAGTGGCATGGATGAATTTATTGTAAAAGGTCTTTGAATTTTATATATAAGGTATCTATACTTTGTTTTTATGACTTTTTCCATGACACAAGTCACATATTCACTAACATTTGATGGCATGCTCTTTTCAAAATAATTGTCATTAATAAACAAATATTTTTAAAAAATAATAATAATATGAAAACTGACCAAACTAATGGGAAAAATAGAAACCCCTACTATCATTGATGGATATTTAAACTCTCCTATTTGAAGAGTTGATAGAACCACACACCATAATCTGATAAGGATACTAAAGATGAAACAACACGATAAATTCACTTGTGCTGATTGATAATTATAAAACACTATCCCAATGAAAGAAAATACATCTTTCAAAATGTCCATACCACATTCAATAAAATATAAGCAATAAGACATATTTTTATTAAAAAGATAATTAGCAAGTATTTTAAGAACTGTAAGCTACTCAGCTCTGTCGTCTTGGTAGAAAGGCATCTATCAATAATACATACTTAAATGGGCATGGCTATATTTAACTAATAAATTAATAAATCTTAATTCACAAAAACAAGCAGCCAGCCCATAAGCAATACTTTGCCAACCCCCCAAACAGACTCTATGCTGGGAACTTAGAACAAGTTTTAAAAAGAATGTTGAAATAACATAAAGAAGGATCAAATCAAAATTTCTAGAGACGAAATCTTCAGGTGTATGATAACAAATACACTGGATGCTATTAAAGTCATATTAGATGTCAGAGAATATACTTTTGAATTTGAAGTAATAACAATAGAAATTATCTACAGTGAAATACAAGGAAGATAATAACAAGTAATGAATGATGTATCTGTGAGCATTGGGAGAATTTCAAATAGCCCAACACATGTGTAAATGCACGTGTAAATCTTTCCATAACAGATTAGAAATCAATAACATCATTTTATGTAGAAGTCTCAATTTTTTTGGCACTTTAAAAACACATTTCAGAATAACTTATGTGTCAAGCAACACTAACAAAAAACCTGACATGGATATACTAAAAAATACCAATATCACTCATGAAATAAGATCCCAAATTTCTCAACAAAATGTAGATGCTCATCAGTTTACAATGGGGGCATATCATGAATGTAACCTCATAAGTCAAAAATATATTTAATACACATAACCTAACAAACATCTACCATATCTCAGTCTAGCTTACCTTTGATAGATTCAGAATACTTTTATTAGAAAATTGGGGAAAATCATCTAACACAAAGCCTAACTTTACAATACTGAATGTCTTGTAATTTATCAAATAATGTACTGAAAGTAAAACAAAATTATAGTTGTATGGACACACTTTTCCTCACTGTAAATTTTTTAAAAATAATATAATGATATGGTACAAATAAGAAGTACTTGTTTCATTCATTATTAAAAGAGTGATACTGAAATGAAACATCTATTTGTAGATTTGTCTATTTCTACCTGTAAAGCTATCCATTTGTGTGTCATATATTTTGAAACTTATATAAATGAGTTTATATGAATAAATATGAGTTTATATGAATAAAAATCTTTAGGATTCTTATTTCCTTATGAAACTAATTCTTTTATCATTATGAAATAAATTTCTTTATCTCTACTAAAGTTTTTATCTGCAATCTACTTTTTCTAATACTTACATAGTTACCATGAATATAATTTTATTTTACCATGTTCTATTGTTTTCTATCCTTTTACAATTATTAATTTGTTTATTCATATTTGAAATTAATTTCTTTATATACTTGCTTGTAATTATATATATAATCTGGCAATCTTTGCTTTTTAATTGTTATATTGAGACCATTTAAACTTAATTTGATTAATGATATGGCTACATATATATTTTCTCTGTTATTTTTTCCATTTTTTAATTATCCCCCCCTTTTTTTTACTAAATAAATAAAGCCATGTGTGTTTTCTGTTATTTTACTGATTGCTTCAGAGCCAAAATTATATAGAATCAATGTATTAGACTATATCTTCAAGTAATAAATAAAACTTCATATGCAAAAACATTAAAATACTATGGTTAGATTTTGCTGTTCCCAATTTGTGTCTTATTATTGTCATTCATTTTACTCCATATTTTTATATTTTATCTTTCATATTTTAACTCCCAAATCCATTGTTATTGCTTTGTTTAAACTTCCAAACATATTTTGATGATATTTAAGTAGAAAAAATATTGTATGTATACATCCACCCACCATTTTTAGTGTTCTTAATTCTTTGCATAGATTTTTACTTCTCTGTCGCATCATCCCATCTTCTGGAGTCATTCATTCAAGTATTTTTCTAATGTGGATATACTGGTGATAAATATTTTTTTTTGTTTAGTCCAAAAGAGTATCTTACCTTCTTTAAGATAAAATTGTGGCATACTGGGTATGTAGTGCTTGCTTGGCGTGTTGAAGCTGTAGTTTTGATCCCCAATTCTAATAAATAAATAAATAGATAGATAGATAAATAAACAAATAAATAAATAAATGTGATCTGTATAAAATTCTCAATTGATAATATGTTTTAGTACTTTAAATATGTTAATCCATTGTTATCCCACTTTCATTTTTCTCCAAATCCAGCTGTAATCTTTGTCTTTGTTTCATAGCTTACTTCACAATTTGTATCTCTTTTATGCCTATAATATATTTCTTTTAAATCACAACTTAATTAATATAATTCCTGTTATAAGTCTTCATGATTAACCAAATTTGAATAAATGTAGGTGACATTTATTCAAATGTTTTATTCTGCTCCCCTTTTCTTACCTTTCTTTAAGACATTGCATTTACACATGTATTGGGCTATTTGAAATTCTCCCAATGCTCACAGATTCATCATTCATTACTTGTTATTATTTTCCTTATGTTTCACTGTAGCAATAGAAATGTGTCTCATTTCTATTGCTATTACTTCAAATTCAAACGTATATTCTCTGACATCTAATATGACTTTAATACCATCCAGTATATTTGTTATCATACACCTGAAGATTTCATCTCTAGAAATTTTGATTTGATCACTCTTTAGGTTATTTCAACATTCTTTGTAAATTTTTTAGTGGGATGCAGTCATAATAATGGTTTTAACATCTTTGGCTGACAACTCCAGAATAGCATTATGCTAGCTTTAAGAAACACATTTTCCCTGCTCTTATGTGCCTTTTGAATTTTGATCAGATATTGAACATTGTGAGCTTCATCTTATACATATGAGACATTTGGTTTCCAAAAAATATTCTTGAGTGTTCATTTGAAACACAATTAAGTTATTTAAAAATGTTTTATTGCATGTCTTGCTTTTAGCTTTGTTAGGTGGTAGTGAAGGTGCTCAGTTTACAATAATTGTTCTGTAGTACTGAGGTGACACTTTGGTGTGCTCTACCCAAATCCTTAAGAAACTTGTTTTCTAATCTGACTGTTGGAAAGAGGAATCATTCTCAGTCCTATGGGAATGCTGAATTCTGTGACCTCTAATTCTCTAGGTAGCTTTTTTCCCAGGGTCAAGTAGTTTCTCACGTAAATGAAGTAATAGATATGAGGCTGAGTACTCAGAGGAAGTAATTTACAGATTTCTAGAATTCCCTCACTGTAGCTCTCTTCTCCAATATGTCTCTTTGTTGTTCCCAAACTCTCAGCTCCATGCCCTTAGTTTAGAAACTCCATTATTTTCTACCCACATTCTACTCCCTATAAAAGACCTGGAAAAATCTCCCAAGTCTATAATGAGAGTCAATTGTAGTATCTCTTCCCCATTTCTTCAGAATTATTTTTCTTAAATTTTAGCCAGTGTCTTTCAAACTATTTTAATTGATTTTTTTTGGTTGCTTCATGTAGAAGAGTAAAAGTGTTCTGTTGTATCCTGTACTTCTCTGGAAGTGGAAGTCTCAGCAAACTTTTTTCCATGTATTGATAAATTAACTTTAGAATCTATATGGAAATTTTTCCAGAAAGAACATGATAGGAATAAATGCTCTTTTTGGGGGGTGGAGGGTTACTTTAGAGTCAGATGAGGAAATACTGTTATTTATAAGACAAAAGGTAGAACAGAATAGATACCTAATTGTAGATCCACACATATATGATCAATGGATTTTTGATAAAGGTGCCAAGATAATTTATTAAGAAAGATTTGTTTTAGCAAATGGTGCTAAAACAAGTACACATCCATTATTTTTTTTAAAAAAAATGCCCTTCAACCTTTATTTCTCAGTAAACACAAAATCACAAAAATTTTGTCAAAAGAGATCACAGAATTTATAAAAGATAAAAAACGTTTACGAGAAAAATAGAATTAATATTGGAAAGTTAGAAGTAAGCAAAAAAATTTGTTGAAAGCTTAGGATTCAGACAAAAATGAACCATTAAATTTTAAAAATGACAAATTAAATTTCCTTCAAACTTAACATGTGTGTTCTTAAAAAAGATACCTATTAAGAAAATGAAAAGGAAATTGCATCCCGAGGGAAAATATTCACAGTGCATATGTCTGGAAAAGCAGTTGTACCAAGAATATTCAGATAACTCTTGCATTAGTCATCATAGAATTTCAAATTAAAATCACATAGAAATACTACTTCTTTTGCATTTGGTTTTTAATTGGTAAAGCCAAGGTTTGGGGAGTATCTGGATGTAATGAATTGAATGTTTATGCCCCTTCAAAATTCATTTGTTGAAATCTAATTCCCAAGGATGATATTTGACAGTGGGCCTTTGGGAAGTAATTAGGCAATGAGGATAGAATCCTAATGAATGAGATTGGTGCCCTGACATCAAGATTCCAGAGAGGTAGCTCACCCTTTTTTTACTAGGTCATGATAGAAACTAGAAGAGGACTCTCCCTAGAAATAGACCATGCTGCCACTCTGATCTCAGATTTTCAACTCCTAGAGCTTCCATAATAAATAAATGTTCTTTATAAATCACTAAAGCTGTAATGCTTTGAAATAACAGCCCCAAATGAATAAGACACTGCAAAGCACACATATTACTACTGGAAATATATAGTGGTATAAACAATTTGGAAAAATAAAACTCAGATACTCAAGTTTCACTCTTATTTAGTAAGAAAAGTACAAATACATATCCACAAAAACTTGTACAGGAATGTTATAAGCAGCTTATTTATAAGAGAAAACCTGAAAAAAAATTGTTATAACTTGAATGTTAACAATTTATCTTATATTTATAAATTAGAAAATAATTCCATAATCATTGATACAAGAAATAACATAGATTGATACCAAAATATTACATTGATTGAAAGAAACAAAACATAGGAGAGTACATTTACATATGAAATTTCTAAGATGTAATAGAAATCTATGACTTGGGGAGGTAAGGAGTTCACTGTGAATGGACGTAAAGGTAATTTCTGGGATTAAATCTATATTCTATGTCCTGATTTTGATGATAATTACATGAGTGCCTATATTGTCTAAATTTCAATTTAAGCACATAATAATATCAAAATTATACACCAATATAGAAATATTCAGGTGCAAAGTTTTTACTGCAAATTGAAACTGTTTTATTGGCCACTTATGTAGCTTTTAATATTAAAAAGTAAAAGTATGAAATAACATATTTAAAACTTTTATCTGCAAAACATTACAAGTGAATACCAATTAATATGTTTCAAATCATCTATGAAATAAGACAAAGCTACAGTTCAAGACAAAAATAGATAGTGAAAAATCACCACTAAATGCATCATTTTTAAGGACTTTTATTTATGTGTTCATCAATTTTTTGTTGCTGTGATCAAAACACCTAAGCATAAATTAGAGGAGGAAAAATATATTTTAGGCTCATGGTTTTTATGGTTAGCCAACTCCATTGCTCTGGGCCCAAGGTAAGGCAGAACACCATGGTGCAAGGGTGTCATAAAAAAAGCTGTCCAGCTTATGCAACCAGGAAGGAGAGGGGGAGGGACAGAGGGAATGAGGGAATTGGGGACAAAATAAACTGTAGTCCATATCCCTAGACTTACTTCCACCAGCCATACCTCACCTGTCTACAATTATTTCCTAGCAAATTATTTCTATTCAAATTATTAAACCATCAAGTGAATTAATCCACTGATGAGGTTACAACTCTCATAATCTAATCATCTTGCCTTTGAACATTCTTGCATTACCTTACACATGAGCTTTTCTAGGGAT
Source organism: Urocitellus parryii (assembly GCF_045843805.1). Lineage (NCBI taxonomy): Eukaryota > Metazoa > Chordata > Mammalia > Rodentia > Sciuridae > Urocitellus > Urocitellus parryii. Next base: position 235,468,744 of record NC_135531.1, on the reverse strand, counting down.
ACCTCATATCCAAACTGTAACAATTTGCAATCCATATTTTACTACTTGGCACCTATTGACACTTTTCTTAGATTTGTTCTCTTTTAAACACTTTGTTCTGAGAATATTTCCATATTTCCTGTAATTTGAACTCATCATCAAGCATCCAAATATGAGTATTTTTCTCACACTTTTTAGGAAAATGCAGGCCTCTGAGTAGACAAATTAGTTCTAGTTTTATAGAAATACAGCTTCCTTTGAAATTAATCATTTGTTACATTATGTATGTAGTATTAATGAAAATGCAAAAATGAAATATGGTTTACTTTTCATTTGAGAATAGTAATGTACACTAGATGTCTACCTCAAAGATTTTTGATGAGACACCAGAATCCTAGGGTACATTTTGTTTTTGTCTTAGAGGTCAACTTGTTCAATGCCTTTGCTGAATATTGGTAACTGACTTTGAGGAGGTCAGTTAGTAAAGCAAGTTTGAGATGACTATTAAACAATAAAGTCCTTACACAAAAAAGAGACAAATATATGTAGCTCTGTTTGCTCTACAAGTTTGATGTGCTCATAGCTGATACATAAAGCATCAGTTAGCCGTGCTTTTGAAATAGAATTGGTATTTGTTGGGAGTTAAAGTCTGCGTAAGTAGCAAATATAAGAATTTTAACAGTGTAAAACATAAAACTATTTTACTTATCCTGCTTTATAAAAAGCTATGGAATTCTAAAAGCATTATTGTTTATTGATACCAAAATCTTTAGTCCAAATTAGTTTAACAGTTATTAATTTATCACTTACTACTGTATGAGAACCATTGCAATTAGTTGTTTATTTAAAGTTACCCATTCTTTAACCTTTCAAAATTGTTTTGTATAACTGTATTCATTAAAATTATTGCAAATTTTAACAGATATTTACATTGAAAATGTGTAGAAAGTTATGTTTCTTTTAGTAGAGAAACTAGTACACATAGGAGGAATTTTTTCTGCTCTGTATTGTTCAAAATTCCTGTTCATTAATTTCTTGCATTTTAAGATTATCCTTTTTTGCCTTGTTTTGTTTTTGTTGTTTGTGTTGGCAGCTGGAGATTAAACCCAGAGCTCATTAATATTAGGAAAGTTCTCTTTCACTAAGCTACACACTCAATCTCTAAGGTTCTCATGTAATCAAGAATTTAAATAATTTACAAACCTATAAAAGCTCTCCTCATAGGGTGGTTACATTTTAAGTTAAAGGCATGATTCTTTTATTGTGAAGCTTAACATGTATGCAACATCTCTTGCTTCTTATTACTGCATTAGTAGCCAACTCAGTATCTACCACTTAATACATTATTCATGAAAAACATGAATTAACAAATGAAAATATTCTTCATGGAGATGGAGGGCAGGGTTATGCAAAAGCTGCCAAATAATATTCATAAAGGTTATACATAGTCACCATAAAGAATTTATGGATTTCATAAATTCAATTACATTCTACCATTTGCACTTAGTGAAACCTAGTTACTTGTTCAATTGTAGCTTTTTTCCGTTATATAACTTTTAATTAATATTTTGATTATATTCTTAATTTGTTTAGTACTTTCAAAATATAGCACAGATAATATTGGAGGTTATTCACACACACACACACACACACACACACACACACAAGGCTTCATAGTAAAGCAAGTTTGAGATGATTATTAAACAATAAATTCCTCAGAAACAATAACATATTAAAATGTATTATGACTTTTGTTTCAAATGTCCCCTGAAATTTCATGTGTTAAAGGCTCATTCCTCAGCTGGTGGTGTCAACACTGGAAAGTTATGTTGCATTCTCATCTCTTATGTCTTGGCAAGATAAAATTTCAAGCAAGATACAAGGAGTAGTAAAAGCACATCAAACTTTATTAGAAGGGAAATAAGAAGGAGAGAAGACACTCTCAAGGGAGAGAGTGTTGTCTCAAAGAGGAAATCGAAAAAAAAATCATTTCTTTTTAGAGCATTGTAGTTACATATAGTAGTTGCATTCATTCAAAATTATGCAAGCATGGACTTTGATTTACTCCATTTTGGTCCCTGTTCTCCCTTTTTCCCTACCCCCCTCTGCCCTCCCCCATTTATCCTTTCTCTACTAATCTTCTTTTGGCTCATTTATTTATTTATTTTTAATTTGTGCTTTCTACCTATAAAGGTAGAATTTCCTGTGGTATATTTATATAGGCACATAATGTGATTTTTAAAAATTTAGTCCATATTTTCTCCCAGTTTTAGTCACCTTCTCCTTTGCTATGATCAAAAGACCTGACCAAAAAAAAAAAAAAAAAAGGAAAACCTTATTTGCAGACTCATGATTCCAGAGGCCTCAGTCCATACATGGCCAACTCCGTATCTCTGTGTCCAAGATGAGAGATCATCATGGCAGAAGGGTTTGGTGGAGGAAAGCAGGTCAGGACATAACAATCAGGAAACACAAAGAGAGACAGAGATCCCTCATCAGGGACAAAATATAAAAGCCAAAGGCAGGCATGTCCCCACTGACACACCTCCTCCACTGCCCCTCCAGCCTACAGTTTCTACCTGGTTAACCCCTATCAATGAATTGATGCGCTAATTGGGTTAAGGCTCTCCTAACAAAATCATTTCACCTCTAAACTGCCTTTCATTGTCCCACACATGAGCTTTTAGTAGATATCTGATATCTAAACTTTAACACTTCCCTTTCCCATCCCTCCTCCCTCTTTCTTGATCAATTTATTCTACTTTACTAATTTATCCCATATCTTTATAATATCCAACATCTCCCCCTTCTTTTCCCCTTTTTTTATCTTATTTGCTCTAGCTTCCATGAATGAGACAAAACATTTGAACTTTGATTTTCTGAGTCTGGCTTATTTAACTTAGCATGATATTCTCCATTTCCATCCACTTAGCAACAAATGTCACAATTTCATTCTTATTTATGACTGAGTAAAACTCCACTGTGTGTGTGTGTGTGTGTGCATGCATGTATATATACCACATTTTATTATTTCATTAAACAATTCTTCTACTAATGGGTATCTGGACTGGTTTCATAATTTTACTATTGTGAATTGCACTCCTATAAGCATTGATGTGGTTGTGTTGCTATAATATGGTAATTTAAGTTCTGTTGGATAAATACCAGGAGCAGGCTACTGAGTCAGATGGTGGGTCCATTCTCAGTTTTTTCAAGAATTATCATATTTTTCCCAGAGTGGTTGTACAATTTGCAGTCACACCAAAATATATACGAATATACCTTTTCCCTCTACATCCTTACAGCATTTATCATTATTCGTATTCCTGATGATTGCCAGTCTGACAGGAGTGAGATGTGAATCTTTGATTTGCATTTCCCTGATTACTAGAGAGATGGATGTCACTTCTTTGAGGGCTCAGATTTCCTTGGAGTTAAGGGGCAGTTTTCAGAGCATCCTGCCAGAGCATCATCTTCTAGCTCTTGATTGACAGTTGAATTGTGCTTAAGTCCCTATTGAATATTTCTTTCAGGAGTGTCTAAGTGAAATTCATGGGGGTAAAAATTTATAATTGTATAAGATTAAATAATATGACAAGGGCCTGAAAGCAACTTTAGTCATATTGGTTTGTATTGACCAGTTTTATTTGCTACTTGTTTTCATAAACCTTGAGGCTATTGAACTCTCCAGCCTCCGATCGGAGTAATCTGTCATTCTCTTATCAAAGTAAGGAGTATTAGAAAAATATTCCTCAGCCCTATGAATAATATTTTTTGAGGGGCTATCATCTTAAGTCATAACAGGGTCAGGATGACTTTATGTTCATTTAACTTGTCGAGAGTTGTCATACAGTCTCAGTTTGTAGAATTAATCCCTTAATCTTCATGTTCCCACCACTTATATCTACCTCTTCCTTTATTAGTGCTATTGGAATGTGGTGAAAATTTTAGGAGGTGGAGCCTACTTGGAGGAAATATGTCACTGGAGGCATGCCCTAGAAATGTACAGTGAGAACCCTTGCCAGTTTTCTTTGCTTCCTTGATGCCAATAGGTAATTATTTTTTGCTGTTCCATATGCTTCCTGCCATGATATTCTGCCTTACAACAGGGCCAAAAGACCATGGATTGAAACATCTGAAACTAGGAGCCAAAATAAACCTTTCCTTTCTTTGAAGTTTTTATCTCTCACAGAAAGAAAGCTAACCAACACAACTATTTGAGCAATTTTTCAGTAAATAATATATTTGAAATTATAGTGAATGTTTTTTCTATATGTTTGATCTTAAAATAAAAATTCCTTGATTAAATAACAAACATTATTCTTACTAAAAATATTGTGGGACCCATAAGCTCGTCTACATTTTTTTTCAATAAGGAATGTTTTTGAGAAGCAGACAATTCAAGTGGTAAAGAGTTCTAGGATCCCTGACCTGGGTATTGGAATATGGGGCAGGAACTTCTGTAAGTCTTATAGGTTTCAAACTGTAGAGTTGACTCTAGTGTAAGAAATGGTCATCTAGGTATAAAATGAAAATCAGAATGAAATCTGTCCAAGGCATCAAATGAAAAATATAAGTTAGAGACACAAAATGTATCCATTTATAAAGCAAACATCCTTTATTATTATTTCAATATTTACTACAGGCCTTCCTTTTATTAAATCTTCTAATCTTCTAATTCCAAGACATTAGGGATTCCATAGTAAGTAACACAGGCATTATCCATGATTCCATGGAACACAAAAATCATTCTTGATTTAAGAGTTTGAAAAGTACATGTAAGGACATGTTTTAAGAGAAAGAGACTTTTTAAAGAGAAATAGACTTTATTCAGAGAGAATTCCCTTTGTCAAGTCCCCAGACAGATAAAGAACATATCTAAGTAATGGTGAGTTACATACCAGGATTGAAATATGATGCAAAAACCTTAAAAAGAGTTGTCAAAAGTGAGGCTGACATAGTATGATAGTATGATCTCAAAATGATCGCTAATTTGGTAAGTAATGTGTTATATAGTGTCCATGTATGGCAAAACTTCAATTGTCATAAAATGGAGCATTATGACAATGCTGTTGTATGCTGGAAAAGAAATCAAACAAAACATGACAATCAAATGTCTCTTTTGGAACATAAAGGAAACTGTGCTATATACTTGTTGTTTAGAGTTCTAGATGATTTATTAGTCAACTAACCATATTCAGATGTTTTTATAAGTCAGCAACTTTTCAAATAAGACTTTATTTAGTACAAAAACTGGAAATGGGAGCAGAGAGATTCAGGGAGCATTATGGTTTAGATCCAAAATATCCCCCCAAAACTCATGTGTTGAAGTCTCCAATGCAGCAATTTCCAAAAGTGGAGCTTTGGGGAAGTGATCTGATCCTGAGGGCTCTAACTTCTTCAGTAGGTTAATCCACTTGATGGATCAATAATTTACTGGTAGTAGGTGAAAATTACAACTACAGGCAGGTGGGGCATGGTTGGAGAAAGAAAGTGAGGGGGATACTAGGGGTATGCCTTTTTGGACTATATCTTGTCCCTGGCTACTTCTTCCTATCCTATCCATGTGTCTGTCTCTCTGTTACCCAGCTGCCATGAGCTGATATGCTTTCTTCTGCCACAGAACAAGAGCAGATAGAGGGAAGGGAGGCAGAGGGAATTTATCATGCTTCCAGATTTATTACAATCTTAGAAATATCCTTATACCTCAAGCCTAGAGAACTAGAAAGTCAGGAACAGATTCAGAACTATGCTTAAGACATATAACATAATTTCAAGTTCATTAACTCCTGTGGTTAAGTTTTTATGCCTAACTTCAGTTTTACTTACTGATTTCCCAGTAGTTTTGAATCTTTTTTTTATTTTTATGATGCCTTTATTGAACAATTAGAACAAATTGAATTTTTTTTAAGAGAGGGAGAATGAGAGAGAGAGAGAGAGAGAGAGAGAGAGAGAGAATTTTTTAATATTTATTCTTTAGTTTTCAGCGGACACAACATCTATGCCAGAAACAGCCAAAGCAAGTCTTGCTTATCTCAAAAGAAACAAAATTAGCAAAAAAAAACCAAAAAACAAAAAAACAAAAAAAAAACTTACCGTTCCAGTCACTCTAGCCAAGGCAACCTAGATTATCCAATAGCTGGCCAACCTCTAGAATTGTGATTAAACCCAGGCTTGATCAGCTGAAGCACAGCACCAATCCGAAGCTAAGTTCAGATGTGTAAGCAATCAGTGCTTATTTTTCTATGCTGATAAGATTTTGCATTGCTTTATTACCTAGCATAATTGTGACAATCGATTACTTATATAGGTGCAAAGACACTAAGATGCATTCTTTTTTCTTTTGACATAGAAAAAACAGAAAGTCTTTCTGATAGAAAATATAAGACCTTTTCCATATTTTCCAAGTTTCATTTTCATTTACAATATAAATCTTACTTAATATTTACATATAGATCTACATTTTAGGGTTCTCCCCAGTATTAAACATGGAAAGGAACCTGCAAATATTTCAGATAAGGATTGGTTGAAGAACAAAGGGATGGCTACCAGGAAAGGAAGAGATTTGCAGGTAGCAAGGAGGTATGTGTTTCCCAGGAAAGGAACAGACTTTTGTTGCAAAGATTGTGTATGTGTGCTTATATGCATGTGTGCTTCTTCTGTTGCTCCAAAGAGCAGAATAGGGGCAAATCTGTGTGGGTGTGCCTTATGTAGAGTGAGATGTCAATAGACTACAAGGAAGTACTCAATATTCAGAGAAGTCTAATAAAAACTGTACCTAGCAATTCAGATACTAGGTGCATGCCAAAAGTAAAGAGTGTCTTCAGTAACTAGGCCTGATTTTAATAAGCAATGGGGAAGAAATATTAGTTTACAGAGAAGCTAAGAGGAAAGTTGGCTATTATGTGCAAAATGCTACTATTTGATATTCAAATATTAGCACAAAAAGAATTGACTATAGATGACCAGGTAGATTCAGGTTTTACCTAAAATTAAATATCTGCTTCAAAAAGGAGAGAGCTAGTTCATCTTTAAAATTTTCTCTATTGGGACAGAAATGACTAGAAATCATGATGTCCAATTCCAGCTCTTTCATGAAAGGGTCAAAGCTGATCAATAGTAACAAAAAGAGATCTAGCTAGAACAATTTTTGTACCAGTATTTTTCCCAGGAATGCATAATACTAACAAAACTGCATTTGGGGCAATAATAGAAATAAGTATTTCCTTGAAAAGTACACACAGTTGATGATGTTACTGGGTAACAAAGAGTTTTTTTTAAACATTTTTTCAATAAGATAAAAAAAAATATTGTAAGTTTTAAGAAACTATATGACTGTAAAAGAGAATCTGACAAATACATTCTACAGCTGTGACTAATGAATATTGGAAAAGTGACTTCTTATTAAGGTAAGAGGTAAGAGTTATATCATTCCTAAGATGCTAAATTATTTTACTTTAAAAACAGGTGATAATCAAATTCTGAAGCATTACTCAATAAAAACTAAATACAGGATGTACTGTTTTGATTTACTTACTGTAAAAACTATATATATATATATATATATATATATATATATATATATATATGATTCTTTCTTAGAAATCAGTGGGAATAATCATGATACAGTCACATTCTGCTCTCTATAAGTGGGCTTCATCATCAACAGCCAGTTAGAATAAAAATTATCCTCAGATGTATTTGTATAGGCAATTGTGAAATGAGCTGATTAAGATTGGAATCTGCTGAGATAGGAAAAAGGAAGAATAAATCTCCTCCCTAAATTATTGTTGGTAATTTTAATTATCGGGAACCATGTATTTCATTCCAAGAATGCTTCTAAGTAGCAGCAAAGCTAAAGTTTTGAAATTTTCCACTTAATTTTATCTAATATGTCAATGATCAACAAGGATATTTAACTTCTCTCTCATGACATAATTACTTTGCTTTCAAATTATATAAATATTTGGCAGAATGCTGAAAACCTTTTTCTTTTTTTCAAAATTATAGTGTGTATTTAAAAGGACAAGAGACTGCCTCACCTTTTTGTGTTGTTTCAGCCTGGAATGAGGCCATGGTATGAAATGTTAGGAACAGAGAGGTCTTATTGATATCCTAAAATACTTGGCATGCAAGAAATGCAGTAAACTGTCTGTTGGATCATTAGAAGGTATTTATGGCTAGTCACTGGTTCAAATGTATCTGAAAATCACATTAAGGAAATGCAGCCAAGTATCACTAAGAGCATAAAAGGATGGCAGATAGATAGACAAGAGCCATTTCAAATAAGTACCAATGACTAAATTCCATGGTGGAGTGTGTATTTCTTGGTGGATGCCTTCACAAATTGAGTATAAACATATCTCTTCATGAAATATCAAATGTCACAAAAGTCACAGAACACAACAGAAAATAAAAGATGAAGAGAAAAATGTTTGAATTTGACTAAGCTTAGCTCTATAATATACTATGTCCTTGGTGAATGTCCTTGGAAGTGAATTTTCTTGGAAAATATTAGAAAGTTTTCTGCTATCAAGCGGAATGGGCCTGAGATAGAGATCAAGCTTGGTTTTCAGAAAAGTTTAAAGAGCAATATTTCTCTATGGCTGAATTTGTGGACCATAATATTGTTAAAATGCTTTTTTAGTATTATAGTTTTTTAATTTAGCAAAGTTCTAGGAGATTATATGCGCATTTTAGAAGAATATGGATTTAGTGTGAAATGCAGTTAATATATTGGCCAGTGATAGGAACATAATAATATGTCATAGCTTTCTATTTCTTGGCTTCTATAGTATTCTTCATAGTTAATATTACTGAATATAATTATAATAGGGTATTAAATACACCTCAAATCCTTCCTTTCAATTAATCATTCTGTTAATTATAGTGTCTCTCATCTTCCCTATTTACAATAGGAAGAGAAGAAAAATAAACCCCAATTATTAAAGATTTAAAAAGAAAAAAAAATAAAGAAAAGTATTAACATGAAATGGAAACTCCAAACATGGTGAATAAAAGGTGTTAAGAAATTAAAGCATTTTAATCATAGGATGAAGAGTTTGTGCTTCCTTATAAGACAACCTGAATTAAAATAGTTTCAAACATTTAGTAAGACCCTAAGCAACTAGCAATACCTTGTCTTAAAATTTTAAAAATAAATAAATAAAAATGGACTGAGAATGTGGCTCAGTGGTTTAGCACCACTGGCTTCAATCCCTGGTACCAGAAAAAAAAATAGTTTCAAACAGTGATGTGACAATATTTCATAAAACAAGTACTAATGTAGAACAACCCAAAGGATGTGTCATCAAGGATGCAGTTATTTCTTTCTACCTGGAACTCTCCACATTTTGGTTTAGCTCATCTCAGAATAGGAAGATGACCCTTGCAGTCCAGAGCATCAGCTACAGAAATAATCCATGTCCTATGAAAACAGCAGAATCAACTTTTCTCTCTTAGGAATGGACAATGTCAAAGGGATGGGTAACAGGGAACATTCCCTTCTTTGAAGTGAAGGCTACTTGAGGTGTTCACTGTATATACAAATGCATTCAACACTTGTCCTATTCATAGGTTCTTTGGCATTAAACTAGAATATTGTGTAAAGTTCAATGAGACTGCAAAAACATCAATGAGAACAAGAAAAGCTAGGTTTGAGTTGTAAGATGATAGCCAAAAGTACATCTTACATTCTCTCTGGAGACTACAGTAAAAGTAACTATTTTATGTTGCTACAGGAAAATTCAGTACATAGTCATTTTCAATTACTATTCTTCTAACAACACAACCAAAGTGGAGATGCAAAGAAAAGCTGACTATCAGCAGTCACATAAATGAAGAACAGGTAGAGGGTAACATATTGCCATAAGTATGTTAATAACCTTTCTAAATTACATAATCAGAACTCACTAAATCATTGAATAACCCAAAAACTTATTAAAACACTCATAAATTTAAGATTTTAATTTATGTGCTATATTGCTTTACTAAAAGGAACTACAATTTTCCATTAATTTTCTTTGTTTAAGCCAAAGTAATTACTTTGTGTTTTAGATGAAAGTATTTAGAATGACACCTACAGATGAGAAAGTAATTAACAAATTGATATGTTGAATACCATCTTAGAAGTGACTACATTCTAAAATGAAATCTCTGCCCTTTTATCATATGTCAAAAGAAAGGGGGTAGAAAAAGTGAGAGCTGAATTATCTTTAAAAAGGTCATTTATCCTAATAATATGTCTCATATCAGCAAATCTCATCACCTGACAAACATTGTCTGCAAAAACAAACAAACCTACATAGATAACTGCTTTCCAATAATATTACATTCTACACACTTAACTTTAAAACATTCCTTATTTACTTGAATTTCACCACCACAAAAGCCAACTAGCAAAGTTCCCGTGGATATCACACTGCAGCAAATCTGAGTATGCAGCCATAAGATACAACCCCAGTGGCTCTTAAAGTAGCAAAATAAATGAAGTATACTGTGTTGGAGAATCACAGACAAAGTGTATCATAATTATGAAATGAATACTACTATATTCTTAATTTCCTACAAATAGGAAAAATATTTTCATTGGAAATTGTTTAGGCTAGTAAGTTCTGTAAAAATAATGGAGAGGGGCTGGGGATGTGGCTCAAGTGGTAGCACGCTCGCCTGGCATGTGTGCGGCCCGGGTTCGATCCTCACCACAACATACAAACAAAGGTGTTGTGCCCCCCGAAAACTAAAAAATAAATATTAAAATTCTCTCTCTCTCTCTCTCTCTCTAAAAAAAAATGGAGAGATGTAGATCAAAAGATATAAAATATCAAATACATAGAAAAAAGTTGAAAGATCTAGTGTACAACATGAGAACTATAATTAATAACAATATTTAGGATTTCTAAATGAGTTGATTATAGCACCTCTTGCGGGGGCAGAGGTTGTGGGGTAGAGGAATGGATAAATATGTGAGATGATGGATATGTTAATTTGTTAAATGGCATTAGCCATTTTAATATATATAGTATATATGTTGTATATCTTAAATATATGCAATAATTTTTTTAAAAAAAAACAGCAAATCCCTTTTTATGAGAGGACAGGAGAAGGAGGAGACATAAAAGCAGAGTAAATTATTTACTTCAATTCTTTGGAAACACTTTATTTTAAAAATTCCTAAGTCAATTCCATTGTATGAGACTAAAAGAAAAAATAATAACTATAATTCTAAATACAAAATGACTATATATTCAAAGGAGAAATAAAAAGAGAAATAACTACAATTCACCATTTAAATTATATAAATTAATAGAAGGAAGATGAATAGAGTACAAGAAGGATATCAGGGAGGAAGAAAAAGAGGGAAAGAGGAAGTACTAGTGACTGAAATGGAGTTAACCATGTTTTATGCATTTATGAATATGTCAAAATGAACCCCACTGTTATGTATAACTGTAATGCACTAACAAGAATATTTAAATTTAAAATTTAAAAAAATTTTAAGGGAGCATAAACTTTAGAAAAGGTAAATTCATGTAATTAGGAACCACTAAAGAAGGACTAGCACAGATTTATAAAAACACCAATATCAAGAAATTTAAAAACTAAAGGTATTTTTGTCAATAAAATAACAAATATCAACGAGAGGAAACTTTTCTTTATTGTGTGACTATGAAAGAACAAGAATGTTCTGGACTGCTTTGGGGGAGCTGATGAAATACCAACACTAGAAGGCAAAGAAAAAGGACCACTCATCACTGAAGTTAGACAAAAACTGCCCACCCCTGAGTGTGGTAGGTAAGACAGTAGAGATACATCAGGATGTAATTCAGTGCCTTAGAAATTAATGAATTCATTGCCACCAAAAGTATTCATAGTAGATTGTATTCAGCAAAATGTTTATTGTGAAATTAGGAACTTGGAATTCCATTTGAATGCTAAGAATCTATAACTTGAACCAGATTATTGACTTGACTTGCTTTCTTTCTTTTTTGTTCTTTTTAGATATACATGACAGTAGAGCATATTTTGACATATTATGCATACATTTCTAATTAGGATCCCATTCTTGTGGTTATACATAATGTGGAGTTTTCATATATAAACATAGGTGGTGTATTCATATATAAACATAGGCAAGTTATGTCCCATTCATCCTACTGTCTTTCCTATTTCCATTCCCTCTCCCTTCCTTGACTTGGTTTTCTGAAATAATAGGAGTACTATAATCTGGAAAAAAAAGCATGATTAAACTCCACAGGTAAGTACACAATATTTTAAACCAGGAAACTATCAAAACTAAAGATTTTCCGCAGTGTAATTTTTTTTTTTTTTGTACCAGGGATTAAACTCAGGGGCACTCAGCCACTGAGCCACAACTCTAGCCCTCTTTTGTATTTTATTTAGAGACAAGGTCTCACTGAGTTGCTTAGCACCTCGCTTTTGCTGAGGCTGGCTTTGAAATTGTGATCCTCCTGCCTCAGCCTCCTGAGCTACTGAGATGACAGGTGTGCAGCACCATACCAAACTCCCCAATTAATTTTACATTCTTTAAACTTTATTTACTGATCTATGATAAATCAAAATACAGATCTATCCCTAATTGTCATATTTTATAGGAATAACAGAAACCATAAGTATACATGAAAACTATAAGATAGAGAGCTTTAAGTTGCATATTCCTTATGAAAATGTTGCATGTGTTGAATCATACTCTTGTATAACCTAGAATTTGCTAGTACAGGAATGCTATGTTTTTTTAAATGAAAGGATATTCTCAGGATTTTCAAGTGCTTTTCACACAGCACCAACATTCTATGTTGAAAAACTGGTGTCAATATCACTAGTAGGATTGATACATGGTTTTTAGATATACTTTTTTTCTACTAACAGCTAGAGGGAGAGACTTTTAAAACCTGATATAGCAATAGGAAGACACCAAATTTATTAAATTCCTTTGAAATAATAAAACGTTTGCTGCAAATTATAGTTTTATCAAATCATTAAACCAAGAGCGCCTACATTCTGCAGAGCACAAAATCACACCAGTCTCTGTTTCTACAGAATTCTAGGACTCCAGATCCTAAAAAAAGCACTGGCATATCAGATCTACTTTAACCTATATTCAAAAGTAGAACACTATTTGGATTTTTGAGACACATAACTACTGCCAGCTGTTATTTACACTTTTCCCTATTTACACTTTTCCCTACACAGTGTAGCTGTTCTATTTAAATCAGAACCCTCTGCAAACTTTCTATAGATAATTCTGCCAAGCACTATCAGCCGGGCCACACCTGGCTAATTATTGCAAACACACAAAATCTTTGCAGTCATAATTTCATTTCACATGTGCATGCTTTTCAAAGCTGCATCATTTGCTGGCCTTCTATCATCTGCTCTTCCTCACCTACTCCCATTCGCCTTACTCTATAATAGTTCTTCTATGATATTCATGGTTTCCTGAGATGTAAATAAAAAAAATAAACTTATAAAAAAAAGCTGAAAAGTTTTAGCTTTAAAAGTTTGGCAGTGCATTAGAAAACTTATAATTTATACTTAAGTTATAACATTTTCTTGTTGTTATTATTGCTTTTAGCTTCAATATAATATTGATAAAGGCAATAGTTAAGTCCTGAGCAGCACTGCATCCAGGAATGATCACCATGCCTGGCATACAGTGGTAGGCCACTAAGCCATGCATTTTGCATTGAAAGGACAAATAAACAGATGATTACATGAATGAATAGAATCCTAAATAATTATGTAAAATGCCAATAATGAAAATGAAAAATATCTATTACATTAACATTCTCATTTGATAAAATATCTGAGCATCCCTTTGTAGCTGTATAAAAATTGACTACATTAAATCCTAAAGACAGCTGTCATCTTAGTATGGCTTACTGTTTCCAAGAAATAACAAAATCTGCATTTTTCCCAACATTTTTTAAAAACAGGTCAAATTGTCATCAAATTATTTATGCAGACCTGTCTCTAATCAACACAGAAAATTGCACTTTAATTTTTCTTTTTTTTTTTTAAATGTATATTTACATTGAATCACCTACCAAATTATAAATATAGGAAATATAGCATAATAAAATGAGTTTATATTGACTTATCATAGCCAATGCCATTATAAGATTCCTAATCTGTGTAGACATATTCCAAAAAATAACGACTCATTTAATTTCCAGGACAGCAGTTCTTAAACCTCTCAAGCATGGTCTCATTATTAATAATCTGTGGGAAAAATTAAAAAAAAAAACTTTTGTTTGTGGGTTTTAGGTATATCCATGCTCATCATGTAGGAAACTGAAACTGCAATATGTGGTGATGCATGCCTGTAATCCAAGCAGCTCAGTAGGCTGATGCAGGAGGACTGCAAGTTCACAGCCAGCCTCAGAAACTTAGCAAGGCCCTGAGGAACTTAGTGAGACAATGTCTCAAAATAAAAAATAAAAATTAAATTGACTGGGAACGTGACTCAGTGGTAAACACCCCTGGATTCAAAAGAAAAGAAAAGAAAAAAGTAAAATACACTGAAATTATAATACCGACAATATTTATTAATTCATTTAAAATAATAATAAACTCATTGCATATTAACATCACATTGGTTAACAAAAATACAAAAATAACTTATTTTTAAGAAATACTAAGAATAATAACATTGGTTTACATTCTAACAAATATCTTCAATTTCTGGCCAAGATAACTAGATTCTCATATCACATGCTGTAAAACTACTGAAAAATTCCACTGTACATTTGGAAGATAATGGGAAAGAAATGGATAAATAACATCATAGAATTAATAATAAAACAGTTTTGACCTCAGAGACCTTGTGTGAAAATGTCTCTGAAGTCAGCAAGAGATTCCTAGACCACACTTGGAGAACTAACTTTACCCTGGAATAACCATTTGAGTAGATGTTATTATCATAGTTGACCAATAAGTAAACTGAACCTAAGATTAAAAAACTTAATTAAGGTGACAGAGAAAGTGCTGGGTGCAATGGCTCAGGCCTGTAATCCCAGGAGTATGGGAGTCTGAAGCAAGAGGATTTTGAGTTCAAAGCCAGCCTTGGCAATTTAGCAAAGCCCTAAGCAACTTACTCAGACCCTGTCTCAAAAAGAAAAAAAAAAAAAAAAAAAAAAAAAAAAAAAAAAAATATATATATATATATATATATATATATATATATATATATATATATATATTACAGAAAGGTGGGGGATGTGGCTCAGTGGTTAAGCACCCCTGGGTTAATCCCTGGGTCCCAAAGAAGAAAATTGTAAAAAACTAGATTCCAGGACCAAAGTTAATCCCATTTATCACACAGCCTCCCAATACTTTTAACTATAACTGTCATTTGTATTTATAATGGAGTATCCATTGACCAAAGTAAGAGAATTTCAGTGGTTAACTGTCAAAGAGGTATAAAAAACACTGTTACTAATAAAATTAAATGCCCTAGAAAAAACTGAAAACTCACAAGCAAGAGGTGCCACAGCAAAAGCAGTTTGCTATATGGTTAGAGAAAAGCTCTTCTCGTGATCCAATGGTAAAGAGATAGAGTCCAGGAATACACAGGAAAATTTAGACAATCCATAAGGGAAAATCATTTCTTTCCAGGGAAAAACAAACAAAAAAATTATCTACCTGAATCTTGGAATTCAGACCTCCAGGTGAGGCTACTTTAAAGCAGAAGTCTGATTCGAGGAGGGTAGAAAAGACCTGGTCTATGTCTAGTCACTGATAAGGAAGAGAGATCCCCAGGAGATGAGAAACATGGTAGTATGTAAAATTGAGGGTTCTCAGAGTCATTTGGCAAGCACTAAATGAATGATATTTTATGTTAATCAATGTATTAATATAAATCTCTGGTAAGAGAACTCATCTCTGAGATGTACTTAATTATGCTCAAAAGTACTGTTAAAGACAGTAATGTGCAAACTCAGCAATATTCCTTGAACCTAATTAACCAAAAAAATTATTGTAAGAATGTAGTGACACAGATAGATATTATATAGTTGCATTACTAAAATCTCCTTTAGCTTTGAAACTGAACTGAGATTATCTTTTTAAAAAGATTATGTTTACCTGTGATATCTAAATTTATTATCAATTGATATCAGCATGTTATATTAACAAAGAAAATACTGAGAAATTATCCTATGTTAGGCATTATGCTACATATTTCCCTCAGATTATTCAGTCCTTGCAACTCAACTTTGAGAATGGTACTCTAGTTGTCCCTATTTATACATGAAGAAGCAGAAGATCATGAAGCTTAAATAATTTGTCTGGTTAAAAAGATTGATAAGACTAAGATTTAAACCTGCAAAAGTTTATGACTTTATTGTGTTTTACTACTTGTGATGGTATTTAAGTAGAAAAATTAACTAAGATTTGATGAACTCTTAGCTTGATTCTCAGGGCCTATGGTGCCCATAGACCTCTGTTTTGGGAGTCATCATTTTCTTCTTGATGGAAACTATTTTCAAATTGTAATCCACTATATCACTTCATCCAGACAATTTAGATATTTTTGGAAAACCTAATGATCAAAGTTTGCTCGTAACTTTAACAAGGCATGTGTGAATACCTTTTGCCCTATTAGAGGCAAAATTTGGGGCAAAAAGGGAATGCCAAACGCCTTTTGTGTCCTGACATTAAAAAAAAAAAGAGAGAGAGAGAGAGAGAGAGAGAGGGAAGGAATATTTGAATCTGATTCCTAAGGAACATACTTTTTATTCTTCTTTTTCTACTTCTTAAATTAAAACCTAATTACCCAATCTAGATGGTTAACTATTGTCAAGTTACAATCCAGGATTACTTATAAAACAATTTCATTAAATTATATTGCAACGATAGTAATGATAATGATGATAATAAAGAGAACAGTTTTATAGTGTGTAACAAGGGCCAGTTACATCTACATTGTTCTAAGTGTTCATATATAACTCATATAATATTCAAATTAAGCCTATGAAATAGGCACCATTATGATGCACCAATTACAGATAAGAAAACCAAGGTAAAGAGAGAGTAAGTGGGAGACAAGAATTGGATTAGGAAATGCAGATTCTAGAATCCATAATTTTAACCATTAACAATATAGATTAAATGAACTCTCTGCTTCAGTTATTAATAAAAACATGGAATATACTTTTATAGTATATGTTTTCACTTGCTTAAATTTGTTCCAATTTTCCAACTAAGAAAATACACTTTCCCATAGAAAATTAGATGTCAATACCAACTGAAATCACACCATTCTATAGTCAAGACAAACATTTCATTTTAGTAAGATAACAAACATTTTGGACTTGAGAAAAAAACAAATGATTACATTGAAAAAAGAATAAAATGAGCATATGCATAGATGATAAATAAGAAACATTCAAATAGCAATGTGGGGGTGCGCTAGGATAGTGGCTCAGTGGTAGAGTGCTTGCCTAGCATGCATGAGGCCCTGGGTTCAATCCTCAGCATCACATAAAGATAAATAAATTAAATAAAGGAATTGTGTCCATCTACAACTAAAATGAATAAATAAATAAATAACAAAACCAAATAACAATGTATAGAAAACCATCCTTTTGTTTTAAATTTTTAATTTTTTGAATGACAATGTCAGCTTTGGTTTGAATCAATAATAATGCTCTGTTTTTTAGACACACTAGAGACTGATCCTTGAAGACTAGAATTTATTCTAATTGATCTCAAAGTGGAGTGTGTCTTTAAGAATGGGAATAATCAAACAATCATAATGAAGCATTTGTCCTCTAAACAAGTCCAGTAGCTAAACAATAATTAATAAAAAAAATCAGGGAATGAGGGTTTGGGAAAAGTAATCACCCACAAAAATGATTGCTATATACAGAGCAATTCTAGAAAGAAATGTGTTTTAGCTTACTTTTACCATAGTCTTCCTGTAATAATTGCATAAAAATTCCACCAGATGATGCAATAAAAAATAGAACTCTGCTTGTCTATTTGCACTTTGACTCCCATAACATTTAAAATATCAAAGATATTTTCAAAATCTACCTCTCAATGACTAGTTTCAATTCAACTTTGGTTTTACTTGTTTCAATTCATTTTGGTGTTCTGAGTCTTATCTATGTTCATTATTTTTCTCTGAAACATTCACGAAGCATCCATACATTACAGCTAAGGGGCAGGATGTTAGAGATTAAAAAAAAAAGCATGAGTTCAAATTTTGACAAGAGGTTATAGTCTTTACAGATAAATATGTATTAGCATAAACATAAAGTAGGCCTATTACAATTAAAATTTCTCTAACCCAGTTAATTTATCTTAACCAAAACTTCAAAATTAATTCAGAAATGGATTTATTTGGTAGCATATTAATGTCCTTTAATAGAACCAATTGTTTTTATAAACCATTATATATAGTACTCTATATTTAATATATAAAAAACTTCATATTAATTAGGAAATGACTATTTTATTAAAACATCAACTGATTCGTAGAAAATTTTACAGTTGAGTTACTTTATAGCAGGTCTCAATTGTAATTAAATAAAATTTGATATTAAACCACAATTATTTCAGACATAGTTACTTATTAAAAATAGATACCTGTTTTGGGTTTTTCATGTTTTTAGAATTTATTTTAGTACTTTGTGCCATCTTATAAATTCATGCATTTTTCAGTACGAAAGAGGAAAATGGAGAGAGAAAAATGAGTTAACAAAATCCCATTTGCATATAGACAGTCATTCTTACTGTTAATATTTAACTTAAACTAAAAATGCTGAATTTTATACTGAAAATGCTGGATACGTTTCTCAATATTAAACATGACTGTATTCATCATATTTTAAAGCAATGTCTTATTACATCACATGTATTTAGTAAAATTTTATTTAAAATAACCAATATTGTTGACTCTTTCAAATTTTAATGTACCAAGATCATTGAGTTCCACTTTGGTTGTTTTGCATTTCCGATGTTTTTAAGAGCAGCAGAAAAATGGAAAAAGAAAAGCCTCTTGGAGGCTAAGGGAGGCCCAGAGCATTAGAATTTTAAGCTTTTGTCATGTTAAACAAATAAAGATTCAAACTTGTAAATAAAATCCAAATTTTTATAAATATAAGTAAATATTAGGTCAATATAATAAATATTATCATGGATATCAGTCCATCTCCATTCCTCCACTCTTGAATGAGAACATGTGACTATTACCATATTCTAACCATTTGTCCTCAGTGTTCACTTTGCATGGACCAATGTTCAGTGTGCTTTAACCAACTGCTATGAAGGACATGGTCAGTGACCCATGTGAGACAACTGTATCCTAATTAACCTGTGTTCTTAATTCTGCCATCTCAGCCACTTTGCTTTAAATAACTGAACAAAACATTCTTTGAAAATGAGTGGACATTTTTTAGTGAAAACAATTTTAAAAATTCAGAGAGATAAGCATGAACCAGATACAACATATATAATATCAAGAATATGAATTATCATGAAAAATGAGAAATTAACAATAGATATTCTGGAAGGGAAAGAACATGGTTGTTCATTGCTGCAAATCTGTTTATAACATTCAGAGCATCGTGGCATGATTGTATATATTTATGTGTACGTGGATAAGTATGTGTATACTCTCATGTGAGCTAGCTCTTTGACACGGACAAACATAAAACTCATACCTATCAACCACTTTCATTTATTTATTTATTTACTCATATAATAAGGTAAAATACATAGACGAAGATACATCCCAACATATAAGATTTTTTAAATTTTGTTAAATAGCTCTTAGTATCATAGAAAGAGTGACCATAAATATCTATAAAAGGGACAGAAAAAATAGTGTGATTCTTAACATAACCTTGATATCACTCTTGGAAAATGATGAGCTCAATGTTACTATAGATTGGCAGAATATCACACAAAGGATTTACTTTTTTTGTGACTATTTTTCCTAAGCTGTTTATGTAGTTGGGACAGACAGCATTATATATTTATATGATACTGTAACAATGGATCACCTTGCTGAAAACACATTTCCAGAATGCTATTTTTTATATTCATTTTTAATGAATTTACTTTTACCACTTTTTATAAGGATAAGGTATTCAAACATGATCACTGAAGAAAAAAAAATCAAACAATACAGCCTATAAAGAAAAGATAAAGTAAAACAACATGTATACCAAATGCTTAGAACAGTTTTGTTTATTTTCGTCAAGACCTTTTTATGCATGTATATAAGTTCATTATAACTTTCAATACAAATCCTATAACATATATATGTATTATCTTGATCCTTTTTTATTCCTTATAAGTAATGACAGTATTTTTGTACTTTTAGATTTTAGTGGATTAAATCTAACAAAACTAAAAATTAATTAAATTGTGAATTGTTGGAAGCCATGTATAAATTATGGGTTTGTTTGAGCCAATATAAGTCAGGGAACCTGCTTTTCTGGGAACTCCTGGGTGAAATTCTCCAGTTTGAGAAAGCTCAGATCATGCTGGTGCCCTGCCTTAGCACACAGCCCTAGGATCAAATGTAGCTGCCTGGAGATGGGCCTAACCTGCCAAGCACCAAACAACTTGTTTACCTCAAGATCCCTGCCACACTGAAACCTTTGATGTACTTCCCTTTAAATAAAGGATTGGAGCCTTTTTCAGTTGTTCAGTTACAGTTCCTATAAGGGCTGAAAGACCCACCAGGAGACCTCTTTTTAAATCTAACTTCTGCCTTTGTCTTTTATTCCTTACTGATTATTTTCAGACTCTTTATTTTCCCAGGCAGCTCACACCTCCAACCAGGAATCTGCTATACCAGGTGCTGGTAATCCCCAGGAGTGAATGTTATTTTATATTAATATAAAATGTATATGAAATAAAAACATATAAATGTGTTAGGGTGTGTGTGTTTTGTGTATATATATAATTGTTTTAGGTTGTATCCAGATTGCTGTTATAATAAACAATATTGAAATGAATATCCTTATAAAAATCATTTTTGTAAATGATTGTTCTACTAATCAAAATGCCTGAAAAGATACCTTACTGGAAAACAACTGAAGGACACAATTCATTATGCATTACAAATGATGTTTTATATATATTTTTTCCCCACAATTTTAGGCTACTTTGTAGGAAGCAACATGATATGAGGGTGGTTGTTTCCCAGGCCCACCTATGAGGCTTAAGACTTGGATGCAATAAGCCACAGAACAGGTATGAGGACATTTTCCTGAGAACATTTATGTAATACTTGTTCTTTAATAGAAGTCTTATTAAATCTAATGAATGATACATTTCTGTCAGGCCATGGATACAAATTTGATTTATCCAGCTATATCTTGTTGGAACAGAAGACAGATTCATATTGAATATATGTAAATAACTAGACTTCCACAAAAAATAAGAGTGACTCAGCAAAGGCTTATTGTATAAATTTTGTCTTGGCTTGTTTCTCCCAAAAAAGTAGAGCGTGAGACATGGATTATACACTTATCTACCTATATTATGAAGCTTTGCACAATGTTGTATTAGTCTTATTAAGAACAAAGTATATCTTCAAACACTAAGCTTTTCCCTTTTTATTATTTAAGTTTTTATTCCTAACTTTAATATTATATATTAAATATATTAAATTTAATGTATATATGTATGATGGGTTGTGCCCAGCACCCTGACAGAGCAGGTTCCTGCTCAGGAGGTATAAGCCACCTGGGAAAATAAAGTGTCTGAAACAATCAGTAAGAAATAAGACAAAGCCAAAGATTAGATTTGAAAAGCAGAGCGCCTGATGGGTCTTCCAATCATGATAGGAATTGGAACTAAACAACTGAAAAAGGCCCCAAGTCTTTATTTAAGGGGGAGTATATCAGAGGCAGGGATAAGGTTGCAGTGGGAAGAGTCTTGTTTTGGTGCTTGCTTCTCCATGTGGCACCTGTCTTGGTGTAAACAGGTTGATTGGTGTTTGACAAGCTAAATCCATCTCTGAGAGAACGTTTGGCTCTAGCAAGTTACTCCTCTCCAGAGCTGTGTTTAAACCTGAGTGGTGAGCTAGAACAGGATGCCAAGGTGAATTAGGCCTTCTCAAACCAGTGGACTACACATGGGAGTTCCCAAGAGCAGGGCTTCCTTGCCTAATGGCTTGAAAGTCAGAGTTCAGTTCACATAAGGCTCATAGATGGCTTCCTGTGTATGTGTATGCATGCTTTTAGGCATCAACATATAATTAATGAAACTTTTAGAATATTTAAAAGGTATTAACAGTATAAATGACAATGTCTATAGAGAATTTATAGTATTAAAATTTTACCTTAATAAATAGACAAAAAAATATGTTCAGTATTTTGCCATCATTGGACCTAGTACATTTGGGCCCTAGTGTGCTACTTCTCCTCTGGGCCTAGGCCTTGGACCAGGCCTTCAACCTTCCCACACCACATTTTCAATGATTTTATTCTTTTGTCTAGCCCAGTACAGATTGGCAGAGCTGTTCAGGAAAAGCAACGAAAGATCAATCTGCTGAGTAATCGGCTGCAAATGCAATATATGGATTCCATTTGGTTTATAAAACCCTGAAGGACATTCTCCTATCCTCTACCCTGTACATAGTTTCCAAGTCCATGGATCATGATTCCATGTGTTGGCCTAAGTAGTAGACTCACTTGCAGGTCAATGTAGTTAGTATTTCTTTCATGGGACCTAGCTGGAGTGGAACAAAATGGTGCTCTATTGGAAATGGTGTTTGGAATGATTCTTGTTCACACTGGACATGAGTTATAATTCAGACCTCTGGGGTACATACAGTCCATTCTCAATCTGAGTTCAAGTCACATGCATGGGATAACTTAATGGAGTCCTCACTGTTAACAGTTTTGGTTTGCCATACCCAAGGCCAACAGGGCTGAGAGCAGGGTACTTTTCCCCTATGTACTCACCCCTCTACCCAATTTACTGGTCCTGAAATTGACCATTCCATCCCCTCTACAGGCCCTTCACCATATATCAGGTAGTCATCCCAGGTGGCTGCAACCATGTCTTGCAAGAACTTAAGGACTCTACTGAATTGAAGTCTGCTTGGAAATTTTACAAAGTTTATGCATTAATAAATGCAAATATTATTCATTAGTATTTTAGCAGGTACTGATATTGGAAAGTATGTTAAACTGATCTTCGTAGAGAAACACATTTGTGATTGATATGATTTTGTTTGTAAGGTAATAATTTATATTTCATTCATATATTGTAAGTGGAATAAATAAATGTTTTTACATAATTTGTTATGTAGCAAATCAAACAATAGTTTATTATAATAAAATCTAATGAAACACATTTTTATAATTCTGGTATTTTAAATACTTTGTGGAAATGATTATAACTTACTAGCATATTATAACCAATACAGGAAATTAGAAAATTCAAATTAATTTAATATTGTCTTGAAAATAACCCAAACTTTTCACAAATTATGCTAACTTTATTTTTGTACTGTGATAAAATCAGGTTGACTTATAAATCACATAATCATATTAATTTGTTCAAGCATTCATGTTAATTAGAAATCTTATAAAAATTTTTGAACCTTAAATTTTACTTAACATTTAAAAGTTATCAATTTTTCTTTTATCCACTAGATTGTTATCAATTTTAGTTTCTTTAATTCTTATATTGTTACCTGGCAACCAATTTGTGTCTGCAACTTGATCATTTCTCTGAGCTAATTCTTTTAAATCTTAAAGAAGCAGGACTGTTAACACATTTGGACTTTTTCTCCTTCCCATTTCTGGAATTAGAATGCTTTTTGTTTTTGTATCTTCACTTTGATTTATGTAAGTGCTATTAGTCTCTATAAATAAATCAGAATAGCTGCTCCAAGAGGCTCTATAATCTTATCCATTAACTTCAAGAACTAAGCAAAGAATATCAACCCATATGTTCATGAAACATTTCATTCATAGAATAGAAATTTTTTATCAAACCCTCAGAAAGGTAGGAAAATTTGGGGATGGCTGCTTTCTCCATGATGGTATAGGAATCACAGTTCAGGCCCAGAAGACATAGATGAGGAAACTAAGGATAGGATTTTGTATTTAGTGGATGTCACTCCATTATTTTTTCTATTGTTTATCTAATTAGACTGTAGATTCAGCTATTGACTTGGTGTTTATTATAGACTTTATATTAATTATTATACTTTGTTGTTGTTCTTATCAAAGGTTTTCTTTCCATCTTTGTCTTATTTATGTATTTTCTAGACTTCCCTATTTCTTTTAATAAAAAAGAAAAAATACCTTTCACTTAGGTTGAAATTGCTGTACAATTAGAGGTGATCTTTCATATTTCATCAATATTACAATTAAAATCCAGTCAGCAATATTCATATATTTTTTTCCTAAAAACTGATGTTTTCTTGCTGAGCATGGTGGTGCATGCCTGTAATCCCAGTAACTTGGAAGACTGAGGCAGAAGGATCACAAGTTTGAGGCCAGTCTCAGCAAATAAGTGAGGCCCTCAGCAACTTAGTGAGAACCTGTCTCAAAAGAAAATTAAAAATGGCTGGGGTTGTAGTTCACTGATAAAAAACTTCTAGGTTAAATCTTCAATACCAAAGTGGGGTGCCTAAGTTTTCTTAAAAAATCAGAGAGCTCTGATCTCCAAATCCTGCCCATATGATTACAGTTCCAACAAAGAAGGAAGAAAAACTACAATTATAAGAACATTATGATTTTATTTACATCGAAACACAGACTTACAGAAACCTGTTACATTCAGTCTTGCAAATTTAGCACATGGGGGAAAAATATAATTTACTGTTAACAGAAATTCATCTGTTGCTTGATTCAACTCTGTGATAGGAAGTTCAAGAAAACACAAAGTTTATCCCAGATGCACTTATTATGCTTTTTGACTGAGTGGGGTGCATAACAACCATCAAAACAAGGCTTTGAGACCATTCCTATTTGCTTTTCACTCCAGTGAACACAAAGCCTTCTCTTTATGTATGCTTGTTTGTATTCTTTAAATGCTTTGAGCTATTAATGATACAAAAATAAGTTCAACATCAAAGAGTATGCTATCAAAAGTCAGAAGACACAAAGTAATAAGAGCAGCTTTTCAACCTGACAACTGATACAGACCAGCATTCCTACTAAATTTATGTCCTGTGATATCATGTAACCTGATGGCAAAGGCATGAGTGTCCCAAAGAGAGGTGATTAAATCATCAAGATGAAGGGATTAAGGAACAGGATAATTATTTTAAAAGGACGTAGACTTTTTGTCATTGATACCCGAGAAAGACAAATTAATAAGATCCTATAATCAGAACAATCCTCCCAAGGTTCTATCACTAATGGAAGTCATGGAATGACAACCTTGCACAAAAGAGAACTAGGTTTCATCAGAACCAGAAACTAAAACAAGAATAAAATAAACAAGAGAATTGGAGAATTTTAAATTTGAATTTAAATTCTCAAACAAAGCATCCTTGAATGATGAAATTTACCCCAGGAGCTGAAAAAGGCTGACATGGTATAAGGAGTTCCTGAGCTACACTTATTGGACAAGACTGTCTATTCAACACCAGAGATTAAGACTATCTAGGTAATTTGGTGGACCTCCATCTTTGTAAGGAAAAACCTATAGAAAAAAAAAATAAGAGAATAAAAGTTATATTTTTACCTGCAAAATATTTGAAAGAGAGTTCAGACTTCAGAAGAACTGGCTCCTTGATGAAAGGATGAATCAAGATTAAAAAAACAGATGGTTCTTGACATTCAGTTAACAGTGGGAAAAAACCAAGGGCTTTCAAACAGCATTATCATATCTATCTTTAAAGATATTTACGTATATGTAGAGGTCAGTGTTGCAAATGCCAGAAATAAAGTTCTTTACACAGGGAAGTTAAAAACTTGAAAGAAACGTTTCAAGTCTGCATTTATTTGGAGCTAAAACTGGACAATATGTTATATAAACTTATTTTATCTGTAGATATGAAACTCTGTTTTCTTTCTTTCTTAATTTTCCCTTTCTATGGAACATGATATGCTTATAATGATGTCAAAGCAAGGTTGAATTCTGTCTAAATCACATGCATAGATATGGTACTAAATCATAGAGGTTTCTTTGGAAGAAATCGTTACAGGTTACACTTCAAAACTGCAATATTTTGACCAATAATAGGATCTTATGTGTATAAGCCAGGGGTATAACCTGCCTATACAAGCTACCACTCCTATTTTCTTCATTACACCTAATTGTGTCAACCTAAGATAAATAAACTTAGAAGGAGGAAAGGCTAATTTGTCTCATGGTTGCAGAGGTTTCAGTCTATAGTCAGTTGGTCCAGTTGCTTTGGGGTCTTTGGAAAGATAGTATGCAATGGCAGGAGCAAATGGTGAAGGATGTTTTTCAACTCATGAGAATGGCCAGGAAGAAGTCAGGGTCCCTTCAAAGGTATTCTCCAAGATTTAACTTCCTCCAGAGGTTCCACCACCTCCCCCAAAGTGCCATAGGCTGACAACCAAGGTTTTAACATGTAAACCTATGGGGGCAAATTCAGGTTCAAACTATTTAATTTATCATCAGAGTGGAGGTTTGCATACAGTATTGGCCAACAAATGGTATCATAAACTATAGTGTCACAGCTACACTATATTTCCTTTAAAAAATGAAAGAATATTAGAACTTACAAAAAAGTGCAAGTGCGTAATTGAGTTGTGTAAAGTAGATATGTCATATAGAATGAAAGTAGGAATTACCAGCTCAAAAAAATCTTGGTTTTTAAAATTTTTTTCCATGATCTCGCTAATATCTATATAGCTGATATCATTAGACTTTAACTTTTTGTCTTTTATGCAACATTAAATTCTCAAAAACTATTCTCTGAGTCAATATTGTAATGAACTCATATACCTTCAGACATGATAAAGGCTTTTTATTTATTATAGATTTTTTCAGCCTAAAATATTATTATTTGATATTATCAATTTTGATAAATCATTTAAGTCAAAATCATCTAGATATTATATCCTCAATGAAGATGAGATGTCCCTTTAATACCCCTAGAATACTTTCATAATCAACAAGAATTTGGTGAGTCTCTTTTAGGAAGTGTTAGTAGTGTAGAGCAAACAGAAGAATGAGAAATATTTCTTTGAGACAAACACTAATTGAATAATTAATGCTAATCTTTTTATATTTTTTATTTTAAAACATATTAATAACTATTTTCTCCAATTTTTAATACTGTTAAATCAGAGCAGTAATTTTTCTTGAGTTTAGAAAAAAAGTTAAAAATGTGGGAAAACTTCAAGAAAAGTTTGAAATCCTATTGTTATTAATGGCCATCAATAAAGAAAATGCTTAAACTGTTCTAGTTTAAGCATTTAAACAAATGTTCCACGTTGTTTGTCTACCTGGTACAGGATGGGAGATGCTAAGCTAATTTGGAAAAATGATTTTAGAAAATTTTAAAACTATCCTTTTGGATACAAGAAGTTCACCAAATAAGCATGTGTAAAGATTTCATAACACAATATGAAAACAACCAATATTGATGTCTAAAATAGAAAAGTGTTGATGTCACAAAAATAGGACAGCTTTCTCCATAGTAGTTGCTATTACTAGCTTTACAACATATGAAAAAAGAATAAATGTCACAAATGAAACTAGACTCCTTTTTGACCAAGATGAAGTACTACCTCTATAATCTTTTTCTGTTAGACACATTCATTTCTGTTTCCTCAAAAAGAAAAAAAAAAAAAGGAACTTTATCTGTGACTAGTTGCACTAGGCTAAAACATATATTTCCTATTATAGCCAGATTTTGTTGTTCAACATTGTTACTCATTCAATTCACCTGAATACCTCGATTTCACTTTTCAGCACAATTAGTTACTCTACCACAGGAACTTATTTCCAATGACTCAGAAAATGTAGAAATGAGGAAAATTTAATCCATCAGATATTATCAAAAATCACTTCAGAACTATGCTCTAACCTTGCATGCATGGAGATAAAATAAACCCAATCAGAGGAGTTTTATATGAAGAAACAGGTCAGGAAAACTGGAGTAGAATTAACACAATGAATGGTTCATAACAACTAATAGGCTCCCTCTTGTTAGAAGTGAGGTACAAATTTGCAGCAGAACAAAAAATTAAGAATGATAATGAGATGACTGAGCTAATTGTCTAATTGTCCAGATCTTGCTGATTTTTGTAGCAACAATATCTACTTTCCTAGAAAACTTGTTAGAGACTCTAGCACCTTCACAGGCAAAATAAAATTTAAATCTGCATCTTAACAAATGTTCCATGTTGTTTGTCTGCCTGGTACAGGATGGGAGATGTTAAGCTAGATCAGATGTTCCTAAGTTGTCTACCTTCCTTGAGTCACCAGGCTATGAATGGTTTAAAAGCCCTTTTTGATAATGTCAACCCAACTAGTAAGATATTTTTTAAAATAGATTGAAACTAAAAACAGGACAATATTTGTTTTTATTATGCAGTAACTAAGTCCTGTGATCTGATGCAGGGGAATAATAGTTTATTAGCTGAATGGGAAAATTTGTGTAAAAAATGACCCATACTTAAAACTGAACTATTTAATTAAAATATTAAATAATAAACTTAGGTGCTTTTGAATAATCTTTTGATTAGAGTTAAGATCTTTCAATTGAATATGGGTCGGTTGACAAGAGATTTTTAAAATTGATTTTCATATTTTAAACATATACAAAATGTGTCTTTTCTGACAATCTTATTTTCTTCAAGTGGAGAGAAAGAGCATGTTTATTTCAATGAATCAAAGTGTTTGTAAAAAAATGTTATTTATTTTTTTAATTAAAAAAAACTAATAATATTTTGTTCATATGTGATTTAATTATAAAATTTTCAATAAAAAAACACTATCCAGAAGAAATAAATCTCCATGCTTCTACTTTGGATAGTTTTCAATTAAATTATGTAATTAAAAATCACTATAATGATGAGATTGTAGAAAACACACCTTACTCCTGGTAATAAATAATTCATGGTTAACTTGCAGTAATACATGCATGAATACACATGAGGACAGTCTTGAAGCCATGATTATAGTGAGGGTTGCAGGACCATTTCCTCAAAAGAAAATGCTGAGACAGAGGTAAGCAGGAGGAGGGGTCACTGGGGACTGTTCTTAGGATCCACACTTTTAGAGGGAAATTGGAACAAGGAAGTAGGATAGGGCACAATCTCAAGAAAAGCCATAACCAACCCTCAAGAAGCCCTGGCATCGGGATGGTCCTTGTGAATTGCACAGAGTTGGGAAAGAGAAAATTTAATTTTTATATAACCCCTATCGGCCACTCTTTGGATACAAGCAGAGCCAGGAAAGTGGCTTTTTATAATCAAGGTCTTCAGGAAGACAGTAACGTACTACATACACAATACTTGAAAGAGAAGTCATTAATTTCTGGAGAGGAAATCTGTATGGAATATCACAATATCCACTACAATAGGAATGGTCAATAGTCAATGTAATGAAACCCACAGTTAAATTGTCCCTATAAATAAAAACCTTGCTCACAAAATCTAGGAAATCCATTAGGTTGAAATAGTGAAGAGATATTTTACTGTAATTATAATAAGAAATAAAATAAAATTTAAAGTCAAGTACAAGCATAGTATATTTTGGCACTCAAAATTAATTGAAAGAGTATTTTACACTATATACTTATTTACAGTAAGATTTGTTTTCTATGCTTTGAAAATCTGTTTTTTCAAAGACTATTATATCTCACTGAAGCAGAGTTTTGTCACTAAAATATAACCCAAATCTTTAAATTTGCTCCTCATTTCTTTTACATAGGCTGATATCAAAGCATTACTTTGTTAAACCTTAAGACAGACTATTTGGTGTACAGAAATGCATACATTAATCAGAAAAAACAAAACCTGACAGCTTAAAGATTTTAATTACTAAAAATTTAAAATTTGAGCATTTTTTTTAAAGAGAGAGAGAGGGGAGAGAGAGAGAGAGAGAGGGAGAGAGAGAGAGAGAATTTTTTTTTTAATATTTATTTTTTAGTTCTCGGCAGACACAACATCTTTGTTGGTATGTGGTGCTGAGGATCGAACCCGGGCCGCACGCATGCCAGGCGAGCACGCTACCGCTTGAGCCACATCCCCAGCCCAAAAATTTGAGCATTTTTAAGTACTATTATCTAAGTGTATGTTCTGATTATCAATGTCCAAGATGCCCTGATCAGTTTCCTTACAACTGTTGTTAATAATAAAATAAAAAAGAGAAAAAAAGAAAATTCAGTGAAAAACATATTTTATTATAATAAATAGCCCTGTGTCAAAATCTACCCTCTTTAAAATGTCACTGTAATGTTCTCACACAGTTTTACTATAGATATTGCTTTAATAGCACTGCAAACATGTTAGGAAAGAGCATTTTTATATCTTTATAAATGTAATGAGTCTCCATAGATTCCTCAGAGCCTATATAAGGGGTAAATAAACATCCCCAGTGTGTGTGTAAGTTTCCCAGAGACAAACTCTAGTGACAGTTTTCCTAAAAATTACTGTTTTTCTTGAGGTAAATAATTTGAAGGCTTTAAGACCCCATGAAACATCAATTGCTTTCCTTTTTTCCCCTGGGCTAGTTAAACAAACATGTAATCAATACCAAGTAATATAAGCACTTATCACAATGTGAGGTAGAGACAAATCAGGAAAGATCTTATCCTAGAGCTCCTAAACATTTTAATCTATGTGAAAAGATACAACTGTGAGATGCTTCCCTCTGAAACTTAGGCAAGAAGGTTTTTAGCAGCTGAAGTAGAAAATAGTTGAAATTTAGCAGACCTCAGAATAGCATGTTCTGCTTTGTTAAGCAGTTTTTTTATCCTCCAACTTTATTGATATATGATTATCAAATAAAATTGCATAAATTTAAAGTATATAAAGTGATTATTTGAGATACATATACACTGTGAAATTATTACCATAATCAAACTAATTAACAAATCCATTATCTCATAGTGTTTACCTTTTTTGTAGGTGATTAGAATACTTTAGGTGTACTCTTGGGCTGGAGATGTAGTTTAATAGTAGTGCACTTGCCTAGCAGAAATAAGGCCCTGGATTTGATATCCAGTACCATCACAAAACAAACAACCAACAACCAAAAATTTTACTTAGAAAATTTCAGTGTACAGTACATTATTATTAACAAGTCACCATGTTGTGCAGTAGATCTTCAGGATTTATAGCACTTAGGCTGATTCCATATCTTGGTTGTTGAGAATAGGGCTGCAATAAACATGAGTATGCTTGGTCCATGTTTTGTAGGCTCACTTGATGGGACTTCATTCTTCTTTAATCCAGTGCAATGACTGGATAGTATAATATCTCTATTTTTAGTTTTTCAGTTTGTTTTAGAAACCTCCATATTGTTTTCCATAGTCTATACACTTTGACCCACATTTCCCCATTATGCCCTCTCCCCAAGCCATGTTCACCAACATTCTGCTCCATTCCTGTGAGTTTGACTTTTTTAGATTCCACATCTAATGGGACCATGTGGTACTTGTCTTTCTATGTCTGCTTAATTTCACTTAACATAATGCCCTCCAAGTTCATCCATGTTGTCAAAAATTATGAGATTTTTTTTGAGCATTCATACAGATGTAAATATTATCCTATAAAGGAGACCAACTTTCTGGTTTTCCCAGAGCTGAATAGGTTTCTGGGCTATAATAGTTTTAATGATAAAGCTGGAAAAGTACTAAGTGAAGCAGGATAAAAGTCATTTCAGCTAGGCTCCAATATCATATTAACTACAATGTGGTCTTGAGAGAGAGATTTTTAGTCTTCTAATTACTAACTCATATTAATCAAAAATGGATATTACTATGGCATTTTTATACATGCACATATTGAGCTCTGATCATGAACACCTTCGTCTCTCCTCACTGATTTCAACACTTCACTAGCCTTTGTTATTTCGTAAGAGTCCCCTTCAACTTTCATTTCATCATTTTCTGGTTGGGTTTTGTTTTGTTTGTTTTTGATTTTGTTTTGAGAGAAAACATGTGACACTTAAATTTCTGTATCTGACTTACATGGTTAAAATGATTCAGCAAATGATGGGACTTCAGTCTTCTTTAAATAATATATATTGCATATATCTATTGGAGGCACTTAGGCTGATTCCATATCTTGGTTGTTGAGAATAGGGCTGCAATAAACATGAGTATGCATAGGTCCATGTTTTGTAAGCTGACTTCATTTTCCCAGGAGTACAGTGACTAGATAGTTTAGTATCTCTATTTTTAGTTTCTCAGTTTTTCTTATAAACCTCCATATTGTTTTCCATAGTGGACATACTAATTTACACTCCCACAAATGGTGAATAAGGGTTCCTTTTTGACTACATTCTCACTAGCATTTTTTTTTTATCACAACTATTCTAAATGGGGTGAGATGGAATCTTGATGTAGTTTTAATTTGCATTTCCCTAATGGCTAAAGATATTGAGCGTTTTTATATGTTTATTGGCTCATATGTTTATATGTACTTGGCTCTTTTGTGAAGGGTCTACTCATATTATTTGCCCATTTATTGATTAGATTATTTTGTTGTTGTTGAGGATTTTTGTTTATTTATATATTGTGAATATTAAGCCTCTGGCAGACAAATAGATGGCAAAGACATTCTTCACTCTATAGTTTGTCATTTCATTTTGTTTATTGCTGCCTTTGCTGTGCAGAAGCTCTTTAGTTGGATGCAACCCCATCACTTTTTGTTTCCTGGGCTACCAGAGTTCCAACCAGGAAATCATTGCTTATATCAATATCTAGAAGAGTTTCTCTAAATTTTCTTATAGTAGTTTAAAATCTAACATTAAGGTCTTTGATCCATTTGGAGATTATTTTTGGACAAGATGAGAGATGGGATTAGTTTCAATCTTCTGCAAGTAGACATCCAGTTTTGTCTGCACCATTTGTTGCAGAGGCTGTTCTTTCTCCAATGTATGTTTTTGGCACCTTTGTTGAGAATCACTTGGCTGAAGATGCATGCATTTATCTAGGGGTCTTCTATTCTCTTCCACTGATCTTCAGGTCTATCATTATGCTAATATGATGCTATGTATGTTACTATGGCTCCGTGGTATAATTTGAAGTCAGGTATTGTGGTGTCTCCAGCATTGTTCTTTTTAATGAGTATTACTCTGGTTTGGGGGTTAACTTTGTGCTTCCATATAAATTTTAGGATTTATTTCTATAGTTCTGTGAAGAATATCATCAATATTTTGATAAGGGATTGCACTGAATCTGTAGATGGATTTGGGTAGCATGATCATTTTAACAATATTTGTTCTTCCATTCTGTGAACATGGATGGTCTTTCCACCTTCTAGCATCTATTTAATTTCCTTCTTTTATGTTTAATTTTTATTGTAGACATCTTCTGAATTCTTGGTTAGGTCTATTACTAGAGTTTTTGTTTTGTTTTGTTTTGTTTGCCTGGTTACTGTGAAAGGGATTGCTCTCCTGATTTCTTTTTTCATTTCATTTCTTTTTCATTCATCATTGGGGTATGGAAAATGTACTAACTGTTGTAGTTGATTTTGTATCAACTTCTACTTTGCTGAGTTTGTCAGTTCTAAAAGCCTTTTGATGGAATCTTCAGGTTTTTCTATATATAAAATTATGTCACCCGCAAACAGGAATATTTGGACTTTCTCCCTTTCTACTAGTACAACTTTTATTTCTATTTCTTCACAAATTTCTCTAGCTAGAATTTATATTACTATTTTGAATAAGACTATGTTATTTACTCATCTTATTTACTAAACTTTATTTACTCAAAGATTTTTATCATGAAGAGATGTTAAATTTTATCAAAGACTTTTTCTACATCTGTTGAGATGATCATGTGAATTTTTATCCTTGACTCTATTTATGTGCTATTTTACATTTATTGATTTGCATATGTTGAACCAAGCTTGCATCCCTGGAATGAAACCAACTTGATCATAGAGCATTACCATTTTAATGTGCTGTTGAGTTTTATTTGAAAGTATTTTGAATTTTAATGAGGATTTTTGCATCTGTGCTCATGGGGTATGCTGCTCTGGAGTTTTTATGTTGTGTCCTTGTTGAGTTTTGGTAACCAGATTATATTGACTTTGTAAAATGAGTTTGGAAGGGTTTCTTCCATTCATATTTTGTGGAATAGGTTTGAGAAGTATTTGTTAGCTGTTCTTTAAATGCCTGATAAAGCTTAGTGGTGGATAACTTGCATGGCATACATGAAGTCTCCACTTCAATCTCTAGCACTTCTAATAAAAGAACAGAAAGAAAAAAAGACTCGTAAAATTCAGCAGTAAATATATCTTGTCTAGGGCTATTCTTTGTTGGGAAAACGTTTATTACTACTTCAGTCTTATTACTTATGTTTGAGCTATTTTGTTTATATTTTCTTGGTTGAATTTTAGTAGGTCATATGTGCTCAGAATTTTTCCATTTCTTCTAGATTTTTTTAACTTATTGGCATATACTTTTAAAATATACTCCCTAGAGATCTTGAATTTTAGTGATTATCTGTCATAATGTCTCCTTTTCATCTCTAATTTTATTTATTTGTGTCTTCTATCTCTCTCTATTGGTTAATTTAGCTAAGGTTCATCAATTTAATTTACCATTTCAAAGAAGCAACTCAGTTTCATTGATCCCTTGTGTTGTTCTTTTATTCTCTGTTGTATTTATTTTCTTCGCTGGTCTTAATTATTTATTTATTTCTACTGATTTGGGTGTTGGTTTGCTCTTGCTTCTCTAAGATTTAGAGATGCATCATTAGGTTATTTATTTGAAATCTCTATTTTTTGATGTAGGAACTCATTTCAATAAAAGTTCCTCAGTGCTGCTTTTGATATAGACTACAAATTTGGTTATGTTGTATTTTCACTTATGTTTCACTCAAGGAATTTTTAA
This sequence comes from Urocitellus parryii, assembly GCF_045843805.1. NCBI lineage: Eukaryota > Metazoa > Chordata > Mammalia > Rodentia > Sciuridae > Urocitellus > Urocitellus parryii. The sequence continues at coordinate 235,433,767 of NC_135531.1, read as the reverse complement.
ATTTCCTCTCTGACTTTTTCAATGACCCACTGTTGGTTCAATATTTTGTATTTTAAATTTTTATATTAAATTTAAAATACTTATATTTTAAATTTCCTCTCTTTTTCAATGCCCACTGTTGGTAATGTGTTATTCAATAAACATGTGTGTATAATTCCTGCAGTTCCCATTGCTGTTGATTTCTAATTTTATTCTATTGCAACCTGACAATATGTGAGAAATTATTTCATTTTAAAAAATATGTAAAGATTTGTTTTGATCTGTTTTGGAAAAAGTTTCAGTGCTGATGAAGAGTATGTGTTCTGCCATTATTAGATGTAATATTCTATAGATGTATGTAGGTTACATCCATTGATTTATAGTGTAATTTAAATATGTTGTTTCTTTGTTGATTTGGGAGTTGGATTCTGGATGATCTATTGGTGAAAGTAGGGGTATTGAAATCTCCCACTATATTGGCTCCTCTCTCTCCCTTTATCTCCAATAGACTTTGCTGACATTTGATACACATATAATTTTTATAACTTCTTGATGTATTTGTCCCCTTGATCACTATTTAATGATATCCTTTTCCCCTTCTGACTTTTGTGATAAATTTTTTTTCCTGGATATAACTATTGCTAATCCTGCTTGCTTTGTGATTGTATTTTATTGGATTATCTTTTCCTACATTTCATTATCAGTCTGTTTTTGTCTTTTCAGGTGAGATGGGTTTCTTGTATGCAGTACATTGTTTGATCTTGGTTTTTAATCCATTCATGCATCTGTAAATTTTAATTGAAGATTTTAGACCATTTGCTTATATAATTATTACTGAAAGCTATGTGATTGGTCCTAGTTTTTCTTCTGGTTGCTTTGAATATTCTATGTTCATTTCTTCATCTTTTATTCACTCTCGAAATGTGATGGTTTATCATATTAATAACATTTGATTATTTCCTTTTTTTTCATTTGTGTATCTACTGTTCCAAAGGGACTTATTCTTTCCTATTCTCTCATGATTGTGCTTATTTTTCTTCCTTCTCTGGATATAGAGAATTACTTCAAGCATCTTCTATAATGCTGACATAGCATTCATGAATTCCTTTAGTGTATTATTATCTTGGAAGGTCTTTATTTCTCTTTGATTCTGAAGTATCATCACACTGGATATAGTAATCTTGGTTGGCAGTTCTCTTCCAGAACTTGAAGCATACTATTTCATGCTCTCCTGGCCTGTAGTGTTTTTGCTAGAAATCTGCAGTTATTCCAAATGGTTTTCCTCTAAATGTGACTTGGTATTTTTCTCTTGTACCTTTAATATATTTTACTGTTATTCTTTATTATTTTTGACAATTATGATATACTGTGGATAGGTTCTCTTCTGGTCATGTTATTTTCGAGTTCTAAATGCCTTCTGTATCTGGACACCATATCTTTCTCAAGAATTTGGAAATTCTTCTGCAATTATTTCACTGATAGTTTTTCTGTGCCCATAGCTTGTAGCTCCCAATGATAATTATGTGGGTATTTGATCTTTTAATGGTGTCTCAGTAATCTTGTATTCTTCATTCTTTTTCCCCCTTATTGGTGTCTGATTGTAATATTATTGCAGACTTGTCCTCAAGCTCTGATAGTTTTTCTTCTGCTTGATCAAGTCTATTGTTGAGGCTTTCAACTGAGGTTTTCACTCTGATTTACTAAGATTTCTATTTAGTTCTTCTTGAAAATCTCCATTTCTTTATTGAAATGATTTGTATCCTGCATTCAACTTATCCCACTGTTTATTTTCATTTTTTTAAAAAAAATCTCATTAAGCTTCTTAAAAATAATTCTTTTGAATTATTTGGCCAGAATTTCATTTACTTTGATATCTTTGGAATCTATTACTTTGGAGTACTATGGAGTTATGAACTTTAGGAGGTGACATATTATCTTCTTTCTTATATTTTGTTCATTTCCACATTGAGACTTATACATCTATTGGGGTGGACATCCCTTCCACTTTTTTGTACTGTCTTCTTCAGCATGGAGCTTTCTTCCACCAGTATGACATGGGTTATCAGTGTTTTGTATATTGCTGGGTTTATTCCCAACTTAACTGCACAGTGTAATTTACTTGTAGCTCCCTGGGATGTGATTTATGGGTATGTACACAGAACTTTCTATACTGTAGTCAGACAAACCCACAATCTTTGCAAGCTTTTAGGAGTGGGACACTATAGTACTTTAGGCAGATGTGATGTAGGCAGCAGAGGTATACCACATGTACTATGGAGTAGTACCCCATATTAGGTGCTGGAGGTTTCCACAGGCACATTTGATAGCAGCTCTGTTACTTGAAAGCAATTCTGATGCTAGTTGCTCCAATTATGTTGAAAGACCTGAAGCTCTTATCCTCTGATTAGAGACTGGTACAGATCTAGGGTACTTTACAGGGGTAAGAAGAGGCTGAATCACAGCTTTTTCTCTGTGAGATTCACCTTCAATATTATAAACCCTATACAAACAGAATAAATGTAGCTATGATTCACAAAGAAAATCCACATAGCCACCATTAAATTTTCTTCTTTATAGCTACTGTGGAAGTATCTGCTGAGAAGCTGGACCTCAGCCTGCCTGTCAACCGGTTAACAGCTAGGAGCTATGTCTCCCCTTTTCTTTAAATAGAGTGTCTACTAGAGTTCAGGAACAACTCTGTTATGATTGGAATTGGGCTTACTTCCTCTCAGCTGAGTCTGACCCCAGGGTGCATAAGGCCCTGGACTTGCTCCCCAGAACTGGGGAAAAAAAGTGAAAGGGAGAGAGATTAAATAAATAAAAATAAATAAATAAAAACAGAAGAATGAAAAGGAATAACTAAAAATAGAAATTCATTGATCCCTTGTGTTGTTCTTTTGGGTGTGTACACAAATAAAAAGGGTAAAAGGAAAAAATGGGAAAGAAATCAAATTTTAAAATGTTTAAAACAATAAAGAAAAATAAAGTAATGAATAATAATAAAAGATTAAAAGAGAAATTCACCTATTGAAGGGCATCTGGGTTGGTTCCACAGTCTAAAGCAATTGTGAATTGTGCTGCTATGAACATCCATGTGGTAGTATCCCTGTAGTACGCTCTTTTAAGGTCTTCAGGGAATAGTCTGAGAAGGGCAATAGCAGGGTCAAATGGTGGATCCATTCCCAGCCTTCCCAGGAATCTCCATACTGCTTTCCAAATTGGCCGCACCAGTTTGCAGTCCCACCAGCAATGTACAACAGTACCCTTTTCCCCACATCCTTGCCAGCACTTGTTGTTGTTTGACTTCATAATGGCTGCCAATCTTACTGGAGTGAGATGGTATCTTAGGGTGGTTTTGATTTGCATTTCTCTGACTGCTAGAGATGGTGAGCATTTTTCATGTAGTTGTTGATTGATTGTGTGTCCTGCTCTGAGAAATGTCTGTTCAGGTCCTTGGCCCATTTGTTGATTGGGTTATTTGTTATCTTATTGTCTGATTTTTTTGAGTTCTTTGTATACTCTGGATATTAGGGCTCTATCTGAAGTGTGAGGAGTAAAAATTTGTTCCTATGATGTAGGCTCCCTATTTACCTCTCTTATTGTTTCTCTTGCTGAGAAAAAACTTTTCAGTTTAAGTAAGTCCCATTTGTTGATTCTTGTTATTAACTCTTGTGCTATGGGTGTCCTATTAAGGAATTTGGAGCCCGACCCAACAATATGTAGATCGGAGCCAACTTTTTCTTTTATCAGATGCAGAGTCTCTGATTTGATATCTAGCTCCTTGATCCACTTTGAGTTAACTTTTGTGCATGGTGAGAGGAGGGGATTCAGTTTCATTTTGTTGCATATGGATTTCCAGTTTTCCCAACACCATTTGTTGAAGATGCTATCCTTCCTCCATTGCATGCTTTTAGCTCCTTTATCAAATATAAGATAGTTGTAGCTTTGTGGATTAGTCTCTGTGTCCTCTATTCTGTACCATTGGTCCACCCACCTGTTTTGGTACCAGTACCATGCTGTTTTTGTTACTATTGCTCTGTAATATAGTTTGAAATCTGGATCGCTATACCGCCTGATTCACACTTCCTGCTTAGAATTGCTTTTGCTATTCTGGGTCTTTTATTTTTCCATATGAATTTCATGATTGCTTTATCTATTTCTATAAGAAATTCTATTGGGATTTTGATTGGCATTGCATTAAACCTATAGAGAACTTTTGTTAATATCGCCATTTTGATGATGTTAGTTCTGCCTATCCATGAACAGGGTATATTTTTCCATCTTCTAAGATCTTCTTCTACTTCTCTTATTAGGGTTCTGTAGTTTTCATGGTATAAATCTTTCACCTCTTTTGTTAGGTTGATGCCCAAGTATTTTATTTTTGGGGGGGATATTGTGAATGGAGTAGTTGTCCTCATTTCCGTTTCAGAGGATTTGTCGCTGATATACAGAAATGCCTTTGATTTATGCGTGTTGATTTTATATCCTGCCACTTTGCTGAATTCATTTATTAGTTCTAGTAGTTTCTTTGTAGACCCTTTTGGGTCTTCAACTAAGAACAGAGCAGGGAGGAAGAGCAGCAAGAAAAGATTAACATTAAACAGAGACATGAGGTGGGAGGGAAAGGGAGAGAAAAGGGAAATTGCATAGAAATGGAGGGAGACCCTCATTGTTATACAAAATTACATATAAGAGGTTGTGAGGGGAATGGGAAAATAAACAAGGAGAGAAATGAATTACAGTAGATGGGGTAGAGAGAGAAGATGGGAGGGGAGGGGAGTGGGGATAGTAGGGGATAGGAAAGGTAGCAGAATACAACAGTTACTAATATGGCATTATGTAAAAATGTGGATGTATAACCGATGTGATTCTGCAATCTGTATTTGGGGTAAAAATGGGAGTTCATAACCCACTTGAATCTAATGTATGAAATATGATATGTCAAGGGCTTTGTAATGTTTTGAACAACCAATAAAAAAAAAGACCTCCAAAAAAAAAAAAAAAAAAAGAGAAAGTCACTCCTAGCTAAGGTGCTCAAAATCACAAGCAAGTAATCTGATCACAGGATTTATTGTTGTGATTTTCTCTTTGGGTCTCCTAAGAGAGTTGGTCACAGTTGAAACTTGTTGAACTTCTTCTCAGTTCTTGCCAAACTATCAAGGTTGGAATCCATGATCTTATTTTTTAAGGTTGAATAATATTCTATGATTAAGCTATAAAGGGTGATTTCTAGGCTGTTTTGAATAAGAAAATCAATGAAAAGTTATTTTCAACAGACCAATGTTCATTGAAAAGATCTTAATTTTAATACAAGTATGTGTTTGTACAGATCTCCAAAAGTAGTGTGTGTTCTTATAAATATATCATATGTATGTGTATATGTAGTATATGTATGCATATATATATATGTGTGTGTGTGTGCGTGCGTGTATGTATATGTGTGTGTGCATGTGTGTGTGTGTATCTCAAATTGGAGATTATATATGAGATGTCTTTTAGAACTCATAAATAACAGAGGCCCTTTCTTTGAATTAAGGAGCTTAAATTCATAACTTAATTATCTTAGTTTCCATTCCTCACTTGTCTTTACTAGGGGTAGACTTCATATTGCTTTTATACAATTAATTTCTCTGTGTCTTATGTTTTCATGTTTATGGTTTATATAATTAAAATATTTAATTGCAATTGTAGAATACACCTGAGCTGTGTCAGTTCATTGTTGACTGACAACTTAGTTTTCTTCCATTTCTTGGGTATTATGATTAATGTTTGAAATGAACATAGAATCACAAGTGTCTCTTTAAAACAATGATTTCATTTCCTGTGGCTATTTACCCCAGAAGTGAAATTGATGGATCATATAATGGTTCTATTTTTACTTTTTTAAGGAACATTAATACTATTTTCATTCACATCATAATTCTACATTTCAGTTACAAATAAGGGTATTTCTCTTTTAAAAGGATAATTACTTCTGAATACCTCTTGCTCCCAAGTGAATTAATGGTAAGGGAACACTGTGCACATGATAATCCTAAATTAGCTCAGGTGTATTCTACAATTGCAATTAAATATTTTAATTATATTTATACAAACCATAAACATGAAAACATAAGACACAGAGAAATTAATTGTATAAAAGCAATATGAAGTCTACCCCTAGTAAAGACAAGTGAGGAATGGAAACTAAGATAATTAAATTATGAATTTAAGCTCCTTAATTCAAAGAAAGGGCCTCTGTTATTTATGAGTTCTAAAAGACATCTCATTTTTTTAAAATCATGCCTAATTCAATATATAAAATTGCATTGAATCTATGCATTTGGGATAATTTATATAGTGCTGAGTTTCATTTATTTTATGATTTTGACTATGGGGCCATAAACATGAATATGTGGTGACATTATTTCCTGTTCTTTGAAGTTAGGATTAAATAGCAAAAACAAGCACTTATTTGCCTCATTCTCATTTGTATTAAATTGTAAGTTCTCCAAATATTAGGAATTATACTAGTTGTATATTGATTCAAGGTACAAAGTACAAATTCTAAATGAAGATCAATGAATCACTTTGGATGTAATAGTGCAATGAAAGAATTTTAAACTGGGAATCAGAAAAATTATCTCAAGGATTGACATTCTGATCCCAACTCTAAAGCAACTGTACTTCCATTATTAATTATTCCAGTGGATACTATCACATATCTTTAGTTTTATTTTTTTTAAAAAATTCCATCTTCTTCTTATTCAGCTACCATTAATTTCAATCTGTTTTCCATTAAAATTTTTTCAGTATCTTTTGGTCTTATATTTTGGATAAGTGTTCTCCAAAGGCCCATGTTAGGATCCTGAGGCCCAGCCAATGATACTAATGAAGTCATGAAAAGTTTGGAGCTGGGAACTAGTGGAAGGAAGCTAGGTCATTGCAGGCATGCCTTTGAAAAGGATGTTGGGACCCTTGTCTCCTTCCCCTCTTTTCTTCCTGGCTGCCATGAGGGCAAGGCCTCCTCTGTCACATAATTCGGTCACAATGTCCTACCTCACCACAGGCCTCAAGCCACAGGCCAATCAACCACCAACTAAAACCTTCAAAACTGTTAAGCTGAAATAAACCTTTCCTTCTTCTCACTTGATTACCTCAGGTATTTGTCACAGTGGAAAACGAACACATTTAGTGCAATCTATTTTCTTTTGTACTACAAACACAGCATCAGCAGTTAGAACTACTTTAATCCTCTGTCTTTTCTGCACATCTGTTAATTTCTCCCTACCAAAAATACAAAAACAAATGTATCAAGACCTTGCGTGTACATTTAGAATACTACAATGAAAACAGCATATTTTTTCTTTCCTTTCCAGGCACATCATACGTGTCTCTTACTTCCTTATTTCCAATCAGACAACATTGTTATATCCATCAAATTTCTTCAACCCACAGAGCTCTCAATACTAACCCTTGTACCACACAATCTTTTGATGACTTCCTTAAAACCTTTACACTCAGTTTTGTAAATAGCTTCTACAATTATCCAGTCTAAATATTCCATCTTTTTCTTGCCAATGTTCTAAAAGATACATTCACCATCAAGTCACTAGGCACCTAGGAAATTGCTTGTCCATAGTTGGCACTCATTAAATAGGTGTGTATTGACATTTAATAATTATAAATAATAAATTAAGTGTCTCCTCAATTTTGTCACAAGATCCTCTGTGACAGGGACTTAAGGCTTGAAACTTACAAGTCTTTTTTCTTGATTTAATCTTTTAAGTTCCTAACATCAAAAAAATTATTTGGTTGGTTGATAGATAATGCAGTCAAATAATTTCTAAGAACAATAACATTATCAGATGAAAATAACAGTGTGTACAATTCCTCAAAACTTTCAAACACTTTGAAAATATCAATGCAAGCTAAAGTCACTAGCACAATTCATTGTTTTTTTCATTTTAATAACCATGAGGATTCAAATGAAATAAGAAAAAAAAACAGAAAATATTTTAATAAGTCTGACAGTTTTTTCTCTTCAGACTTACTTGATAAAAATTACAACAAATTTTATTTTAAAAATGTAGATGATTCATATTTATCTTGTTGTAATCTCTTTAATTTTTTTCTGTGTCCTCTAAGGGCAAGATTCTAAGGTTACAATGCATCTATTTTTTCATGTTTTATCCCTTGAATTATATATTTTTTTCTTCTCTTGCAAAATGACTATGATTTAAATAAAAATATTATTTTAAGAGCCCCATGATTATACCCAAATTAACTACAAGCACATTCTCTTTTGAAGGTTTATTTGACTTTCTATATAAATTTTTGGAGAGCACCTATATCCTTTAGTGTAAAGTTTTCTGCTTTTATTTGTATACATCCTTGAGAAAAAAAAATGAGTTGGTACTTTTTGACTGCTTGAATCATATTAGGAATATAATAGGGGTTGCTTGCACAGACTATTCTATTATATTTTATTCCTCTAACAATGCCAAGGCTCTGGGAGAAATCGTGGAAAATGAAATAAGTGGGCAAATGGGAATTGCCTGTGAATTTTTCCTTAATTTCCATGTTGCTGCTAATCCAGCAGGTACAAGTGATAAGGGCAAACTCTTAGACCAGGTCCTCTATCACTTCACAGAGGAAGAGCTAATGGCAAGAGTGACAACATTAGAGTAGGACAGGGGATGTGATCACTCTAGGTACAGGCAGGACTGAGCTCTTTCCTCCTGAGGAATTTCAGTAACAGTACTTGCTTTGTGCAACATATTGCATCTGTACTCAACTTAGAGATACAGTTAAGAGTCTAGTTCATTCATCACAGACTCTCTTGATGAGGACATTTTTTTTTTTTTTTAATCTCAGTGACAGGGAGAATTGACTTTTCCTAGGTGAGTGGCTTGTTTTTGTCTTAATGACTGTAAGCTTTGAAACTGATTTGCTTTCTCTCTTGGTTGTTTGCATATTTAGAGCTAAGTTTGCTGTGCACCTGGAGCAAATGGGAAAAAAAAAAAAAGGATCACATGTCACTGAGTTTGTGAATTAATCCTACACACGTTTTCACCCAATCTGAAACCCTTTTCCCTATGCGCTGCATCACTAATTTTCCCTGTATTCTAGACATATCTTTAGCTTCAGGTGTCTTTAGCCACCTTTTCATCCCAATCAGTTTATAACCACTAAGGACATAGTTGGTTTACTGATACTTAGCAATATCTGGGGCGTCTCATCAAACAAAGGATAAACAGAGTTCTGTAAGAGTGAAAAGAAGGATACAATGCAAGAGAAATTTAAATGAGGTAGGGTTTTTGTAGACATAAAAGCAGAACTGTGTGGAAATGTATATGGGCAGCAAAGTAGATTCTCTATCCTGTTTTCTAGGAAAGGCCAAAGTCAAGACAAGGGTAGAGCACAGTTTTCAGAAACCCCATATTTTGAAGCCGTAGAACTATGTCAGATATTGTTTTCCGACTTAAGAGTGACTTAGATACTCCAGGGAAGAATGAGATGTTTACTTGCTCACCTGTTTGAAGAAGGTAGCTATAGCACTTCTGGCCTGGAAAGGCATCATTTTCTGTTAAATTATCTGTTACTTACATCTGTGTCTGTTTTTCTAGCCTGACCAATGTTTGGGTTGATTTTTACTTTCTTAATCCACATTACTTTTTAGTTTACCATGTGTTTAAACATACCAATATGTGAATTATGAATAGATAATTAATGAAATGCTAAGTTTCATAAGATGTCAAAATATAAAACTAAAAAAGTTAAAATTTCAGAATAGAATTATGTTTTTGCTACATGCATTTTTTTTAAAACAAATAGTGATTATTTATCCAACAATTTTTCAATTGACTTAACACATACTCCCTCGTGTCATGTTTTTGGTCTCTCTCCTTGCACTGTATCATGTATCACTGATTTCATATAACAGAATTTTGAGGCTTTTTTGTGGCATTCATTTCTACATGAGGAAAATGACTTTCATTTTGAAGTTAGTCCAAATCATACATTGGTCCAATGTTTCTTCCTCGTGCAATTCATTATTTTATGTCCTCCAAAATTAAAATATTAAGAGAAAAACTAAAAAACCTTTTTCTTCATACAATTACTTTAGGAACTTCAACTGGTTTTATCACTCCACACCCTCTCTCTCTTTTTCACACACACGCATATGCACACACACACACACACACACACACACACACACACACACACCTGTCAGGGCAGGACACAGAAAGGGACGAGGAGGTATTTTAATTGTGCTATATGTAGAAAAGCAATGAAAATTATAAATTCGGTCGTTGAACTGAATTTAATTATAATAACTTTTCCTCACAGGCAGTATCAGTCTTAAAGAGTGTATGGTCCCAGAAACCTGCAGGTTTGTAATAAAGGCAATGCCATGTATATATGTCAACCCTTAGGAGGCCTAAAATCTAGAAGTGCATTGTAATAGTGAGCTTTGGTGGTCATGACATGACCAAAACATTCTTTTGTGGTTTTCAGGTTAACAATAAGTATGAAGCACTCCACTGGCTTCTCTGAATTTTAGCATGAAAATTAGTAACTTCCCTTTAGATGCCGATGTTTTAAGGAAGCAAGTAATGTGGGAAACCCTCCCTCTCTTTCTTCTTGAAGTCCCAAACAGTAGTTGTTTTAGGAGGATGAACTCAACAAGGTCAGGAGGAAGTTAGTCCTAGAGATCACCCCAGGACCTGAATGAAGACTACTATTGGGCTTCAAAGCCTGGCTTCATCAATACCTATGACTTTGATTAAGAGATTTTTTAATCTCCAATATAAGACATTAAACATTGGAATTCCTCTACTTATAAAATAGAGATGATAGTATTGTTGTAAGTAATTAAATAAGAGCAAATATGCCAGAATTTTAGTATAGTGCTTATAACATAGTAATGCTGTCATTGTGTGTGTTATTTTCCAAGCACAGATGAATCAAAAGTTCCCTCCACTAACCACATTTAAATGATAAAAAAAAGTTTATTTTTAATTTAAATAAAAAATTCCATCCTAGTTGAATTAAATAAAGTTTATCTCAACTTTAATAGTACAAATAAAAATATGATTATTCATGTCATTCATTCCACAATGACTTATGACCTATATAAGCTAGGCAGGTGTATTGTTATACTGTGCATTTCAAAGATAAAATTTTCAAAGTATCTGCCTTTAAGGAGATCATGGAACTATGTGAAGGTAAGTAGGTTGTAACATGTGCCCTAATGGAGGACAGCACCATTCATAATGGGTGTGGCAATTATGCAGAATACAACACTCAAGACATAAAAACAGGCTTTAATGAAGGGATGCTATTTTACACAGTATTAAATAATGAATAAAAAAATATTTTTAAGCAAGAAGAACTTATGCAATCTAATTCAACAAATATACATTTGGCATTTTCTATATGCTGGTTAGTGATGATATTAACATTTGAACAACTGTGGGTAATATAAATCCCAATAAACTGTGATAAAAATACAGATAAAAATTACTTTTGATTTAAAAAATGAAAAAAGCAAATCATAAAAATATTTTTCAAAAATGGGTGGGCTCTTATATATCCTTAGAATAAGAAGTCTTTCCATCACTACTTCGAAATTCATGTTAGAGAAAATTTAAGAATTCAACTACATAAAAACATTTTAGTATGTCTGTATGGGGGAAAACCAGAATCAATAAATAATAGTTAAGCTGGGAAAACCAGTTGCTAATCATAATATAGATAAAGAGTTCACATCCTTAAATTTTCTGTAGTTCCTAAGAAATCAAGACTGGTGTCCTAATACAAAGAAGACTCACAAAAAAGAAAGCACAATTTTCATTAAACAATGGCAAAATGCTTATTCACTATTGTAAGAAAAATATGCAAATAAGAATACATATAGGTAGCATTTTTCATGTATTCAGACTGGCTTGGCAAAATTCAGAAGTTATATAATACGTGATGTTTAGTGTAAATCTATACAATTTTCCTGGAGGACAACTGGACAAACTAAACATATATGCCCTTCATCCAACAATTTCATTTCTTAGAATTTATTCTACAGATGCCTTCTGCAGTGCAAAGCGATCTTTGTAAATGTACTCATTGTAGCATTGCTTCTAATAGCAAAAGTCTGTAAACAATTTAGAAGACCATCAATGGGGCACTACTTAATAATAAAATAATAGCATAGCTTTGCAATGGGTTGTTATGTAGCTGTAAATTTTTAAAAGGAAAGGGCTCCCTATATTACATTATGTCAAATGCTCCAAGATATATTAAGGAAAAAGTAAAGATGCAGAACAGTTTTGGTAAGATGTTACACATGTGAGGCAAATTAAAAAATAAAATAAAACTATGCATTTATATATGCATAAAACAAGTTTATAAAGATGTATACACAACCATAAAAGCACTAGAGTTAACAAATAGAATCAACAAATGGGACTTACTCAAACTAAAAAGTTTTTTCTCAGCAAAAGAAACAATAAGAGAGATAAATAGGGAGCCTACATCCTGGGAACAAATCTTTACTCCACACACTTCAGATAGAGCCCTAATAACCAGAATATACAAAGAACTCAAAAAATTAGACAATAAGATAACAAATAACCCAATCAATAAATGGGCCAAGGACCTGAACAGACACTTCTCAGAGGAGGACATACAATCAATCAACAAGTACATGAAAAAATGCTCACCATCTCTAGCAGTCAGAGAAATGCAAATCAAAACTACCCTAAGATACCATCTCACTCCAGTAAGACTGGCAGCCATTAGGAAGTCAAACAACAATAAGTGCTGGAGAGGATGCGGGGAAAAGGGCACTCTTGTTCATTGCTGGTGGGACTGCAAATTGGTGCAGCCAATTTGGAAAGCAGTATGGAGATTTCTCGGAAAGCTGGGAATGGAACCACCATTTGACCCAGCTATTCCCCTTCTCGGTCTATTCCCTAAAGCCCTAACAAGAGCATGCTACAGGGACACTGCTACATCGATGTTCATAGCAGCTCAATTCAGGATAGCAAGACTGTGGAACCAGCCTAGATGCCCTTCAATAGATGAATGGATAAAAAAAAATGTGGCATTTATACACTATGGAGTATTACTCTGCATTAAAAAATGACAAAATTATAGAATTTGGAGGGAAATGGATGGCATTAGAGCAGATTATGCTAAGTGAAGCTAGTCAATCTTTAAAAAACAAATACCAAATGACTCCTTTGATATAAGGGGTGTAAACAAGGACAGGGTAGGGAGGAAGAGCTTGAGAAGAATATTTACAGTAAACAGGGATGAGAGGTGGGAGGGAAAGGGAGTGAGAAGGGAAATTGCATGGAAATGGAAGGCGATCCTCAGGGTTATACAAAATGTCATATAAGAGGTAAGGAGGGGTAAGTCAAGAGAATACAAATGGAAGACATGATTTACAGTAGAAGGGGTAGAGAGAGAAAAGGGGAGGGGAGGGGAGGGGAGGGGGGATAGTAGACAATAGGACAGACAGCAGAATACATCAGACACTAGAAAGGCAATATGTCAATCAATGGAAGGGTAACTGATGTGATACAGCAATTTGTATACGGGGTAAAAGCGGGAGTTCATAATCCACTTGAATCAAACCATGTAATATGATGTATTAAGAACTATGTAATGTTATGAACGACCAATAAAAAAAAAAAAATGTTATCCATGCTAGTAGGTAAGGAAAACTGAATAAACAAAGTGGTTAAATATTGGGCTTCCTACTATAGGCTTTGATTTTTTTTATCCCTCACCCATGTAAATACATACTTTCAAAAATAAAAACAAATCAATTATATATACTTTAAAGGAAACATAATATATTCTCTTTAGTGAGAAAATGTCAACATTTCTGACTACTAATTGTCAACCATTTTGCTAGGAGTGTGTGTATTGTATTATATAATACATATTATATATAATTTATGTTATATATCACTTAAATGTTAATAAAAACTTTATAAGATAGGTAATGCCCTTGATTTACCAAATGACAAACATTCACAGAGATTAAGATATCTAGTCTTATCCAACTAATAATAGAAATACCTAACCCTTATATAAATCTATCGAGTATCAGGTACTGTTCTGAGCATTCAACATATATTAATTTCATCCTCCATTCCACAAGGTACCTACTAATACTTTTCCCATTCTACACAGAGGAAACAAAGGCACAGTAAGGGTAATTAATGTACCCAAATCTCGAACTGTAATAATGGCAAATTAAGTGCTGAAACCTTGGGAATCCAGCTTTACCATCCATTTTTGTAAACACTTTGTTATCACCTTGCTACTTCTCCCAACATATCCCATTGTTTTCCTTATGTATTAAAATGTGAACACTGAAATTTTACCTTCATTTACATACATTTTTTTAAACTGAACTCAGGTTGAGCTATGTGGACACAGTAGTATTAAGCTGTTCACAATAAACAGGGACAACTTCTTTTTAAATTAACAGTGATTTTTTTTTTTTAAACTCAGTGCTCTCTGAGCTGGTAAAAGAACTGGACTGGACATTAAAGGGCCTTAGTCACTGTGGCAGGTTGGTTCTCTTCTCTGTCCCTGATTCCTCAAATGGAAATGAGCTCTTGGGTCTGTCACTGCTTGACATTCCATAGTTCTATAATTCTGCAAGAGCAGCCACTATCCCTGAAAGCTGACACCACAGAAGAACCTTCCTTTGATAACACATTTTTTTTTTTTTTAGAATGTCCCCTAAAAGCCCTACTAAGTCTAGAGCACCTTTAGAAAAGCAAGTCCCAGAAGGCATGAGGTCACAGGACTACCTGTTTCCTTAAAGTGCTAAACAGCAAATTTTTACTCCACTCTCCAGAGTGATTTCTAAGGGACTGGAATAGTGTGAAAGGTCAAAGCTGAGCCAGCCAGCAGAGAAGGACTGAGCCATAACTTTGTGTCCAGGTGGGAGAGAAAGCTGTGAATTAGTTCCTCTGAGCTCTGCATTTTGTACTCTGCCAAATGACCTTACTGGAGAAAGACACAGGCCACTTAAGACCTCAGGCTTAGAGTATTAAACCTCTTGCAAACTTCAATTCATAGTATAAAAACACTCTAATTTTACATTTAGAACAGCAAAGGAAACTTACAATAGTTTAGATGTTTGCAATCATTTATCTTTAAAAATATATTTATAAACCATGCAATTCAGGTTTTAATGTCATTACAGAGTCTAATTAAATCCCCAGATCTAAGATTTAAATGTTTGCTCCAGCCAGCTGCCAACTTATAACTGACATGTATAGAGACAAGAGTTTAAAATGGGATTGCATGGTCACAGCCAAAGTTTAATGCCTGCTGCCGAGCAGGATGCAAGATCTTGAATACTGCCATCTCAGCAGACCATAGCTTAACTGCCAAAGACTGACAGACTGATTTTCTTTAAAGCAGTTAAATGTTTTAGAGGATTGCAATGGATTGAATTTGTAAAATATCTACAGCACCTTTTTCATGCAAATTATACAGCTTTACTGGAGAACTTCATTTTGAATACACTGCAGAAGAAGACCCACTGTATATGTATAAAGCATTTCAGAATTTACTCCAAAGGATACTTGCAAGGAATTTTTGGAAGCTTGTGAATACTTAACTACCTTTTAAAAATATAAAATCATCATTTACCTCGAATGTGATCCTTAAGTCAAGTAAACAAGTGACCTTGTTTTGTATGTTTTGAAGTCTCAGATGACAGGAGTTGACGGTGAAAAAAGTTGCTTTGGCAGCATTTCAAACATAATTTTAGGAGTTAAACTTAGCTTTTGTAGTCATCAATAGTTAAACTATGCATAAAAACACAAACTAGAACAATTATTTCAGTCCTTAGAGCAAACAGGATACTAGCTGTGAGAACTTTTATGAACAGGAAAGGATAAGGGAGGGGTGAATATGAGAAAACATATCCAATATAATCTCTTCAAATCCTGATTTTAATATTTGTGTGAACTTAGGAAAATATTTAGGTCTTATCTGAAATATTTGTTAAATCTCCAAGCTCTGCCAGGTAAATTAGACATGAAAGCAATATGCCTAGAGTATGGAACACACATGACAACTGACAGACGATGGTTGAATCCTGGATCTTGATATGTTTGTCTTGTACTCCTCACATTACCTTCCCACAGCATTAGTAGACAATAGGTTTCCTTTTCACAGGTGATCACAACTGACTTTCCAAGTTTTAAATGAAAGAATGCTTGACACAAATCCACAGGAATGATAATATTTGTATTAAAATAAGATGTCCAGTAGGTACCACTTCTATATCTGGCGACCAACAGAGTAACAATATTTGTATTTCAATAAATTAGTCTCCTGCTTGACCCTTTTGCACTTCTGATAGATAGGTTTGTCCACATTTCTATAATGTGGACTAAACATTTTTTAATCTTTAAGTATTTAGAGATTTTCTGTCTTTGCCTTCCTGTTTGCAGATTGATGATGTGTGTTCCTATAACCCAACTTTCATTTAGGAAGGGGGTCACAAGACCTAAACCAGCTCAAAGATTATGTTAGTTACGTATGCACCCAGCTCTATAAGTTGCTTTTTTAGCAAGAAAGCTGACATTTTGATGGCCAACTGTCTGATTCTCAGCTGGTTCTAAATTCAGTATGGAAGATAGATGCTATTGATTGATTCCCTAAAAGCTCAATGATAAAGGGTAAATCTCAAACTGCAGATGCAGCTGTAGCTCTAGTGAAAAATATCTGTCCTCCATGTAGTAAGATGAAGGATGTCATGCACCAGTGTGTGAAAGGAGTGAGGAAAGGGTCTCCAGGGGAAGAAATCCCTCTTCATATAAGACAAAAATGATTGCTATATATCCATCTGCCTTTTCCATTATGAGATAATATCCTAGAAGGCCAGGAAAGAGTATAGGCACAGTCCTCTGGTCACAATTTTTCCAATAAATAAAAAAGACAGATACAGAAGAGTTTTAGCTCAAAATGGAAAAGCTTTTTAATCTCAAAGCTATCCAAAACTTGGAGAAATCACTCTTGTCCTGGAAGAGCAGAAACCAGGCTACCAATTAACAGGAATGGAATAAAATAGCCAACTATGACTGGCGTTTAAGCTTCCTTCTAACCATGATTTCTATTGTTAAAATTTTTTAAAATATCATTCTCTCCAGATCACTCCTTCCTTCCTTCCTTCCTTCCTTCCTTCCTTCCTTCCTTCCTTCCTTCCTTCCTTCCTTCCTTCCCTCCCTCCCTCCCCCGTCTCTCTTTCTTTCTTTCTTTCTTCTTGGTGCTAGGAATTAAACCCAGGGCCTCAGGCATTTTAGAAAAGGACGAGAATTGTTTATTAATTTTTACATAAAACTCAGCATTAGCACTCACCATATTCAAAGCAGAAACTGCATTATGATTTTTTGGAGGAAAATGTGAACTATATCTAAGACTTCATTGAGTGATACTCAAAATAATTGGCTAAGTACATTTGTCTATGGTTTAGTATACATGTATATGTGTGTATAAATCCCCCAAAAGTCACAAATGAATACATCTATAAATTCCTGAAGGTAACTATTTAAAATGTGAACAAATATGGTCAATTCATTTGACAGCAGTAATTACCTGACAGAAAAATGGAGCTACTGCTGTGCTGCCCCCAGAATACCATGCACATTATCATTTTTTTAAAAAGTCACCAAGCAAAATCATTGTTTTATTTGACTGATAACTTATTAAAATCTGTCCAAGCATTTCACTTATAGTTAAAAAGGCAACATAGTCTAGCATGTTAGGACCAAAGTTTGAATTTACAACTGCATATTCTTCCTCCTTTCTCCCTCTCCGTCTCTCTAACATGAGAAACTTTGAATTTTTCTCAATAAAACATAAAGATATTACATACATACAGAAAACTAAAACTTCTACTCCATGATTATACCAAACACTTTAGTAATATTTTATATTAAATGAGCTTAGGAGAGTTAAAATATCTTTTTAAAAATTTTGCATATAGACTCCATTGATTACAGCAGTAGTTTTGGGGAATGACAATCCTATTAGTCAGGTTCCAAAGGCAAGAGAGGGCATAGAAATAACTGAGAAATTTGAAAAGTTTTGAAAATGGACAGAAGAGTTCCTAGAAATATGGAAGGATTAGATCAGAAGACTGATTAGATCTGGAAAGATTTCAGAGATTAGCCACATAATTTACACTTTATAATAAGAATAACAATATAAATTTATTGAAGATATTTAAAACAAGGAAAGATCATTGTCATAATTGTGCTAATAAAATCATTCTGGCAACGAGGTTGAATTATTTGAAGAGGGAAAATACTGAATGTAAAGA
Source organism: Urocitellus parryii (assembly GCF_045843805.1). Lineage (NCBI taxonomy): Eukaryota > Metazoa > Chordata > Mammalia > Rodentia > Sciuridae > Urocitellus > Urocitellus parryii. Next base: position 235,415,445 of record NC_135531.1, on the reverse strand, counting down.
TTCCACTTTTGAAGCTACCATAGGAATCCATCAGTGAGGCAAGCATTAATAGTGAGTCTAGGCAAGAAATGGATTTTTGAGTTACTTAAGTAATGGTATTGGCAGTTGATGGAATTAGTAGAACAAGTACAGTGATATATTAATAGTTAATAATACTACGATGATCCTATTACATACTATTCTAGGTATCTTATTCATATTCTTTTAACACCTAACCCAATTAGATAAGCATTAATATTTTCTGTATTTTACATACGAAGACACTGACACATAAAAAGATTACAGAAGTAAAACATCTAATTTGTAAATGAAGCAGAATTGTACCTCAAGTGGTTAAAATCCAGGGTGAATATCCCTACTCAAACCATACTACCAAGATGACTAAATTGAGAGAAGAGGTTTTCATCATAACTGATTTAAAAATTCTTGGAGAAAAAAATAGCCAAATAGGTATTTTTCTTTATTTAATCAAATTAACAATACAGGACCTTTTGACATCCAGTAAAATGTGAATATGGACTGGGTATTCCCTGAAAATGTATTGAAATGAAATAATGGGCATCATTATTTAAGGAGGAAAGACTACAAAAGAGCAGTTATACTATGGTCTTTACAATAAAAAACATATATATATATATATATATATATATATATATATACACACACACATACATATATATATATAAATATAGACATAAATATTCATATAAATAGACACAGATAAGGATCTAAAAGAATATTATTTTATAAATGTATATATATTTTATATGTAAATATAAAATATATACATATGTTATATACATGGAAATATATAGACATATATATATATATATATATATATATATATATATATCTCCAAAAATAAGTTTGAAATAAGAAGAAAGCTGCTCAAGCCGGGCATTGTACAGCACATGTCTGTAATCCTAACTACTCAGAAGGCTAAGGCAGGAGGGTCACAAGTTCAAGGCCAACCTAGCAAAACCCTGTCTTGAAATAAAACAAAAAGAGCTAAGATTGTAGCTCAGTGGTAGAACACTTATCTAGCACACGTATCACACACACACACACACAAAAAATCAAAATTTAAGAAGCTGCTCAGTTGAACAAAATATATAAAAGGGGCTGCCATATGAAGCACAAATTATCCTAGTTAAATTTGAATTTCAGATAAACAACAGATGTCTTTTTGATATAAGTAGGTTACAAGAAATATTTAAGATACATCTACAAAGAAGTATTTTTAATATTTATTATACTTAGTACATTTGGTGTATTTTCAACATTTTATATTATTTTATTTGCTAAATCTCAGTAAAGTGATTCTTCAGAGAAGAAAAATGGAAAATAAGATTGAATGAAAGAAAGACATTATTTATAAAACTTCATAAGGGACAGAGGAAGGATTAATATAAATATGGTATTTTCATATGTTATATTTTACCCCGGAGATGGCAGATGCCAGGAACAGGAAAGTAATTCAGGGGTAATAGCCATGTGACTGCTCTGGTTATAGCTATACAATAGACAGGTGGTTGCCCTTTAGCATTTCCCTTTCCCCTTGAGTTTTGCCAAGAAAGCTGGCTGATTGCCTTCAGGCAATAGTGGAGCTGGGAGCTGGGATAACTAAGGCAAAGCCATACAGGTCTTCTGAGTGCTCACTTTAAAAATGAAGCACTACAGGCCACTGAGCTCTACCACATTCTTCCTCACAAACAACAAAGATGCAAGTGAAAAGTCAAGCAGGAAATCTCAAATACAAGTATTATTTCCCAATAAAAAAGTCAGCACATATTTGCAGAAATTCGGTCCATTAGGGACAAACGATTCAACAAGCAGAACTGATACTTGTGGGGCAAAAAGATTTAAGATAGGAGACAAAATGAGTGGGTAAATATAAGTTTTTTTAAAGTAATGTGAGAACATATTGCATTTAAAAATGTGAATTTACTCGAATATTTTTTAAAAATAATGAAAGAAAAAGAGAAGCCCTTAGTGGGACTTAAAACTTGCATGACCAAAGCTGAAGCAAGAAAAGAATTCTCCAAAATGAAACTAAGCACAAAGAGAGGGTGCAAAAGGACATATATGAAAGTTACCAAAGACATATCAGAAAACATACAGAGAGTGAGAATAGGAAGAAGGAAGACAAAGCTATAGTAAAAGAAGAAGAAGAAGAAGAAGAAGAAGAAGAAGAAGAAGAAGAAGAAGAAGAAGAAGAAGAAGAAAGAAAAGAAAAAAACTTTGAATCATTTTTTGAAAGGTGTAAGTGTTCATTCTGAGAGCCAGCACATGTCAACACACACACACACACACACACACACACACACACACACACTTCCCTAAGGAAAGATCCTTTTCAACTCTGATTTTTATATTTAGCCAAAATGGCATTCAAAGGATAAAGAAAATGAAGACATTTTATATATTTAAACATTTATAATTCATAAATCCCTTTTGAAAAAATGCTATAGGACATAAGCCATCAATTAAAAAAAAAAGAATCCAAGGGAAAGCAGAAAATATACAGGTAACGAAATGAATTAGAAAAATATAATCACAAATTTTGAGTGCTAAATCTTAATATCAATTTGCAAATATAATTTCAAGTGATAACTAATATGGAATCAAAACACACAAAGCTCTTTTCTCATATTTATACAAAAGAATGAATATAAATACTAGATGTTTCTAAATGTTGCCTATGGATAAGAGTTTACTAAGCATGTTAACCATTTAACTGCAGTTGGCAATTCCCAGCGTACCCTTCTACTCATCAAGTGCCTGAGTCTTCTTCTCCTGTCCCAAAAGATTTTTCAGCATCACTGAAATTCTATCAGGCTGTTATCTTTAGAAGAGTAGTTCAGAATATCATGTTTTCAAGGACAGCCTTAAACAGTGAGTGGCTGAATTTGGTGCCTATATACCCCAACTTCCCATTCCAGAGTGAAATGATTATGAGGCTCCGTACAATATTCCCACAACACCAAGGCTCATTGTACACAGTAGTATCCTACTGATTATCACATTCTTTAATTGGCATTTTCTCTTTCTGTGATTGATTTCTCTCCCAAATTCCTTATGCCTTCTGAGATCACCCACCATATAACACACCATCCCCTGAGCACTTTTCTTAAGGTCTGTTATTACTGGAACCAAAACAAGATACTTCTTATCAGCATTAGAGTGATAATGACCTCTGGTTTCCTATAACATCATAATCACTCTGACTTTCACCCATGGTGGATTAGACTGAAGTCCAGGTGGATGGAAAAGTACTAGAACGAAAGTCATTGTCCAATTTGTAATGATTTCATCAGAAGCTTTGAAGAAGAGAATAACAGGCTCAAGTCAAACTGTTATGAACCTGGGATATGCCATTGAAAACCTGACAACCTTAATGGCAATAGTTAAAGAATGCTCATTTCCTGCATGAATATGACAGATTTGTTGAAATCAGGTGTAAAATTTGATTCCAAAGGTTTTAAAGCCACAAAAGAGACAGAATACACAGCCCAGCTACTCTTTGATAATGAAGTTCCGCCCTTAATAGGAAAAGAGTTGGAATTTGAGATCTGAAAAGGTGGTATTTAGATGCTTGTGCCTAAAAAAACTTAAATTTCCAGATTTCCCTAAAACCCTAGGCCAGCAGAAGCAACCTCTATGTAGTATAGCACTGTGTATGCTGTTGAAAGGAGATTACAAAATGTCACTCCACAGCCAAATGCATCATGAAATGATGCTTATCCTCTTTAATACACTTTCCTTCCTTCTGTTATGATCTAGATCAATAATTAGAAACATGGCTCAGCATAAATCAGTCAGTTAACATAGCTCAGCACAGCATAGCCGTATTATGAAATAATGCATTATTTACAGAAAAAAAAACCACTACAGTACCTTACTAATATAGTTTAGTGATGCCTGGATGAAGACAGTGCATTGAATATTGAAGGTTAGAACAATAGTACAGCTTATGTACACAACAGGAATTTGTTTATACAGGAGCTCATCCCTTTGACTCAGGATAAAACATCTTGATAAGATTTCATGTAACCAGTTCTAGCATGGTTTCAGGGTGATTCTTTCATAACTCAGACACACATACAAAAAAAAAAAAAAAACAACCTTCCTCAGAAAATTATGTGACAATACCCCAGCCTCTTTGGCAGACTAGTGAGAAAGCAGTCAAAAGGCTCAGGAAGCCTTTTGGGCATGCTAATGTTAATTTACTACCTGAACCCAGCAAACCTACTGTGAAGAAAGGAAGCAGAACTAGAAGAAAATAAACAATCAAGCAAGGAAGGAGGAAAGCAGGACAGAATGGTATCCAGAACACAGCAGATGCTCAATAAATATTTGGTGACAACCTGACTACACAGATACACTAAAAATCAAAATATCAGTAGTAAAATATACTGCGATCTGTCTTAGATGTCATAATTTTCAAGCTTGATCTTCACCATATGAAAGCATACCCTTGGTTTTTATTTCTAACATTTTCCCTTGTATGTATGGCATGCTACCAATATTGATCCTGCTTTAGACTACAGAAGAAATGTCAACAAATTCCAAGTAGCTCCTATTATATTGGCCTCATTCCTCATTCACTGACTGCAAAGCAGTAAAATGAGAAAAAAAAACTGAAAGAGAGCTCCATTGGTTTTTTGTTTTTTTTTTTTTTTTTTTTTAGAAATCAACTATTAAATATTCCTAAATAACTTTAGTGATAATGAGGACTGGAAAACAGAATGACAAAAAACTTAGAGCTGAATATAAACTTTGTATGAAAATCTATATAAAGCCTTCAAGAATAATTTAATAGTCTTGAATATATTTATTAAATAAGAAATAAATTATGATACTACATTTAAAAACCTAGCAAGAGAACAACAATCCCAAAGGAAATAGAATATTAATAAATAATTTAATAGACTAGAGGAAGGAAAATAAATTTAAAAAACAAAATCTATATTTTTGGAAGGGTTGTACAGTACTCATATGAGAGCTAAAATTTTTGTAGGTATTAACAAGAAAAAATAAGAGAATACACAATTATAAATGTTAGTGAGGGGGGGCTGGGGCTGTAGCTCAGTGGTGAAGTGCTTGCCTGGCATGTGTGAGACACTGGGTGTGATCCTCAGCACTGCATAAAAAGAAGTAAATTAAACAAAGTATTGTGTCCATCTACAATTAAAAAATGTGTTAAAAATGTTATGAGGCATGTAAAATTATACATGGTCAAAATATCTGGAAACATAGTGTTCTAACTCTGGAAATCCTGATATAATTTCTAGTCAACATTCTCTTAACCTTCCTCTTATTTCCTGTAGGTCCCCTTGGTCACTTGAGACAAGGGCGGTCTGCTCCTGTACTCCATTTGTAAGGACTACTGGGTAAAAACAGAGTAAACCAAATGTTCCTCTTTTCCCATCCTGAATCCAGGGGTGGATATGAAATACTGTGAACATCCAGATTGACTGACAATAATCTCCATGGAATCTTGTCCTTGCACTAAGTATAGTTTCTAAGATTTTTATCCACAATAAAATCCACACTACTCTTTAGCATATGTCCCATGACAGGAAGCCTGGAACTGATGGCAAGAAACTTAGATGCATAACATATGAGCAAAGGTTATGTTGTCATTTGCATTTTCTTATTTCCACACTGTTTGCTCACGATTAATAATAATAGCTACTTAGAAGTATTCTTTTGTCTAAGCAAGGTGAAGATTTTTTGGTAAATGTGGCCTGAAACTAATACATCTGGAAATTGATCAAGCAATTCTGCTAACTTTGCTTATTAACTATCTTAAAATTTTCCTGGAGTCAACTATTATTTCCGTCTGATTTTTTTTTCCCCAAGGACTTCCTTTGGTGACTGCATAACATAATAAGGTTGTAACTATGTGCCTTCTTTAAAATTGTGCAAGAAAATAGAATCAGGATCCCAGGGCATAAGAATCCATTCAATTCTATTGTTAGAGGAGATGTCACCTTCTCTTTCTGCTCCATCACTTTCTATTTTTTAATGAATATAAATGGTTAATAAAACTCTATATTGTTCTTCCCTGATATAATTTGTTGTGCCTATTTGAAGTATCTGCCTACTGAGGTTTCTTTTTATATCATTTATTTTATGGGCGTACCCACAGTTTAGCGATGTGTCTCCAGGATTTGGATTCCTTTGGGGGGAATTTAAACTCTGGTTTCATATGTTAATATATTGTCAAAGGTTTCTATGTGAACATATATTTTTTATACTTTAATATTACTTCATAAAGCAAATTAGAATCTTTAAAATTTAAGTATTACTCCCTTTCATATGTAAAAACTTTACTGAAACCACAGATTTTCATAATTCTGATTCAAGTCAAAAAAATGAACATATAATAATTACAACCAAAGCAGAATTTGCAGAAACAAAAAGATTCATCAAAGTATTTTTTCTTATACCTTTCAGATAAAGAAGCTAAGAAACAAACTTTATTGACTCATTTCATGTTACAGTTCTAGTTAATGAAACAGCTGAGAATCTAGTCTCCTAAGTCTCATTTAAGCTTTTGTCCATTATCCTTATGAATAGTTTATGTTTTCTGCTTGTTTTTATCCCACCATCCCCACTATATAATGAGATTTTAAAGGAAGAACCAAGTCTGATTACATTTCCCTATACAGCAGTAGACAGAATACTAAGAATTCAATGCATGTCAACTTTCTGAATATCTGTGGCCCTACAGAAAACAAAATGCCTTTTTTAAGAGGCAGAAAACATAAAGACAAGTTCAGTGGTAATAGGATGGTTCAGAGTCAACCATAAGAAATTCAACGTAAAACAATTTTATACAAGTAATTGTTAGGTATTAAAGGCAGTTACTGAAAAGTAAACCCTTTCCATAAATCGCTAAGCATGGGGATAGAAAAAAGATTGTGTAATTTAATACAAGTCAGAAATTGTCTCAATGATATGAATTCTGCTGGGCATTAGAGATTACTTGTTTCCCAAATCTATTGTTTCTGTGTAACCTAGATATCTAGTGAAATTGGTTTGCCCCATAAGATCTAAACATCATTCATTTGTATCCCTACTGAATACCTATGATGTCCAATGCCCTTCCTAAGTTATAGTGTAATTTCCCCCCAAGCTTAATGAATTAAACTAGAAATAAGGTCCAGTAGTATGTGAATTGAAATGAGTCTTGAAAACACCTCTGACAGTGTAAACATCCTTCTCTTAGCTATTACATTCTATATAGAATAAAGATTTGTCAAACAATTTTTCCCCATTCACAAGCATCAAATCTGAGTTGGGAATTTATGGATGCCATCCAATGTGGCTAGTGGAAAGTTGTGATCTGTGGCTGCATGATTACGTAATATTCCTTTTTATATCATAAAAAATTTAATTACAAACATGCAAAATTTCTCAATATTTTCTTTTTGTTCACTTTATTTTACATAAAATTTTCATATACCTTGAAACTTAGGAACCTAGCATGTTTAATAAATGGTTAAGTGACTAAATATGGTCTTGGGCCCAGAGGAATCCTGCCTGGTGAAAAGTTTTTTGATTCTTTTTACACTATGAACTATCCAAAGATCTCTTATGCTGACTGCCAAATAACTCAAGATTTTAACCAAAATCACCAAGATTTTTATGTTACATTTGTGCTATGCCTATATTTCCCCTGAAAATAGTAAGCACCAATTACAGAGATTCACCAGTTACATTATGAAATTTCTGAGAAAACATATTTGCAATATGATATCTTGCCTTAAAAAATCAGATTTGAAAGATGGTGATTATGTAGACTCAGAAAACTCAAAATATTAAAAAAATTTTCACCTGCATATGAATCGTTCTAACTTATATTTTCTTTACAGAAAATTAAAATGTAAACTCCATATTTAAAGGTCAAGTGATCACCTTAAAGTGTTATATGGAACTACCATAGTTAATACTACTTACCAATTTGATTTCATCTCTCTTACAATGTCACAACAGTAACAGTTCAGGCAAGAACCATCTTGAAACCATAATAGGAAATAATGAAGCCAGTAATATTTTCTCTACCTAGTTAGGTTATTTTAGAGTTTTAGTCAGGGTTCTCCAGGGAGACAAAACTGATAGAATATATAGAGAGATATGTAAAAGGGGGTTTAGTAGGAAGATTGGCTCATGTGATAAGGAAGACAGAAATTCCACAATCATCTATCTGCCACCTGGATCTGGATTTTTTTTTTTTTTTCAACAGAAGAGGGATGGACTCAGTACCTATTGAAGCAATGAGCATAAGTAATGATTTCCTAACTACCTGAGTATCAGTCATGTTGACACTCAAAATCAAATTAGTCGACAGAATGTGCCAAAATGGGAAAAGTGACTTCACACTTGGGCACTTCTTAAAGGTGAGATGGTATCGGGAACAGTTTTCAATTGTACACATTCTCCAGGGCCTAATAAAAGTTCTGACTTCTCATGAGTTTAACTTTACTAAGCAAACAATTACGAATCCTTCCTCTTCCAACATAGTGTAAAAGAATCAGATTAGAATCAGATTAGTTAACTAATCAGAATGTTAACAAATATTAGAAATAATACTGTATTTATCTCTCATTATATGAGAAATGGAATTTTTTTACTTATTTACTAAAAAAAGATATTTTATCTGAGGTAAAATGTATTCTAGCTCTATAATATTCTAACTAAGAGGTCTAGAGGCAACCATAAAGTTTTTAGTGACCTCACTAAATTTGATTATGTTATTAAGGTTTTCAGGGGGACCAAATTAAAGAAATTTTATGAAATTGACATTAGTTACCACCTAACTTACCACCTAAAGAGTATTGGCTTGTGTTTTATGAAATTAATTGTATATCACACAGCATCCAGCTCACTTTGCAATACTATGATAATACATGTACTATAATTAAGAAAGCAAAATGCTATTTAGCTTATTTTCTGTAACATAAAATGTAGATCATACTCCAATTGTGGTAGATGTACACTTTTTTTCCCACAGTTTTCTACTATGGAACATATACATCTTCATTATAGAAAATTAAAATATATTAAAAAGATACCAAAATTTTAAAAAAATTGACAATCAACCACTAAGAATATTCTAAATCCACAAGCCCTGAAAAAGATCACTAATGTAAATATTATCAACTTTGTTTTTTATTATTAAACCCATTTTAAGGACCTACATTTCCAATGAGTTGAACTGGGTACCCATCATTATATTTCATTACTTCTAATATTTTCTGCTTTTTACCTATGTGAAGTCTGTAAGCAAAACTTTATTTCCTTTTTAGTATTCTTGGATTAATTTACATTTTTCAGAAAATCTTGATGTCTCCATTTTAATCTAAATCTTTCAAAGAGATTGATGATTATTATATTGAATATAAATGTGAGTGCAATTTAATTCACTGTCAATAAAATTTCTAATGCAGTTCTTATGCAGATAGTGCTATCTTCTAGATTGTTTTATAGACCATCTCATTCATCTGCTTCTTAGGAGAGCTACTGATGGATAAGGGAACAAAGTGGTCTCTCTGCTTTTGAGAGCTTTTTCTATTAGAACTTGAGTTCCCAAGGCAAGCATCCAGGAAGTTTTCATCTTTAAAACTTACCACCTAGGCTGGTTCCACAGTCTTGCTATCGTGAATTGAGCTGCTATGAACATCGATGTAGCAGTGTCCCTGTAGCATGCTCTTGTTAGGGCTTTAGGGGATGCCCTTCAATAGATGAATGGATAAAAAAAATGTGGCATTTATATACTATGGAGTATTATTCTGCATTAAAAAATGACAAAATCATAGAATTTGGAGGGAAATGGATGGCATTAGAGCAGATTATGCTAAGTGAAGCTAGTCAATCTTTAAAAAACAAATACCAAATGACTCCTTTGATATAAGGGGAGTAAACAAGGACAGGGTAGGGACGAAGAGCTTGAGAAGAAGATTTACATTAAACAGGGATGAGAGGTGGGAGGGAAAGGGAGTGAGAAGGGAAATTGCATGGAAATGGAAGGCGATCCTCAGGGATATACAAAATGTCATACAAGAGGAAAGGAGGGGTAAGACAAGATAATACAAATGGAAGAAATGATTTACAGTAGAAGGGGTAGAGAGAGAAAAGGGGAGGGGAGGGGAGGGGAGGGGAGGGGGGATAGTAGAGAATAGGACAGACATCAGAATACATCAGACACTAGAAAGGCAATATGTCAATCAATGGAAGGGAAACTGATGTGATACAGCAATTTGTATACGGGGTAAAAGGGGGAGTTCATAATCCACGTGAATCAAACCGTGTAATATGATGTATTAAGAACTATGTAATGTTATGAACGACCAATAAAAAAAAAAAAAGAATACAAACAATAAATTCTGAAGAGGGTATGGAGAAAAAGAAAAAAAAAAAAAAAACTTACCACCTAACAGAAGATTGGCTTATTTGTGTTGTATGAAATTAATTGTATACCAGACAGCATCCAGCTCACTTTGCAGTACAAATGATAATACATGCACTATAATTAAGGAAGTAGAATGCTATTTAGCTTATTTTCTGTAACATAAAATATAGATCATTCTCAAGAATGCCATCATAATAATAATTTAAAATACTGTGTTTAATAGTCTGATGATATATCAATACAAATGGTCTGCATTATTTTGGCATAACATAGAATTACTCTTAATTGGACTCCACTGAATTATATCAATCATCTCAAAGAAACATTACTTTAAAAAGACATATCAAAAGAATTTTTATATTTATTATAGGGCTTGAATAAACTATATTGCACATCAGAGTGTCTTTCTATATCATGCATTGTTCATAAGATTCCATAGGAAAAATTTCAAGTTCTAGAAACTTCTATCTTATCATTAACATGGGTTCATATTTATCTTTAAAAAATGATATTCTACTGGATCATGATTTGCAATTTTATCTGGCTTTAAAGAATTAGAACTAATTGTGGCTAATTCTAGGAACTGGTAGGACATCTGATGAATATTTCTATCTGGGTTCTACAAATGTCTGGGTTTGTTGCCTTCCTACCCTTATTTTCCTACATTTAGTTTCTCAGCTATTTATTTTAATCATTTGCAATGCACTTATAATTGCAAGCAGTTTTGTCACCTTTGTAAAACAAATACATACAAATTAGTAATGTTTACTTCCAGGCTAATATTTACTATTATTACTATTATTACAGTGGTATTTTTGTTGAATGATCCATAGTTTATGCTATAGACAACACACCAAATAATATTCTACTTCCATAGTTATAGTGGGTGTATTTTCTTTTGTACTTCAGAGTGAGCTGGATGCTATCTTGTATGCAATACTTTAAAGGGAAATTTGCTCTGACTTTTATCTATTTTTATCTAAATCTTTAACCGTATGTATGTGTGTATTTTAATACTCATCAAGTTTGTACCAGAATAAAGACACACTTAATACTATTTTAATAGCATTACCCTTATCTGAAAATTCTATTGAATTAGGCAACAAAAAATCTCTTTAAAACTCTCTTTTCTTTTAGCTCAAAGACTCTTAAGGATTTTTCAAGCAAATGTAAGAAATAAGATAAATAAAAAGATTTCTAAAGGGGATACAAATTAATAAAACGTAAGAACCTCTACTAATCCAGTATAGAAAATTAGTTCTTAAAAAATCTCTTGGTAATCCACTTCTCAGACCTCTCCAGATTGTTCAATAGCAATGTAAGTTTGTATTGGTCCCAAAGTAAGTCACCTCTCTAGACCATAGTTTCAGTGTTTAGCTTGTAATTAAGCACTTGGAATGCTTGAGAATATGCTTGCTGGAGCATCAACATACTGCATAATAATTTTTTTTATTTTACTCTCAGATAAACAGTATGAATGTGTCAGCATGAGCCACAGAGTCACAGGATGTGTTATGCATAGTGAATTGGTCAGCATTATCTTCACTTTGTTCTGCTTAAGAGACAAAGCTGAGATTATGTAAATTAAACCACTTTGTCATTCCTGGATTCCCTTACTTGGTTCTATATGCTTAGGGATGTAGTTATTTCTCCAAAAGTAAAATTGAGGGGATAGTTTTGCTCTATGGATTTTACAAGCATTTATAAAAACACACAGGTAATATTCCATTAATTTATAAAGCATGTTATTTAAAGTGAAACTGATGTATGCAATATGACAGCACATAAAGCATTCAATAGGGAAAGACATCTTTAGAAGTGATTTCATTCAGTACCCTAATTTTATAGTTAATTCTTTTGGCCAAGAAGTGGATCTATTTTCCCCAAAGTCACAAGGAATTGGCAGTGGGTTAGAATGTAGTCCCTTTGTTGGTCTCAATCTTCATGCAAATTACCATTCCTTCTTTGAGAATAAAATGCTTTTTTATCATCTTTCACAATACCTTTAAATCACATAAAATCTATGTTGCATAATTACATTTACAAATTCTTTTAAAAAATTCCTCGAAATGCTCAGTATCCTTTAGCCATAAAGAAAATAATTTTGTACCTTCTTGAGACAGTATTTGCACTATTTTCCACATTTAATTAGTGGTTATCATGAAAATTCTATCCGTGTAAGAATCTTTCAAAATTTAAATTGGGGGGAGGGAAAAGCAAGAATTAATTACAAAAAGAGAAAAAAGAAAAAAAATAATATATTTTGTAAGAAATTTAATTCCTGGGGCTGGGGTTGTGGCTCAGCGGTAGAGCACATGCCCAGCACGTTCAATCCTCAGCACCACATAAAAATAAGTAAAATAAAGGTATTGTGTCCAACTACAACTAAAAAACAAATATTTAAAAAAGAAATTTAATTCTGTTCCAAATGTATGTGACTTCATTTTTTTTAATGGTCAAAATTATTTTCTTTATGGCTAAATGATACTGAGCATTTAGAGGAATTTTTGAAATAATTTGTAAATGTAATTATACAAAAATATTTTATATGACTAAAATGTATTGTGGTATATGGTATGCATGTTTGGCTAGGTGTTAATATAAACTAGACAAAATTCAGATACTAATATTAACTAACTGGCAAGTTGTCTATTATCAAATAAAAGAAAATCCAACTAAAAATAATTGGTCAATACTAGAAATTTCTCAACTAATGATTTTTTTTTGACTTATGGAAGTCTAGAGGTATTTTCAGACATTACTAGACACAGAAAATGAACTCATACCACCAAGAACAGATTTTTGCAGTTCTGCATTACTATGCCTTGGCCAAAGTCTCAGGTCCCAGCACATGGTAGAAAGATTGCTGCCTATATTTTTCAACTTAAATGTCATTCTGAGAGCAGCTCCCATGGGGCAGAGGAGGGAATGCTTTCTTTCAGTATTCCTAATAAAAGTCCTAGAATACAGCCTTCTGGGCTCTTATTAGAACACCTTTAAAGTCATCACTGGGATCTGATTTGATCACTCAAGCCTTGGTCACAGGGTCACTGACAGAGCAGGGTTTAAATTTGCTTCACACGAAGTATGCACAATGATGAATAGGTAAAGCAATAATGGTTTTTCTAGAAATAAAAATGAATGCTGCATAGGCCAAGAATAACAGAACTTCTGCAGTGTACTCACTGAGCAGGAAAAAATGTTTGGTGCCTCTTTGTTTTTTCTTCATATCCCTGAATTGCTAATCATTGATTATTTTCTGGTACGGATTAGAGCACACTCAGATAGCAGACAATCACAGGTGGTATTAGATTTCACATAGACAAACTCCTCTCCCTATTTCCTTTAAATCCCTCTGTCTATGTATGGGACCGAAATTTTAAGTGGCAGACCTGCTTTAGAAAGTGGGAAAAGACTCTGATTTCTGTGTTTTGCTATTCCATTTCTCCTGTTGCTTCCTTAAATCACAATGTTAAGAATAAAGTAAAGGGCTGGGGTTGTAGCTTAGTGGTGGAACGCTTGCCTTGTACATGCAAGGCAGTGTGTTCAATCCTCAGCACTACTAAAAAATAAATAAATAAAATAAAGGTATTGTGTCCATCTGCAATTAAAACAAAAATATTTTTTTTTAAAAAAGAACCAACTAAAGATTTACTTTTGTAGTGGAAGAGGAGTTTAAGAATAACAGAGCACAGTCTTTATTACAGAGTTAGGACTGAAACATTCTAGGCTTAATAAAAGGGAGTGACCCCTGTGATCCTGCCCCATCTTGGATTCCTGTTATCAGCTATCCAGTCCCTCCTTATAAAAAAAAAAAATGATGTGAGCCCAGTGCAGCAGCACTCACCCATAATCTCAGCAATTAGGAAGGCTGAGACAGGAGGACTGCAAGTTTGAGGCCAGTCTCAGCAATTTAGTAAGACCCTAAGGGACTTAGAGAGACCCTGTCTCAAAACAAAAAAATAAAAAGGGCTGGGGATGTAGCTCAGTGACAATGTGCCCCTGAATCCAATCCCCAGTGTGAAGGGAAAGGGCGGGGAGGAAGTAAGATGCATTCATACCCTTTCCCTTGTGATTTCTCAATTTCTCCCTCTTGGGGTGGAATATATCCCCTGTCTCTCGCCACATGTGGGCTTGGCTATATCACCCCCTTCTACCAGTGTTATATGAGGACAATGGTACACTACATCTATTTAAGGACTTTCTGTTAGCCTGCATGTTTGACTTCTGCTTTTGTGCTCCTGTTATTTGTTAGCAGAAAAGTTTGCCTGAGTCCTAAAACTGTTTAAGTCACTGGGATTGCTGGATTGTTTCTTAGGCAGATTTATCACCCAAATCTGACTAAACAACATACTGCTTAAGTTTTCTGTATTGCAACAACTTGTCAACTTTGGTCAAAGAGAAATCTAATGAAAATATTTTAGAAAATTATAACCATAAACTCACATGGCCTCTATTCAGACCACAGCTAGGGTATTTTTTAAAAATTGTTTTTAAGTCTGAAAGCCAATGTTGCATCAAATCACCACAAGATCTGTACTTGCATCTTATCAGTACTTTAAGGTTGATATAGTAATCATTGAGTTATTTCTAATAGGCTCTCTTTCTCTTCTATCTTCTTTCCTCACATTACACAGCTGGCCTCACATTTCTCACACCAATTATTCTTCTTTTTAGACCCACACACCTCACCATAATCCAGTGCCTTTAATTCTTATCTTATACTTGATTTCCTTTCTAACTGAACTGACAAAACAGCAGTGCACTGGCTAAGGATATGAGGATTTCCCCTGGAGAGCTGGACAAAACAGATGAGGGCAGGCCAGAATGCTCTTTTGTTGGCAGGGAGAGAAAACTACCCCACTTTTTCATTGGCTTTCCTGGGGATTACATGGGAGTTAGAGATCAGTCATAGCAGTAGTGGGGTATTTCTGCTCCCCTCATCCTGTTCATGTCAGGATGTCCCTTAAGAAGAAAAATCTCAAAACATTCCCCATTTTATTTTTTGAATGTTTAATCATAAAAGAAATGTAGTTTTATTATAAGAAACTAAGCAATGCAAAGTTTTAAAAAGAAATGGTTAATAGCCTAAAGTCCTCTCCTCCAATAAAATATATCTGACAAAATCAGTGTCCACTGGTAAGTGGACATCCTTTGAAATATTCACCTATGTGTCTGCAAACACAGCAGGATTTTCTTTTATCTATATAAAATATGAATATATATATAATATATAACGTAATATAGATAATATGCATATATATATATACTATATATATAATATGAATTCTGTTATACTCTTTAATCTAAGATGTGCTCTTTTGTTCCATATACGATAATATACAAAGGATGTCTCTTTGAGTAAATCTAATTTTAACTCATTTTAAATAACAATATCTATATAATACTCTATGCTATGCATTTATCACAAATTAACCAATATTTTTATTAATATTTAGATAATTTCTATTTTTTTATCTGAATACTATGGCAAAGAACATTCAAGGAGTTAGTTTGTGTAATCTTACATGGGGAAGGAATAAGTTCTGTGGGTTCATTATATTATTTGCCATATATGCTGTTTTACATCATAAAAGGATGGGATTTTCTGTTTTGATCTTTGATCTTCTGATTCTTTTCCTTTATTGTTTCTGAACTTTTGGACTCTCCCAACAAACCACTGGGCCAAAGTGCATGCATGCTATCCATAGGCCAAAAATATTGAGCGGAATAGGCAATCACTCTGTGGTATGATTGCAGGGAATTCAGAAAGACTTCATAATCTCTTCAAATCCCTCTTAAATTACTTTCTGATACCTGACATTTCTTTGTCTTAAAGTAATTGCAAATATCACTGAGAGAGCAGCACATAAGCCTCATTAGACTTTTACATATTATTTTTAGTACTTTTGTAAAATCCTGCATGAGAGTAAGTTTTTTTTATGTAGAAAAAAGCAAATGAATTAAACAGCAATATTCAAAAAGTATTAAGTTAACTAGAATAGAAAATGCATAAAGGGAGATAGAGTAAGTCAAAGACAAACTTTGTCTAAATTATAACTTTATGGAAGAAAAGACACAAACAGATGACTCTGTGTTGAAGATATTTTAAAAAATCAAATACGGTTTAACATATTATGTCAGTCAAGGGCCTAAGGTAATTGAAATATTCAAATTGGGTTTTATCCTTTAGCCCAATGTTAGATGGCAGAATTTCTAAAGCAAAGTAAAGTGTACTTTAATCTTTGAGATACACTTGAATTTCATGGTTGAAAGAACCAAATTTTGTGGTCTTTTTGTAGATGCAGTACACTGAGGGATCACCACTTAACTTTCCAAAAGTAAGAAAATAAAGAAGTATAGCATGAAGCAGAACATCTGAGTTCCTATTAGACCATAAGGAAACTTCAGAACAACTATCATATATTTGGTATTTCCAAAACAAATCCCAGTCATGGCTGTAGAGGTTTTCTTTGCATCATAAATTACTTGACAGATATAAAAGGCTATCATTTCATTAGCCTGCTGACAACATTCCTATTTCTGAATTAAAACTGATTAAATATCAAGAGTCCCTGATTCTATGTAAAAGAATACCTTGAAGGGCTAACGCCTTAGGTTCATCTCTTGAACAAAAATATTAGTTTTCTGAATTTTTCTATCCTCTATGACTGTTTTCCCTCAGGACTAGAAGGGCCATTGAAGAAAACCTTCCTAAATAACATTTTCCTTCCACATCCAGTCAGAAGCTTTTATAATTGCTTTTATAATTGCACATTCATCTCTTTAAATGTAAATTGTTGCTTTTTACCCCCCATAGGCATTTCCTTAATCTTCAAAAATGAGCTCTTAAAGGCATAGGGCACTATGGTGGCAATTTATATTGTAAACTACATCTGTTTTGGGGGAAAGTCTAACATTTCATGTGCTCTAGAATGTTAAATGACTTGACTGAGAAATTACTCTCCAAAAGTAATATTTAAAGTAAATGAAATAAAACATGATAAATAATTAAGATACTTTTCAATGGCTCATGTAGTATTATCAGACATCAAGTATGTTAAGAAAATATAGCCCTATAATTATACAAGGTATTCATTCGGTATTCAAATAGTGGCTATAAAAGCAAAGTTTATTGACTGTTGAACTTGCAAAGACAAGTTAGGAAGTCATCTTGAAACAGAATCAAGTACATATAAAATACTTTTTTAAAATAGCAACATAATCATATTACAGAATGATTTGGAATCAACAGGGTTCAAGTACAAATTTTTGATCCTTTTTTCAGTGCTATTTTCATCTCCATCAATTTTTTTCCAGTAATACAATCGTGTATGATCTAATACCAAGATGAAGTAGTTTTTCATCTACTTCTAAGCTTCCTTACTCTCAATGCTTGGACCTGCTCAGGCTAATCCTCAGAGCAGGAGAGCCATGATTAAATTCTTCAGTGATAGCTTCTTATTTTGCTCTTTCCTCCCTTTCTCTCTGACTAATAGTGTGGAGAGAAGAAAGGCAATAGGAAAATTACTTAATACTTTGGTCCCTTTATTTTGCCATGTATAAAAGAAATCAAATAGATAATCTCTATTTAGTCAGCTGAGTAATTCTAATTCTTTCCTCTTTTATTCACATAAAAATAAAAAGGCCCCAGAAAAGGAGGCATAAAGCCAAACACACATTTCATTTACTGGAATGAGGGTTCTTGTTAAAAGAGCAGCACCAACCACACTCATGTACCACATATTTGGCCTTACCTTCAGTTTTTTTCAACAAATTTATATTTTAAAAGATGCATAGATTAGATTTCACAGATCAGCTGAGGTAAATATGATAGAAGTCAAAAATAGAACTGATTTTTTTTGTCTAATGTTTATTACCAATTCCTTCCCACTATATGTCAGCCATTATTCTAGTTCACTGTTGAGTGAACAAAAGAGACAAAAATCTCTAATTTCACAAAGCTCTCTGTTGAGAGGTAGCCAACAGTCAATAGTTCGTGTAACCAGTTACATAGACTAGAAAATAAGTTCAAAGGCAAGAGAAGCAATAGAGTGTGCAGGCAATGGGTCATCATTTAAACAAGGTTGTCAAGGTAGGCCTCATTAAGAAAGTAACTTCTGAAAAAGACTTGAAGCAGGTGAGGTTAGCTAGGGCATAAAAGAAATCATCAGTGCAAAGTTTCTAAGGTAGACACATATCTTCAAGGAAGAGCAAGAAGGCCCAAGTGTTTAATGCTCCACGATTGAGTGCAGAGGGCTAAGGCAAGGACTTGTGTGCTATCCTAAAACTCTGTATTTTCTCTTGCCAAATAGGGGTCACTTCAGAGTTTAAGTGAGATAGGTTGCATTATCTGATTTACAGCTTTAAAAGACTTACTCTGGCTACTGTATTGAGAAAATACTGGGCATAGGAGGGGTAATATGGTGATAGATCAAATTAAATGTTGTAGCACATAACACTAAAATTTCAGATTTAAAAAGCAAGCAAGAAATAGTTTTTTTTGTTGTTGTTGTCATTGTTGTTGTTTTGTTTTGTTTTGTTTTTCTCACATTATATAACCACTGTGGGTCACCTGTGGCTCTGCTCCATAATAACTTCTTTCTGGAACACAGGCAGATATACAACAGTTGCTATCTGGAATTAAGCCAGTCTCACAGATTAGTAAAAAGCCAGGGTGTACAAACTTCTCACTCTCCAACCTGCTCAAAAGTGCTCTGGGTTACTTCTAACCAAATTTCGTTGACTAAAGCAAGTCAAGGGGTCAAATTTCACATCAGATGATTACAGTTATAACCTAACTTTCCTATGTATATATAAATGTATCACAGCAAATCTCACCTTCATGCATATATATACTAGGCACTAATTTAATTTTAAAAGTATAAATAAGTAAAAAAAAAAAACATTGAGTAGAGAGAAGGGAACTGGGAAAGAAGAGGGAAGAGAAAGGAGAAGAACTAGGGACTGGATTAGAGCAAATTCTATTCTATGGTTGAATAATTATGCTTAAATGAACCCTAACATTATGGATAACTAAAAGATACTAATAAATTAAAAAAAAATCAGAGATGTGGGTCCGCAGTTGTATCTCAGTGGTAGAGTGCTTGCCTAGCACTTGTGAGGCAGTGGGTTTGATCCTCAGTACCATATAAAAGTAAATAAGTAAAATGAAGGTTAAAAAATTCAGAGATATAGAAACCTCCCACAGGAAGGAAGGAAGCCCAGAGATAGGCATGCAAGTATTCTAAATTATTCAATTCTCCAAGGGAGGAAAGAGAAAAGAAGGGAGATTATTTCAAAGACTGCTGTAATGTTCTATGGGAGAGATGATAATGACTCATTCCGTATCAATCACATCTCAAACTGTGGAGCCTTGAGATGTACAAGGGTGTTAACACAGGAAGAACTCAGAGAAGTGGCAAAGAATAGCAACTCATATAAGAATAAAATAAAACTGACATTGAGGCCTAGAATAGGAAGGGAAAAAAAAGGAAGATCAAGAAAGGGTTGTGAACATTTACCACTAAAATTCACAAGGGAAAAAAACTCAAATAAATTACCACAGAGAGGAGACTTTGATGACCTACATATTGCTTCTCATAGACTTATCTGACCTTATAATTCAGAAAGAACTGTTTTGTTAATAGCATGCCAATTCTGCCTCCTTTCTTTAATTTGCTCTGTTATCTTAACCAGACAGCAGGAACTCACTATTAAATCAAGTCTTTCATTGTCTCTGATTCCACTAGATGTTGTTAAGTGTAGAAAAGTGATAAAATTCAACTTAAAATTCCTATTTCTATTTCCCCTACATCTTTCCTTTGTAGACTCTTCCAAGCAATAACAAAGCTCAAAGCATAATATAAATAAGTTCCTTCTTTTATCTACTACAATTGGTTTAGTCATTTATTTTTTTTTTCTAATATATTCTGGAAAACAATGCTAGTCATTAGAGATACTAACATAAAAATAACTACCGTTGTGTGCTAGATGTTATAGTCCAAGGATAAAGATCAATGTGTTATATTAAGGTAAATGCTATTTTTAAGAAATATGTGATGTGTAAAGATAGCAGAGTGTCAATTTCCTTGTGAGGAAGCTTCTGCAAAGAGAGCTGCTTTAGATGAGTCTGGGTAAGAACACAAGGGTTTCATTGCCAACGGGGCAACCATGAAAAACTTCAAGCAGAAGGAACCACATCATCATATGATAAAGAATGGGATAAAGTGAAAAATACTTAAGTAATGGAAATAAATGGATGAAAAATATGTGAGGTCAGTGGAAGAAGGCAAAACTGAACAGACAGTACAGGACCAGTTCATGAAGGCTTTCTGAGCCATGCCAAGAAGTTCCCACGTTAGCCAGTACCCAGGGGATCACTGAGGAATCCAAGGTGGAAAATAACATAATTCAGTATTTCTTGCAGATGGTGGTTGCTTTAAATAAATAATCATTACTCTTTTGATTATCACCATTACTAAAAAAAAAAAAAGAAAGCCTTTCATCAGTCAATAGTCAGAAGTTGATGAAATCCATCATGTCAGTCACATAGCAAACCAGCTCTGGAGGCCCATCAGCACCCTGGTGCTTTGTCAATCCCAAAACTCAGGCTTTTCTCTGTTGGCCCTCTACTGCCTCCATCTTTGAGGTGCACATCCATCACAGATTAATTTCCCAGCTCCTCAACAGTGGTTCTCAAGCTTTTGAGTCTCCAAGTCTTTTTATGATCTTATATGTCAGTAAGAACCCCAAAGAGTTTTGCTAACACAGGTTATATCTATCAATATTTACTGTATTCAAATTTAAAAACATGAAAATTTTAAACATGTGTTTATTAATCCATTAAAATAGCAATAATAATGTCATTACATATTTACATAATTTTTATTCTTTTTAATTTTTATGTCTGCTTCTGAATTCAGCAAATTGCAAAATACCATTTTGGTTGAAATATATGATAAGAGCCTGTCCTTAGAAAAATGGCAAAGTCTTTTCAGATAACTGTAAATGTTTTCTAATAATATCCCACAACTAAACAAACAATAGCATCTTTCTGGGTTTTTTTGTTTGTTTGTTTGTTTTACTTTATTTTTTGTACTGCTCTGGATAGAAAACAAGGCCTTGTTCATATAGGCAAGCATTCTACCACTAAGCTATACCACAGTAGTAGTTTTTTAAACAGTTGCAATGTGAAATTTAAAACCATATTATTGCAATATATTACACATGTATTAAAGTCTCTTGATCCATGTTTAATTTAAATAAATTTTATCCTTACAAGATTTTGTTACTTCACACCTTGGTCATTTGTAAAATATTTGTTCCCTGCACTACACAGTCATTACAAATTTTCACACGAACATTACATGATCTAAAAACACCACACATTTATTAATATCATGACTAATTTCATCAGAAAGCTAAATAATGTAGGCTTTCAAGCTTACAGTGGCAATGTTTGAAAACTTCTAATTTTTCCCTGAAAGTTAAATTTTACAATTGACAAAAATACTTCCATTTGTTTAAAGAAAATTCATGACAAATGTCCAAATTGGAAAAACTGGTTTGTCACTCATTTTTCAAATGAAAATTGTATTCCATGAAAAGCAGCATCTCATCCAGCTTATAAATTCCAGCACAGGTTTTAACTTGAGACATCTGTCACACTTCAGTATACAGCAGAAGTGCCTCAAGCATATTTCCTATTTCATCTTATAGACTATTAAAATCATTTTCTTTTGGGCAGTCTTGTGTGTGTGTGTGTGTGTGTGTGTGTGTGTGTGTGTGTGTGTGTGTGACTTGTAGGAGTAATTTACATAGGTTTCTATTTTTTATTTTTGGATGCAAGACTTCATTGGATATATTTATTGAAAATCTTCATTAGATATAATTATTAACAATAACTTATTTTACTCTCTTATCCAACTTTTCACTCTCTAAATGGTATCTTTTGATAAGCATAAGTTTGTAATTCTCATGTAGTTTAACTTACAATTAATTTACTCTACAAGAAGTGATTTTTCTGTCCATTAATTTTTTTTTTAATCACAAAGTAATGAAGATGCTTTCTAACATGTTTAATTAGACTTATTCTTTGGTATTTTGTTTTGATGCTATGGCAAATAATATCTTATTTTTCTCATTTGCTATAGGTTATTAGTGCTATCTAAGTATATAATTGATTTTTAACATTAGATACATTAGCAATTCCAATAGTTTTGTTCTAGAGGCTTTTGAAACTTTTAGATATATAACCATTCACATGTGGTTAATAATGGTTTCATTTAATTTCCCCCTATTTATAAAATTGTTAATTATTTGTGATACCTCAGTTTCACTGAATATAGCTTCTATGACAATATTGAATGGAATAAATTATATTAGGCATCCTTGTTTCAAGAAAAATTTTCTTATTTTCAGAAAGATTATTTATTCATAATGTTTAAACTTAGATCCTTGTCTTACTTGAATCATGAACAGAGATTATGGCCAATGAAATATATTCTGTAAGACTAAAGATGGAAAGCAGATGATGGACAACAAAGTAGAAAAGAATGAGATATCTAAGATTAAGTCTGCTATTTAGAAAGGGAGTTATTGGAATTGGTGATCCAGACTAAACAGCAAGTTTTAAGGATCTCAAATCCATCTCAACCCTGAAAATAAAAACCAACCAACAGAACAGCTTCATTTGTGACTTTAAAACATGTCATATTAAACTGTGGAATGCTTAAATAACTCCCTGCCTGTATCCTCATCTCCATCCTTAGACTCAATTCTTTCGTACACCCAACAGATCTTCACTACCAACATCCTCATACCATTCTAATTGCAATGAATCAGCACAAAGCAGAAAAAATGTCAAATATATTTATGTACATGTATTTTACTTACTGATAAATATGTGGATGAAATTCATCAAATTTGGTTAGATTTCCAAAAATATAACCAGATTGTCTACCAAAAAGAGTATAGCAATTAACATTCTGACCATAATTAATGAGTCCTCTTTTATACATCTCCTTTAGTATGTGTGTTCAATTATTTTAATAGATTCTCAATTATGAATAAATATTATCTAATTTTTGTTTTTAACTTGAATTTCCCTGAGTACTACAAAAACAGACCATGATTTCATATATGTATTGCTCACATGCATTTTATCCTCTGCAACTTAAAAGTTCAGATTTCTTTCCTATGACTATATGACTCTTTAACAATAAGTTTATAGAATGTTTTTATTTATTAAAAATGTAAGCTTTTTGCCATGTGGTTTTCCTTTCTCTATTGACTTTTGTTGTGCATTATCATCATTTTAACTAAACAGTCAAATCACTATATATTTTGGACATCTGAGCTTAAGCTATTCTCAGGAAGGTCTTTCTAACTGTAAAGTGCCAAAATACTCCCCTACTTTTCTTTGGCTACTTTCAGTTCTTAGATTAAAATTCTTAATATATTAGCATATATATTCTTAATATATTTTGCCCATAATATAGACAGAATGTGACTATCAGTATGGTCACTTTATAATCAAGAAACCTAATACTTAGAAGCTATATAGAGTACATATTAACAAAAGAAAGGGACTTAGAGTAGGGAAAAATATATTAAAGAATTATTGTGTTTTTTCTACTTTGCTAGGCAACTTAATTGTACTCAATAGCCTTTCCAAGGACTGAAACTTGACTATTTGAGCATATATAGGGTTTATGTGCAGCACATGCATGCATATTTACTTAATAAATGGTTAATTTTATGTATCAACTTGCCTGAGTCACAGGATGCTAAGATAGCTGATTAAACATTATTTCTAGGTTTGCCTATGGGGGTATTTCTAGAAGACATCTGGCTTTGAATTTGTGGACTCAGTAAATCAGATCCCCCCCCACCCATGGTGTGTGCATACACTTAATTTCATCTGTTGAAGGCAAGAATCATATGAAAAGGTAGATTCTCTGCCTGACTGGTTGAGCTGGAACATAGATCTTCCCCTACCCTCAGAGATCCTGGTTGTCAGAACTGGAAAACCTGAAATCCACACCACTGGGTCTCTGGTTTTCAAGCTTTTTAATTGCATTGCCAGCTTCCTGGAGACACCCAGTACTAATAACTAAAAATAAATCTCAATATCTATCCATCTCTCTCTTCACATACATAAAATAGCCTACTTTTATTTGAAGAGTGAATACTATATTTCACTGGGTAGATTTTTATAAAATGTGGGGAACATGAGAAAGGTTGGCATAGGTCAGGAATTTCATTGGCAGTAGCCTCTTTTTTCTCAGGCATTTGAAAAGTATAATCATAAACCAGAGTGCAATAAAAACAAGAGCTCTCCTGAGTTCTAGTTTAATGAACTTGAGGGAATGTTTGCAAGTTTAAATAAGAGGGGAAAAAGTATTATGAATATGTTTACTAGATGTTGAAAAACTGTTTTTAAAAAACACTGCAGGGAACATAAAGTAAATAAAACAGCTAATATAGAATAGGCTCACTGAGGCATATAGTAATGCTTAGTCTGTTCAATTAATGAAGGGTTTATAGGGGCTAAAAGGACCAAAAAGACAGAAAAATTAATTGCTTGCTATATCCAGTGGCAGCCAAATAAAACACAGGCATATTCATTCAGATAATGGTTTTAGGACTTAGGAAAAAAATTGCTGTTTCAGTTTATATATTCTTGAAACAGAAAAATTCAGTATATGGTTGGATAATCAATCATAGGACCCAACGGATAAAAACAAACCAAAGTTGTATTAGTTTTCTATTGCTGCATAACAGATTACCACAAACTTAATGCTTCTAAATGACACACATTCATTATTTCACAGTTTCTGAGAGTCATGAGGCCAGTCATGGCTTAAATGGGTCCTCTGCTTGAGGTCCACATGGCTACAAGTAAGGGGCTCACCAGGGATGGAATCTCATCATAAGGCTTGACTGGGGAACAATCTATATTCAAAGTCCATGAGTTTGCTGGCAGAATTCCATTCCTTGAAAAGATAGGATTCATGAAAACTTTTTTTTCAAAGCCAGCAAAATGGAGAGTAACTCCAGCAACATAGACAACCCAATCTTTTATAATCATCTAAGCATAATCTATGAAGACCATTGCTTAGATTCATAGGTCTCATCCCACTCAAGAAGTATAATTAGCAGGAGTCAGGGATCAGGTGGGTCACCTTCAAGTCTGATAATCATAAAACAAAATTATGGTATTTGTGATTATCTTGGCTATGACATCTAATGGTCAAGATAGACTGATTTAATGATTTAAAAATTCTTAACTCCATTATAAAAAGGTGGCTAATGTAAACTCATAATTTATGTAATATAGCAGTCAACCAAATACAACCAAACCTGACACCATGGAGAAAACCATAGAATTAGGAGTGAAACTTGAACTTCTGGTATAACCATTTACAAGATATTTGTTCTGAGACATGTTCATGAACTTCTAGGGCTTCAATTCTTTTGTTTCTTTAGTTTTTTAGTCTCATTTTCCTCCAATAGATATGAAGTGTCTTTAAGTGTGTCTAAGAGTGATCTCATCGTATAGTACTGGCAGTAGCATTAACTATGAAGATTTGCAGACAGTAATCTCACGATGAAGGTCAGAGATTCTGTATTTTAAATAGTCCTCCTTATGTGGAGGAGTAGATTTTAATGTAGAATAAATGTTTGAGAACCACTGGCTAACTATTATACAATAGGAATTAAAACAGATTCTTGTCTTCAAGACCAGATAAATTAGGACATAAATATTTAAGTTCCTTTTCATTGCTTACTTCTCTCTTTTTGATTTCAAGGACATTAGCTACCAATTAATTTGCAAATATGTATGTAGGAAATATGACTTAAGTAGCATTAAAAGAATTGGAATTAGAAAAGAACTTAAGATCTTTCAGAATAAAAAGTTGCTTCCCTGTGCTTCTAATGGGGAGGGAGTTTGGAGACTACCTAAAAAGTGAACAACTACCAAAAAAAGGTTCGGAGGAGAGAAAAGATGGGGATATGAACTAAATGCAAGTAGACTGAAATGCATTTGTATTTAGAAAAATAATCAATAATGATGGTAGAATATGTCTAGTTGATAAAATGATAAAATGGTTTTGAACCAGAAAGAGGTCTTTTTTTCTCTTTCTTTTTCTTGTAGCTCTGAATGAACAGGAGACCTTTATTTTATTTGTTTATTTCTTATATGGTTCTGAGGATCAAACACAGTACCCACACATACTAGGCAAGCACTCTGCCACTGAGCTACAGCCCCAACCCCGAAAGAGGTCTATTTTACAAATAGTTTTGTGCCTAAAGTCTTGAAACTTGGGTCTAGTCAAGCAAGTATTCATAGACAATCTGATCCTAACAAAATTAACTGTTTAATGTGTAAAAAATATTATGTATAAGCTCCAAGGTTGTTAAATGCAAACCTTAAAGAAATGGCAGTATTTATAGGAATCAGCTCATTCTGTTCTTAAGTTGCCAAAATTTTTGTTATAGAAATTTTGAACAAAATTATATACTAAAGAGAATAGGATGAACAACAGCAAATATCTGTAATGCCATTATTATATTTGTAGTAAAAGATAGCAAGGACTTGAATAAAATGTGTGGCTGCTAAGACAAAAGAAAATGGCTAGATCAAGGTTAGTGAAGAAAACAGTGATAATGTTTGGTTATTCGTAAAAGTTAGAAGATCCTACTTTTTAAGATTGTGAGGTCAAAAATGGAAATGAAAAGACTGATGTCTTGATACTACATTTGAAAATGATAAGGTTCACAGAATAATTATCACAAATTTAACATGTTGGGGGAAATGGAAGCTTTGATAATTGATTCAACATTTAAATATCTTTTATGCTTTATAATAGTTTTGAAACAGATTCAAGTTAGGAAGTTAAACTATAACTGGAATGAAGCTAGCACAGGATTTATTTCCCTAGCCTAAATAAGGTACAGTCTTTTTATTACACTGAATCAACCACTTGTAGTATTGAGTAAATGAAATAATAATAGTATACCATTATTCATTGCTAAGATTACTATGACCTAGAATTAGCTGACCCACAAGAACTGCATAGATATTCTCAAGGTGGTAATTACTAAAAGCAGTTTGATTCTTGATTAGTTATACTTGGTAATACTTCATTATAAAACTAAGAAAAATCAGTGTAAGTAAAACCTAAATAATTTTTTTGATAACTGCTAATGAATTTATTGTTCTTTCTATATGTCTTTTGGATCCTAATTTTTGACTACTCTGTAAACTTCAGGGTAATACGTTCCCATATTTTGTTCAACCTACCTCAGGATAAGAAATGACCTTGTGTGGCAATTATTTCTTGTTATACTTGATTTTAAGGGTAGGTAATTACAGACTGCATGCTGACTCCCATAAAATTGCATGGGGTAAAATGTCAGAATGTACAATTTTGCAAAGTATTGTTCTTTAAAATTTTCTTTAGTTTTTGAGCTCTTTATAATTTTATGATGATGATGAGGCATACATTGTAAAAACTTGTCAACATCTTGGAAAGTTTTGTTAATAGAAATTACTGTGGTCTAATCTTATAATATCCACAGACAACTTCAATCAAATGCTGAGTAATGCTCAAATTATCATTCAGCAAAAAGATGACTATCCAAACTGTTTAGTTCCAACCAGGCATTTTTTTAAATTAAATTGTTAAATATTTTAGGATCATATAAATTATACTGAATTACTATATGAGCCCCCAAATTGTTCAAACCTTCAAAATTAATTCTCCATTAATGAGAAAATTATCACAACTATGTCACTTAGATAGAAATTATAAATATGCAATAGCAATTGTTTCTTTTTTTTCTCCCAATTCCTACATTTCTACAAGATTTGAAAGAGGAAATTATAGCTACCCTTTTCTAGATCGAGGGCTGCTGATGAGTAGAGGCTGAGGAATTACAATTATTATTATTATTATTTTATGTCAAGCAATTAAAATTAATGTAAAATAAATTTACCAGAGAAGACTGTAATAGTCTCTGCCATGTAGACACTCCTGTCAACATTGCAGAGAGAGCAGAATCAGCCCCCAAAGAGTGTCAACCTAAATAAGATTATTCAGAGAAAATCACTGGGCTTTCTAGAAATGGAGAAGAGTCAGATAAACACCACTGTAGGGATCTGTGCAAGCATAAAGGGAGACATTGCTGAGAAACATGCTCTAATACTGTCTACTTGATTAAACTGTTCGCTTTCATTGTGCCTTGAGGCTTAAATATAATTGTATGCCATCACTGAAGCATCACAGTGGTATTTGATATTTGGAATGTTGTTCAAAAAGAATGCAACTGGCAAGATTCATTTTAACACTTTTGCATTCTCTTATGATTTCTAATCAAGGAGTCATTTTATAGCCAGTTTTTTTTACATGAAAATGAAGTAATTCTTCTAATGGGATACTATAATTTTAAATGTATATGTACACACCTATATGTAACAGCTGTTCACTTTGGCTTTACTTTTGTTAGTCTCCATTTTATTTTACAGTACTGCCATTGAATTTTTGTCCTTTCTGAGTTCCCACTGTTCCTTTCAACTTCTGACAGTTATTTTTTTTCCCCTGAGAACCATC
Source organism: Urocitellus parryii (assembly GCF_045843805.1). Classification (NCBI taxonomy): domain Eukaryota; kingdom Metazoa; phylum Chordata; class Mammalia; order Rodentia; family Sciuridae; genus Urocitellus; species Urocitellus parryii. Next base: position 235,386,405 of record NC_135531.1, on the reverse strand, counting down.
AATGTTTACCATACGTGGCTACACCTTGTGTCTTCCTCTGATAAACAATGACTTAAACGCCAATGTCAAGCAATGTCATTCAACACATCTGTTTTGTTAATGCAAATTATGATGCCAAAGTGAACCCTCCCCTCTGTTTTCTTGTTGCATAACTACAGCAGAAGCAAAGCAAGAGGAAAGGATCATGAGCATATAAATGATGTGCCCCAACCATTACATCAAGGAATAAAGAACATCTTTTATACAGTGTTTCCATGTAAAATAAGTATAGAGTTTTGATTTTAAAATTGAAAAATGTTTTACAACCTACTAATATTAATACAAGAATATTTTCATATGTAAAAACACTTTTAATCTCAAGTATTTACTTGATTTTTGTAGAGTTAGATATTCTCTCCTGATGGTGGTGATCGGAATATGGGAAAAGAGCCCTAAAACCTACTGGACAGCAGTAAATGCGCATCTGAGATACTTTTTTTTTTTTTATATGTGGATAAATCACCTTTAAGACCAAGAGTGGAGAACAAGATGAAATTGAAAACATAAGACAATCTTTCATAGCTTTCTCCAGCTTTCACCATTACTCTTCACCTCTTTCAAATTTAATTCCCTCTACGAGGAAATAGAGTCAATAGAGTTTTTTACTTGAAATCATTCAGTCCTCTGGGCCTGAGTGATTTCTGGTGTTATGGGTGCTTTGTTTGGGTGTTTACATTCAATACTTAGGTGGGAATGTTTGTGGTGCAAATATACCATTTTGAAATTTGATATGAATTTCAAACTGGAAAAGAATAATTCCCAAATTGAAAAAATAGGCTCTGTTCTTTGATTATCACTAATTTTATAACAGATCTGCTACCATATAATTGGTCATTTTCATCTGATTTTCTTTAAACATTTTTAATATATTATTTGATACTAGATGATTACGTCTTTACTAAGAAATGAACTCTAGCCATAACACAGGGCTTAAACCTAATGAGAATATAATATGAATATTTACTGATAATTTTTTTGTACAAAATTCTATTTAATCACAGGAAAAGCAATTTTGCATAGCTCAATTTTTTCCAATTATTTATCAGTAGAGGGGATGCTATTTTCTTTAAGCAGAATGGTATATTACTGTTAAAAAAGGGCATGCCCCATAGTACCATTCTGGAGAAAGACAGACTACTTGAGAATTTTCTATGTGCAAAAGAATATATCATGTCCCAAAGCTCATCTCAGTAAGATGCAAGGCAGTGAGATGACTGCAAGAACAGCCATTCTCCAGTCCTTTACCTTATACCTCTTCTGAAGAAGGAGCTCACCCACTCAGGATCTTTTCATGGAACTAAAAAAGGAAAGGAAATATCTTAGTAAACAATCAACAACATTATGACCTTGAATCTTTTTTCAAGTTTTAAGTTTTCATTTTAACCCCAAACTGATAGGAGTATTGTCTGGAAGTTGGCAGTTTTCCTTAAATGCCATGTATTTGACAGATGAAACACACGTACATATTGCAAAGATAATTGCCCACAGGACTCTCTATCTCAAATGCACTGGCTTTTACATAAGCATATATAATGTTTATGAAGAATTATTACTATTTTTACACTTTTTTGAGGGGGGGTATCGGCTTTAAACAGCTCTAAAAAAACAATATGATATTTAAGTCACATATTATTGGAATAATGGAAAGCAATTAATTTCTGTGGAGTCAAAGTTAGCATCCTAAGAATTTATCATAGTGATAATGAGAGAGGGGCTAACTTTAGCAGAGTCTAACATTCGAGTCCCAAGGGCTTCAATAAAATAGTTGTCTAAAGACCATTATTTTATGCCATTACAATATGGTAATAATAGGTTAATATGTCCATGTTCACTGAGAAATTTACTTGCCATATTTTCTGGGTTTGGACACACAGGACATTAGTTTTACCTAGTAAATGCAAAAGTCAGTGAAATCGCAAAGATTGGTTAAAAAAAAAAAAAAACAGCATGTGGGTCATTATGGTGATCTGAAATAAGACCAGAATATTTCTAATTAAAAATCAGTGATTAATTACAATAAATTTTGTTATACACAAATTGATAAAACAATCAATGTAATAAAAATCTCAGATACTGCTGGTGCAGATGTCTTAGAATTATGAGATGCTTCATAGTTATATCTACATGATGTCTGTCCTTAGGAACCAGACTGATATTTTCCTGGGCTGCATTCTGAATAATGATTTTCATTGTTTTTCTTTTAGTTTATGCAAAATGTGTAAATAACCAACTTATTCCTCTTTTGTTAATTAGTTTGCAAAATAATTAAAATGCATCTTTGTCTATTATTCTGTTTGCAAAGGTGAGAGTACACAAATTTTGCAGACTGCCTTACAGAATTATTAATACCTGAATGGTCATGTTTTGGTCATTTTTTAACCAATTGGCATTTTAAACCTCCAGGGAGAAGGAGATAAGCAATAAACCAAATAACTGCACCAGCTTTATAAAATTAATAAATCACATTGTCTCTAAAGTGTGTGTAACAGTATTGCAGGGTACAGAAAAGACCAATGATATGGTTCTTTTGTACTGTGGTTATTTTTTCTCTGCTGGGCTACTAGAGTTATCAATCTGATAAAGCCAACAGTGCTGCTATCACAAACACCATAGGATCAGAGGGCATGTAATACTGAAAAACATATCATTTTGCCTTTTATCTATCATTTACACTTCCCTTAGGACTAGAAGAAGAGTATTTGGGGAAAACAAGTATAGAGAATGATAATGGACCAGCTTAGCTGTGAGGTCTGTCTGTTTAGAATCTATCCAAATTGGATCTTCAATTGAGGTAGAAGAAAATGACCCTACCCATATTGCTCACTGAACTCTGTCCTCCAAGCAATATAATAAGAAAACAATCAAAGTTTTCTCTCACTGGACATAATAACAAGATTAAAATAGAAATTCCATATCTGACATTTTTGAAGATATGTCTTAATGATGCCATATATAATTATTCATTTTATGGCTTTAAGGGATTTAAAGACTTTCATTGCTTCTGTAAAACAGAATACTTTAGAAAACTGAGATACTCATTTTTTTTTTAGACTGCAGACATTAGCAACATTAGTCACTAATGACTTGCTGCCTGAACAACCTGTTGTAATTTAGCTTTCCAACATTTATACAATTATGAGTCAAATGTCCAGTCACATAATTCAGTAGAATTATTAAGTTGAATAACATGGCCATATCCTGTAAAATTTTCTAGAAACTTGGTCCTCTAACTTTTTTCCATGAACCTTTGCAGGGGGCCTTTCATTTTAAGATTAAGAATTTAAGGCCTGGGATTGTGGCTCAGTGGTAGAGCACTTGCCTAGCATGTGTGAGGAAATGTGTTGGATTCTCAGCACCACATAAAAATAAATAAAGGCCCACCAACAGCTAATAAAATATTTTTAGAAAGAATTTAAAAGGCACACACCCAACAGATTCAATCAACTTCAATTCCCCATGTGTTTGCAATTAATTTATGAGTAGATGGTCATTTTGAAAATCTCACTTATCAACAAAAAAGATGGAATTTTCCAGTCCCAAGTAGTGAAGCTGTTGAAAGATATACTGTAATATGAGGTAGATGGTTCTTCCCTGGAACACAAGTTCTCAGAGAATAAAAGAATTTTACACAGTACTCAAGCTGTGAAGCTACTGAATAAATGTAAATTGCTGGTGATTATAAAGATGGTAAAGTGAGTGTGCTGACATTTTGAAAAGGTTAGCTTCCAATTTGAAATGGTACATAAGCAGCTACCTGGACACAGAAGTGGCAACGTAGTTCCTGTCTGAGAATCAAGAATACTTGAATTTATGCAGACATTCACTGAAGCTGGATAGAGCCAGGGATCAAAAAAACCCCTTGGAATGGCCTACCTTTGTAAAATATGCCACTGACAAGAGATCTTTATCCTGTTATGCACACAGCACCATTTACTCTGATATGCTTTGTATCCAGGAAAATAAATAGTTTAGGAAGATTTCTTTTTAATATGCTGCCTTTAAGAAATTGGGTAGTCCTTTAAATATTGGTTGTGTTTATGTATTCTTTGCCTTATTCAAAAACATTTATTGAGGGCTGGGGATGTGGCTCAAGCGGTATCGCGCTTGCCTGGCATGCGTGCGGCCGGGTTCGATCCTCAGCACCACATACCAACAAAGATGTTGTGTCCGCCGAGAACAAAAAAATAAATATTGAAATTCTCTCTCTCTCTCTCTCTCTCTCTCTCTCTCTCTCTCTCTCTTTAAAAAAAAAAAACATTTATTGAATATCTAACAGGGTTCAGACACTATTCTAGATGCTCAATATATAACAGTTTGATTCTAAATATTGTAAGCATATTGGCCCTTAATCTAACATGTTTATTGAAAGAGTGAAAGTTCAAATTTATTTATTGAATATATAGTATGCATTTAAAGTAAAATTTAACAATATTTAACAAAACCAGACTCTTTACAATAAAGAGGACAAATTACTTTCTGAGCTACATTCAATATAGAAAATATGGAAAATTACTTTTATTATGAGAAAAGCATTTTAATTTCTTTTTCTAAATATTTTCATCACTCCTATTTTACTTTTTCTCAAAAGATGTTTTGAAATATATATATATATTTCCTAGATTTTACTACATTGTCGTTTATATAAAAGCATATTAATGAACCAGTCTTAAAAAGTCATATTTTCTACTTCCTGTAATCCTCCTACTTACTGAATGCATTTTAATCTAGTGAACTTCTAAAGACCCCTAAGACATCATTATCCACATTTTCACCTCTGACTCACTTTTCCTCATACCCAAAACCTGAATTTTCTTTTCTTTTTAATGAACTTCCATTAAATTAATAAGTCAGGCACAAAACACTGCATGGTCTGCTATGTAGAATCTAAAAAAGGTAGGTCTCATATAATTTAACAGTAGAATAGCGGTTACCAGACAGTGGGGAGAGTGGGAGGGAGGAAAGGATGGGAACATATTTTTCAACAGGAAAAATCATATAGTTTGATAAGAGAAATAAGTTCTGGTTGTTTTTTAACACAGTGGGGTGAATTGGCAGTAATTCATTATACATCTCAAAATAGAGGATTTCAAATTTATCTACCATGAAGAAATTATAAAACCTTAAGGTCATAGATAGGCTAATTACCCTGAGTTGATCACTACAGAACATATACATGGATCAAAACATCACATTTTATCTCACTAATATGTACACATATTAACTACTCAACAGGAACACATATTTAGAGGAATCTGAATTTTGCCTTTGCTACTACTAGGTAGATATGGGATAAATGACAGAAACTAATCTTGAAATTCAAGAACTTGATAACAAGGAAGTTCAGATCCCATTTTATGTCCTAATATAGAAATTAGAAATTCTTAATGCTCAATCCCCCAAAATACAAGAGTTGCCATCACCTGGGAACTTTTTAGAAATCAACTCAGGGAATGGGACCCAGAAATCTTAACAGGTCCTCTTTGTGATTCTAATTCATGAAACTTTTGCTCTCCCTCTTTAACCCTGTTGTATCGCTGTCTCTTCTAGTTTAAGTGAAGATAGAATATAAACATCAAAAATAAACCATTACTCTCCATTAACCACCTAGTTTAAATAAATCTTCAATCACTTGGTAAAAGTCTGGACATAGGTCACTGGTGGAGGAAGACTGGGTAGCACTTGTGAGGGATTTCACTGTGAAGTGTGGAGGGGTGCTGTGCGATTCCTCCAAGAGAACCAGCAATGGATGTCAACTCCCAGCATACTGATCAGTGTGGGGGACACAGCTTCAGATTTGGGTTTTTTTAAAAAAACATTCCTGAACAGAATATGTGAATACAGAATAATTCAACAGAAAATAGGAGAAAAAAAAAATTTAAAGAATTTTCCATCCCTCAAATTGTTAAATTGGTGAACATGTCCACCCTGCTAGTTAGTTAAGGAATATAGAAATCATATGTTCAGTCTCTATTTGACAATGTTCTTAAGGGAATTAAACCTCTCACCAATTCAGTTTTCAAGTATCTCAAAAAAGAAGCACCTAATACGTAATTAACAGAACATCTTTCTAATATGTTTCCTCCAAATTTATTGCTGCCTATCATAATATATACATAATATTATGTACTGTATATTAAGCACATATATACACACATTACCTATATTATTTAAAATCTACTATATATTAGTATCAAACATAGTGATTAAAAACAAAGTCTATAACAAGATTGACAGAATTTTATTCCTACATCTACTATTTACCAGGTGCATGAACTTAGGCAGTTATTTCACCTTTGTGTGTCATTGTTTCCTTAACTCTAAAGTGAAAATTACTGTCTCTTAGGATTACTATTTCAATGAGTTAATATTTGTATTCTAAAAAATATTCTTAAATACATATCTATAAAGACTAATACTGGAGCCAGGTTTGTGGCTTAGTGGTAGAGTGCTTGTCTAGCATGTGTGAGGCACTGGGTTCTATCCCGAGCACCACATAAGAATAAAAACAAATAAAATAAATGTACTACATTCACCTCCACTAAAATAAAATAAAACAAAATACTAGTACAATTACCCTCTGTGTGGTATCTGCCTCTGAGATTCAACCAACTATGCAAGAAAAATACTTTCAAAATTATGTCTGTACTAAACATACGCAGACTCTTTTTTTCTTGGTATTATCTTCTAAATGTATTATACAGCATTTATATTGTAGTAGGTATTAAAATAATCTAGAGACAATTTAAAGGATATGTGAGAATGCACATAGTTTATATGCAAATTCTATCACATTTTACATAAGGTACTTGAGCATCCATAGTTGGTATCCATGGGGGTCCTGAAACCAAACCCCCAGGGATACTGAGGATTGACTGTATGTGGAACATGGCAAGGATTATGAAAATGTTTATCAACAAACAGGTTCTATGATATTCTAATTACAATCTCAAGGCAATACATGTAACAGTATTCTTAGGGTTAAAAGTAAAACTAGATGTAATTTAAAACTTGTATTATATGTATTCCACAAATAGCATTGCTTTTGTGGATTAAATATTTCCACCAGTTTTTTTTTCCCCAGGCAACTTCTGTTGAGACAATGCAATTTACTCAAGCACATTATCTTTTTGCAAACTGTTACTCTATGATTATGAAAAGGATAAAGATTGCAGGTGCACTTGTATTAATTAACAATTAATAGAAGATCAAGTGATTACTGTTTTATAGATAGGGAAATAAATTTATTAAGAGCAGGCCTTGGATTGCTAGTATAAACAAGATAACATCAATGGATTTAAAAATTCAAATTGAATAAACAATAAACAAGATGACATGTGTTATTTGTGTAAATCATTGAGGTACATTATTTTTTGTGATTGCAATAACCTGTGTTCTTGAGAAATAAGAATCACTGAAAGAAAACCTTTCACACAAAGAATAGTATATTTTTAAAAGGTCTATGAAAAATTTAATTTGATAAAATTTTATTTTAGTGGTCATATTAAGTAGTGTCCAAGGGAAATAGATATCATAAATACGATGCTATTACTACAGTGACATAATACAGACTACATGGAATGCAACCTATATCCACATGAAATCAGTTTATGCAACCTATATCCAAATGCAACCTATATCCAAATGCAATCAATTTAACAGTACTGAATATGAAACATTCATATGCATATTTAGTGTTACATTGAGAATTTAATCTCTATTTCCCAATAGTAAACCCCTCTTTCATTTTACAAACTTTTGAATGTCCATTTTACTTACTTATGAGGAGACAGGCAAAATTCTTAATTTTTTTGTACATCAGAATAAACAACTTAAACAATGCATCCTGACAAGTATTCTGCTGATCCAGCTACAGATGCTAGAGAAAAGTCACACCCTTTTGTCTTTGTCACTTATAATTTGGTTACTCCATAAAAGGCTATCATCAATCATGTCTAGAGCAAGACTCTAGTTATTCCTTTGCTGTAGTTTAAGCATCATCTTATAAAATATCCCGCTGTCCTTAGGGAGACTCTAAGCAGTATCATTGCCAGAAAAATTCAGAATTAAAATCCCTGTCCCATAAAACAAGATTGCCACTTAGTGATGAAAAAGAGAGACAAAGATCTCACTGTGATCTCTCTCACATTTTTGTCTCTGATTTTCTTATTGTTTCTGAAAAATAAAAAGCATTAAGAAAAATAAATAAGCCAAGCACAGGGACACACTCCTGAAATACTAGTGACTTGGAAGGCTGAGGCAGGAGGATCGTAAGTTTGAGGCCAGCTTCAGCAACTTATGGAGACCTTGTTTCAACATAAAAATAAAATAGCTCAATGGTAAAGTGCCCCTGAGTTTAATCCCTATTATTGAAAAAACCTTAAAATTTAAAAAGTATATAGGTAAAAATACATGATCTGTATCTGCAGATATGTGTAGAGATTTTATTATAAATATGAAATGATTGAATAATGAAACTTTGTGTTGACAAAATTTTTTTTAAAAAAGCACTCATGGTTCTCTAAAGTGAAAGTTCACTTTGAGAGAAAATTATCTCTAAGACTGGATCTAAATTTGGAAAGAATTTATTTATAAAAATTGGCAATAAGCATTTTAAGAAAGCATTGTTAAATGAAGTAATCATAATATTAGTAGGAACAATTAAGACTTTATTATATAAAAATATGTACTCTAAGCACATCTTACATTGGAGAGTAAGAATATTATATAATTGGGAAATTGGCCAAGCTGGTGACAATAATACTAATGATAAAAACTTTACAGTGTGTTAGACATTGAGGCCGTCAACTTATAGCTATTGTTTTATTTGATCTTCAAAACAACATATAAACTCATGCTATTCTCTCCTTTTGCAAAAACCAAGGCTTATCATGGGGGAGGCCTTGATCACATCTCCAAATCAGTGAGTAGCGCGCCAGCAAATATGAACACATCTGCCCAACACCAAAGCTAGTGCCCTGGTACTATGAAACCACAAGGCAATGTTTCTCTGCATCATGCCATGGGCTACAAAAAAAAAAATATATATATATATATATATCTCACCATAACCCAGACAACAAGAAAAATGAATATTGAAAGGATGAGAACAGAGATCACCTTTTTACCCATGTCTGCATAGGTATTTTCAGCACCTACTTAATTAGAAGAAATTGAAAATTAGCTTAAGAGTGCTAGGTGCACTACTTATAATTCATCAGGCAAATAATAGTGTTCGTGTAAATGGCATATTATTATTTCTATATAATGGATGTATTCATTCTTAATTTTTTTATTCATTTAAAAAGTCTTGAATGAAAGGTATGCTTCTATATAACCACCTAAACTTGCAAAATATCAATTTACACTTGCCCTCAAATTCAGGTACACTGACTGGGCAGAAAAGTACTAAAAATTTAGAAATGCTGTTTTATCAGGTTTGCAAAAGATGCTTATAATTCATGCCCATTATAGAACACACATTATATATTTTCTAATTTTATGAAACTTATAATGCCTTAAGGGTAATCCATGTGCATCAGAGGCAAACTTCCTCAAATGTAGCAAATGTTGTCTGGAGATGATGAATTCACTTCTCAAGTTCCCATGTGGGATGATGCTTCAGTGAAACAGGCCCCATGCTTACTTTTGCCCTCAACCTTAATGGGAGAAGTAAACCTTGTATGCTGCTTCTAGTAACAATCGTCTTCATGTGGCAAATAAATAACAATACAAGCTTTGCTTAGTCATTCTTTACATGTCTTCTTCAACTTAAAATAGGAGGAAAGTGGTAAGAAACATGATAGGAAAATATACAATTATCAGAGAAACAGTTTCCATAGGCTTATATTCCCTTTGGACCATTATTCAATGCAGTCAGTTATTTTTGATATGGTTATCAAAACCATATCAATGTGTTATGGTGGCTCTCAGTAGATTAGGAGAATTATTTATCTTGAAAACTTTCTCCAATATTATACTGATATACTCCGTAAGTAACTACAACTTCAGAGGAGCAAGTGACTTTTGTCTTTGACTACGCTGGATTAGCTTCCTCTCTTCCAATAATGAAACAGATGGATTTCTAAGTTTTACATTTTTAATTTTATTTTATACCATGAGTGTCTCTGATGAGAAGAAAGTATAATAAAATGAACACCTATGTCCATTTGCAAGACAAATTGGATGGAAAATGTCTCTCACTTGCCTGTTGCAAATTTTGGAATGCTTGACCAGCTTTTTCAGATAGTAATATTGAGAAACAGCTGTTGGCAACCTATTAGGTCTCGATTATTGCTTTTTATTAATCCTTAAAACAACTAATAAAAGGTAGGAACCATTATTCCCATTTTATAGCTGAGGAACCTCACATTCTGAGACATCTTGCTCAAGATCACACCGCAGTGAATTATAATTAGAGGCAAGGCATGTTATCACTAGGGCACCTCTTCTCATCAGTTTGCTCTTTTGCCTTTCATTTGAAACTCTTTCCCACGGCTTTCTAGGACACTGTATACTCATCGACCATGAGTTTGTTTGTTTGTTTTGGTGTTGTTGTTTTGTTTGTTTGTTTTTTGGTGATAAGCTTTTTGAGTTCTTTGTATATTCTGGAAATTAAAGCCCTCTCTGAGGTATGGCTGGCAAAGATTTTCTCCCATTCTCTGGGCTCTCTATTCACATTCTTGATTGTTTCCTTTGCTGTGAAGAAGCTTTTTAGTTTTATTTCATCCCATCTGTTGATTTTTTATTATACTTCTTGCACTTCAGGAGTCTTGCTGAGGAAGTGAGTTCCGAAGGCAACACTTGGGAGTGTTATCTCTACACTTTCTTCTAGTAAGTACATGCAGGGTTTCTTATCTAATTCCTAGGTCTTTGATCCACTTTGAGAGTTTTGTGCATGATGAGAAATAAGGGTTAAATTTCATTCTACTACATATGGATTTACAGTTGTCCTGGAACCATTTCTTAAAGAAGTTATCTTTTCTTTAATATATATTTTCGGGTCCCTTTGTCTAGAACGGGATAACTGTATTTATGTGGGTTTCTCTCTGTCTCTTCTATTCTGTTCCACTGTTGTGTTCACGCCTGTTTTGGTGACAATACTATGCCATTTTTGTTACTATACTTCTATAGTATCATTTAAGGTCTGGAATTGTGATACCTCCTGCTTTGCTTGTTGAGTGATGATTGTTTGGGAGAAATTAAATCAGCAATACCCAGGGCCTGGCAACTGCTGATCCATGCTGGGAGACTCACCCCAGGCAACTCCCCTGGGATTTACTCATGAGGTGGAGGAGCCAATCTCTTGCCCCACCCCAACCCCATGCTGCCTGTGGAACATGCCCTTCCTGGTCTCCCATGCTCAGTTCCCAAGTGCACAGTCACTCTTGCCTGCCCATTCAAATTCCAATTCCTGACCTGCCCGCTAGTTGCATGAGCCACTAAACTCAAAGCAGAGGGGATGAGGGAACTTGGGCTCTCTCAGGTCTCCTTGAAAGTGTTTGGGTAAAACACTCTACACCTGATTTTCTCCTGGTCTCTTAGGCACAGTTTAGTTCATGAAGCAGGCATTTTTCTGGTCCATTTTTGGAACCCAGTTCAGCTTTCCCAGGTCTTGGCTCCTGGTCCCTACCGCTGCTGACCACCCTAGCACAGTGGCAAGATGGGTCCTGCCTTGGCTCTCTGAAGACAACCAGGAAACACAAGGCATCTTTCCTACAAGAGGATATTGTACAATACAGCCTCTATATTAATCCAGCAATGTCCTTGATCTCAGATTTCCCCATAAGACATGCCATGGAGCCACCTGAAATGTGCTTCCTTTGTCCCCCTCCCTGCTTTGCCTGTGATGAGTCAGCTCTGGCAGCTAATGCTGGTGGTGGGCTTTCTTCCTTATTTCATTGTATCCAACCTTCTGAGTCCCCAAGCTGCTTTGAGTGTTTAGTATTAAATCCCAATAAAATCTTTCTTTCACCCACCTCACTAAGAAGCTGCTTATCTGCTATCTCAGTCTCTCAGCAGGAGCAGCTTGGAATGTAACCTTCTCAATCTTCCATCTTCCTTAGTTCCCCCAATATCTCTTTACCCCAGCTTTTTCTTTATGTGAGTCAAGATTGTCTTAGTAGCAATCCTGATTAACCTCACTTAAATGACTCAAATTTGACTTGTTTCTTTCCCTTGTTTCCATTGTTTTCATAACATACTTTTACCTTCCAGAGTTATTTACCTTGAACTCAATATTAGTCATAAAAATCTTCTTAAAAACTAAAAGATAAATATAATCTCATCATTTTGGAAAATAAATCATATCAGGATCCCACCCTTCTGACTTATGTAATATAATTTCTTGCCTGCCATTCTGCTTTTTTTTTTTTTTTTGGTGGGATGGGAACCAGGAATTGAGCTCAGGGGCAGTTGGCCACTTAGCCACATTCCCAGTCCTGTTTTGTATTTTATTGAGAGACAGAAACTCACAGAATTGCTTAGGGCCTTGCTAAATTGCTGAGGATTGGGTGAACTCAGAATCCTCTTACCCCAGCCTCCAGAGCTGCTGGGATTACAGACATGAGCCACTTCACCCGGCTGCCATTCTGCTCTTGAATCTGACACTTCACTCACATTGGATTTCTAGAAATCCTCCAGATCTCATCTTTCAGTTCACATTTCTCAATTTTAGATTCATACACTGTAACATGTATCTGCATTCTTGTTAATCCTTTTCTTTAAACATTTGTTCATTAGAAGTGACTGCAATTACACATGGTCATTATGTACTGTTATTCCTTCATGATCATTACCCATACTACTGTTGCATCATTTCTCAAAATAAATTTGTAAAGTTTTTGTTTACTTTTTCTGGATATAAAGCTCCTCCAGGTCATTAACTGTGATTCATGTTCATTTAAGCAGTGCCTGCAAACGTCATGATTGGCATACAATATGATAATTCTTATGGAATAAATAAATAAATTACTAAGAAATAGATAAGAAGGGTCATATTTTAGACTTCAACATATAGGCAAGAAGAAATAGAATCTGAATCAGTTCCCTTGTGATAAATAACCATAAATGGTTACTTTTACCATTGTTTAAAATAAAACAATGATGTCTTTAATAACATGACTTTTATTCTAGTTTTAATATATATTCCTTTAATTCACTGAAGCAAAGTATCTGGAAATTTCAACTTACATTTTTAAAATCACATATTTATATTATGATTAAATAAAATTATTCACAAAAGCTTAACACAAATTCTAGCAGATAATAACCTCTCAGAAATATTGTTTAGTGTATAAATAACTTAAAATATAAATTGAATTCAGGTATACTTTGTATTCAGTAAAATGTAATCATACAGCTTAAACATTCTATATAAAACTTAGAGAAGATACAAAAGAAAGCATTTGTCTTCAAACAGCCTCCCACTAATTTACCCAAAGAAAATATGTCAATGCATCACATGAAGTAACTAATGTCTAGTCCTCTAACTAGAGTCAAACTGAGAGTGGGGAAAATAGGTCATTAAAGTAGACATATATTCTACCATGAAATGGCATTTTAAAATATAATTTGATATAAATTATACAAAAAGGAAGAAAGACCATAAACATATTTCAAAAAAGCAGTCTCTTTTAACTCCTGTTGAAACAACAGAATGGCAGGCACAAGTGTTTGTTATTTAATGAATATTATTGAATAAAATACTGTCAAAATCTTTTAAGATGAAGCAAGTTTTGTATTGATGGAGCACAGAAGTATGGTAAATGAATATTCAGTAGCTTTACAAAAAATGATTAGATTTTCAATTGCGTTTAAAATGGCAATTGAAATCAATAGCCTGTTATTTTAGAGGGCGTACTCTATTTCATAAATATAGGGCATAATAATTAAAAGTGTTGTTGTCAATAGGCTAGAGGTTAATTGCAAAAACAGCCAGGAAGCCAGTGGTGTTTGGGTAGTATTAAAAATTAACCTAGTCAAGTGAATGGAACATTTGAGCATATCTAAGAAGTGTTTCAAAATCAATCCAATATTGAATTAAAGGTGATAGCAAATATATCTTACAAATGCTGTGGATAAATATTAAAATTATATGTGTGAAACCATCAGTGCTAATCATTCAAAAGTTCAAAATCCAATACACAATGTTTTTTACTTTAAATATACCCATATAAATTTCCAATATTTCTGAGTGCATTCTATTTTTAGGTAATATGGTCTTGTGTAGATTCCTTGAAGGTCTTAAGGACTCTTACATATTTATGTAAGCTGATTTAGTTGGGGTTTACCAAGGATTAATTTAGAAACACATTTATAAATATTAGAAAAAAGAAACTATGAAAATAAAGGAATACAATCTAATTACAGCAGTGCTGTTATGTTTTTTTTTTAATTTTTATGTTTATAACAAGGGTTCTTAGCATTATACTTATCTTAGCAATACTTGGATGACAAATGGTGGATAAAACAGTGGATATAATGCATTAAATCATTTCTCCTTCTTCTCCTTAAGTCCATATTCTGTCAAATGTTACCAACTTTACAAGTTGTTATATACTCTTCCATATCCTACTCTCAATGTCTGTAAACATTTGAAATATATTCATATAATTTTCTCTTCTTCCCAACACTGAGAAAATAAACACATAACTTTAAATAAAAGCTGGATTTTTGTTGGTTTGTTTTTAATTTTTTAATTTCCTTTTCTTTTTTAAAATTAAGTAAAATCCACATATCAAAAAGTAGATATACTTAATAAGCACATCTTGATAAGTTGGAAGGAAAGCATACTGCTTTGCAACCATCACCATAAACCTATTAACTCTAAAAGTTTCCTCTTTCCTCTTTTTTCTTCTTTTTGTTGTTGTAAGAACACTGAACATAATATCTACTTTCATAACAAATATGGTATGTCTTAACCACAGGAACTATATTGTAGATCCCAAGAATTATACATTTATATATATATATACATATATAAATTTTATATATATATATAAATTTTGCATAATTGAAACTTTGTGACCTTTGACTAACATATCCTCAATTCCCTCTTCCCAAACCTCTGTTAGGCACCATTCTACTCTGTTTTTATGAGTTTGATACTTTAGATTCCTGGTATAAGAGAATTATCCGATGTCCCATGTACAGTTTATTTATTCTCCAAGTTCATTTGGGTTGTTACAAAACCAGAATTTCCTTCTTTCGTAATGAACAATATTTCATACAATGTGTACAGCACATTTTCTTTCTTCAGTTATTCTGTCAATGAACACCCATGTTGTTTCCTTGTCTTTGCTACTATAATAAGGTTATATAGAGTTATAATGTTCATGGGAATGCACATATCTTTATGAGAGTCTAATTTCAGTCATTTTTGATATATACTCAGAAATGAGACTTCTGGATCATATGGTAGTTCTGTTCTTAAATCTTGAGAAAATACAATATTCTGTTCATCAGGGCTATATCAATTTACATTTCCACCTATAATGTACATGATCTCTCCCTTTTCTATATTCCAATCTACCAAAATAGCCAAAGTAATTTTGAACAAGAACAAAGTGAGGTATTACAGAAGCTGTTTTCAAAATATATTATAAAGCTTTAGCTATCAAAACAGTATAGTCCTAGCACAAAAGACCTATTATGGATGGAATAAAAAGTAAAACCTCAAAATAAACCCATCAGTGGTTTATTTAAGCTCACAAAGTGGTGGTTGGTGAGAATACACAATGGAAAAAAAAAATCTCTTCAAAAATGGAACTAGGAAAACTGGACACCCACACACAAGATAGTGAAATTGAACGTGTATCTTATATCATATGGTGAAACCAATTCAAAATGGGTTAAAAACTAAAATGTAAAATCTCAAGCCACAAAACTCCAGTGGAAAATGAAGAGAAATCTTGACACTGGCATTTGCAATGATTTGTTGGATATGATACCACAGGTCAAAAACAGAAGCAAAAATAAACAGGTGGGATTACACGAAACAAAGACATTTTCTGCACATCAGAGGAAGCAATCAGTAAAATGAAAGATAATCTACAGAATGGGAGAAAATATTTATAAATCATATATATGATAAACAACTAATACTCAAAATACATAAAGCATTCCTACAATTCACTTGCAAAAGCATCAAATAATCCCATTAAAAAATGAATACAAGCCATGAATAGATATTGCTAAAAATGACATACAAATACCCTTATGAAAAGATGCTCAAAATCACTAACCATCAAGGAAATGCAAATCAAAACACAATGAGATAATCCCCACAGCTATTAGGATTGCTCTTACCACTTGTTTTATCATATAAAGTATACATCACTTCACATGAATAAACAACAGACTGATTTGTTTTAAAGACCACATAATATTTCACATTATGTTCCTATCACAATTTATTCAACTACTTCTATATTTATGGACATTCATGCTATTCTCCAGTGGGCCTTTCTGCAATTTAAAATAGTGAAGAAATGAATACAACTTAACATATATACCATGTACTAGTCTTCATTTATAGTGAAGAAAGATTTTTGAAGAAATCACTTAGTCAATAGATATGCAGATTTAAAAATATTATGGGTAATTATTAAATGTTACCAAACCAAATATTTTCCAAAAGTTTTTAAAAGTTTACTATTTTACCAATGAGATGTAAGCACATATTTTATTATTATAAATTTATTATTCAAAATATTAGAGACTTTAGTAAATGTAATAAGATAGCAAAAGAGATAGAAAGACTATTTTTAAAAAACAGAACAAGAATTTTAATGCTCTGATATTATTGTAACATGTTACAGTAGTAGTAATCCCAAGAGGATCTACTATAGATATATGAATTATTAATTTATTGGTAATATGCTTATGTATTGAATATAGTTACATAAATAACCTGTTTCTCATCATACAAGAAAAAGCCACTTGAAAATGGCATTAAAATATTTCAAAAAAAGTATCTAAAAAGAACATATAAAAAGACAATAAAAATGCCTATGCTTAATAATTAATATATGCATATAAAGAAAAAGAAATTAACATAATTTATTGATTACAAGAAATAAAATCAAAATAGATAAAAAGAGATATGACATTCTCATCAACTCTTCCTTTATGTAATTTTTTTAATTTAAGGCATTTTTTTATTTGACTGTAATATGTTGTGTTTAAACTAGACAAAGTAAGTGAAATTTCTATACCAAATAACAAATGCAGAAAAATTGTCAAGAAACAAGCCGAGAAGAATTTCATACTTACTAGCTATCACAAATTTATAAAATTATTATTAGGTACTAGGCAAGTGAACTTTTCATAGTTTTTTTACCTAAGTTTAGCTCCTATTCCATGCCAAGCAAGAGGACAAAAACTCAGAACACCTAGAGGACAGAGGTCAGGCAATTTCCACAGTAGGAAAACAAGGCTGGGTAGGAATCCCAGAAAATTAATTCAAATTGGAAAAGTCCAAAATTCTATGTGTATATTCTACCCTCATTTCTGGCTAACCCCTTATCTTACATATATGGGGTAGATTTCAGGCTGCCAATTAATTCTAAACAAACCAGAGATTTCTTCTGATGCAAATGCATGAAAGACACAGATTCAGCCAAATTAACTGCCTGACAAAATAAAATATCAGAATCCTTCTGAAACAGAATCTGAGTCTCTATAGTATACCACTAATATATTCAGTATACAATTCAAAATTACTAGATTTATTCAGAAAGAGTAAAGTATAAGAAAAAAAAAACTGTCCCTGAGAAGTCCAAGAAGTTGAAATAGGCTCAAAAATTTTTGAATCAGTAACTTGTTACTATATTCAAAGTCAGAATGAAACATATGTTCATAATAAAAACATAAAACAATTTCAGCTGAGAAACAGAAGTAATTAAACAGAATCAAATGAAAATTATGAAATAAATACAAAATACTGAATTAAAAATCAGAGGATATTCATAGCTGATTATATATTACTTTTTTAAAAAGCAAGCAAACTCCAATACAGATCAATAGAAACTTACAACAGAAAATATATTGTCTGGAAAAAAAACAATGTACCAAAGGACCATCGTGATAGGGCTAACATTGATGTAATTAAAGTCCCAGAAAGAAGATAGGAAAAGGAATAGAAAACATTTTTGAAAAAAGGGATAAAAACAGGAATGTTTACAAAAGACAAAAATCATACAGTTAAGGAGCATAATAAACTCCAATTATGATAAAAATGGATACAAAAGAAATGGCACAGCATATTATAGCCAAATCACTGAAACCCAACCAAGTATAAAAAGACAAATCATGATAGCAGCTAGAAGAAAACAATATACTATACACGGAACATTTCAATCTGTGGAATGACAGCCTAAAGTGTTGAAAGAATCTTTCAAGAATGATGATGAAATTAAAATAAAATACAAAATAAAGATAACAGAACATTAAGAGATTAGTCACCAGAAAATGCATTCTACAAGACATGCTAAAGGAATTCTTCAGAGTGAATTGGAATGATATCATGCATTTTGAGGAAGAAATAAACACAACTAGGAATTGTCTTTATGGAGGGAAGTTAGTATATAGCTGTTTCAAGTCAAACTTTTAACAGCATTGTGGCATTGTGCAGGGTTTATTGTATCTGTAGATGTAATTTCTTTGACAAAAATATACACAAAATGGAGGTGGAGAAAAATGGCACCATATGGTGGCAAGCTTCTTATAATTTTATGAATAGTGGCACAATATTAACTCCAAGCAGGATGGGGAAAACTTAAAGATGTATAGAATAAACACTAAGAAACTAATTCTGAGAAATACAGTTAAAAAGCAAGTAGGTTAAAAGTCTTTAAAAAACAAAACAAAACAAAAAAACCAAAAGAAAGCAAGAAAGATGGAACAGAGAAATTAAAAAATAGAGGACAAACAGTAAGAAAGAATAAATGGAGACTGAACTTCTATTGTGCATTGTTTTAAATGGTCTAATCATTCCAATTAAAAAACAATAATTAACATAATGAAAAACATAGCAAGATGCAACTCTAGAGAGACCAACTTTAAATATAATGACAACAGTAATTTGAAAGTAAATGAAAAAAATGATCTACTTGCAAATGGAATGTATAAGACCATTAGTGCAGTTATATTAATATTAGATTAAATAGCCTTCCTAAAAGACTCTACCAGAGATAAAAAGAGTATCTTGATAATAAAAGCTAAACTCCTCAGGGAGATATAACAATCATAAATGTCTATATGCCAAATTACAGATCTTCAAAACTTCAAAAACAAAAACTGACAAAATTAATAGGAGAAATAGATTGTTCCACACACACAGGAGGAGATTTTCCATCCCTTCCTTAGAAACTGATAGAATTACTAAACAAAATAAAAAGTAAAAAGTCAGATAAAATAAACACCTCTATTATCTTGAACTAATTGATAAACTTATTTTTATATAATATTATAGTGAGCAACTAACTACAAGATACAAAATTTTTATAAGTGTGTATAGCACATTCATCTAGATGGACCACATACCAAACCATAAAACATGTTTTGATATAATTAGAAGGATTAAAATCACAGAGTAATTTCTATAACTAAATACAATTTAACATTTGGAAATCAAAACACACACTTCTAAATAATTCCAGGATCAAATTAGAAACCACAGTGGAAATTATTAAATGTTAGAACCAAATGATAATGAAAACACAAAACATCAAAATTTCTGAGGTCAGAAGTAGTGTTTTGAATAACTTTTAACAGCAAATGTCCCTACTAAAAAGAAAAAGGCTGTCATGTCTCTCTCCCTTTCTCTCTCTGTCTTTGTCTCTCTCTCTCTTTCACACACACACACACACACACACACACACACACACACACAGAGTTCATGGTATTAGAGCAGACAATTAATTAAAATAGACTAGCAACCAAATAAAGAGAAATATATGAAAACATTCTTGTAAATAGGAACATTAAGGATATATATTTTTAAGTAAACTTTGATTTTTATTGAGGATAGAAGATAGCAATAGATGGGAAAATTAGTTAGGTGGAGAAATATACACATTATCATCTAAGATTATATATTAAAATGTAATAATAAATTTAAGAGAATATTTGTATTATTCTGTTATTGGTTCTTAAACAAAATAGCAAAACCAGAATCCATAAAGGAAAATATTATAAATTTGATTGCCTAAAAATTAAATATTTCTGAATAAAAAATATGCCATAAACAAAATTAAAATAGAAATTATAGACTATAAGAAAAATTTAACCAGGTTTGGTGGTGTATGCCTGTAATTCCAGCAACTTGGGAGACAGGAATATCACAAATTTAAAGATTTAAAGATAGCCTAAGAAATTTATGGAGACCCTAAGAACTTAGCAAGATTCCTCAAAAGAAAATATAAAAATGGCTGGATATATGATTCAGGAGTTATATGCTCCTGGGTTCAATCTCTGTTTCAAAAACATAATGTACACTTACATCATCCAAAATATAAGTATTAATATACATAGAAAGTTTACAAATCAATTTTAGAATATTAACAAAATAATACAATTACAAAAAGAAGAAAACTTAGAAAATAAATAGGAGAGTTACTTAGATATAATTAGGTAAATGGCATTTCAAGCAATGATATACTATTTTTCATGCATTATACAGGCAAGGAAATTTTTAAATTAATAACATCATGTTAGCAAGGGTATGAGGTGCTTCTTCTTGTAACCTTTTTCATCAACTGTACTATCTGGAAATGCTAAGGGTTCTAAAATGGCATTTGAACAAAATAAACATGATAGCAAGAGCTAGATTGTGAGTACTTAGAAAATAAAAAACAGTGATTTGTAAGAATGAACAGCCAAGAATACAGGCAGCCTCAGAAAACATGGAGAAGTAGAAAAGCAATCATATCAGGAGTAGGTCAAACTTGACCTCAATAGGAGCTGTTTAAAAATAATAATAAAATCTAGAGCCCTATCATGCAGGAGAAAATTGCTTCAACTTCCCCAGCAGGGCACTAAAAGGACTAGTTGCAGTACAAAAGAACCTCATGGTATCCCAGGGCCTGCAATTCAATTCACCCACAGGGAAATCGCCACTAAGCATTTTCTTCTTATTGGAAAGAGAAAAGTGTAGTTGAATCTATCTGTTCCATGGCCAGACAGACTGCATTAAAATCCCTGCTTGCTACCTTAGTTCCAAGCCTTAGTTTCTTCATCTAAAGAATCCCATTATTATCTTGAAGTGAGGATTAAATAAAAGAGCAGTATTATGTTTTAGATACCAGGTGTCCCCCAAAAGCTCATGTCTGAGACAATGTAAGAGGGATTATAGGTGAAATGATTGGGTTATGAAAGCCTTCATCCATTCAGTGAATTTATCTCCTGATAGATTAACTAGGTGGTAACTGAAGGCAAGTAGGAGGTGGGTGGAAGAGGGGGTCCCTGGGGGTGTGCCTTTGGGATATATGTTCTGTCTTGTTGAACAGAGGTCTCGCCTCTCCTCCCCTAAAATTGTTCTTGTTGGGTCTTTTGGTTACAGCAACAAAAAAAGCTGAGTAAAACAAGCAGTGAATGTGAGCAGGAAGGTGCCTGAAATAGTGAAAGTTACTGTCCCTTCTGTCCTACTGCCTGGGAAATCTAATTAGGGATCAGGGAAGCTGTGGCATGCACTGACATGAGGTTGAGTAAGCCAATTAGCATCCCCTTTGACTTCATACTGACTGATAGGATCATTTGATAAATTATCAGAAAAGAAAGTATCTTAAATCCAGCTGAATCTCTCAACTGAGTTAAAAGAGGAAAAAGAAAGAAGAGAAACAGTACTCTCTGTACTGTCCTGCTTGACATTTACAAATCAAGCTTGCTTTAAGTAAATGACTCTTTTCAAGGTTATTCTCCTTATTTCATCTATAGATACAGAGGCAAAAACACTATAGTTAAAGCTTGAAAAGCTTCAATTTTCCTGCTTACTTGACAAAGCAGCTCATGTCTCTCACCCATGACCCATTTAATGAGAAATATGTAGAGACATCTACTTCTTCAGGATGTTACAAGAAGCAAAATAAAGATTATATATAAAAGTTCCCCACTTTTTGGAGGCAAATGTAAAATTTCCTTAGTTTGGTTTCCCCCACTGACAGAGAAAAGGATTTCAGAGAAGGTAGTTTTGGGGTGATACAAATTTAAAATAGATTTAAAAAAAAAAAAAACACTAGAAGAAGAAAGAGAAGAAAAGTTGTGTGACAGTTTAAAGAGGGTCAGAAATGTTAAAAACCCTAAGATCAAGAGAAGGACTCTATCTCCCTCTCCTCCAATCTGGTGCAAGGAGACAGAATTATGATTTCTTTGACCAACAGAATATTGCAGAGGGTATTATGGCAACTTCTAGAATGAAGCCTTAAAACACTGGCAGCTCCCACTTCCTGTCTGTTGAAAGACCTAGCTAGGGAGACCAGGTGGAGGGCTAATTCATGGACAGGGAGGGAAAACCCACTAGGCTCAGTCTTTCAGCTGCCCACCAGAGGTATTAGGAATGTGAGCAAAATTATTTTGATCCTCCACAGCAACATAGTCACCAAATGAGCACCACTGAGTGCCCCCAGTTGGTGTCATGTGAATCAAATGAAATGTAGAGCTGGGCTCTGCCAAAATTTGTGATTTGTAAAACTCTGAAATGCAGTACAAACAGGTTGTAGTTTGAAGCCACTAAAATTTGGCATAGTTCATTAGGCAGGAATAAATATTACAAACCAAAGCCAGAACACAGCACGACAAGACAGCTATCACTAGATCAAAATGTTTAGTCCCATGGGGAAATTATGGGAAATGTCAAACACAACTTATGGTCATCCACCTGAAGGTAGGAGAGCTGGAGGAGGTACACATCAGCTTGTTGGCTGGGGCTGGGAGTGTTGGTTCCCTAACTCAAACTTTCCTGATGCATCCTCCAAAATGTGAAGCACCTGCCACATTACTGTGCAGATGTGTAGTCTCCTTTTGCTTTTCTATGGTAACGAAGTTCTACTTTGCTTGATCCTGAGTCTAGTGGAGTCTCCCCAACCTACCATGAAATCGTCCTTGGTACTCATTTTTTATGTGCTTTAAAGAAACCCAAGGAAGAATACTTTGAATTTTTATTCACCTAAATATTTCTATTATTTTGTCTTTCTAATCTTTCTGATAGCCTTTTATAAATCCTTAAACAAAAGACTACCTTCTCTACCAAAATATAAAAAAATTGATTTTTGCATTTGAACAATTTGATTCCCATTTTATTACCTTGAATTTTGAAACAATTAGAAACCAGTAGTCATATTTATAAATGACTACTGACTGAAAATATTTTTAGATTTTGATTATTTCTCTTGTATTGCTTCTTTGTGTTGTATAGACTAATGGTTAGGAGCCATTTGAAGAAAGATTCCCCAAATTTGAATCCCTGCTCAGCCATTAACTAGTTCTGTGCTCTGGAAGACTACGCACTTTTAACATTTCTGTGCTTCAGAAATCCTCTATTATTTGTAAAAAGATGGAAAATAATAATGTGGTTCTTATGGGACTGGTGTGAGGATTGAATAAACTACTAAATGTGAAGCACTTAGAATATTGCTGACACATACACATAGGTCCTTAATAAATGGTAAAACATTACTATTTTTTTTAAAACCATAACATAAAATAAAAAGATGACATAAAGGCCTAAGCCAAAAGACTATCAAGAGGCATAAGTAAGTTATAATTCCTGCTTGTGTCTTTATACCAACATAAAATTGTTTATGGAATCGTAACTCCCTCATTGCAGAACATTCTCTAAGCTTTATTATGATACAACTTGTGCAGAACTGTCATGAGCGAGAACTACTGAACAGAGTGAATCACATAGAGGAATAAGTATAGATGATTAAAAAAACTTAGAGTAGGCATTTATTGTTCATTTTGATGCCATCGAAAGACTCTTTCTGGGTCTAAGAACCATGTGCCCAAATTTCAATCAGGAATCTTACTCGTTTTTCATAGCTGCAGAGCTGTCTTTTAGACCTTCAGATTAAAAATTGGCAAAGATATAAGCATACAAGCAGTTTTATAGTTTAATGAGTTTAAGCAAAATCTTTTTATAGCCCAGACACTCTAATACAATTCAAAATTGCAATTCAAGCTTGAAAAGAGGAAGGAAAAGAAAAACCTGGGAGAAATCTAGAGGGGAAAAAAATGTATGGAAATGACATTCTAACTTTTGCTGTTCTGATTTCTTTCATATGATATTCTGTAATTAATGACTGGTGTTCTCTGAGTTCCCCTTGGATTTTCTCCTTTACTCTATTCCCAAATGGTAACTTTCATAATGATTTGCATCTAATGTCAGAGACAAAATGGTAATATGAATTAGGTCACTTTGTCCTAAATGACTAATTGGCCTTTTTTCCACAACATGGAGCACAGTGCCTAAAATCCTAGCTAGTCTCTAGTCCTATCTTAATCTTAATTCTTTACCTATGCTCAAGAACATTCTTGAATATGAATCAGATAGTCTCTAGTTACTGATTCTCATTAGGCCCATCAGAACTGACCACGAGGTCAAAGTTTATGCTAAAAACATCAACAAATGCCACTGACATGTGGGTGCCCCACTTCTCTGGCTTTTCCCCTCTTGGCACAGTGCTTTTCATTGTGTAAGTGGTATATCTTCATGAGGGGTCATTTTACCATTTTACCTACTGAACATTTGAAATTTTATAAAATGTGTTCTTAAAAACTACTCAGTAGTTTATTACTCATCTTTATAATTTACCAGAAGCTTTATTCAAACCTGTTTTTGTTTGAAAAAATATTTTCAAATTTGGATAAATTATCAATCCAGGAAAGTTTTGAATAATATGACTTATGGCTAATTTAGTTCTTCATTCCCATCTCTGCCAAACAAACATTTTAGGGGCAAAAGATCATAAGAAAAGAAAACATAATCTCTTTTTCAATGTGAACACCTATTAGAGAACATCCTAATCAGTCTGCCATATTAAATATTCCTAAATTGTAAGACATCTTCCTGCCACTCTGAAACATGTAAAAGAGAGCACACACAAGCAGTAAGTTAGTAATTCTTTATATAAAATGTGTCAAACCTCTCTCAGTTCTCTCTTGTTCCCCTTTCCATTTTCCAGTAACCACTATTCCACTGTCATTTTCTGATCAATTTTTAAAATTTTCACTAGTGAGTGAAAACATGCAATTTTTGTCTGCTATAGTTTGGATATCAAATGTCTCCCAAATACCCACATGTTAAAAGTTTGGCTACAAGCCTGTAGCACTATTGGGAGGTGTAAAAACCTTTAGGAACTAGGGCAGGTAGCAGAAAACTAGGTCATTGGGAGCAAGGGATATTGGGACGAAGGACTCTTCCTCTTTGTCTTTTTTTGCTTTCTGACCACCATTGGGTAAATAAGATTTCTTTTCTTCACTACATGCTCTAGCAGTGATGTACTGGGCCACTACAGTCCCAAAGCAACAGGGCCAAGTAACCATAGACTGAAACCAAAAACCAAAATAAATCTTTTACCTTATTAGTTGGATATCTCTAATATTTTGTTATAGTGATTGAGACCTAATTGGTTGTTAGGTTGTTGTTGCAATGTACAACCAGTTAGGTGTGTTTTATTTCACTTAATATGATGGCCTACAGACCTGTCTACTTTGATGCAATTAAGAGGAGAGAGGCTAAATAAGGGGCTTTAAAGCACAGTAAGAGCAAAGAATAAGCTGCAATATTCCATAGCACGGTAGGTTAATTATAGACTACAAAAAAAAAAAACTAGAACAGTACAAAATTTCCTAACACATAGAAATGATCAGTGTTTGATGAGATAAAAATGAGAAATATCCTGATTTGATCATTAAACATTGGATACATAAATCAAGGTATCATTTGTACATATATCATAATATATGTACAAATATTGTGTCACTATCTTAGGTTTTTATTGAGTTTAAACAAGTTTTTTTAATCATACTTTTTACCTTCCTTCTCCATGCTTCTTTTAATCTAAACTTGGTGAATGGAAACAGCTTTAGAAATAGTACAGTCATATTTTACAGAAGTCTTATATTTTATAATTAATAAAGATGATGGAGTCAAAATTATCCTTGATAATATTTTTACTGTAAATCTTCAGTTTAATGAAGAATGTAATCTTGCCTAATAATGTCTATAAATATACAAAGTAAATATCAGTGTATATTTTATCAAATAAGAGAAAAGGAAAGGAAGGGAAAAGATAGAAGAATGGTAGGATAAAAAGCTAAGAATCTGTAACATTACATAGATTAGCCACATTCTTGCTTCACTCAGGATTAATTTTTGGTCTTCACACACACAAGTAACAAAGCTCCAATCAATCTATCTCCTTGCCTCTCTTCCTCCTTGCTTCCTGTTTTTTTTCCTTAATTATTGTTTTGTAGAACAAAGAAGAAGCATAATCAGAGAAAATTAATCTATGACACAAATTTATTGTGTTATTTTTCCAATTGCTACTTGAACAACAAAATATTTTTGAAAGAATTTTGGGGACTGTATATGGGTGGTCTCCTTTACTCTCCATTTGTAATGCACAACACAGCAGGGTTATGTACTATCAACCTATCAGGTCTTGAAATTTTTTTATGCCAAATGCTTTTTTGTAATTCTCTAAAATATGTTTTATAAACATAAATCAATTCTATGATAAAACCAGTTTCAATTTACCAAAGGAAGAAAAGACTCATACATTCTGGATATTTATTATTATTTATTTTAATTTATCAACATAAGCACCCTCATATTTACATGTGAAATGAACATGGTGGTTACAAGTAACAGAGTCTCAATTTACTTACAGGATAAAGAGAAATATAGACTCTTTTTGGGAAAGATCTTATGGCGGCACACAAGATCTAAAACAGTGTTGCAGACTTCAGCACATCAAAACTAGAACCATGATCTAGTCAGCTGCCAAAAGTTACAGACACAAATGTCTCAGCATTGTAATCCTAAAAGAAATAGAGCTTCCTTTTCTAATGTCTGCATAGCCATTCCAGAAAAGCAAACTTTGTTCCTACTTGGGTCTGAAACCTACCTCTAGAGGAATCACTTAAGAATGAGTTCCTGTAACTGTTCAGATCTAGAACACATGCCTGTACCTATGGACACTGTATCCCTTTATCAGAAGACAAAAGGTAGGAGAAAAATTATACTCAACAGTCAAAAATATAATAGCTACCTTGTGGCTCCTTGGATATTAATTAGAATGTGAAAGAAAGTTTTTATGCCAAATGCTTTTTTGTAATTCTCTATGTTTTATAAACATAAATCAGTGTCTAAATAGTCCAGATATCTGCATTCTCAGAAAAAAATAATTTCCAGCTAAAATTCTATATTCCACTCCATTACAGGTAGATATCCTTAAGTAGATATTTGGGACGACATCTGAAATTTTAGACCACCCTAACTTCGAGAGGTAAGGTCAAGCTTTTGAGTGTCTCTTGCATTGCAAATAAGAGAATAAAAGAAGTTTATACCAGTGTGTGAAAAATTAAAGATGATGAAAATAGTCTGACCAAAGATTTAATTCAATCTCATTACACTTTCTTAAAACTTCCTTTCTCAATTAAAGAAACTATGTCCAAAAATTGGGTGAAGGCAAAATGAGCTAATCAATAAAGAAAGAAACTTAAAAGCATAAAAATCAATAGTCTAGTTCCTTTCCGAAACCAGAAGCCACAAAACTGAATCTCATCTCATTTTTGTCAATAGTTGTTTAAGAGTAATTTGGAAAACTATACAGGATTGTTACCATAGAAGTGAATAAATGAGCCAAAATCCTGAATAATCAATAGCATCTTTTTTCTTAGATTTATAAATATGTTTTGCATATCTTCTACAAGATCAGAGAATGACTAGATATGCTAACATATATTTAACTGATTATTCACAATCTGGAAAAAAAAGCAATCAATCTTTGAATTATTGAAATAAAGTCATTTCATGAAAATTCATAAGCTATATATACTTCTGTAAGGCTAAATATGAGTGCATAAAATATTCTGCTTTTTGAATTTAACATGACTTGTTTACACTGCCATTTATTTTATTTCACTTTCAATTCCCATACAAATGCAAACTCTTCACCTTTTCCTGTCTAAACAAAGTGTGCTATTAAAATCTAGATCATTAGAATATCTAAGTGTATATTTATCACAATCCTATCAGCAAGTTGGTTGATGCTCACATTGAAAAACAAGACTAATCATTTTCATATGGTCTAAGAAATAATAACAAATTGTTGAGCAGTTACTATGTGCCAATCTTTTTCAAAGCAATTTAAGGCATAAATGCTTTATAATACAGCATTTATCATAGAAATTAACATATCTTGCCAATAAGAAAACTCTAACAATTAGAAATGACCTGTAATCACCAAAGCTAGAAATGGAATCAAGTTCAACTTCAA
Organism: Urocitellus parryii; assembly: GCF_045843805.1. NCBI lineage: Eukaryota > Metazoa > Chordata > Mammalia > Rodentia > Sciuridae > Urocitellus > Urocitellus parryii. The sequence goes on along the minus strand of NC_135531.1, from coordinate 235,357,867 downwards.
ATCCCACTGTATTATTTACTTTACTAAATTGTTTCCAAATTATAGACTTATACTGATGGAAAAAATTATTTTTCCCGATCATTTATTTTATTCCCTGAGATGATGAGACGTCTTTACACTTTGTAATGTGACTTGCAACAACTCCCTGCAGAAAAAAATAGACTTCCCTCCTCACTGTCAGGCTTATCCTTGTGATTTACCTCCCTCCTGGGACTGTGAATATGTTTGATGTATGTTATGTCCGAACAGAAGCATTAAGAAATACTGCAATTTTCCACACTTGCTCTTTTCTCTCTGACTTGAGTATTTGGTTAGAAACAAAATATAATTTCCCACTCTTACCTGATTCCCAGAGTAGAAAAAAATGTGCAGCAAATAAACAACTATAGGTATTTAATATCAGAGAGAATTAAATATTTGTTGGTGTTAATCTTTCAGATTTGGAGCTCTATGCTGTTGCAAATAGATACTAAATACAAGCAGTACTGTAAATATTGAACAGAATATTATTATTCTAACAGCTATGAAATAAAAGGAGTCATCTTAGAAGATTGTGTTTCCCATTATAGGCAAAATTTAAATTAGAGAAATCTTTTTAAGTTAAACTATTCACTATTAGAAGATAACTATGTTGCCTTCTGTGCATCTTGAGAGCATGAAGACTAAAGGCACATACTAAGGAGAGAGAGACAATAAATAAATAAATAAAAGGGAAGGATGCTGGATACCTGTGATGATATGAAGCTACCATTCCAGGTCAGGTTATAGACCTCCAGCCTCCTTCTAATGTAAGAAAAATAACATTGTGCTTGTTGAAGCCATTATGGTCAGGTTTCTATTACTCTCCACCAAAGACAATCTTAACTGTAACAAGATGTTGTTCCACATCCTTAGCAGGACTTGGTGTTGTCTATGTTCTAGATTTGGGGGATTCTAGTAAGGTGGTAATAGTATCTCATTATTGTTTAAATTCACATTTCCCTGATAGCATGTGATGTGGAACGTCAGTTCCACATGTTTAATAGCCTTCTCTGTATCTCTTTTAGTGAGATGTTCCTTAAGGTCATTAACCCATCCATCAAGTATATTTTCTTATTGTTGACTTTTAAGAGTTTTTTTTGTGGATTTTGAATAATAGTTCCTTATCAAACATATTCTTTGCAAAGATTTTCTCCTTGCTTCTTTTGTAGTTTCTTCATTTATTTTTATTATTTCATTTCATTTATTTTCATTTTCTCATTAGTCTTTCAGAAATTTTTTATCTTAATTAGAAGTAATTTTAATATTTGAATATTTCCATTTTTATTTACCCAAAGTCTTGCCAGGCACAGTGGTGCATACCTGTAATTCCAGTTATAAGGAAGGCTGAGGCAGGATGGCAAGTTGGAGGCCAGCCTGAGCAACTTATCAAGATGCTACTACTTCAAAATGAAAAACAAAAAGGGCTGGGAATATAGCTCAGTGGTAAAGCACGCCTGGGTTCACTTCCCAGTGCCAAAAATAAAATAAAATTTTTAATGAAAATAAAAATTAGAAAGGCTAGGGATATCACTTAGTGGTAAAATGCCCCTGGGTTCATAAATAAATAAACAAAGAAACAAACTCAAAGTCTTATATCTTTTACCATTGATAATACTTCTTTTTTGCTTTCTCTCTTTTCTACTTTTTCAAACTAGTATTTTTAAAAAGCTTTTGTACTCATTTAGCAATTGATGATTAAAAATAAAATATCAAATTTTGTTTTTATTATGCCTGCTTTGTGATTTCTTCATTTATTTTTTACTTCCTTTTCTCCCAGGGAGTCCTAAGTTCCTTCATTTAAAATATTCATAAAGATTTAACAAGGAAAGCATTTAAAGTATTAGGATGATTGGCCTCCACAATAGTTCCAATGAACATTCCTCCTCATGTCAGTGTCCTGTGTAGTCCTGTCACACACTGAATCAGCACTGTCCCATTCAAGCAAGAGGATGACAGAAGGTCATAAAAGGGAGAATAGATTCAGCCTTGGTGTCTTGGGTCACTCACACTGGGGCAACTAGCTGCTATGTCACGAGGACTCAAGCAGCTTCAGGTAAAGAGGCCACTGAGAGGAGCTGAGTTCTCCTGACAAAAGTCAGTATCACTGACCTTGTTGCTAGTTGACCTACCTTGCAAGTGGGTGTTCCAACTTCAGTCAAAACAAAAGAGGACATCTTTCCTGACTGACATGTAAGTGTAACTCTATAAGAGACACTAAGCAAACCTTATACCCCAGCAACTATCAAATTTCTTTCCTACAGAAACCATGCAATATGATTCCTATTTAAGCCTATTTAAGAAGGTAAGTTTTGGAAAACTTTGATACATAGCACTATATCATTAATCTGGGCTTACAAAATTTTCTCTAGGAAGAATTTTTGCTATGCCTCAATACTTTGGTAGGAACTAAAGTTCATTCTGGTGTTTTTGATATTTTTATTTTACCTTTTCATTTCCTTCTTTTCTATATACATTATTTGAAGCTTTCTTCATTTTTTTGATATCTAAGAGGCACTTGATGGTATCTTCTTTGATTCCTTGAATAACTTTATTTCCCTTGAATGCAGGAATAGATTTTTCCCTTGTTCAATAATTTCAAAGTTACATTTTCATTTACTAATTTACAAACATAGGTCTTCTAGCTTCTATTTTATTGTTGTGAGTACAAAGTTTGATAGTAATCTGATTTCCTCCCATAGCCAAATTGGCTTTTGCTAACCTCAATTTTCTAGAGACTTGTAAGATTTCTTCTCTTGCTCATTATAGTTCTTGATTTTTACCAGAATATGCCTAGGAGTGTTTTTTTTTTTTTTTTTTTCCCCTTCAGTGCAGCCTATAAATTAAGTAAACCTTTCAAATCTGCAAATTCAGGTCTCTGCAGCTCAAGAAAATTTTCTGGTTTTGTTTATTTATTCTCTTCCTCCTAGTTCTTTTTCTCCTTCAGGAGGATTTATTTGCATTTAATCTCTTGGATCTCTTTTATAAGTCTTTCAGCTTTTGTTTTACTTGTCTGTTTTGAGATATCCCTGTATCTGATAACCCAGAAAGTTAATTCTGCTTTTCACCTTGATGGTGGTCTCCTTTAATTCACAGTCTGAATTTTCTAAGTTTGATTAGCATGACTATATTACTCCAAGAGGATTTATAATATTGCAGCTAGAAATTTGAAGGGCTAGGTTGTTTTTTCTTTTTTGTTTAATTCTCTAATAAATCTATATTACTAGGTGTGTGTTTTGATTATTCAAACTTATATTGAATACAAAAAGGTTTTATGCATTTATTTGTATATTCATCGATTGGCTTCATTTGGATTCAGGTTTAAATTGTGGACAATGTTAAGATGAGAACAGCAAAGGGATAAGCCTACTCTGAGTTTATGAATCAAGAATAAAGTGGTGGGGCTGGGGATGTGGCTCAAGCGGTAATGCGCTCACCTGGCGTGTCCGGGGTGCTGGGTTCGCTCCTCAGCACCACATAAAAAAAATAAAACAAAATAAAGATGTTGGGTCCACCGAAAACTGAAAAATAAATATTAAAAAATTAAAAAAAAAAGAATAAAGTGGCCACCAGTTGCTTGAGGCCCTTGCAGTAAGTCCTTCTCCTGACAAGTCTTTCCATATGTTCCTCTTTCCTATATAAGAAAACCCAACCTATTTCTTTTTACCCTTGGCATTTTTTGAAAGACTCAGCTTGCTATTTGAGTTTGTTCCTGGCATTTAAACACTCTCACTAGAGCATTCCTAACCAATTTCACTAATTCCTCCCAGAAACTCCTTTCAGGAACTTCTCCCTTCCAGAGTTATTCCAGGCAATAATCCAGGTAAGTTCCTGTTCCTCATATCATCACTCATGTTGTTTCCATAAATTGGAGACTTCAATCCTGTTCATAGCCTGAAAGTGGCATTCACAAATGGCACAGAAGAAGCCAATAATATAAATTTGGCTGAGGAGGAGAGGAGAAGCCATGCTTGGCTCCATATTTGAAGAATTTCCTTTATTTCTATTAAAATAGGAAGGGATATTGCATATGTGATACTTTTCTTTTACTGCCATGACAATGCCCAAAGTTGAGTGGCCCAACATAGCATAAGTATATTATCTCATAATGTCCTCAAACAGCATAACTTTATTATCTCATATTGTCAAAAGCCTGCATGGTAGAAATCAAAGTTTTAGTGAGGCTGCATTCCCCAGTGGAGGCTGTAGGGAAATATCTGCTTCTCAGCACATTGGGATATTCACTAAATTTTGTTCCCACATTTGCAAGACTGAGCTTCTCTTTTCCTTTCAGAGTGTTAGCGGGGTGCCCACATTTCTTCTTAAGCTTTCCATCTGGTCCTTCCAGTTATGGAAGGTCAAGTCTCTCTCCATTTTTCCCTTCTATTGCAGATCTTTAAAAGTTCTCTGCCTTTAGGGTTTCTAGTGATTAGACTGGGACCAACAGATAATCCACTATGGCCATTTATTAGTTTACTTACATTTAAAAACCCATTCTATCATATCATGGCAAATAGGCTAAATTCAGAAATTATGTCTTGAAGATCTTTGAAGAGACATTTGTCTAATGCAGCATATTTAAATAATGTTGTAATTCACACATTTTGTACAGAGTAGTTAAATATAAAGGAGAAGAATTATTATTTGCAGCTTCTAAAATATAACCATGTATCCTAAAGTAACCTATCAGAATCCTAAATCCAGTTGATTGATTAACATTAGAAAGAAAAATGAGTAATTTCTATGGTTATAAGAGGGAAGAAGAATGGATGGTAAAAATTAAATCAAAGAAGTTGAAGGATAAGAAAGATCCAAGAGGTTGAGGTGGGTAATAGAGCTCAAAGCTTTAATAAAAATAAATATAAAACCTGAAAGTTTTTATTTTATTTAATAAGTTGTCATTGAACACTTTTGCAGAAGAATTTCTATGAAGTGGCTGAGGTGGGGAAACAGTGGAAATTTTATTACAGTGGATTAAAATACCAACAAGAAAGTGATCATAGAGATTTTTAATGTTTTGAACTCAAAATATAAGGGGAAAACTTGTAGCCAGAGCAAAGGTTCATGCAGTTAAAAGGCCATTGATTGAAGGGAGTTAAGGATCTGGAGAAAGTTTTCATGTTTGGATACAAAGTGAGAGAGGACATGCTCACATAGGCAGCACATATACTATAATTGGAACAATAAAGAGATTAGCATATCCCCTATGCAAGGCTGACACACAAATTTATGAAGTGTTCCATATTTAAAAAAGAGTGAGAAAGGAAAATGTATGTCAAGAATGATGTTCAGGTTTCTGTAGTTCCTTGGTAGATGATGCTACCAAGCATTCACCAGTAATCAGTGAAAGAGAACACCAGTGCTGGAGTGGAAAGAAGACACATTTAATGTTACACTTTCTTGCACAGATCACTAGTTAACTTTCTGATAACCACGTTTCCCCTAACTCTTACAGCCCATTTTGTGTGCTGATAAGCAATTTGCTGGGCTAAAATACAATATTTTCTAACCCCCTTGGCAATTAGGGATAGCCAAGAGATGTTAAGTGAGGCAGGAAGTTAGATCTCCCCTAGGTATCCAGGATAAGGGTCTTAGAGAAGGAAAGGAAGGGAGGGGGACATTGTGCCAACCTGAAAGAAGACCTCAGGTCTGGGGAACATCTTGTGACTTGCTAATTTTTGTCCGCTTTAATAACAATGATTTCATCTGATTTACAATACTTGTTCCTGTTTCTGGAATCTTCAATCACAGAAGCCCTTCTTTAATTATCATTGCTCCTACCCCTAACAAAAGCCAACTACTAAATAGACCCTTACTTAAAACAAGGTTGGATCCATCCTCTTGATTATATAAATAAAGGATTAAAAATATGCATTTCTAATTGGCTTATTAATCAAGAGCTTGATTGATGCCTCACCCCACCAATCGCCTTCAAAGATGCCCTTAAAAACCTCTAGACAACAGACTCCATTAGCTTCACTTTCTTGGGGCCTCTCCCCTTCAGGAGCTCTGATTTTTTTCTTGTCATTGTTCCAATAAATCCTGTTACTTTTCCCTCACCCTTGTGTCCATTGATTTAATTCCTTGAATTCATAAGACAAAGAACCCACCCATCCATGCTCCCTGTAACTTAAGCAGATGTCATTCTAGATAGCAAGATAGCTCCTAGATAGCTCCTTAAACAAGACTAGTGCAACTGAGAAGGAACTCTCCTGCCTTTCCCAACCTTCAAACTTCTTCCAATGTAAAAGGCGAATCAAAGGGTTGTAGTACCAGTAGCCCTCTTGGTTCTTGAGGTGATCTTGTACACTGATGACCTCAGTTTGCATGGGAGAAAAATAAAAAAGAAACAAACCAGAAATATCAAATTACCTGAAGTTCAAAACCAAGTGTGGTGAGGGAAATGAAAAAGGTGGTCCTTCTGTAAATAAAATAAGGATTTAATAGATAAGCTTATTAAGAAACCTATTCAATTTGCAGGGCAGATGATCTTTATTTTTCCTGGTATGGGGTTATGATAATTACAATGCACCAGTGAAAGGGTAAAGTTTCTAAGCTGTAAAGCCTGAGTTAAAATGTAAAAGACGGGGCATTGTAAAGTTTCTAAGCTGCAAGTCCTGAGTTAAAAAGTAAAGGACCAGGTATTGTTAAGTTCCTCTGCTATACCCAGAACCTGAAATTCCTGAGGCAGTTAAGACAACGCCCTACTGGCCATTTAGCCTAGGGCCCTGTGTAGGCATACAGGGCCCGAATCAATCAGTTTGAATGTGTACCCCGCTTAGGAGTGACCAATCACCCCCACCCGACCTGTTCCGGCCAATGAATGTGCTAATCATGTCTCAGAGTTGTTGTTCAATTTTCCTGCGCCTCATGCTGATTTGTTCTGATGTATGCAAAGCCCCCGCCCTCCCCAAAAAGTGTACTTAAGCACTGCTTAACCTCTGCTCTGGGCTCTGGGCTGCTCTGCCTTCTTGAGTGAGCCTGGAGCCTCAGCACGCTGAATTGGATCCTCAATAAATCCCCTTCTGCAATTGTATGAGTCAGTCTCTTGGTGGTCTCTTCCTCCGACTTTTCGCCGGACCCTTACACCAGTAAATACGTCATTTTTCACTCTCCTTTTCCAAATGGTGTTTTTTATGAAGACAAACTTGTATAATTTCACTATCGTATACTGGCTATGTCAAAGAAGAAATGTGTCTTTTACTTTAAACTTCCAGAATTACAAATCCATACCCAGAATATGGAATGATAGAGTAATAAATTTGGATTTTTGAGTTTGAATTAATACTTTGATGGAATCTGGACTTAAAATGGGGGGGGGGAGAATTAGTTTATTGAGTATATACAATGGAAGTTGTGCATGAGCAGAGAAGTGACCAAAGAATCAAAGCACCAAAGAGTCATGTTGAATTATCTTTCAACATTAATTAATTCTCTCTGTAATAGAATCTTTGTACATAACTTAATCCAACCTAACAGAAGAAAAAAAAGATACATCAAAACAATATCTTTGTTTCATGGCAAAACTTATAGAAACAAAGTAAATTAAATATTATGGAGAATATTAGAGTGATCCTAATAATATTAATATTATGTTTGATGTCCTTTTGGTCCTTGCTTTCACATGGAATTGCTTTCTCGGAAAACCATAAAAATATTCTGTCAATTTTCAGAGTTCCTAACAGCTTGTATTTTCACACCAATTTATTTAACAACTTCAAATAACACCTTTAATTTCTAATTACTTTCACTAAAAAAAGTATTCAGAAATTAAAAATGCAAAAAGTTTATTCATTATTATGTATGATATTTACTTATAGTTTTCATCATGATTTTTCACAGCTATGCAATGTTAATACTATTGCTTTCAAACCCTTTAAAAAAACTAAGAAAAATGATACCATAATGGCCTGATCATCTTGTAATGGCTAAAGTAATAAAAGTAATTTATTCAAAAGTTTTTCTCCTCAAAATTAAGAATTAGAATTTTGTTATAAATATTAAATTAGTAAATTTTGAACTATCCAATTTTTAATGTTTTTTATTTCCTGTTTATATTATATAGACAGTCCATCAACTGCTGTGCTATACTTTTCATGACAAATAAAAACTGTAAAAAATCAGTCATATTATTTCTAATTTGGACATACCAACTAAGAGATTCAGAGTATTAAATATAAAAGAAAAATTATGGAAAACTATAACATAGCTATTTAAATATACTTTAATGCATAAATTTAGCTCTATTGATACTATGTTCAGTATAATTTGAAAAATAATGTTTAGCAATAGACCACTAATAAATTCAAGTGTTAACATTCTTGAAGTTGTTTATCTTTTGGAATCACAATAGCAGGCAATTTTATTTTTATTTTCTTACTTACTAATAGGCACATTTTCTTTGTTCCATATTTCCCCCAAATCCCTACAAAATTTTAGACATGTCATTTTAACTTCTATATGGCCAAATACATTTTTTTTTCCTTTGGTCTATTCATTGAAGTTCATGAAAAAAAAAAAAGAGGAGGTGATAGAAAATAGAAGGAAGAAGTAAGGATTTAACAACTTTAGCAAATTAGGAGATAGCCTTCATCTTGTTGGCAATTTTCTACAAGTTTCTTGCATTTTTTCACGTCTTGCAAATAAGACATTGTCCTTCTATGCAGTTTCTACATTGGAAGATGGAATATTGTCTTTCTTTGGAGCAAAAGGAAGTCATTCTCACTCTCTATTACAAAAGATTCAGGATCCCAACATGAAGGTTTCCCATAACATAGCCCTCTTTGTGTGTAGATATCCAGCCTGGAACACCTATATCACCTCCATATGATTGGATTAGATGAATGGATGTGAGAATAATAATGCTCACTGCTGAGCTGGGAATAATAAAAATTATTCATCTCTGATCCAGGAGTATAATCTTTGCTGCCAATATCCATTAATAATTTGGCCATCTAATATATTAGCTCACAAAGGAAGTAAAATTTCAGATCATTAAAAGTGTTGGCACACCCTTATAAATATATTAGAATTACTTAGCATGGTATTTTCCCTTTTATCTCTTCTAATTGGATATCAAATGAGGACATATGTATTTGATGAAATCAAATCTACACTTAGACTATAATACAAGGCTAATTATACAGATAAGTACCCATTCAGAATACTGGCTATGTGCATCTCACATCTTAGATATTTGGCAGAAAATTACATGATAAAACTAGAATGAAGAGAGGTGCGTGGTGAGTCTAAGGTTCTAAGGTGCTAGTTTCCAATGAACAAAAGAATACTGAATATCATTATATAAAGGTTATAATGAAAAACAGGCAATAATTAGCATCAGCTAAAATGGAAACTAATATTATCTATTTCTGAATTGAGCTCTTTTCAAATCTTTGGAACATGAATTTGGCAATTCTAATTCAGTCCTGACTCTGATTACTAGACTTAAGAGTCAGCACCCACCTTATCTTTCAGAGTCCAGTGATATGGGAATGCAGTAGATTTGTGTAGTTGAGGAAGAAAGTAAATACTAAACAGCATATATGGGCTGAAGTTGTGGTTCAGCAGTAGAGCACTTTCCTGGCATGTGTGAGGCCTGGGTTTGAGCCTCTACACCACAAATAAATAAATAGATAAATAAATAAAAGACCCATTAACAACTAAATAGCATATATTAGCTATTATATTGTCCCAAACAGCAGGACACATCAACTTGGGCAGTGAACCTAGATGGGGAGGAATGAAGGGACAAGAGACACAAAAGGTGACAGCAAGACAGGAGTCTGATCAAGCTGCAAACTTTTATTGTTCACACAGGGGTATTTATATGCTGGGGATGGGGAAGCTCTCTAATCAGCAATTGCTGGATGTGGGTGGTAAAACTGCCAGCTGCAGGGTGTCTGATGATCCTGATAACCACAGGATGTTCCAGGGAGATAGGTAGCTGCAGGATGTCTCCCAGGGGGCTGTCAGGCTATTCTTTGAAGGAGAATTTCCTTCTAGTCCCTGACATTATATGTTCCATATAACAAGTCTTTTAACATAAAATTGTTTGATTTGTTGCAATTTGTATTTTTAAAAATTTATTATTTACTACTAATGTTTCAATACTTCTTGGTAAGCCATTCCTAAGAAGTAAAGATTTCCTTAAAGGTCTCAGATCCAGACATCTGTAATTTTATGGCAATGACATCTTCAAGACATCCTTATTATTATATCCATATACAGCTTGTAGATGGTCATTAAATTAGCAAGGATTGCCTACATTATGGCTGCTCTTTGGAAAGAATCCCCTTGAGGAATGTCAGCTTACTTCTTAGGGAAGACATCAGGACAGCTTCATGGCTCTTAAATGATAATGCATATTAGCTGCTACATCTGATAGACCTGACCTCCGAAATTTAACTGCCTCCCAGCTTCTGAAATAAGTATGAAGAGAATGTCCTGAGTTGCACATTGGAAGTATCTATCATGTGATATATAATGGCAATTTTACGGAGTTACAAAGCTTCTAAAATCCCGACAATCTTAGTTTCTTTTTTATTATTTTATTAGTAAAACTTTCTAGTTAAGATATATACTTTTTCTAATTGTTCTCTTTTCTATGAACATGTTTCCCTTTGTGGTCAACAAAATGACTAGGTTTCATTTTTCATTCCATAGACCATATAAGCCTTGATGCCTTAGTTAAGATATGTTTGAATCATTACCATCCTTTATATTTTTAGATTTATTTATTTCATAGATCATAGTTAACCTCAATCTTTTCAAGTAGTCAAAATAATAGAGGGATTTTAAGTATTTTTTTCCTTCATATTTACTTAATCATTTAATTTCATTGACTTTTTAAATTATGACAATATTTATAGAATAAGAATTCAACTATTTTAGAAGCCTTCTAGAATAGCCTGCCTCTACTTTAGGCCTACCAATAAAAATGAATAATTGAAGAGTAAAGATAAAAATAGATTAGATGAAGCAAAAACAGGTATTTTTAATGGTAAATGAAATTAGCTGTTAATTGAGATGATATAATCACTTAAGACCAAAGATAAAATTCATTCTTTATAATAATAAGTTTTTAATATTATAAAATATTTTTATTAAATATTAGACTACTATTAATAAAAGACTTTATCACCATAAGGTTATAAGCAAAAATTTTATTGAGTAAATGAGTATTTATTTGTTCATTTTTAAAACTTAATTTGATTTTACAGTAAATTTTAAATCATGTGACAAATTTTTGTCACCAAATGAAAATTCAAATTACATATGAAAATTTTCTTATAAATCCAGAACTCAGGAATTATAAATGTAAAATAGAATTTTATTCTTATGAGAGTGTATGTACTTTCTGACCTCTCCTTAGGGTTACATTTTTCCACTCTTGTAAGAACATTCTGAGTAATAACAAGTGAGTTTATCAGAGCACTTGAAAAAGCTGTTGGTAGTAATAAATATATTCTTATCAGTAACTTAACCTGCATAGTTACACAATAACAAGCATATTTACCTAAATGTGTTGTGTCTACATGATAATAAGTGTTGTGGTCTTAAGTCCCAATTTTTTCCTACTCTTCATATATATGAAGTATGCAGCAGAAATATATTTCTAGAGCTCAAGGAAATGATCTCAGCTTAAGTAAGAATTCTATCTCCGGTGTTCAGTTTAATACAGAAAAAAATATATTTCTAGATGAAGAAAATGAGCCTAAGCTAATAACAGCTAGAATAATAGCAGGAAAAAAAAAAATCAAGGAGAGAACACTGTAGACTAGAAACATATTGAGGAAGTATGAGCTAGATTATATCAAGAAAGCAGAAGATACCAGCTGAAGAACGTAACTAGAATTAACTTGATAAATTCTCTATGGTTCCTTTTAGTTTGCTATCAAAATTTCTATTCCCTATCCCAAGAAAAGAACCTAACAGTTATTTTATGCATTATTGCAAGATTAATAGAAAACACTATTGTATAGAGGTAGATATAACTTTTAACATCATTCAAAGTATACCAGCTGGGCAATGGTAGACCCTACACTTCTTGTAATAACAAGTGAGTAATAATTTCAAATAGAAGAGACAATAGCTTCAAATATGTCATTGTGATATGAAAAAATCGTATTAATTTGTCATCTCTGCATAAACAAAGGTATACACAACAAAACAATCTTGAAGTCTTTCAGGGGAGCACATAGGATAAGCAAATGACTTATTTTGGATAAAATTCAGCTTATTTTGTAACTAAGTTTAGAAGTCTTTGAGATCTTTTATTCCCTTCTATAATTTTGAATTTTGTTCAGGAAAAAAAATGTATATGGGTTACATTAAAAATGAAGAAAATATTTTTCATAATTCTTAAATGATTAAGTTGCACTCGAAGTATTGATCAGCAGAAAAATCTATTGACTAACATAAGCAGAAAAATCTATTGACTAGCTTAAGGGAAGGTTATCAGAACTAGTTAGAAATAAAAAGTAATTGTAAAGTTTGTCAAAACTTTGGTCAGAAAGAGAGGGATGGTCAAAGAGAACCAATATGAAAAACTGTTGTAGGAACTGATGAAGGAACATATAGTTCTCTGAGCAAACAGATTTAAATGTTTCTGTATTGACTTTGCAGAAAGACCTCCACCTTAACCTCAATGAAGTCAAAATGAGAAAGCACACTTCGAATGAGTCTGGTTAACGCCATCTTGTGGTTATGGGTGATTGTGCCTCAGGCACAGGAAACAGCCTGCCATGCTCCAGAGCAGTCTCCACAAGCGCAGAATGGGCACCACAAGAGGATATTAAAACTGCAGAAATTTGGCCCTGCCCTGACCTACTGAATCAGGATCCACAATTTAACAGGATCTCAAGGGGATTTCATGCACAGTAAAATCTGAGAAGCACTGCTCTAAAGAACATCTGGAATTGTTGACTAATTGTTTCTTTCACTAACCCTGGTCAATTCAGCATGGGCAATAAATACTGTGGTTAATTATCTCTATTGTCTCACCTGTTATGCCCTCTAGTCATTGATGTCTGTAAGTTCACCAAGACCAGAAAGTGGGAGAAGCTCCCTGCATTGATGCTGTGAGGACTGACTAGTTCCCAGAAACCTAAGCACCTACTGTATACAGATGATTCTCCCTGCCCTTCTTTCTAATCACCCTGAGGAGGTGATCAATGGGGCCTGAACAAAATATACTTTTTGAATATAAGGAAGAAATAGCTTTAAGTGGCAACATTAGTATTATAAAACATTTCCTAAGAAGAGTACCACAAGCTTACACAAATGTAAATGTTGCCTTTTTATAGAAAATAATGGTTAATAGAGCATTTTCTTTAGAGATCAAGAAAAGTGTTATTAATACATTTTATGAATCACATGAATAAATGTGTTACTATATTAATTAGATACTGTTTCTTGGTTCTAAATAGAAATATTATACTATTAATGTTTAATGCTGTATGAAAGAAAATAATTCACAACTAAGCTATTTAATTTCTTATTTTCTGCTTGCAAGTCTTAAGTAGGTTTTTACATGTTATCATAAAAGATTATACAAGAATTTCTTATTTCCTGGGGAATTACTAAAAGATAATAAATGAACTTGCAAAAAAGTTTCAAACTCTAGTAATTGTCTTTAATAAATTGTGTTTCTGTTCCCTCTTAGTCCATCCACCATACTCTTTAAACAAAAACTTCCATATGGGGAGCCCAGAACTCAATCCAAGTACATTCTACTAAATCAATTGCACCTGATGGGCTGTTCTTCACATAGCAAATACAGGTTTTGTTATTCAATGATGACATTGGGCTCATTATTAAACAACCTTTTCTCCTTTAGAGAGATATTGTTCTGGAACTTTTCCAGTCCAGAGTGATTTCCAGAATAATGAATTTTCACTGAAATTCTGTGTTTTATGTAAAGCTAGAAATGAAAAAGCATAAATCATTTCCTACTTACTTGTAAAAATGTAGTAAGAATGGAAGTTGTATTGAGCTTAGAAAATTAAAGGTGAAAATGATTTATGCTAACTGTAAAATAAGAATTTTGAAAAATAAAAGATAAAGCTTTTACACATTTCATCAGGTAACACTTTTGAAAGGCTAAACGTAAGTGGTTATTAGCTGATTAAGAAATTATATTTAAATATAAAAAATTGTGTTATTTTTCTTAGTTAATATAAAATAAGTATTTGGTGTTCAGATTATTATTAAATGTGTTTAAATCAATAAATTAATAGATACATCAGAAGAGTCTTTAAAGATTAATTCAATTTTTTGAGGATAATTTAAATCAGTGCCACAGTGATGAATAATTAATAGGATATAGGCATTATCTTAAGTTTTAAAAGTGTTTTGCAAATACTAAAATAACAAAATTCCTAGAATTCTCATATTTATAATAATAAATTAGCATTTTTGAAGAATTAAAGTAATGAGATGAATAAAAAATTGCATTGATAACCATACTGATAGCTTTCTAATATTATTGTTGCCTAATTTTTTGGTATAAGCTCACACAAACATAAATAGAAAAAAGTTTTTCAATTATGCTATATAAACTAAGTATTTGTGAAAAGATTTATGCAAACATAGTACAGCTATTGATCCTCATTCTTTCTAGATATTAAATAAGCAGTGAAGAAAACCTGAAAACTTCTTGATTGAAGATTTGCAGAATTAGTCCAGACAAGGCTCTTATGAAATAATGCTGACATATAAAACCTAAATAGCCCTGGATAACATTCAGCAGAACAGATTACCCACTACTGCAATACTGCTGAATGAAAGAGCAATGATGCTTCTAGAACGTTAGCATTATTGGAAACACTCTAGCCAATCCTATAGACCATCTGCAGAACAGGAGGAAGCATATCTATGTCTCAATCCATCCACATTTTCCAGCATCACTGTGGTAGACTACAGCAGAAGCAGGATGAACAATAAGGTTGCAATTGTCTCAACTAGAAGAAGTGGCCATCTCTTCCTCCCTCATTCCTCAGTTTCAATCTCTACACTGATCCAAATAATTTTAAATTCAATGTGGTTCATGTCTAGCCAAGTCTTTATTGATAACTTAAATTAAGAAGATCTAAGAAATTAGAGCCCAACATAATGAGAAACATGATCAAGTTACTCTTGCTACTATTCTTACTATCTGGACTTCTTTTCTGAAGTTGGCTATTTTATCTGGTAAATATAATTTTGATGATAGGTTTTCATACTGTCTCTTCCTAATAATGTCCTCAGATGCAGGAAGCCTTGCTATGTTTTGAATTCCATTCCAAAGGAATGATAAAATGGACAGATGCTTGAGAAATGGACAGATTCTACAGATGCCCTATGAAATTAAGAAGATTCTTTTAATCCTCTCACAAACTAAAAATGGCATTTGCTGGACAAGAAATTATGCTGTTGCAATTGCTCATTTCAGGTAGCACAACTGACTGCTATACACTGAATTCACTCCTCCTCTATGCCCCAGCCACATTTTCCATAGGATGCTCCAGGCTATTTAACAGGTATACTAAGGCAAGCTCACTGCTGTGAACAATTTTGACTGGAGTACTCTCTACCAGCCTAGTAAATCCTCCCTTACAAGAGTGTGAAACCTAAGATTTTTCTTCCTCAATCCTCCTTTCTATCCCATCTTCTTTACAGAGTTTAGTCTAAATTCTAGTCTCAAGACTTTCTTTTCCTCAAGCGCCTCTCAGAAATTCTCCCCAACAAATACTACCTGATGTCTGTTGCTCAGAGGACCTGAACTAACACAAGCATGATAATGAGGATGCCTAAAGCCAACCAGGAACTGTTACCCCAGCACATGACACCTGGTTGCTGATTATTTTAATTTAAAGGAAATCAGAGAGCAGCCAATACTAGAGAGACTTTACTTGATAAAGTATACAAAGACTTTATAAGGTATACAAAGATATAGTCCTTGTCTGCTTGAAGTTGGGACCTGCCAAAGAAGAAAACAATGACCTTGGTGGCTTCTCTGAGTTTTCATTTAGCCAAACTCATGGGAGAGGTGGAAAGATAACAGAAGTTTGTCAGCACAACATTGTTTTCTACTTCAGTCCCACTCAATATTCTAAAGAAAGACATTTACAATCTTCTATGTGTGCTGTGTGCCCAGTGGAGTTTGTGTCAGATGATATGTTTCTCCCTGTCCATTAAATTTCCCTTGAAATCATTTACAATTCCTCAATAATTGTCTACTTTTTCATTCATCCCTTCCACTATGAAAAAGTGTTATATAGGGGGCTGAGGAGGATGTGTTCAGTGGTAGAGTGCTTGCCTAGAGAAAGAATTCCATAAAAGTTTTTGAATCATGTTAGACTAGAAGATGATGACACTTTTTCACCTTTCTTTTCTTTTCTTTTTTTTTTTTTTTCTTTTTTTGGTACTGAGGATTTAACTCAGGGCACTTAAGCACTGAGCTACGTCCCCAGCCCTTTTTATTTTGAGATACGGTCTCACCACATTTTTTTAGGGCCTTGCTAAACTGCTGAAGCCAGCCTTGAATTTGCAATCCTCCTACCTCAGCCTCCCAAGTCACTGGGACTACAGATATGTATCACTGTGCATGGTGGTAATGACACTTTATGATTGCCCCTGTACACATAATAAATTTTTATGTCTAGTCTCCTATTTTACTCTATTGTGGGTTCATTCTAGCAAATCTTAAAAGAGTAAAGCCTCTTCTTTCACCCCACACAACAAAAGTATTTAGACAACACCTTAGATCACTTTTATATATTATAAACCCAGACTTATTATCTGATCTATATGAATATTTAAGCAAAATAAGAAACTTAATATTCAATTCTCTGTTTTTGCTCTTTAGAAATTTTGTATTTTGGTGACACAGAATTAGTCATTAATTTTTACTAAAAAGCATTTATTTGGTTGAATTCTAAAAGAAGTATAGATTTAAAAATTAATCAATATTTCAAGGAAATCCACTAATTCTCAAAATTATGCTCGGCTTTAAATCCCTTTACTCTTTAAAGCAATGATGTAAAAATATACTTAAAATCTGGCTATTTCAAATAATAAAGTTGTATAGTATATCACATCTATAAATAAATGTCCCTAAGCTAAGGGACAGATCTCTCTAGTTAAAAATAATTGAAAATATTTTTTTAAAAGATATTTTGGTTGGGGCTGGGATTGTGGCTCAGCAGTAGAGTGCTTACCTGGGTTTGATTCTCAGCACCACATAAAAATAAAGGCATTGTGTTGTGTCCATCTACAAAAAAAAAGATATTCTCTCTCTCTCTCTCTCTCTCTCTCTCTCTCTCTCTCAAAAAAAAATAAATAAAATAAATAAATAAATAAAAGGATATTTTGGAATAGTTTGGTATAATATTTTTTAAAATAGTTTATTTTTTTAAATTAACAAATAGCCACATTTTATTATAAATTGGAACTTAATATAATATTACAACTATAGAAAAGCCTCAGAAAACATTCAAATAGTTCAGATATGATATTAAATTGTATTTATCAGCATGAAAATTATAGTAAGAAGCTAAAACCTTCTGTGAGCTATGGAGTTAATATGTATATCAAAATGTATAGTGTTTTAAAATAATTTTTCCAAGAATAAACTAAGCACATTGCAAACACCTGTATTCCTAACAATTCAAAGAGCCTGGGGCAAGAAGATCATAAGTTTAAGGTCAGCCTCAGCATCTCAGTAAGACTTTGCCTCAAAATAAAAAATGAAAAGCACTGGAAATGTAGCTCCGTGAAAAAGCCTTCCTGGGTTTAACCCACAGTAACAAAAAACAAATAAACATAAATAAATACTTCCCAAGAATATATTAAATACACTCCAAATTGAGAAGAATAGGAGTTCATTTGGAATTAAACAACAGAAATTCATTGCAAAAATATCTGTTAATTTTCTAAATATGTTCGGCAGAATATAGTTACATAATGCTTTATTCTGAAACTCTCATTAAATGTTCATCTCTTAAGTTAAACAGTAGAAAATACTATCATTATGTACAGTATGAGTGTTGATATTATGATGATGATGATGATGATGATGATGATGATGATGATGATTCTGGTACTAGGGATTGAACTCAGGGACACTCAATCACTGATCCACATCCCCAGCCCTATTTTATATTTTATTTAGAGACAGGGTCTCACTGAGTTACTTAGGGTCTCACTAAATTGCTGAGGCTGGCTTTGAACTTACGATTCTCCGGAGCCACTGGGATTACAGGTGTGCGCCATTGCATGTGGCAAGTGTTGAGATTATTATTTCTATGTATACAGCTCAAGAAACAAGACAAGTATATGTTTGGTTTGGTTTGGTTTAGTTTGAGTTTGGTTTAGCCATAAAATTTGATCTTCAATTTCGTAATTGGAGAAAAGTATGTTAAAATTAGAATTCAACTCAGAACACTATTGTCAAAATAAGATCTTCATAAAACTAACACAGAAGTTCATATTACTTATCACTCTGACATTAGGAATCAAATTTTATCCTCCTTGAAGAGTAAATTGTATGGGGAAGTTTCAAATGTTCTCATTACCCTCTGAAGTTTTAATAATTTTCAGCTATGAAATACACTGACAGTAGACAGATTAACAGGAAAAAAAAAAACAAAAAACCAAAATCTGTTATGTGCAAAGGCACTGAAGCCACACACACACAGTATGAGTCTCAAAGGGACCCATGATTTAAATACAATTTTGAGCAACAGAAACAAATAAGGAGTTTAGGCTCCTGGGGGTTATAGTGACAGGTTATGGAAGGGTGAGAGGAGTTAAATATACAACAAGCAAAGGTTGCAATCTCATGTAAATAAAGTCTCAAAATAGCCTTCAGAAGAGTAGTGATATTCTGAGGCAACCTCTGGGTGAATCCCAGTAAGACAGATAAAGGGGCCTCTGAGAAAGTCTGTTTACATCTGCCCTTTACTAATGTAGATTTGCTCTATGGCTGCAAAGTTTCCCAAAGGAGAACTTTCCAAGCTATTCCTGGGACTGCAACCCCTCTGAATAGCCATTCTGAAATATGCCTAGGAAACCCATTTTGGGATTGCATATTTTATCCCCAATAGGTGTAAAAAACAATGCATTTTGGGTTTTGTCTTTTCTTTTTCTTATAAATAATTCATACAGAATCCATACCTATAGGAGGGACATTTCTGAGTAACATTTTCCTGCTCTTAACTCACCCTCCAATATTAAAACCCTTTGTTTTTATTATAGCCTTATATTCTTATTTGTATGTTACTCTATATGATGCTTTTGTTTTATTAGACCTTATGTTTGATTTTCTACTATCTACTTTTGAATGCCTAATAGAATGCCTTTCATGAAGCAAACATTCATGAAATATTTTTTGTCAGCAGTGTGCATAATAATTAACAGTAAGACTGTTGGGAGATGGATTTTTTATTAATATTTGTCAATATAATAAATTGCCATACACAGAATTTACATTTAGAAAGAATATTTATGAAAGCTAGTGTACCAGAAAACATGGAAATCCCCATCTTTTCAAAATATCATAATCACATTCATCAACATGATGCAACAGTCTTTGGTAGAAACAGAATGAAATTAAAAGAGAAAAAACTAATAGCATTGACAATATGTAAAAAAGAATAATGTAAAGAAATTAATCTTTCACAAACTTGGGCTTGCTCAATTACAGTGATACAGCTTGTTGTAATCAATTCTAAAGGTTTAAGCTATAATGAAATGACAATTTGTTTCTAAGTCATTACTCAGGGGTTTGCAAATTTTAAAAAAATGCTCTTTATTATCATTTTAATGAGATGTAAAATTGGAAGTTTCCTGTCTTCTCCTGCAGTGAACTTAGAACCAGGGTTGACAATTATCCCCACATCAGATACTGTGTGCTGTACACAGAGCTAAGCTGAAAGCCCCAGCTCTGTGATCCCCAAAGGAAGGAAACATAAAAAGGGAGCCACATGGTATATGCCTCTTGGATTTGAAGGACAGTCTAATGTCCAACACTTTAATAAAAATATATTAAAAAATGCAAGGCTGATGGTATCTGGAAAAACAAGAGAAATGTCTATTTGGGGAACAATCCTTATTCCAATGTCATAGTCAAGGAAGTTTTTCCAGGGAAAAGTGGCACAAAGTATTTGATCTTGAAATACCTTTAAGAGGCCCAAGGGATCTATGTGTGAAAGTGTTCCACATGGCTATAAGGTATAATGGATATTGAAGGATATGGTCATCAAAACTACCTGTCATCAAAACTCCTCCCATCGAGAACGTGCGTGGAGAGTGCCGGTGAGAGTTCGGGAATAAAGAGTTGCTGTTGGAATCTACAAGGCTTTTGTGGTGGCTCGGTTATTTTGTGCCCAGACAGACTGCAGCAGGAATTCACATTTCAACATAGGAATCCAGGGGCACATGGTTTGGTCCATAACACCTTGAGGGTTGAAAGCCAACTAAAACCTCACTCAAGAACGGTATTCAGGAGATCCAACATGGCTGCCGGCGAGGAAGCAGCGATTCCAACGTCTCCACTTTAATGGGATAAGAAAGACCTACCTGAACAGCTACAGCCTATCTACGGAGGAACTTCTAGCATAATTCCCTTAAGAGGAGAGCAGCCGTGAACTGGTAAGTTTATTGGAAGTGACAGTTCGTCCCAGAGAAGTGGATCTTGGACAGCCACTCGGGCACAGAGGTCTAGTCCCTCAGCCATCAGCCGCTCGGCAAGCGGCTCCCCCGGGAGGCCTAGAGCTCGCTCTGGGAGCAGCCACTTCACCTGCCCGGTTCCTAACCACTCGACCACAGCTACCTGGCTCCACTGGTGGCCCCTCGGCGGGTGCAGAAGTCGAGTCCTGAAACCAGCGGCCACTTTTGCAAGTGGCTAACACCCAATCGGTTTGGCCCGCCCCGCCCGAACCGGCAGTCAGCTTCCGCCATCAGGGCTCCCCCTGGGAGGCACAGAGCTCGCTCTGAGAGCAGCAGCCTCGCCCGCCCGGTTCCTAACCACGCGGACGGTTCCTAACCACGTGACCACAGCTACCTGGCTCCATGGGTGGCCCCGCAGCGGGTGCAGAAGTCGAGTCCTGAAACCAGCGGCCACTTTTGCAAGCGGCTGACACCCAATCGGTTTGGCCTGCCCCACCCGAACCGGCAGTCAGCCTCCGCCATCAGGGCTCCCCTGGGAGGCCTAGAGCTCGCTCTGGGAGCAGCCACTTCACCTGCCCTGGTCCTAACCACGCGGCCACAGCTACCCGGCTTCACAGGTGGCCCCATGGCGGGTGCAGAAGTCGAGTCCGGAAACCAGCGGCCACTTTTGCAAGCGGCTGACACCCGAGCGGCTTGGCCCGCCCCGCCCGAACCGGCAGCCGGCACCCGCCATCAGGGCTCTCCTGGGATCTCAGCTCATTAAGCTACGGAACAGGTGATTTCAGGCTGGTATTGGCCTGCATCTAGCAGACAGATTTCTTGCTCAGGCTCGGGACTGGGGATCTTGTGGAGAATACTCCTAGAGGCTCGTGCCTGGCAAGGCGTGCGCCGGGCACTGAGCAGCTGGATTCTGGTTCCCGGGGCTAACCTGGCCCAGGTCTGAGGAAACTGCGGAGACTGCCGGTGGAGGCCAGCTCCAAGTGGAGCGTGCGCTGAGCTTGGGGCGACTGGGTTTGGACTCCCGGAACAGTTTTGGCCTGGGGGCAGGGGAACCCG
Source organism: Urocitellus parryii (assembly GCF_045843805.1). Classification (NCBI taxonomy): domain Eukaryota; kingdom Metazoa; phylum Chordata; class Mammalia; order Rodentia; family Sciuridae; genus Urocitellus; species Urocitellus parryii. Next base: position 235,336,141 of record NC_135531.1, on the reverse strand, counting down.
TGGGGGTCACTCGCTGGAGCCAGCTCCCAGCGGTGAGTGTATTGGGATCCGAGAGGCGGGGTTCTGGCTACCGAAGTTGCTTCGGCCCAAGGATAGGGAACCAGAGGTGACTGTTTCTCAGTCAGGCTCCTGCTGGGTGCTGAGGGGCAGAGTGGAGCTTCCTCCTGCGCCCAGAGCAGGCCAAGTGACCCGCCGGTGTAGTATCATGACACACCAAATGCAGCTGGGGCTGAAGAGAGTAGCCGCCCACGCTTAGAATAGGACCAGCGACCCCGAGGCGCTGTAGCCAAGCAACCTCATTTGGAGTAGGGGCTGTGCAGAGCTGCCATCTGAGCAAGCAGGGCAGGCAGACCTGCGGCCCACTGGAAAGACAGGCCAGGTAGCTTGCCAGCGTGGTGGACACGCAACACCAAGGCAGTCGCATCTCACTGGTTGGAGTGGGGGTGGAGCAGGGTCGCCGCCAGCCTAGAGACCCACCGGCCTAGAGGCCTGCCAGCGCGGTAGACACGTCACACCAATTGGAGTGGGGACCCAGCAAAGCCGCCACCCAAATCCAGATCAGGACCAAAGACCCCAGGGCGTGGTAGTTACGTTACCACAATTGGAGAGGGGGCAGAGCAGAGCCGCCACCCGTGCCCGCAGGGGGGGCAGACCTGTGACCGATCAGCGGGGTAGACAGATCACCCTAATTAGAGGAGGAGCAGAGCCACTACCCGCCCTGCAAGGGAGACTGCCCAACTATACAAGAGCAATATAAATAAATAGGGGGTAAATTTCAAAAACACAACAGTTGCACCAAGCAGAAAGAAACGCGAGCAGTATGAAAAGACAAGGAAAGAAAGGACCACAAGCAATGCAGGTCAACTCAACTTTAGAAGAGGTAATAGCTGCAACAGATGGAATGTCAGATAAAGAGTTGAGGATATATATGCTTCAGATGATCTGGAGTCTCAAGGAAGACATGAGACAGCAAAATCAGACAATGAAAGATCACATTGACAAACAAATCCAGGAAGTAAAAGATCAATTTCACAGGGAGATAGAGGTAATAAAAAACAAACAAATTGAAATCCTAGAAATGCAGGAAATAGTAAACCAACTTAAAAACTCAGTTGAGAATACTACCAGCAGAGTAGACCATTTAGAAGAGAGAACATCAGACAATGAAGACAAAGTATTTCAACTGGAAAAGAACATAGACAGCTCAGCAAGACTGCTAAGAAACCATGAGCAGAACATCCAAGAATTATGGGACAATATCAAAAGGCCAAATTTAAGAGTCATTGGGATACAGGAAGGCACAGAGCTCCATACCAAAGGAATAAACAGTCTATTCAGTGAAATAATACGAGAAAACTTCCCAGACTTGAAGAATGAGACAGAATCCCAAATCCTAGAAGCCTACAGGACGCCAAATGTGCAAAATCATAAGAGATCCTCACCTAGACACATTATAATGAAGACGTCCAACATACAGAATAAGGAGAGAATTTTAAAAGCTACAAGAGAAAGAAAGCAGATTACATTTAGGGGTAAACCAATCAGGATAACAGCTGATCTCTCAACACAGACTCTGAAAGCTAGAAGATCCTGGAACAACATATTTCAAACTCTGAAAGAAAATGGGTTCCAACCAAGAATCGTGTATCCGGCGAAATTAAGCTTCAGGATAGAAGATGAAATTAAAACCTTCCATGATGAACAAAAGTTAAAAGAATTCACAGCTAGAAAACCATCTCTTCAAAAAATCCTTGGCAAAACATTTCAGGAAGAGGAAATGGAAAATAACATTGAAAACCAACAATGGGAGGTAGGACAGTAAAGGGGGGAAAGTAGTCAAAGTGGATAACAAATCAGGTTTAGTAACATCAATAAACAAACATGGCTAGAAGAACAAATCATATCTCAATAATAACCCTAAATGTTAATGGCTTAAACTCACCAATCAAGAGACATAGGCTAGTAGAAAGGATCACAAAACAAGACCCAACAATATGCTGCCTACAGGAGACGCATCTGATAGGAAAAGATATTCATAGACTGAAGGTGAAAGGTTGGGAAAAATCATACCACTCATATGGACTTCGGAAACAAGCAGGAGTGGCCATACTCATATCTAATAAAATAGATTTCAAGCCAAAGTTAATCAAAAGGGATAAAGAAGGACACTTCATACTGCTCAAGGGAACCATACACCAACAAGACATAACAATCATAAATATATATGCCCCAAATAATGGTGCAGCTTTGTTCATCAAGCAAACTCTTCTCAAGTTCAAGAGTCTAATAGACCACCATACAATAATCATGGGAGACTTCAACACACCTCTCTCACCACTGGACAGATCTTCCAAACAAAAGTTAAATAAGGAAACTATAGAACTCAATAACACAATTAACAACCTAGACCTAATTGACATATATAGACTATACCACCCAACATCAAGTAGTTACACTTTTTTCTCAGCAGCACATGGAACCTTCTCAAAAATAGACCATATATTATGTCACAGGGCAACTCTTAGACAATATAAAGGGGTAGAGATAATACCATGCATCTTATCTGACCACAATGGAATGAAACTGAAAATCAATGATAAAAGAAGGATGGAAAAATCAAGCATCACTTGGAGAATGAACAATAGGTTGCTGAATGATCAATGGGTTTTAGAAGATCAAGGAGGAAATTAAAAACTTCCTAGAGTTAAATGAAAACACAGACACAACATATCGGAATCTATGGGACACATTGAAAGCAGTTCTAAGAGGAAAATTCATTGCTTGGAGTTCATTCCTCAAAAAAAGAAAAAACCAACAAATAAATGATCTCATACTTCATCTCAAAATCCTAGAAAAAGAAGAGCAAAACAACAGCAAAAGAAGTAGAAGGCAAGAAATAATTAAAATCAGAGCTGAAATTAATGAAATTGAAACAAAAGAAACAATTGAAAAAATTTACAAAACTAAAAGTTGGTTCTTTGAAAAAATAAATAAAATTGACAGACCCTTAGCCGTGCTAAAGAAGAGAAGAAGAGAGAGAACCCAAATTACTAGCATACGGGATGAAAAAGGCAATATCACAACAGACTCTTCAGAATTACAGAAGATAATCAGAAACTATTTTGAATCCTTATACTCCAATAAAATAGAAGACAGTGAAGGCATCTATAAATTTCTTAAGTCATACAATCTGCCCAGATTGAGGCAGGAGGATATAGACAATCTAAACAGACCAATAACAATAGAGGAAATAGAAGAAACCATCAAAAGACTACCAACTAAGAAAAGCCCAGGACCGGATGGGTATACAGCAGAGTTTTACAAAACCTTTAAAGAGGAACTAACACCAATACTTTTCAAGCTATTTCAGGAAATAGAAAAAGAGGGAGAACTTCCAAATTCATTCTACGAGGCCAACATCACCCTGATTCCGAAACCAGACAAAGACACTTCAAAGAAAGAAAACTACAGACCAATATCTCTAATGAACATTGATGCAAAAATCCTCAATAAAATTCTGGCGAATCGGATTCAAATACATATCAAAAAAATTATACACCATGATCAAGTAGGATTCATCCCTGGGATGCAAGGCTGGTTCAATATATGGAAATCAATAAATGTTATTCACCACATCAATAGACTTAAAAACAAGAACCATATGATCATCTCGATAGAGGCAGAAAAAGCATTCGACAAAGTACAGCATCCCTTTATGTTCAAAACTCTAGAAAAATTAGGGATAACTGGATCATACCTCAACCTTGTAAAAGCAATCTATGATAAGCCACAGGCCAGCATCATTCTGAATGGAGAAAAATTGAAGGCATTCCCTCTAAGATCTGGTACAAGACAGGGATGCCCTCTCTCACCACTTCTGTTCAACATAGTCCTCGAAACACTGGCCAGAGCAATTAGGCAGACAAAAGAAATTAAAGGCATAAAAATAGGAAAAGAAGAACTTAAATTATCACTATTTGCAGATGATATGATTCTATACCTAGCAGACCCAAAAGGGTCTACAAAGAAGCTATTAGAGCTAATAAATGAATTCAGCAAAGTGGCAGGATTTAAGATCACGCATAAATCAAAGGCATTCCTGTATATCAGTGACAAATCCTCTGAAACGGAAATGAGGACAACTACTCCATTCACAATGTCCCCCCAAAAAATAAAATACTTGGGAATCAACCTAACAAAAGAGGTGAAAGATTTATACAATGAAAATTACAGAACCCTAAAGAAAGATATAGAAGAAGACCTTAGAAGATGGAAAAATATACCCTGCTCATGGATAGGCAGAACTAACATCATCAAAATGGCGATATTACCAAAAGTTCTCTATAAGTTCAATGCAATGCCAATCAAAATCCCAACAGCATATCTTGTAGAAATTGATAAAAGAATCATGAAATTCATATGGAATAATAAAAGACCCAGAATAGCAAAAACAATGCTAAGAAGGAAGTGTGAATCAGGTGGTATAGCGATACCAGACTTCAAACTATACTACAGAGCAATAGTAACAAAAACAGCATGGTACTGGTACCAAAACAGGCGGGTGGACCAATGGTACAGAATAGAGGACACAGTAACCAATCCACAAAACTACAACTATCTTATTTTTGATAAAGGGGCTAAAAGCATGCAATGGAGGAAGGATAGCATCTTCAACAAATGGTGCTGGGAAAACTGGAAATCCATTTGCACCAAAATGAATCTGAATCCCTATCTCTCGCCGTGCACAAAAGTTAACTCAAAATGGATCAAGGAGCTTGATATTAAATCAGAGACACGGCATCTGATAGAAGAAAAAGTTGGTTCTGATCTACATGCTGTGGGATCGGGCTCCAAATTCCTCAATAGGACACCCATAGCGCAAGAGTTAACAACTAGAATCAACAAATGGGACTTACTCAAACTAAAAAGATTTTTCTCAGCAAAAGAAACAATAAGAGAGATAAACAGGGAGCCTACATCCTGGGAACAAATCTTTACTCCACACACTTCAGACAGAGCCCTAATAACCAGAATATACAAAGAACTCAAAAAATTAGACAATAAGATAACAAATAACCCAATCAATAAATGGGCCAAGGACCTCAATAGACACTTCTCAGAGGAGGACATACAATCAATCTATAAATTCATGAAAAAATGCTCAGCATTGCTAGGAGTCAGAGAAATGCAAATCAAAACCACCCTAAGATACCATCTCACTCCAGTAAGATTGGCAGCCATTAGGAAGTCAAACAACAATAAGTGCTGGAGAGGATGCGGGGAAAAGGGCACTCTTGTTCATTGCTGGTGGGACTGCAAATTGGTGCAGCCAATTTGGAAAGCAGTATGGAGATTTCTTGGAAAGCTGGGAATGGAACCACCATTTGACCCAGCTATTCCCCTTCTGGGTCTATTCCCTAAAGACCTTATAAGAGCATGCTACAAGGACACTGCTACATGGATATTCATAGCAGCTCAATTCACGATAGCAAGACTGTGGAATCAGCCTAGATGCCCTTCAATAGATGAATGGATTAAAAAATGTGGCATTTATACACTATGGAGTATTACTCTGCATTAAAAAATGACAAAATCATAGAATTTGGAGGGAAATGGATGGCATTAGAGCAGATTATGCTAAGTGAAGTTAGTCAATCTTTAAAAAACAAATACCAAATGACTCCTTTGATATAAGGGGAGTAAACAAGGACAGGGTAGGGACGAAGAGCTTGAGAAGAAGATTTACATTAAACAGGGATGAGAGGTGGGAGGGAAAGGGAGTGAGAAGGGGAATCACATGGAAATGGAAGGCGATCCTCAGGGTTATACAAAATGACATATAAGAGGAAAGGAGGGGTAAGACAAGATAATACAAATGGAAGAAAGGATTTACAGTAGAAGGGGTAGAGAGAGAGAAAAGGGGAGGGGAGGGGAGGGGAGGGGAGGGGGGATAGTAGAGAATAGGACAGACAGCAGAATACATCAGACACTAGAAAGGCAATATGTCAATCAATGGAAGGGTAACTGATGTGATTCAGCAATCTGTATACGGGGTAAAAGTGGGAGTTCATAACCCACTTGAATCAAACCGTGTAATATGATGTATTAAGAACTATGTAATATTTTGAAAGACCAATAATAATAAAAAAAATAATAATGTAGACAATCTTAAAAAAAACAAAAAACAAAAAAAACTCCTCCCATCACCTGTCCCTGCCCCCTGACCATCAAAGGCCCTGCCAAATGTAACTAACTCCTTCCATGGTCTGACTCTGCTAAGGCTGCCTATAAAAACCCAGACCCTTGTGGTGGCCAGCAGCCATTCCTCCAACCCCACCCACCCAAATGAACCACAACAGGTGCTTAATAGATTGACTCTGCCTCTGAATAAAGAAGAGCTTGCTGATCCTAGGTCTGCTTCCGCCTGCCCTACCTCTGTCATTTGTGTGCCAAGTGCTTTCAGGTATGTCATAAGAACTGAAGAAAATCTCTCCGATTATTAGTTAAGGATGGCAAAGGGGGAAAGAAAAAGGAATCAAAGCTCTTCTACATACAGAAAGTCCTAATTCCATGTGAGAAATGTGCTTCACAATCAAAGACAATTAATACTATATTTCTCTTCCTTCTTATGGGTTTATAATATGCTATCACTGAGAATTATTGTTCAGAGGGTAAGAGTGTGCATGCATGTGTTATGGGGTATGATATGCCCAGGTTTGGTATGATGCTCTGATGTGGGATATTCAGAAAAACAAAGAGACATGCATACCACTCTTGGAAGTGGAAAGATGTTGAAGGATAGATGAAACTAGTAGGGTTTATGGCTATTAAACTAGACTTAGTCTGCCAAAGAACACCACAGAATAACCTATTATTGGGTTTATCATTCTAAAGTAACTAACATAGAGGAAAATTTGGGGTAGGAGTAGATAGATATTCATACTGAGGACTTATATTCATAGTATGAAGGAACTTTGTTTTGTTTTGGTTTTGAGTAAATATTTGTTTTTTTTAAAAAAAATCTTTGGAGTTATGTAGTAGAAATAACCTTAAAGAACAGAGCAAAATAAAGGAACCAAATTAGAACATGATTGTGAATTCTCAAGTTGAGAAATGATGGTAGTGCAGAGCAGGTTATAAGCAGAGGAATTTTTGTTAAGTGGTCAGGTTTAAAGTACGCTGAGTAGGGGACAGATCATGGCAAAACATTTAATAAAATTGTAGTGTTTAGTAATGCAGAAAACAGACCATGTGTGGGTTATTAATAGTTATAATAAGGGAATAGGGAAAATTCATACCTAGGGCCTATATCTCTTAGCTATTCCTATAATAATGCTGCTACCTTACAAGCCACATAAAAACTCTCAATGGCATAAACAAGTTTTTATTAATCAAGCATCTGTAGGGAGGCTGGTGGGGGTGTTATTTCAAGCATTCATAGTTAGCTAGAGTGTCAGGAAGTAACAACCTGGGCTAAGGTGACCTTTCCTGGGCAAATCAGTTCAAGTTTGCATAGTGTGTCATCCTCTCACAAGCAATGATAGATTTTATGTTGCAATGATAGATTTTATGTTACAGGACTGGATGACTCCAAACAGAGAGCTTTCCTAATTTTCTCTTTTTATAATGTTTGCTAAACATCCATTGGCCAAAGGAATATACATGAACAAGCCTGGGGTCAAAGTGGGAGGAGACTGGAAGGGGAAAAGGCAGAGCCTCCCACAGGGAGGCACAAGCTTGCAGGTGTGCTTACCCAGTGGAGCTGCATGGAATAAACTTAATTTTCCCAGGAATGATGTATGACAAACATGCAGTACTGTCAACCAGGGTCAATCACCCAAGCCATGGGGTCTATGGTTTTTATTGGGGTTAATCATGTAGGTACATAGCACATGTGTGGCTAACTTCAGTGGACTCAGAGCAAAAGCAGGAGCTCACTATAAAATACATTGTTAACAAAAAATATCTGATTAAAGTGCCACAAAATTGCCTAAGGCCATTGGCATAGAGAAACAGGTGTTCACCATAAATAACATCGTTTGCATAAATTATCTGTTAAAACTGGAACAGTGTGGCCCCAAATCTCAGACATATAAAAATATTCTTATCAAGCAGAATATTTCAAAGACAGAATTCATCTCTTAGGAGTTGGCAAATGTAATCCTTTCTTGGGAATGGACAGGATTTGAGTAGCTCAGTCCTGCTAAATTAACCCTTTCCAATATATCACTCCACAGGAAAACAAGGTCAACTGCTACAGGTGAAGCACAAAAGCCAAAAAGGAAGCTAGGTAAAGATCTATGAGAAGAACAATATCCCAGAAGACTATTAACTATTTGAGGGAGCTACTTCAATCAATCACAAACCCATTTACCAAAATATATAACTTTTGAATTACTAATCTAGCCCCCATGGAAGGTAAGCTGTTCAGTATACTTTCCTGATGAATGACCTACCCCACAGACTACAAGCAAAAATGATTGTATTTTACATCACTGTGTTGGTCTCTTTGGCATCGCAGTTTAACTTTCATTCTAAATGATATAATATCCAAAAATAAGTCTACTCAAATATGTTTACATCCATTGAAAATATACTAAATAAAGAGTTTTCTTGAAGATATTAAGGAAACCTAAATAAATCAAGAGATACGTCCTGTTTATGGGTAGAAAGAGTAATATGATGATAATGTATTCTCTGTATGTTGTCCCAAGAATACATCATAACACAAAACAAAATGCTAACATAAATTGAGCAAGTTTAGTTTGAAATAACTGACATGTAATAATAACTGTATATATTTTAAGTTTCAATTCTGTGTTTGACAAGTTTAATTGATTACCATTTAATCCACCACCACAATCATGATGACTAATATTTCCATCACACTCAAAGTTTTCTGGCCCTTAGTCATGCATATGCCCTCAGTCTTGCTTTGAGGGCTGGCTTTAAAAATTTCATTTATTTATTTATTTTTATTTTCTTAATAAAACTGGAACAGTGTGGCCCCAAATCTTAGACATATAAATATGTTCTTATCGGGCACAATATTTCAAACTATTTTTCTTAAGCCCGAGGACCTACCAAAAGTCCTAGACTCTTTCTGACTAGAAATTAGTATAGATTTTTCAGAATTTTACATGGTTGGAATCATAGTGTAACAGTGGTACACTTTATCTTTAAATATAGCCCTTGCTGCTCTGCCACTGCCACGTATTTTTAAAATGGACATGATTTTTTCTCTTCTTCTCTCCTTGTGCCTCCCTAATCTCTCCCCCTCCCTCATGGGGAAACAGAATTACCTGTTTTCCCCATCCTAGACAGAGTTATCTGAATACACAGATAGAAACCAAGTAATCCAGACTTTGAGGATGCTACTAAAGCTCTCAGAAATTACTACCTCCCAAATTAACAAGTGATTACAAACTCCCACAGAGAACACCTGGAATGTATCCTTTGAATCACCTCTTTAAAAATCCCATTTGGGGGCTGGGGTTATAGCTCAGTGGTAGAGCCCTTGCCTGGCCATGTGAGGCAGTGGGTTCTATTCTCTGCACTACATGAAAATAAACAAAATAAAGATTTTTTTTTTTTTTTTAAGCCTGCTGATGGGCAGAATTGCAGCCTCTGGGACAGGAGTCCCCTGTGCTTCTCCTGTGCTAGCAAAGCAATAAACCTTCTTTTTCCTTTGTCTCAATATTGTGTCCTTGTTATTGGATTGGCAACAGGGACAAGGACTGAGCTTTCGGCAACAATAGCATATAAAGTTTTAAAAATTTTATGGCTTTTTTCACTCACTTTATTTCAAGACCCATTTATGTTTCTACACGTATCAATATTTTTCTAATCATTGGGTGGCACTGCATTATCTAGATGTAGTAGAAATTGTTCATCTATTACTTCTCAATGGGCATTTTTGGTTGATTACAGGTTTTAGTATTGCAAATAAAGTTATTGAAAACACTTAGATTCAAGCAAGTCTTTGTTAGAAATATATTTTCTTTCTCTTAAAGGTCTAGGATTGGTTTAATGTGTCATATAATAGGAATTTGTGTAAAATTTTAGGGGAAAATTTGTTTTTAAAAACGAATTGTGTAATTTACTTTCTTAGCCCCTGCACATGATGGTGGCATTGGAATCTTATCATAACTAACCCTGGGGGTTAATTAGTCAATATGAAAAAAAAATAGTCTTTTTGAATTTAGTCTTTCCAGTGAACATTTAGTAATATAAATTATTGTATTAATGTGAATTTTTCTAAAAATCAATAATGCAAAGCAACTATTTATGTATTTATTGCCACTCACATGTCTTAAGTTTAATATTTGACTCTTCTACTAACTCTAAAATTAAGCTGTTTGTGGACTTATTGCTGCATCATAAGAGTACTTTACATAATCTAAGTATAAATTATTGATCAAATATATATTTTGAAAATATTTCTTCCAGTGTGTTTCTTGGTATTTTATATTCTTAGCAGAGACTTTTTTAGAACAAATATTTATGATTCCATTGAAGTCCAGTTTATTGATTTATTTTTTTGTTGTCTTTTTTTTTTTTTAAAAAAAAAACCTTTCAAACAAAATATTACTGATTTTTTTCATGTTTTCTTCAAGAAGTTTATAGTTTTAAGTTTAGATTTAGGTCTATACTTATGTCAAGTTAATTTTTGTGGTTTAAGGAAAAGATTGAGGGGATTTTTTTAATGGCAATAATTTTTTCCAGATCATTTATTTAGTGATTTTATCTTTACCCCAAGTCAATTAGCCATATATATATATATATATATATATATATATATATATATATATATTTGTGTGTGTGTTTCCTTTTATAGTATATATTACTTTATTGATCCAATTATCTATCTTTGTCAATATTATCCTGTCTTAACTACAACAGGTTTATTCTATGTCTTGAAGTCCAATGTGTAAGTCCCAAAATTTATTATTATATTTACATGTTTGGGCTATTTTTGATGTTTTGCATTCTATGTAAATTTTAGAGTCATTTTGTTAACATGTACCAAAAATCTGCTTGGATTTTTATTGGGATTGTGTTTATTTTTATTTTTCATATTAATTTGGGGAAAATTTGCATCTTAAAATTACTACATTTTCCAAACTATAAGTATGGTATACATTTCTGTATACTTACTTAGTATTTAATTTCTGTAGATAATATTGATGTAGAATTCAGTGTATAGGTCTCAACATCTTTTCTCAAATTTATCCTTAAATATTTCATACGTTTTGACATTAATATAGCAACAATATAATAAAATGATATTGATAACATGTTTTCAATTAAATTTCCAATTTGTTATTAGATGCATACAGAAATAAATTTTAATAAAAACTCCAATAAGAGAACAAATATGTTTGTCCTGTTCCCAACTTTAGAGAGAAAGCATTTAGCTTTTCACCTTAGTATGACATAATCTGTAGTTTTAAGTAGAAACCGTTTTATCACATTATGTCTCCTTTCATTTCTACTTTGCTGAGAGTTTTCCCCATGAATATGTATGTTGAATTGCATTACATATTTTCTATGAACCTACTGGGATGAGCATATGAGTTTTCTCTTTGAAGCTAATACCATGATGAATTACATAATTGAATGCAATATTTTATTGCTGACCAAAGAGTTCTAATAAGCCAATTTTGTCATGATTTTCATTCCATTTTTGTATGTTGTTAGAATCAATTTGTTAAAATTTTGTCTGAAAATTTTAGCTTAAGTTTTTGAGGGAGAGTGTGTGTGTGTGTGTGTGTGTGTGTGTGTGTGTATGCATGTGTATGTGTAGTTCTCTCAGTGTTTGGTATTAGGGAGATGGTAGCATCAAACAATGAGTTTAAAACTATTCCATTCTACACTATGTTCTGGAGAAGTTTGTATTAGACAAGTATGTTAATCTCTTAAATATTTGGTGGAAATAACGAACACAGAAATCTGGATCTGGAAATTTATTTGTGGGAAGATTTTAAGTATAAGTTCCTTTTCTTTAATACACTGTATTTGGAAATTTTACATAATTTTGTGCAATTGTATATTGAGGCTCCTTTTGCTAAAAACACCAACCCTTCACTTGAGCTTGCAAATATGAATAACTTGGCTTCACTGCCTCTATTTTCCATCTGTCTCCTTTACTCTGAGTCAGTCACCTTGGATTCTAGTAACATGTCTGATGGATAAACATCTTTCCATGAGTGTAGCTACCCACCAGGAAATAGCAACTCATCTCTTCCTACAAGGCCCTGCTTAAGGAATCCTGAGATAATGATCAAGGAGACTACAGTTGACTGTATACTTCTGGCCTTGTCCACATAATCTAGGAGCTCATGTCAGTACCCCTTTAATACCATTTTGTCTTTTTCCCAAATCTATGAAAAATAACTTTACTATGCTGAGGTTTTGTGGAATGAAGTGACAGTTAAAACCAAATAGTTATTTCTAGCCTAAATTCATCAGCAACACCACCCCATATCCCTCAGTGTCATTTTCTATAGGTCCACATTGATGAAGATACAGACCAGAGGTTACAGGCTGCAACCAATAATGAAAAGTATCCTTGAGAGAATTAGTCTTATGTAGAAAAACAGACATGGATTATACTTAGTAAAAAATCTTTGTAACCTTTCATTTTATCTGAAATAATAGATAAATACAATGAATGATTTTAAATGAATAAGTAAAATATGCAGGGAACAAGAAGATGATAGTAGGCTACCAAATATATAATTGCCAGTGTTTCTCACAATATAAAGAAGTTACCTTATGGCTGAATTAATGTAACAGTAGTACCTAATCTCCTCCCTCCTCCCTAATCTCAGGGGAAACAGGATTACCTTTCTTCCCCATCCTAGGCAGAGTTAGGAACACCAACCCAATAATCAAAAGCGTTACCAAGAATAGTTCTTATCCTTGTTTTAAAATATTTTCTAATACTGCATGTGAAAATATTAAGTAACACTATAAAAAAGTTGAATGATTCATAAATTAATAATAGCACTGACCAATCTTTGTGATTCATCTGACATTTAGTTTGATAAATATCATTCTTTGCAAATCCATACTTGTAAATAAAAAAGCCATCCAAAGTAAAACAAAATGTATTACATGCTATTTAATGTTTATACCATATAGTGGCCAAAATTAATTTTCAAGGTTTTGATTATAAAAAAGTATTATAAAGAATAACCAAATGACTTTTGAATAAGTTCTCAATAGCCCAAAATTAGAATGAGATCTTCAAAAGTTTTTCTTTATTTCACTAGAATGGAATGACTATTCAGACACAGCCAATGCCAATACAGAATGATACTGATGATAATAAGGCTCTCTTCCATGCTAATAAACCCCTAAGGTACAAGAGCCAGGTAATTTAAATTAGATCACACAATGGTCCAATTGAATTTTAAAATACCCTTTGTACCAAGTAGTTTTGCAGCCTTGACTCAATTTAAAGTCAATAATCTCCTGAAAAATGTTTACTGAACAATGTTTTGAGAATTTTTAAAAGGAAGCCTTAATTCCTCCCACATCTTCTCCTAAGCAAAGCTTTTCTGTACAAGAGGGTTCTTACCTTAGCATTCATAAATAGCTAACCATCATTTTCAATGTGGTGAATGCAGTCCTAAGTGATTTCCCCTTGAGTTTGCGCAATTGTATTCTCATTTTATAGATGAAGAAACCAAGCAAGGAAAGTTCAGTAAATTGCCCAAAGTCACAAAGGTAATTTAGGGAAAATTGAAACATAGTCTGATCCCAAAGCCATCTATCACAAGATATATTTCTGAGTTTTGAGTTATCATTCCCTAGTACCTTTAACACTTGCCTTAAAATATTTGAATTTGCCTCCATTTTTTTCCTACATTAATTATAGATATATTTTAAATATTAAAAAACAAGGAATAGTCTAAAATAGCAATTAATATCAAAAACCTATTTTTATATTACGTAAGTTTTATCTTTACATAAAACATTTTATATTTGCATTATAACATTTGATATTTTTACATAAAATATTAAAATAGTTCTAATACCATAGTCCAGGGATACTTTTTTGAGATACAAAGAGCTAATATAAATAAAATATTCAAAATTAAGAGAAATGTTGCCAAAAGTTACAGATGGTTTACAAAAAAATGAAAGAAATAAAATGACTCATAAACATAAAAAAGGATATTAAACTTGATTTAATGTAAGATAGATGTATGTTTGAAAATGCAAATAAATATTTGTAGAATTTGAACAATTAGTTCTTAGGAAAATTCATGAGGTTCACTAAAATACATAGTTGAATGAAATATCGATGAAGTCTGTTTAAGTGTGAAGAGAATATTCCTTTCAACTCCCAAAGGTTTGATATTTGAGTCTATGAAGTAAACTGAGAATAGACACATTAAAAGTTAAAAGAATATACAAATATTTATTACACGCATGTGCATGGAAATCACTTAAAATATGAGACTCAAAGAAGAGTCATATTGTTAATATATATATATATATATATATATATATATATATATATATATATATATATATATAGTTTCTAACCTAAGAACCTAAGAAATGAATAGGGGGCTGAGGATTCTGGTAGAGGCAGCAGCAGATTTTAGAAAAGTGAAGGTGTTACCAGGGAAAAACCTAAGTAAACCTAGTAGCTTCAATTGTTCTTACTTGACTTAAAAATCACTGATCATGGAACTCACAAAGCTGGGCAATATGTTATTAGTCTCCTGATAGCTTTGCTGTAGAGAATACTTGTGATAAATGGGTAATTATGATAACTGTTGCCTGAGTTCTCTTTAGGATAAGATTGTTTTTGCTGTAAACACTGACTCTTCATGTGGGCTTGCAAATGTCAAACAGGTAATTGGAATAGGATGAAAATGCATTGCATCTCTCCATGTTGTGTGTGTTTCCTTTGTTGCCTTAAACTTTGGGTACATTCTACTCAGCTTTGCATGGTGACACGTTTATCATTTGAGAGAGATTTTTATCAACTATAATATAAGGTTAACTTGACTTAGACTTCCCTAGTCTCTTCTTTGTCCTGTCAAGACTAGAACTTTTTACCAGACACCATGACCACAGATGCCAGAGCTTGAAAAGAGACAAAAGTGGTGGTACATGAATATCTGGAAGTTTTCTACCTCTCCTCAGGAAAATTGAGAATTTTACCCCTTATTAGCTATCTCTCTTTCATATTATACCTATTATATTAATATAACCCCTCAATCACTTGAAATGAAAAAGCAAATTTTTGATCAAAGATCTTTCTTCTTTATTCTTTGGCCACTGAATAATGCCTTTCTTTTTCCCCACACTTGTTTCCCAAACATTGTTGTTTGTTTGTTTGTTTTCCATGAAATGAGCTTCTTGAACCTGGGTTGGATAACAAAGGAAGAAAACACATGGCAAACATTGTCTTCAGGATACCAACTCAACATACAAAACTAGGTAGCTTTTCCATACACCAATAATGAGCTTGATGAGAAAGAAGTCAGAAAAACTATTCCATTTATAACAATCCCCAAAAAATAAAATATAATACATAGAAATAAATTTAACCTAGGGAAAGAAAGATCTGTATAATGAAAACTATAGAACACCAAAGAAAGAAATTTAAGAAGACACTAAAAGATGGAAAGATCTACCATGTTCATGGATAGGCAGAATTAATATTGTTAAAATAATCAGTTTACTAATAGTATTATACATATTTAATGTAATTCCTATCAAAAGAAGAAATAAATTTTATAATTATAATTGAATTTATATATCAAGAATCAACGATTGACTTCGGAAACACAAAGCAAAAATATATAGAACTGAAAAGACAAAGATTTTTTTTTTCCAAAAATTCCCTCTCAAAATATGTTGGATAAGTAAACAGAAAATTAATAATAGAGAAGTCTTGGACAACAGTATGAAACAACTTGATCTTATTATTATTCATAGGACGGTCTACTAACTTTGTCCAACTACGTTGCTATACTTAAAGTTCTGTTTCAGCATTGTGTTAGCTAGCTTTACATTACTATAACAAATACCTGCAAAATGAATTTATTAAGAGAAATTTTAATTTGGCTAATAGGTTTCAATACATCCAATTCATTGGTTGGCCTTATTACTTTTGGATCTTTGGTAAAGGAACACATTATGGCAGCACCACAGGGCAAAACTATTCTCCTTATGGATAGGAGGCAAAAATCAGAGGAAAAAGAAAGAACTCACAGTCCCACTATCTCCTTCATGGTCATACCTCAAATGCTGGAAGGCCTCCCAGAGGATCTACCCCTTAATTTTTGTACCATCTCCAAAAATTGTCAAGGAATAGGGACCAAGATTTAATTAAGCACATGATCCTTTGGGCACACCTACCCCAAACATAGCATACTTTTTCTATTTAACTATCTCCTTCCTTTCATGCCTTCTCTTCCAGGTCTGTTAGTCTTACCTCAATGTATTTTAGGACACTACCATGTAGAGAAGGTTCTGGTTGAAAATAAACTTTTTTAACATTTATTTTTTAGTTTTAAGTGGACACAATATCTTTATTTCTATGTGGTGCTGAGAATTGAATCCAGCATGCTACCACTTGAGCCACATTCCCAGCCCCCCAAAAATAAACTTTAACACTGTTTATATCTGAATCTATGTGGATTTACTAAGAATGTGACAACACTCAGGAAAGAGAAAATTTTAGTGAAATTTTCAGATTATTTTGGCACACATTCTTTCATCTTGCCTGATGTCTACAAATCTGTCAATCTTTTAGTGGGACCAAGAAATTGTAAAGTAAAATAGAGCTAAGTTAAATGGTCTATTGGTATAATTCTAAAAATTTTAATATTTAAGGTTATATTGATAATTTTAAAAGAAGGTCACAAGAAAATTAACTATCCCATCATAACTACTAGGAAAAAACCTCTATAACATCATCTTGCTTAGAGCAAGAATTCAAATATTAAATAATTCAACTACAAATTTCAAAAATGACCTTGTTTGTTAAATTTTTAGGATTAAAATAAAAGCAAAACATTTGATGTTTTTTAACTGATTTTAAAAATATTTATATTTTGGTATATAGTAGTGCCAGTGACAAATTTTTATTAGATAAATATCTATTGAATATTCTTGAAAAATAAGATAACAAGATGGAAAGTTCAGCATCCTTAGCATAAGGGAAATTCAGATTAAAACTATAAATAATTTAATCTAAAACTACCAGAATGGCTACAGGAAAAAAAAGGCATGTTAGTAGCAAATCCTAATGAACTCATTCACAAGTTTCTGGTGAGAATGTACATACTCTGGAAAATATGGCAGTGTCCTATGGAACTAAACACACACTCTCTATATGACCTAGGAATTGTACTCTTGAGTATTTACCCCCCACCACCAAAAAAATAAAAATACATGTTTATACAAACACTTGGACATCAATAGTCATGTCCATAAAATACTCAAAAAATTCAAATATCCTTCACTCAGCAATTAAAAAAAACATTGATATATGCAACACCTTGGATTTATCACAAATAATTATGCTAAGTGAAAAAATACAAGGCTCTAAACTTCATAGTTTTAGCTGCAACAAAGAAAAAGTTCAGCAAGGAAGTGATTGTGACTATAAAATGGTAGAACAAGGGATTCTTTTAATGATACTTCTCTTCTGTGTATTGACTGTGGCTATGGTGGTAACATAAATCTACACACATGATAAAATTGTGTAGGTCTAAATACATACATGCACACACTAATAAGTGCAGACAAAATTGATGTAATCTAAAGTCAATGGACTGTACCAATCCCTATTTCCTGACTGAAATATTATACTCTATTTATACAATTAAGTACCATGGAGGAAACTTAGTACAGTGTATATGGAATTTTCTCAGTATTTTTTTCATCTGTAAGTAAATCTACCATTATCTCAAAATAAAATGTCATAAGTTAACTAATCAAAAATAAAATGCAGGTGCTGGGGCTATGGCTCAGTGGTAGTACACTTGCCTGGCATGTGTGAGGCACTGGTTTCAATTCTCAGCACCACATATCAATAAATAAAAGGTCTATCAACAACTAAAAAAACTTTTAAAAACATTATTTTATGTTATGGAATATTTCATGATCCATTGTTTCAACATTCTAAACCCAACAACTCTCATCCCCCTCCTTCAGAAAAGGAAAATCTCATTACTGTTCATCTTCTTTTAAGAAATAGCATATGCCTCATATATGACTCTTGAATACCTTGGATAATTTTGGCTTAGTTCTTTGCAAAGTTCAGAAATGGAAAATTTTTAAGCTTATTGTACCACATCACATATTTAAATTCACAATCTGTCCCCAAATACCTGAAATAATTGTCCTCAGTTAAGCAGAGTAGTTTAAAAAGAATAAAAGAGATGGGTTGAATATTTAATTTTTATACATATGCATTTCCCTATAACTGTTATTGTAAAATTTTTTAAAGCCTTGCCTTTTCATCAGATCATTTACCGACCATCAATTTTTCCATGTGCTTAGAAATTTCTTTCCTTTTCCTAGGCTTTTCCTTGTCACAAGTTGATATGGAAAAAGAATCATACAACTGAATCTCTAGAACATTCAAGGTAATCTTTATAACATGTTGTAAAAACTAAAAATCATTTATTTCTGATTCTTCCCTATTTGGAAAATTATTAATAAATCCTGTCCAGAATTTTAAATGATTGTTTCTAGATATAACAATATCAGATGAATCAACAATTTACTCTGAAATGAAAGTGGCAAGAGAGACTAACTCCAAATACTAATAATATCTTCTAAACAACCTGCTGGTCAGTAGGGTTTTGGCAATGGTATTTTTGAACACCACAGATTATCATGGAGCCAAACTTTATATATCTTGGCCAACATGGTAAACCCAGAAATGACAAAACAGCCCTGACAGCTGACAACTGGTAGCTGATTTGGCAAATAGCAGCAGTTTATGGTGTTCCCTGCTGAACAAATATGAGTTCATAGAAACTCATATAGTGCATGACCATAATGGAAGAAAACTAAATACAAGGATATAAGGCAGTTTTGATGATGACTAAATATTCTCTCCTTACCAAATAGCTAAGCGCTGCCTCTACCTCTGACAATTCTAGCTTTGATTTTGCATCTTACTTTCTTTCTTAGAAATTATTAAAACATACAGTCACTCATTTGCTATCATTTTGTAATAATCCCAAACAAAAAAAAAGAACTCCTTTCCTTAACCTTTCTCAAAAATCACCTGTGACCTCTACAATAAGGTCATGCTATCCTTACTGAAACAACATAAAACCCTGCATTGTACACCATCTCCTCTTCTTTAGCAAGTTAGCAAGTATCATTTTTTGACTCTAGATGTTTTCTGGATGATCTTTAAACATTAGATTTTTATCAACCTCACACACAGGAGAGCTTAATTATAAAGACTGACTTCCAAATATTGGTTAGACCGTAGAGTAAATGGCATTTTAATTCCTTTTGCTGAAAGAATAAATCAGTTTGGAGAACATTTTATCCTTATCTCCTTAAGTTAAATATAAATCTGTCCCATGTCCCAACTGTTATATCCTATGTTTATACCCAAGTAATAAAAGAATATGTATTCACAAAAACATAAGCATGGAATATTCATAGCTGTTTTATTCACAATAGCACCAAACTGGGAGCAACTGACAAGTACATTTTAACAAAAAGATAACTTGCCAGGTATGGTGTTACATGCCTGTAATCCCAGTGGCTCAGGAGGCTGAGGCAGAAGGATCCCAGGTTCAAAGACAGCCTCAGCAATTTAGCTAAGCCCTAAGCAACTTAATGAGACTCTGTCCCTAAATAAAATATATAAAAGGGCTAGGGATTTAGCTCAGTGGCTGAGTGCCCCTGGTTCAATCTCTGGTGCCAAAAGCAACACAGAACAACAGTAAAAAAACCAATAATTTGTCCATTATCACAAGCTGAATGAGAATGAATGAGTTCAATTGTATTTAACAATATGGGTTAAGCTCAGAAACTCAATATTGAGAAAAGAAGCCATGCTTTAAATTGTACTTGCTGAATGGATCCTTTTACTACTTTCAAAAAGTAGTGAAACCAATTCACAAGGTTATAACAATAACTAAGGGGAACACAATGGGGGCTATCAGGAACATGATGATGTTTCCTTATTTGGGTGCTGATTTCATGGATATATAAAGTTTGTGAAAATCCATAAAGCTATATACATACATGATTGATTGATTGAGCTTTAGTTTAGGGCAGGGGCAGATTGAACCAGGGGCATTTAACCACCAAGCTTTTTTTAAAAAAAATATTTTGTTTAGAGCCAGGGTCTTGTTAAGTTGCTTAGGGCCTCACTAAGTTGCTGAGGCTGGCTTAGAACTCTGATCCTTCTGCCTAAGACTTTCAAGTCCCTGGGATTACAGTCATTCACCACCACACCTGGCACACTTTTCTATTTATGTAAAAAAAATGTATGTTACCAAAAAGTAAAAATGTAGAAGGCATGGCAAAATTGAGCTCTCATTCCAACATAGTTGGGACTCTCTTCGATGCAAGTACATTAAGTAGAGTTTAACCTTCAGTGTCCCGCCATGAAATAGATGGCAGAAAAGATTAACTTGTTGAAAGAAGTTTCAGGAAGAAACCACTTACAAAAGTCTACATGGAATTAAGCGAACTAATGTTTAATGGTGACCTATGCAGATGCTATAAATAATTAGAACGTCTTCTTTCTCCCTTCCAACATCACTGTCAGCACCAATGGGAATTGGGAAGGAAGTCACCAGATATCAACTGTGTTAGTAAGCTTTTTTTGCTATGACAAAATACTTGAGAGAAATAAACTTAAATAAGGAAATATTTATTTTGGCTCATAGTTTCAGAAGTTTCAGTTCATGGGCTGTTGGATCCATTGCTTTGTGCCTGAGATGAGGAAGAATATCATGGTTGTGGAAGTGTGTGACCAAGGACAATACTCACCTCTTAGTAGCAAGGCAGGAAAGGAAGACAACAAAAGAGAGGTCAAGGATCAGATATAGCCTTCAAGGTTATCAACCCAAGGGTCCACTCTCTCCCAGTAGACCTTACCTGCTAAGTTTCCACTATCTCCCAATTGTTCATTAAACTATAAATTCATAAACGGACTAATCCTCATGATCCAACTTGCTTTCCAAGGCCCCAGCTCTGACTATTGATATCTTAGGCACCAACTATTCAATAAGTTAGCCTTTGAAGAATATTTCCGTTCTAACCATAATACCAGCAAATACTGTGGGTGCAGGAGATGGACACTCAAAAAATACAGTCACTGGCAAAGCATGGAAGAAAGGAGGGAGAAATAACTACTCTGTCTCTCCTCCACAAAGCAGCTTTCTTGTTGCCTAATCCAACTAGAACCAGAGAGAAGGGGATCTCGGTAGGCCCAATTCACTGATGTCAGTTTCCCAAGGCTAAGCTAAGCAGAAAATGATAGAGAAATGATCTAATGGTAAAGAAAAAAATAATTTTATAGTTTATAGATTCTATAAAGTAAATATTTGCAATGAACTCTTTTTTATAAACTCAATGGTAAACTCCTCCTTTGGAAATAAAACATGCTTGTTTGGTTTTTTTGCCACAATCTTCTCCATTTTTTTATCTTCCTTTCTCTGAAACCAACTGTTATTTGAATTCATCATTGTTTTCATTTCAGTTTTTTAAAGGATAAATATCTCTTTGCCCTTTAGATTTTGATCTCAGTAAAATAGTCATGAAAGTATATACTTGTATATATGTAAAATAGAGTCAGGCAGAGAGTATATTCTTGTATGAATCTGAGGAACCTTTATCTGTGTGACTGGTTTTACAAATCATGTCCATTTTACATTTAGATTTTTCAACATAAAGTTAAGACAAGCTATGCAATACTTATATCAAACAAATCATGGGTCAAAATAAGCATAAGATAACTACATAGTGGAAGATTCACTTTCATATACTTATTCTCTGACTTTAAATAAAGAGTCTTGTTGGGAAAAAAAATGCTTATAAACTAGGTTTATTCCTGTAATCCCAGTGACTCAAGAGGCTGAGGCAGGAGTTCAAGGCCAGCCTCAGCAACTTAGTGAGGTCCTAACCAACTTGGCGAGACCTTGACCCAAAATAAAAAAAAAAATAAAAAGACTGAGGTTTGAGTGGTAAAGCACCCCTGGGTTCATTCCTTAGTATCAAAATAAAACCCCCAGTTTATAGGCCATGTTGCCTTTGATGATGTGTTTTATCGGAGGGACCCCTCCTTCAAGGAAAACCATTTTGTAATGTTCAGCAAGAATGTAGTACTAGCAGTTTTTTTTTTTTTAATGAGCCAAAAAGAATAATATGCAACTACTATGGTTTGCATAATGAATCCTCAAAGGTCCATAGTGCAAGGCTTCGTCACCAGCCTGTGGTACTCTTAGTAGGTGGATGCAAGCTTTAAGAAATGAACCTAGTAGGAAGAAGATACGTCACTGGAAGATACGTCAAGGGACATGCCTTGAAGGGAACACTGGGACCCCAGCCCCTTCTCTCTTTTTTTGTGTCCTGGCTACTCTGAAGTGAGCAGCTTCCTGTCATCATATTCCATAATATACCTCTTAACTCATTCCAAAAAGCAATGCAGACAACCAACCATGAACTGAGAGTCAAAAGAAAACTTTCCTATTTTTAAGTTGATTACCTCCAGTATTTTATAAGAGTGAAAAGAAGTTAATCCACAATAACTAATAGACTATTATATTTTAGAATAATGTGTGAGGGGAAAACCTCAAATTTGTTTTAGACCTTGATCTGAATAACTAAAACTTGATAGCCATATAAAATTAAATTTTATCACTTTTATAGGATATTTTTAAGCATTTTAAAAATTATTTTATTTTATTTTTACTGGAGATTTCACCAAGGGGTGTTTTACCACTGAGCTACACCCCCAGTCCTTTTTAAAAAAAAAAACATTTATTTTGAGACAGAGCCATGCTAAATTGCTGAGGCTGGCCTCAGACTTGCAATCCTCCTGTCTCAGCCTCCTGAGCTGCTGGGATTATAGGCATGTGTGATTTTATCTGGCTAGACTTTTAAAATCACTATTTATATATTCTTAAGAATCTCTGATCAGAAGTTTACACATTTGAATAAAGAAATAACAAATACAAATTTTCATTATTAAATAAAATATGGCTTTTAAAATCCTGCAAAAAAGAAGATACAAAACTTGTGATTACTTAACAGAAACTTCACAGAAGAGGAATACAATTGATCAAAAAACATGAAAACATGCTCATCATCTCTAGCAATTATAGAAATGCAAATAAAAACTAAAATTTCATCTTACTCCAGTCATAATGGAAATTATCAAGAATATAAGCAATAATAAGTGTTGGGACAATATGGGGAAAAAGGAACACTCATACATTGCTGATGGGACTGCAAATTGATGCAACCACTCTGGAAAGCAGTATGGAGATTCCTCAGAAAATTTGGAATGGAACTACCATTTGACCCAGCTAGCCACTCCTCAGTTTATATCCAAAGGACTTAAAATCAGCATATTACAGTGATGTACCTACATCAATGTTTGTAGCAGCTCAATTCATAATAGCTAAACTATGGAATCAACCTAGATGCCCTTCAACAGATGAGTGAATAAAGAAAATGTGGTACATATACACAATGGAATATTACTCAGCCACAAATAATAATGAAATTATGGCATTTGCAGGTAAATCAATGGAACTAGAGAATATCATGCTAAGTGAAATAAGCCAATCTCAAAAAACCAAAGGCTGAATGTCTTTTCTGATAAATGGATGTTGATTCATAGTGAGGGGTAAGAGGAGTAGGGAAGAATGAAGGAACTTTGGAATGTGCATAGGGAAGTGAGGGAGGGGAGCGACTGTGGTTATGGGAAGGATGGTAGAATGAGACATACATTATTACCCTATATACATGTATGGTTACACTACTGGTGTGACTCTATGCCATGTACAGTCAGAGGAATGAGAAGTTGTTCTGCTTTCATTTGTGTACAATATGTCAAACTGTCTTCCACTGTCATGTACAACTAAATAGAAAAAAAATTTAAAAAGCAAAAAAAAAAAATTGTTATCACTTTAAATTCTAATCAAATGTATCTGAAAGGAATTCAATGCTTTAAATTCAATCTATCTTTTGAATGTATAAATCAAATTTATACTTATTACTACTAATGAAATTAAGTCTTTAATTAAATCTTAATTATCCACTATACAAATTTAAAATCTTATTAAAATTATATGCCACAAGTAATTACTGAAAATAATTCTACTTTTAACAATCTTGCAAAAATCCTATACAACCCAATATTTAAATGAGCTTCTAAAGTTTTGCTTTACATGAGGTTTTCTTGAACATAGTAAAATTGGTAATTATTTTCCATCTCACAAGACAATTTTCTTTTCTCTGAATAAAAAACAAGACAATAAAAAACAAAAGAATCTAAACTCTATTCAATTCACCAATGGGAAAGCTAAATGCAAAGTCATGAAAGCCAAAAAAACTGTTGTAAGCAGGATACACATAAGGATGGTCCCAATACTCCCATCCCTAATCATTATTCAGTAACAAGAGTGGAAAGACAAAGTCTCACTAAAAAAGACAGGAGTTATGAAAGGTAAGTAGCACTGATCTTCTAAACAAAAATAACACACATAAACTACAGACAGATTCAGAATTGGATCTACAATTTGGGATCTATTTTGTTTTTTAATAGTCTATTGATATTTTGGAATGTATTTTATTTTTTAATGACCCAAAGGATCCAAAAGAATGAGGGCATTATGCATTATACAAAGTATTACATCAAAATTAGATGCAAGATATTTAGTACTGAAAAACATGTATTTTTCTCCAGTGCTTACTGTATATTAACATGCAATTAAATATTTGCTTTTAAATTATTCAAAATTTCTTTATAAAGTTAAGCATGCATTGCCATCTCCATCTCTAATGATAATTTATTTTTGTCTCATATTGATGAAGAACCAACATCTTGATAATTGTCTCTATGACTACTGAATAAATAATAATGGTTGCCAAACTAACGTCAAGGATCATATAAGCAAATCAGAATTCGACACATTAAAGCTCTGACCAATATCAAGCTTTACTAGGAATCTCAAAGACATAAGCCAGAAGGAGGCACAAAGCAGAGAGAAGGAAGACATTGGCTACCCGTGGTTTTCCTTTCCATGTGAGACTTGTGCTCTCTAGTCCATATTAATAGATGAGACCATTAAAACCTGAGAGAGAGAAACTCAATTGCTAACTCCTGTGAAGAATGAAAAGGCAACATGCCTCATTCATATGTAATATCTATCTAAATTATGCACTCAAAAAAATCCGATGAACTCTCTGGTCAACTTTCCAATTCTTAACTTCACTCTTCTCTTGAATACCTCCACTATCATATTTCATATTCTTCCAGTTTCACATTTAGGTCTTTTAGAGAACCAACCATGTACTTAGTGAAGATTATTAAATATCATGTTTTCTCAGTGTCAGCATTATTGACATTTTGGGGTAGATAATCTTTTCTTATGGGGAACCCTCCTGTGCATTATAGATTGGTTTTGCAGTATGCCTAATCTCTATCAAATTATTGTTGGTAGCAACTTTACAACTGTGACAAACAAAAAAGCCTCCAGAAAATGTTAAATGAAGTATTCAGAACTGCCAAATATCTCCCAGTTGAAAACCACTTCTATTTATTATCTTTATCCAAAAATTCTATGAACATTTTTATGCAAACCTTAGACTGCTTCACCCAAACCATTGCAAAAAGCCCAAGATTCCTCAATTTGGGTGGTCTTTCCTTCTAAGATAATTTTTCAAGATTTATGACTCTATCAGAGGACAAATTCATCCCCAATCCAAGCACTTTTATCTAAATTATAATTTTCATAATAGCATTTTAATTTATTTAGACTATGACAACTAGATTGAGATTTTCATGGTGCTGTATGCTGTAAATGTAGGTACATTATTTTTTAACAGTTATCTACAGTCAGCATAGTAACAGAGCCAGATGTTCACTTTCTCCTGAACATTCTCTTGGTTTCCTAAGAACTAGATAGTTAAAGAACCCAAGATTCAACAGATCCCAAATCATGCATCTAACATCATCTGTATTAGTGGGATTCAATTAGATGTCTTTCCAATCATGACTGCTGGGTAGTGTCATCTATAAATGAAGGCATTCTAACTGCTTTGCTTTAGAAGGAGTATCCCTTTTGTGGGTGAGGAAATGGACGAAACAGTTACCATTCTCACAGTTTTGTCACCCTCATGCCATAAACCATTGAAGCAAATTTGTTGTAATAACATCTAGAAACGCCTGCTTACAGAAGTTTGCAACTACTTAGAAATCAATGCTCAGTGGAAAAGGTTCCTTCTATTTAGTAGGATCTAAAATTAGCAATGTAGCTGTTATGGGCCAGGCTATATGGGCAATGACCAAACAGACTCGATTTTACCCTGAGACTACATGTCATATAAGAAATGCTTCTCCCGTGGTAACACCTACCTCTGTACCCATCAATAGTTGCTTAGCAGAGTATATTTGGCAACACAAAATGGCAATTCTTATACAATGTAAAATTTTCTTTGTCGTTTCCATTTTTCTTGAACAAAGAACATTGTCAGAGATTGATTGTCTAGATGTTAGTAACCATTCTTTAACCTGTAGTCAACTAGGGACATTTTGACCCACTCCCCTACTGCTTACTATTTTAGATGTTGTGACATTAGTTTATGGTTTTAAATCATAGCAATAGCCACTTATGATTAATATGGTTTTTGACTATTAATGGTGTACTCAAATCCTAGGAGGGGGTCAAAGGGTATAGACTTGTAGCCTGCCCCTTGGCCCACCAACTGGTGGATCTGAACCACCAACTGGTGAATAAAGTTTTCATCTCCCACTTTAAAACCAACTCGGTGATTTATTGCAGTCTCGCCATAACATAGCCACTGTATTAGTTTGGGGGGCTGTAAATTTTCCATACTGTTGCTTTCTCTTATTATCACAAGAGAAATTTTTCTTTTATAGTCTTAAAAAATTTACAGCTAAAAGTCTGGAGATATTGGCAAGCTCACACACTCTCTCTCTCTCTCTTTGGCCCTATATGAGGGTACTTTCCTTCCTTTCCTTTACTTTCAGTGCTTGCTGGCAATTTTTGGTGTGTACTGTTTTATGGATGTACTCCAATCTTCACCTCCATCTTCACCTGGCCTGTTCCCCTTTGTGTTTGTGACCAAATCTCCCTTTCTTTATGAAGATACTAGTCACTGGATTAAAACCTACTTTAATCCAGTAAGACCTCATTTAATGGTTAAAGACCCATTTCCATTGAGGACACACTTACAGGTTTTTTTTTATTTTAACCAAGAACCTCCCATGCTTATTAATTGTAAAAATTCATATCAATAATGAGTCACCACACTTCATCTAGTATTTCTCTGAAAATGTATGACATCTTTAATAGAATACCACCAGTATTTCTAGCCATATGGCTTTAGCCTGCAGCTCTCTGTAGGCAACCCATGTCTTTCAGGTAAATAGTGCCTTACTGGTGTTACTTAGTGATAAATAGTGCATGGCATCATACAACCACACAGGCATAAAAGAAAAGTATCTAAAGAATACATTCCAAGAGCTTTTCCTATTTTCTCCTGCTCTTTGAAGGGTTTCATTTCCAACAGTATTGACAGCATGCCACACCCTGTCAATCTACCCAATCCTTCCTGCAGTTCTATGTCCATTTCCTCTTAATTTCATTGGCAGGATTTTTTTTTTATAATTTGGCTAATTTTTTTCTTCTTTATACTAAGAAAGGGTAGGAAAATATTCAAGCATCCGATTTTTACGTTATTTTCTCGTCCCTGCATTTTTCTTGCCAAAAAACCAAATGCCTTAATCATATTTTTCATGAGTCTTAAAGATAGCCTGGTTCATCATGTCAACTTAGCTAACATAAATGATTAGACCATTCAATCAAAATCAAAGTTCTTATAAAACATCAAGCTTTCCTGATAATTCTAAACATATTAAATATTGAGAAGCTCAGGCAAAGCAGAAAAACTTGATATATCCCATATGTGTCACCAAGCCCTTAATTCCTATAGCAGTCTACTTCTCACCCAGTGTAGTAGATTACATCTTAAGTGAGGTTGGCATATTAATACACATCGTTGTTAATGTTTATATTAAAACAATTACTTTTTATACTCTAGAAAGTTTTATGATTTTTGAGGGGGAGTTCTTAAACATATAGCCATTAATTTTGAGTGTTTTTTAACCTTAAGAAACCCTATATCAGGAATATAATTTATAATTTTTTTCATAAGGACTCTTGATCTATCAAATGTCAGAGCAAACTTGTATGGTCAAAATTTTCCTAGAAGCTCAATTTTTGTGGACCAGGCCATCTGCCTTCTTTCTCTCCTCAGGAGGAGCCCCGTATTTAGGGAGACAGGAATGGATCACAGGAAAAGTGGTTTGTCTCCTTTCATACGTACTTTTCTAGAGGAATAATTTTATTGACTATGCAAGATGATGGTAGTTTTTTTGTTTTGTTTTTTTATTTTGTTTTGTTTTGTTTTTTACTTTAAAAAGAAAATAAGAGGAATAGGATAGACACTCCCATTCCAAAAAGAAGTGGGCAAGAAGGAGTAACAGGTCCCAAGGAAATTCAAAACGCAGTAGTGCATACTGAAATCTTGATGGTTAAGAATCATCTTTAACTGTGTTCTGTGTGGTGGAATTTGTATCTACAAGGCTCCTGGTGACTCCTTACCCCCATACCTTTATAAACTGTAGCCCTCATGAGTTGGAGCCACATGCCTTTGGCTCTTCCAAGCTGGAACTGCTCCCTGACTGCTTACACTCTGGGGTCTCAGGCATGGTCTTACGCCCATGGCCTCCCTAGATATAGTCCTAGTGGGAACTGCAATGATTCCCAACTGTGATGTGTCTCTGCATCATACTTTGTAGTATAGGTGGAGGTAACCATGCCCCAAAGCTGTTGCCTCCTGCATGATTGCAGAATCAGCACCATGTGCATCATGCTGAGGCTCACTATTTGAACGTGAGGAACACTGGCCTTAGTGATTTGAGCCACAGCTGGGACAGCCAAGAGGAATTGGGTCAAATGGTGGCAAAGGCTTCTCTGGGAAGTGAACCCTGAGTTCTCATGGGAGCCCTAGGCCCCTTCCCCAGACTCTGTTCTTCCCCAGACTCTGTTCTTCCCCAACCATTTTCATTTGTACACAGGACAGTTGTAGCATGATAGGCTGAGCTGTTGTTATTGTCATTATTTGGAGATTAAATAGAATTTAAAGAGATTCCTATGGGTGGATAAGTGATTTTTGTTTTGAACTTGGCTGGATTAAGGATACTCAGATAACTCAAAAGCATTATTTAGTCTCAATGCTTCAGTAGGCACTGAGCCCATCCTTCTTCCACTGAAAGGGAAATCCAAGGTGATTTGACATTTCATTAGAGTTTGATTAGAATGGTTGGGTTGCCCCATGTAAGAGAGTTTAAGAGAGTTTCCAGGGAATATTTGAATGTGAGTTGGTGGACTGAGTGTGTAAAATTTGTTGCCAATTTTTGACCCCAGTCCCTTTTCCCTCTTGAAATCACAGAAACAATAAAGAACAAACTTGACCTGAGCAATGAAAGAAGGTTTATTCTTAGTGAAGAATAGAAGCAGGGAGAGAGGCACACAGATTAGCATCTCAACCCAACATATATTTGGGAAGAAATATATATATAAAATACATATCCTATGCAATATACATATTATATGATATGACATTATTTAATATATTATATATATAATATATATCACACATATCATATAATGTATACAGTCTGTGATATATATTATATATTAAATGAGGTGGAAGGATAGGCTAATGAAGGGGAATAATAGTCATATCTTTTCTGGGAATGGGCAAAACTTCCAGGGATTTGGGTGCTACCTATTTTCATCCCTTATATGGTTCTCTCAGGTCATCATGGCAATCAGCACTGTCATGGCACTGAGGATGGGGGTGTCTTTTAGCAAGCAGATGGAATTATAATCAAGCTAGAGATTGCCTGAAGGTCGCTCTGGCAGCCATCATAGATCACCCAGGTAACACAAGAATAGAGTGGGATAATAAATCTACCCTCATTGTGAGCAGGTACCATCAAATTTCCTAGGGACTCAGATGGAACAAAAAAGGCAGAGGAAGGGAAAACTCTTGCCTTCTCTCTCCTGAAGCAAGGAAGCCGTTCTCTTGTCCTTTACATCAGAACTGCAGGTTCTGTAGGCTTTACCAGGCTCTCCAGACTCCAGCCTCAGACAAAGAATCATCAATTTTTTTTTTTTTTTTGGTCTGAGGCCTTTAAACACAGACTAAGCCACACTACTGATGGCCTGTCATCTCTAGCTCACAGATGGCCTGTCTTGGGACCTCTTAGTCACCATCACAGAGTGAGTCAATTTCCCTAATTAATCTCTTCTCATATTCTTATTTTCTTCCTCCCCACCCCATCTATATATGGAGACACACATATATACACATGTACACAGAACCAATAGGATATATGACCCTATATCCTAATATAGAATATATTTTCCTCTTGGTTCTGTGTGTTTATAGAGCCCTGACTACAACAGGGTGAGTCTGCATTTATTAAAAATAGCTTATTTTATTGAAATGTTAGTCACATTTGAATGTATGTTTTAAAAATATTAGTTAGAGATGAATAGTTGAGTACATTTCTAAAAATGGGAACATCTATAATGAAAAGTTGATAATATCAGACCTGATGGTGTTTTCATTTTGTTTAGAACCAGGTGATAAAGAATTCAGATTATAAGGTCCTTGATTAGCATCTGGACAGCCATCTTAAGTAAGAGCTGCCATTTTAAGGGAAAAGTTTTGCTTTCCCACCCAAGAACATTTCTGAGAAAGGCTCACCACTCCCTCATATCAACCCAACCCCTAACCACCCCCATTAGGACCAGCCCGCCTCTGATTCCTGAGCCTGCTCCATAAAAGTCCTGGAACCCAACCTGTTTTGCCTCTCTCTGCTACAGAGAAATGACCTTTATTTGTCAGCTCTAACAAATAAACCCTCCTGTGTATTTCTGCCTGGTCTCTGTCTTTCATTTCTCGCTTACCCATCTCTTGTTCCTCTCTTTCACTTCACAGATCAACTATCCAAAAGTAACTTTGATATTTTAGATGACTTAAACATGACATAATTCAGGAATTATTATTGAAAAAATAATAATATGAAAATGAAAAATACAAACAAGAGTCAAAACAGTCTAAATATGATTTTAAGAGATGAAACGAGACAAGGAGATTAAGAAAAGGTGATGATGAAAGAAGTAATTAGAAAAGATGAGTTGAAAGGCCCGAGTTTACAACCAAGATTAAATGAATTATTACTGAGAATAAAATAAACTGTAATATCTGTAATAGTGTCTACATTATATCACTCTCAATAGGGAATTTGTTTTAAAGCTAGGTATTTCTTGATTTTCTTAGTACCATGCAGTACCTCAGTTTCATTCATAGACTCCTCAGTTCCTAGTAAATTTAATAAATATTTGGTTATGTGTAATATAACATGGTAGAATTTATATTCTTTTACATCTACATCAGTTTGTCTAGATTACAAATGATAAATTCTTCTAATTTTTAAATTAATGATAAAATATAAAATATTATTATTGAATTAAATTTCTTTCTTTCCAGATATTTTAAAACTGATAATTTTATTTTGTGTGAAGGTATTTTCAAATAAAAATCCAACCTCCAATTCTAACCTTTACAAGAAAAATTTTCTATGTAAAGTCTATAATTCTGTTTCCTTTAATTTTTTAAATGTCACTAGTAAAAGAGAGAGAGAGAGAGAGAGAGAGAGAGAGAGATTGCTTTTATCCTTAGATCTTTATCTGTCATGGACAGATAATATCATGTATATTTTAAAACAAAATAAAGGTCAGGATGATATGGTTTAAACCAATGCAACCAATGTTGGATATATTAAAAACCAGTGTTGGATATATTAAAAAATACAGGCAATAGATGATGATTTAAAAAATACTTATTAGAAAATACTTATTTAGATGTTGACATTTATGAATTAGCACACAAATGTTCAAGCTTAAGGAAAGTTTCTAATTTTTCTGATTTTTTTCAATTGAGAATTCTAAAAACGGTAACATTACTTTCTCTAAATATGTCAAACATCCTCTTATTGGTATAAAATGTCTTTTTTGAACACAAATTATCCCAAAGTTCCTATTTAATGATAGCATCATAAAGATAGAGAATAGAAGTACAGATACCAAAATAACTTGGACATTTTTCCAGTATTTGTTTTTTTTTTTTTTTTTTTTTTTATTGGTCGTTCATAACATTACATAGTTCTTAATACATCATATTACACGGTTTGATTCAAGTGGATTATGAACTCCCGCTTTTACCCCGTATACAAATTGCTGTATCACATCAGTTACCCTTCCATTGATTGACATATTGCCTTTCTAGTGTCTGATGTATTCTGCTGTCTGTCCTATTGTCTACTATCCCCCCTCCCCTCCCCTCCCCTCCCCTCCCCTTTTCTCTCTCTACCCCTTCTACTGTAAATCATGTCTTCCATTTGTATTCTCTTGACTTACCCCTCCTTACCTCTTATATGACATTTTGTATAACCCTGAGGATCGCCTTCCATTTCCATGCAATTTCCCTTCTCACTCCCTTTCCCTCCCACCTCTCATCCCTGTTTACTGTAAATATTCTTCTCAAGCTCTTCGTCCCTACCCTGTCCTTGTTTACACCCCTTATATCAAAGGAGTCATTTGGTATTTGTTTTTTAAAGATTGACTAGCTTCACTTAGCATAATCTGCTCTAATGCCATCCATTTCCCTCCAAATTCTATAATTTTGTCATTTTTTAATGCAGAGTAATACTCCATAGTGTATAAATGCCACATTTTTTTAATCCATTCATCTATTGAAGGGCATCTAGGCTGGTTCCACAGTCTTGCTATCGTGAATTGAGCTGCTATGAACATCGATGTAGCAGTGTCCCTGTAGCATGCTCTTGTTAGGGCTTTAGGGAATAGACCGAGAAGGGGAATAGCTGGGTCAAATGGTGGTTCCATTCCCAGCTTTCCGAGAAATCTCCATACTGCTTTCCAAATTGGCTGCACCAATTTGCAGTCCCACCAGCAATGAACAAGAGTGCCCTTTTCCCCGCATCCTCTCCAGCACTTATTGTTGTTTGACTTCCTAATGGCTGCCAGTCTTACTGGAGTGAGATGGTATCTTAGGGTAGTTTTGATTTGCATTTCTCTGACTGCTAGCGATGGTGAGCATTTTTTCATGTACTTGTTGATTGATTGTATGTCCTCCTCTGAGAAGTGTCTGTTCAGGTCCTTGGCCCATTTATTGATTGGGTTATTTGTTATCTTATTGTCTAATTTTTTGAGTTCTTTGTATATTCTGGTTATTAGGGCTCTGTCTGAAGTGTGTGGAGTAAAGATTTGTTCCCAGGATGTAGGCTCCCTGTTTATCTCTCTTATTGTTTCTTTTGCTGAGAAAAATCTTTTTAGTTTGAGTAAGTCCCATTTGTTGATTCTAGTTGTTAACTCTTGCGCTATGGGTGTCCTATTGAGGAATTTGGAGCCCGATCCCACAGCATGTAGATCATAACCAACTTTTTCTTCTATCAGATGCTGTGTCTCTGATTTAATATCAAGCTCCTTGATCCATTTTGAGTTAACTTTTGTGCACGGCGAGAGATAGGGATTCAGATTCATTTTGGTGCAAATGGATTTCCAGTTTTCCCAGCACCATTTGTTGAAGATGCTATCCTTCCTCCATTGCATGCTTTTAGCCCCTTTATCAAAAATAAGATAGTTGTAGTTTTGTGGATTGGTTACTGTGTCCTCTATTCTGTACCATTGGTCCACCCGCCTGTTTTGGTACCAGTACCATGCTGTTTTTGTTACTATTGCTCTGTAGTATAGTTTGAAGTCTGGTATCGCTATACCGCCTGATTCACACTTCCTGCTTAGCATTGTTTTTGCTATTCTGGGTCTTTTATTATTCCATATGAATTTCATGATTCTTTTATCTATTTCTACAAGATATGCTGTTGGGATTTTGATTGGCATTGCATTGAACTTATAGAGAACTTTTGGTAATATCGCCATTTTGATGATGTTAGTTCTGCCTATCCATGAGCAGGGTATGTTTTTCCATCTTCTAAGGTCTTCTTCTATGTCTTTCTTTAGGGTTCTGTAATTTTCATTGTATAAATCTTTCACCTCTTTTGTTAGGTTGATTCCCAAGTATTTTATTTTTTGGGGGGACATTGTGAATGGAGTAGTTGTCCTCATTTCCGTTTCAGAGGATTTGTCGCTGATATACAGGAATGCCTTTGATTTATGCGTGTTGATCTTATATCCTGCCACTTTGCTGAATTCATTTATTAGCTCTAATAGCTTCTTTGTAGACCCTTTTGGGTCTGCTAGGTATAGAATCATATCATCTGCAAATAGTGATAATTTAAGTTCTTCTTTTCCTATTTTTATGCCTTTAATTTCTTTTGACTGTCTAATTGCTCTGGCCAGTGTTTCCAGGACTATGTTGAACAGAAGTGGTGAGAGAGGGCATCCCTGTCTTGTACCAGATCTTAGAGGGAATGCCTTCAATTTTTCTCCATTCAGAATGATGCTGGCCTGAGGCTTAGCATAAATTGCTTTTACAATGTTGAGGTATGTTCCTGTTATCCCTAGTTTTTCAAGAGTTTTGAACATAAAGGGATGCTGTACTTTGTCGAATGCTTTTTCCGCATCTATCGAGATGATCATATGGTTCTTATTTTTAAGTCTATTGATGTGGTGAATAACATTTATTGATTTCCGTATATTAAACCAGCCTTGCATCCCAGGGATGAATCCTACTTGATCATGATGTATAATTTTTTTGATATGTATTTGAATCCGATTCGCCAGAATTTTATTGAGGATTTTTGCATCAAGGTTCATTAGAGATATTGGTCTGTAGTTTTCCTTCTTTGATGTGTCTTTGTCTGGTTTCGGAATCAGGGTGATGTTGGCCTCGTAGAATGAATTTGGAAGTTCTCCCTCTTTTTCTATTTCCTGAAATAGCTTGAAAAGTATTGGTGTTAGTTCCTCTTTAAAGGTTTTGTAAAACTCTGCTGTATACCCATCCGGTCCTGGGCTTTTCTTAGTTGGTAGTCTTTTGATGGTTTCTTCTATTTCCTCTATTGTTATTGGTCTGTTTAGGTTGTCTATATCCTCCTGGCTCAATCTGGGCAGATCATAGGACTCAAGGAATTTATCTATGCCTTCACTATCTTCTATTTTATTGGAGTATAAGGATTCAAAGTAATTTCTGATTATCTTCTGTATTTCTGAAGTGTCTGTTGTGATATTGCCTTTTACATCCCGTATGCTAGTAATTTGGGTTCTCTCTCTTCTTCTCTTCGTTAGCATGGCTAAGGGTCTGTCAATTTTATTTATTTTTTCAAAGAACCAGCTTTTAGTTTTGTCAATTTTTTCAATTGTTTCTTTTGTTTCAATTTCATTAATTTCAGCTCTGATTTTAATTATTTCTTGCCTTCTACTTCTTTTGCTGTTGTTTTGCTCTTCTTTTTCTAGGATTTTGAGATGAAGTATGAGATCATTTATTTGTTGGTTTTTTCTTTTTTTGAGGAATGAACTCCAAGCAATGAATTTTCCTCTTAGAACTGCTTTCAATGTGTCCCATAGATTCCGATATGTTGTGTCTGTGTTTTCATTTAACTCTAGGAATTTTTTAATTTCCTCCTTGATGTCTTCTAAAACCCATTGATCACTCAGCAACCTATTGTTCATTCTCCAGGTGATGCTTGCTTTTTCCTTTCTTCTTTTATCATTGATTTTCAGTTTCATTCCATTATGATCAGATAAGATGCATGGTATTATCTCTACCCCTTTGTATTGTCTAAGAGTTGCCCTGTGACATAGTATATGGTCTATTTTTGAGAAGGTTCCATGTGCTGCTGAGAAAAAAGTGTAGCTACTTGATGTTGGGTGGTATAGTCTATATATGTCAATTAAGTCTAGGTTGTTAATTGTGTTATTGAGTTCTATAGTTTCCTTATTTAACTTTTGTTTGGAAGATCTGTCCAGTGGTGAGAGAGGTGTGTTGAAGTCTCCCATGATTATTGTATGTTGGTCTATTAGACTCTTGAAATTGAGAAGAGTTTGCTTGATGAACACAGCTGCACCATTATTTGGGGCATATATATTTATGATTGTTATGTCTTGTTGGTGTATGGTTCCCTTGAGCAGTATGAAGTGTCCTTCTATATCCCTTTTGATTAGCTTTGGCTTGAAATCTATTTTATTAGATATGAGTATGGACACTCCTGCTTGTTTCCACGGTTCATATGAGTGGTATGATTTTTCCCAACCTTTCACCTGCAGTCTATGTATATCTTTTCCTATCAAATGCGTCTCCTGTAGACAGCATATTGTTGGGTCTTGTTTTTTGATCCATTCTACTAGCCTGTGTCTCTTAATTGGTGAGTTTAAGCCATTAACATTTAGGGTTATTATTGAGATATGGTTTGTTCTTCTATCCATATTTGTTTATTGATGTTACTAAACCTGATTTGTTATCCTCTTTGACTACTTTCCCCCCTTTACTGTCCTACCTCCCATTGTTGGTTTTCAATGTTATTTTCCATTTCCTCTTCCTGTAATGTTTTGCCAAGGATTTTTTGAAGAGATGGTTTTCTAGCTGCTAATTCTTTTAACTTTTGTTTATTGTGGAAGGTTTTAATTTCATCTTCTAACCTGAAGCTTAATTTCGCCGGATACACGATTCTTGGTTGGAGCCCATTGTCTTTCAGTGTTTGAAATATGTTATTCCAGGATCTTCTAGCTTTCAGAGTCTGTGTTGAGAGATCAGCTGTTATCCTGATTGGTTTACCCCTAAATGTAATCTGCTTTCTTTCTCTTGCAGCTTTTAAAATTCTCTCCTTATTCTGTATGTTGGACATCTTCATTATAAAGTGTCTAGGTGTGGATCTCTTTTGATTTTGCACATTCGGCGTCCTGTAGGCTTCTAGGATTTGGGATTCTGTCTCAATCTTCAATTCTGGGAAGTTTTCTCGTATTATTTCACTGAATAGACTGTTTATTCCTTTGGAATGGAGCTCTGTGCCTTCCTGTATCCCAATGACTCTTAAATTTGGTCTTTTGATATTGTCCCATAATTCTTGGATGTTCTGCTCATGGTTTCTTAGCAGACTTGCTGAGCTGTCTATGTTCTTTTCCAGTTGAAATACTTTGTCTTCATTGTCTGATGTTCTCTCTTCTAAGTGATCTACTCTGCTGGTAGTATTCTCAATTGAGTTTTTAAGTTGGTTTATTGTTTCCTGCATTTCTAGAATTTCAATTTGTTTGTTTTTTATTACCTCTATCTCCCTGTGAAATTGATCTTTTACTTCCTGGATTTGTTTGTCAATGTGATCTTTCATTGTCTGATTTTGCTGTCTCATGTCTTCCTTGAGACTCCAGATCTTCTGAAGCATATATATCCTGAACTCTTTATCTGATATTCCATCTGTTGCAGCTATTACCTCTTCTAAAGTTGAGTTGACCTGCATTGCTTGTGGTCCTTTCTTTCCTTGTCTTTTCATACTGCTCGCGTTTCTTTCTGCTTGGTGCAACTGTTGTGTTTTGAAATTTACCCCCTATTTATTTATGTTGCTCTTGTATACTTGAAAAGTCTCCCTTGCAGGTACGGGCGGCGGCTGTGCCCCTACTCCAATTGGGGTGACGTGTCTACCACGCTGGCGGCTCTCTGGGCCTGTTCCGGGAGTGGAAGGCGGCTCTGCTCTGTCCCTATTCCAATTGGGGTGTCGTGACTACAATGCTGGCAGGTCGCTGGGCCTGTTCCGGGCGTGGGCGGTGGGCTTGGCTGGCGGGATTCCACCTAATGGCAGTCCCTAACCTCCCTGCTTGCTAATTAATGGCTTCTCTGAGGTGCCACGCCTTCTGTAGCTGCGGGGCAGGCCGCGCGAATCAGTTGGCCTGGTTCTCCGGGGTCCTGCTGCTGGCTGTTTTGATGTTGCAAGCTGTTGGAGAGTGGTGGTGTATTCTTCAGCTTTCCCGGATGGTGGCCGCTGACTGCCTGGATGGAGTGTCCTCTGTTTTGATGTTGCACTCTGAAGTGATTCCACGCGAATCAGTTGGCCTGGATCTCCGGGGCCCTGCTGCAGGCTGCTGGGATCCCTGGCACTCTATCACTTTGATTTTTTCTGCTTGCCCCTCCCCCAGCGCTGGCTAGCCAGGTTTCCTTTT
This sequence comes from Urocitellus parryii, assembly GCF_045843805.1. Taxonomy (NCBI): domain Eukaryota; kingdom Metazoa; phylum Chordata; class Mammalia; order Rodentia; family Sciuridae; genus Urocitellus; species Urocitellus parryii. The sequence continues at coordinate 235,297,667 of NC_135531.1, read as the reverse complement.
GGCTGCTACTGGGAGGAGGGGTTGGAGGTCAGGTGTCTCTGGTTTCCCCCTAGTCTTTATGGAGGCTCAGCTTGATACTCCCTCTCCTGGCAAGCCTAGGAGAGATTTTATGTGAATTCCCGCTGTCTGGGGGGTGAGCTGAATGACACCGACCTGTTTTGATGTTGCACTCTGAAGGAGAGTGGCGGTGTATCCTTCAGCTTTCCCGGATGGTGGCCGCTGACTGCCTCGGTGGAGTGTCCGCTGTGGGGGATGGGACTGTACCGCTTCCTTCCCCTTCTGAGAACCCGTGCTCGGCCCAAGGGTCCGTGTGGGCTTGGCTGGTGGGATTCCACCTAATGGCCTTCCCTAACCTCCCTGCTTGCCAATTAATGGCTTCACTGAGGCGCCACGCCTTCTGTAGCCGCAGGGCAGGCCACGCGAATCAGTTGGCCTGGATCTCCGGGGCCCTGCTGCAGGCTGCTGGGATCCCTGGCACTCTATCACTTTGATTTTTTCCCCAGTATTTGTTTTGAATGAATCGGCCTCCTGAAATTGTTCCAGGTAAAAATGATTAAATATATAACCCTATCAGTACTTCCTGTGTCTATGTGAAAAACAATTTGATTACAAATCAAAACCTGCTATTTGGAGCATTTGCCCTTATTATCCTTAATGTAGCATCATGCTGAGGCCACATTTCCCTTCTGTCCACTGTCTTTCATTGGTCAAGTGTATATCTCCTAATAACTTCTGTGTGGATTTTGGCTTCAGTTGTTCTAGTATAATAGTACCTACCATTAAAGTGTCCTAGGCTTCACAAAATCATATACAACACACATCCTAAATTTGAATTTAGAGCACTACAGATTTAGATTTGATATCCATAAAAGTCCATTTTACCATAATCCACATCACTTGATAACATGCAAACTAAGTATTTAAAAATTTTGCTTTAATGAAGCCAGTTTATTACATAACACTTTGTATAATATCTCCATCACATCTTTGAATTTGGATGAAAAGAAAAACTGGAGAGTTCATTACAACTTTTTGTCTCAATCATGCATGATGCCCTCATAAGTTTTAAATAGATTCTCAAGAACTCCTTGATTTAAAACCATCAATTTCAACCACCTAAGTTATGAAAGCCTTAAACCTCAAACTCTTCCATTTACAAGTTCTAGAAACAGGATTATTTGACCACTTCAGCCATCTGGAGAAGACAATTTCTGATAATTATTTATAGGTTTCCCACTAGGCAACACATTTGGAATTGAGCCCTGATGATACAAAGTAAACAAAATAATATAGCTCCCTGAAAGCTCATTGCTAGATGGAAAAAATACAAAGCTTTGTGTTATATGGAAAATAAGTAAAAAATTTAAAAATTACATATTGTAGTAAGCAAATTAAAAAAAAAAACAAATAAACTAACTGGATGTCAATAGAGAAGGAAGAAAAAGAGGATGGAGATGGGAACTTCTGTCAATAGAACAGTCTAGAAGAGTCCCAGTAAAAAACATGATTTTCTGGCTGTGACTTCAAAGACAAAAATTAATACATCTATAACAAGGGTGGCAAGAAAAGTGCACTCCAGGCATTGCAAACAACCTGTGCAAAAGGCCTACAGTAGCAAAGAACTGGGCTTAGGAAAGGAACTGAAAATCTGTGAGCTTACATCTGCTTGGGCTGCAAAGGAGAAAGTTCCAAGAAAAGACCTTGTAGACATCAAAAGGACAAAACCATGAAGGAATTTTTGGTGTACAGTATGTCTTAATTGCAATAGGAAAAAAACCTAAAAAGTTTTAAACAGTAAATTTGAATTTGTATTGAACTATAATTGGGTAACTCTGCTAATGGAGAAATAATGGAAGGAGGTAAGAATGAAAAGGTGGGGACCAACTGATTCTTTTATGGATCCAAGAAAAAGGTGTTGCTGCTTGATACAAAGTATTTTGATAATAAAAATACTGCTGAAGAATTTGATACTAGAATAAACTAAACAAAAAGAATAAAAAATGACTTAATCACCCAATCTGTGACTCAAGCAATTGATTGAATGTCTGTGCAAAATGCTGAGATTGGAAAGTCAGGCAAGAAGGGATTAGAAGAAAGGACAGTAAGAGGTTAGTCTCAAAGTCTGAATTTCTCTAAGAAATCAAAGTCTTTAAGATTAGTCTGGGACACAGAAAAGGGCTCGAGATGTATACATTTTGGAGACATCACATAAAGAATATAAAGCCAAATGTGTTGATGAAGGCTTTAATCTGTTTTTACTCACCATTACTGGGCTTATCTAAAAATTGTTATTGTTTACTGTTTTACTTAGAACTCAGTAGGACTTTTTTCCCAACTTATCTCGGCCTTGGGTTAAGGATAAGGTTGGAATCTGACACAGGCTTTTGTTAATTCTGACCTGAGAATTCACTATCTAATACATTTCCTGTACCTAGAACCAACACCTAAAGCCTAAACTCTTATATTTGTGTTTTCCAACCTTTTTTCATTATAACCTTCTTTAGGGGACTTTATGGATGGATGATTTATATTAATTTTCTACCGGGACATTTTATTACCATAGACAGACTGACTATAAGCTTTGTGATATATATCTATCTCAGCTTTCACATTAAAAAATAACAACAACAACAACAACAACAACAACAATAACAAATAGAAAGCTTACTTACTTTTTTCAAATCAGGGTCAAAAATGACTAAATAAAATTTTCTAGTAAAAATTAAAAGCTAATAACAATTTATATTACCTGAGTAGCTTTTAATATAATTCATTGACTCAAAAAATTGCATAGAATTATATGTGCCAATTAGAAATATGTATATAAATATACAATAATAGCAGTGTAATCAATTTTTTAAATTAATGAATCAAAACTTTTTTCCACCAAAGTAAACAACAGAAAATCAAATTAACTGCTTAAAATTGCTTTTACAACTTAACTTTCAACTTTTGCTTATTATTCGAAAATAACTTTTAACTGTTCAAAAGTCAGTCATCCGGGTATTGTGGATTTTTAAAAATCTTGTTAGTACTTAACATAATTAAATCTAGGTTGACTAAGGCTGTAGAAATAATGAAATATAAACAAGTTTTACTCCCCAAAGCCAAATACATATAAAAACATTAAAGAATGAACATAAACCACCAGATCCACAGGGCAGCCAATGACAGTCAATAGGCCTGTGTTGGGTATTTCTGTTGATATGACTTCTAGATTCAGCAAAAGACCAAGTTGAAGCCCACTGATTGTCACCATCTATTCATCATAATTTTGTTACATTAATTTTGCACACATTCTGTACATCTTTCAAGAATTCAATGTCAACACTTCTTGTTTGATACCCAAGAAAATCACAAGAGAAACTTAATAGTAAGAAGTTAAATGTTATAGGATAGGGTTAAACTTTATAGGGACACAAATGATTATAAAAAGTTTTGTTTTTTCCTTTTCCTCCTCTGAGAATCAACTTTCATTCTCTGGGTGCTATTGTTCTCACTAAGAACGTATGCTTTACATCAGCCCAGACCTAAGAGAGTAACATTGTCCAGGTTACCAGCTCTATTGCTGCAGACTGAATCCCTCTATAGATTTCCAGGATGATGACATCTCATGCATCTGAGTTCTAAAGACTTAATCATCCTTTAATATTAAGTAGTATTCACAATAAATAAATATATAAATTGATAATTGAGTCCTAAATTCAAATCTTAAATTTTCAAAAATTCTAGTGTATTTAGAAATGATCATAAAATACTGAAACATTTTCTTTTAATGCTACATTGCTTTAATTCTATATTTTGTATAATTCTACAAAGGCGTCAATGGAAGATGATTCAAGAAAACATAAATGAGTATTTGGGAAAAAATAGTTAATGACTGGCACAGTTTTAAAATATATGCTTGTACTCATTTCTATTTTGGGATTCCTTGACCTTATTCTTTAACATGTCAGCATGTTCTTTACAATCACAGTGATCCACAGATACTCTAGCCCAGAGATTCCTAAGAGCCTATGAATTATTTCACAAAAGTAGGTTAAACTCAATCCAAAACCTAATAGGAAATTAATATCTAAATAAAACTACTGATTAGAGAATGCTCTTCCGTGTATAATGTTGCAATGTAAAGGGGGGAAAATGGCAATTAGTTAACAATCATTACATCTGCTTTCTCTATTCAATCTCAGGAAAATTCATTGCCTGTAATGCATTTTTAAATGCAAACATGAGAGCATTATCTTTGAATAATCTCAATTATTTAAGTACAGAAAAAAAGTTGTGTGGCTAAAAATATCAAGATTTTTTTCCCCCAGGAAATAATATTTGCAAGTAATCTTCAAAAATCCCAGCTGGAAGTGAAAGAGTCTTATTATCAAATTTAGTAAAGTACAGAGCAAAGCACAAGTGGCAATTTGCTGATCACATGAAGAGGGATGAATTTGGCAGGGTGAAAGAAGTAAACAGCAGCTCCAGAGCTGTGAGGCTCCCCAGAGTCACATCTACCCTCTCAGGGACCATAATAGGTATATTCTACCTACTAATCATATCTTGAGAAATCTTTGCAGCCTTTAGAATAGTTAATGAATAGTTGTCTAGATCTGCCACTGATTGAAATAGTTTAGGACACAGTTAAATAAGACAGAAAATGTTCTATACAAGTTCAATTTGGCTTCCATTCAGGAACACAAGCTTTCTAAATCTTTCTTTTTTTTTTCTTCTCACTTTGAAGCTTTAGACCTGTAGCCTAATGTTCTGAAAACCTACATTATATTTTGTTAAAAGCAAGAAGGTTTTTTTTTGTATTTGAATGGTCTGTCAGCCTCTTAAATTTCTAATACTTTCTGTCTAGATTATTGTTCCATCTTAGTTTTCAACTCTTCAAATGCAAGATCCATTAAGTTTTAACTTACTCTGAATAGCACCAAGTATAATGCCATTTACAAATAGGTGCTTAAATTGCTCTGGATGATAGAATGATGATGTTGACCTATAGTCTCAGCAAAGAATCAAAATTATTAAAAAGTAGAAGTATGAGCCTGGTTACAGATGGGCTTTTATTTCTAAATATTTTTTTCCTAAAAGATATGTAATTAGTAGAATTGAAAATACTTTAAAATACTTAGCATGGTACTTTTTTTTTTCTTTTTTTTTAATAGCAGGCAGGGCATTCTATCACTGAGCTGCATCCCCAGGCCTATTTATTTATTATTCTTTATTTCCTTACACAGAAAGATAAAAAACAAAAAATTTCCTATAAAATACCAACTGTTTATAATAGTTTTGTCATAATACCAAAACCTTAAAGTACCCCAATGTCATCAATGGGAGAATAAATTTTAAAAATTAGGGTACATTTATATAGTAGGTATTACTCAGCTGTAAAGTGGAGCTACTTATATAAGCAATTTCAATCTCAAAAAAAGTAGATGAATAAAAGACAGTCAGAAACAGAAGACTTTACACTAAACCATCCTATATATTTTAAATCTATAATTTACAAATGTAGAGTTGTAGAAATCAGACGTTATTTGCCTAGGAAAGGAGAGAGATGTTTGCAAAGGACCACAAAAACTTCACCATGAATACAATATTGATATGTTGATTCAGATGGCAGTAATAGTGTGTATGCTTGTCAAAAGTCACAGAACTATATGTTTAAGTCAGTTCTATTTACTGGGTGGATAAATATATGCACATATATATATATATATATATATATATATACATATATACATATATAATGTATATATGTATATATATATAATGTTGCTATGAAATAGATACACTGGATCATATGCTTTTCCTATACACTCTAGAGAAGATATAATATTGTCTTTCAGTATTTAGCATTAGAGAAAAGAAATTTAAGACCAACATGATGTTTTCCTTCCATTGTAGAATGATTTAATTCTGCCTGCATGATTTTAGGATTCTTTATTCTTGAAGTTTGGTACATTTTACAGAATATATCATCATCTCAATATTTTTCTAATTATTTTGTTAACATATAAATACTCTTAGTGTGCTGTGTCCTTCTTTGTGTAAAATATCCTATAAATTATATTTTGCTCATTCCATTAGTTTTGTATTCTTCTTTACAAAATTGTGTATCCTTATAATGATTAGTCATTTTCTAGCTTTTACTTCTACCAACCTCTATGTAGTAACTTTTCTCTATGTTCATTTCTGTCAATTTCTTTTTATTTTCAGATGTTTTACATGATACTTATCTTGCTTTTCAATGTTTCTAATAAAGATTGTAGTCCGATAATTATTTAGTTTTCTTTTTGTTTCATATCATTACATTGTTTTCTGCCAGTTTTTCATATTTCCACCTTATCTTTTTGTTTTATCTCTAATTTATCTCCTATTTATGAATGTTCCCATTTTTAAATCTCTCTAAGATTGCTCTTAATATATTCTTTTCAATAATATCTCTGATTCACAAAAGCAATATATTTCCAAAATTTTATTTTCTGAGATATTTTATTAATAATATTAATTTTCTTTACTTTCTTAAAAGAATTTCTATATTTGACTTGAATATTTACTTTTATTTGCATGACATTGATTTGATCCAGATCTGATATTTCCTAAGAAAAGTGAGTCTAGAGTGTCCTTCACTTTATGGGTGGATGTTGTATTAACTGTAAATTTGGAATTTGTACTATAGGAAAGAATACTCAGTTTATAATCACTTTTTTGTTTTTTTAGTTTCTTAGGGATAGAAGAATGACTGGTATATTGGTGAACTGAGTAGCCTCAATGTGAAATTATTATTTCATACTTTTTATTTGGACTGTGGTCCTCATAAGAATGCAGTCCTCACCTCACCTTATGTTATCACCTTAGAATTTAATTCTTACACACTTAGAGCCAGTTGGAGCCCATTGGCTATGTGTGTTTTGGTTTTACTTGCTTTTTATGGATTTTCAAAAGTTTTCTGTTTAGGTAACTCTAGTTAGAGATTGCATAGCTATTGCCCATTCCTATGTCTCTTCTGCCTCCCAACATCTACAAAGCTATAAGTCTGATAACCTATAAATTCCATAGATCTTACACTTTTTTCTCTTTTTATCTATTCATGATATATGGTTTTGTTCAGGCTGATCTCAATGTCTTCCAGAGGAATACACGGTAACAAGATGTGAAATTACTTGCCAATCTCAGCCACTATGCCTAATCTTACTCTGGTAGACATTCTTCAGTCTATGGCATAGTAAAGTTTCTGATTCTTATTATTTAATCTTTTTCAGATTATTTGGGGGTAGAGAAATTAAGTAAAATACATGACTCTGTTATCCTAACTAAAAGCTCCAAATTCTGACTCTAAAAATTGATTTCAATACTATCTTAAAATAACCAATAAAGGCAATAATGTTGATGTTAGTACTCTAAAAATATGCCTTTGTTACTCTATGACAATGTCTTTCCTCTAGGGAAGGTTTGGCTCTCATTTTTTAGGACGATATTTCCAGAATGTAAATAGCTTTCAGTGACTAAAAGTCAAACATAACAGACAGGAGAAAAGAACAAAGATTAAAGGCAATGCAAATAGCAAGCCCATTGGAGGGAATTTGAAGAATGGAGTTATGAATATTAAGAATAAGCTTAAGTGTTTATTGACATGCTTTTGAAGGATTCTTGTTAATAAGATGAAAGAGAAAAAAAAACCAAACAGATGGTAGATTGAGCAAAGGCAACAGTCGTTATGGAAAAGAGCTGAGAAAGTCAATAAAATCAGGGACAAAGCTTGCCTTCTGAGACAGCTGGAGTGACATGAAGATCACTGATAATGACATGCTCTAGTTTAGTAAGGTAAGGTAAAACATTCTCTTTCAAGTTATTCAGTTGTCACTAGGTTGTTTCATCTCCATTAACGAATGTTTTTGATCCAATGGTATAGATACAAATTCTATTAAAAATTGGAGCAGAACATATGGTTCCCTTTAAATAAAGCTTTTAGTGTTTGTTAAGCAAAAATTTAGAAACTTCAAGGTTCTCTAACAGCAATTAAAGAATTGGAACAAAAATTCAAATCAAACATAAAATCACATAATCTTATTGTTTATCATGTTCCATATAACATTATGGTCAATGATAGGACGCATATGTGACAGTGGTCCTATCAGATCATAATGGAGTTTAAAAATTCCTATTATGGTTTGTATATGAGGTTTTGTTCCCCAAAACCTTATGTATGAGATGATGCAAGAAGGCTTAGAGGTGAGATGATTGGGTTATGAGAATCTTAACCCAATCAGTGAATCCATGTAGGGATTAACTGAGTGGTAACTGTGGCAGAATGTGGCTGGAGGAGGTGGGAATTGGGGATGTGGCTTTGGAGTATTTTGTATCCTGGAGAGTAGAGTCTCTCTGCTTCCTTATCATGATGTGAGTTGCTTCACTTTGCCAAACTCTTCTACCATGATGTTCAGCCTCACCTTAAGCCCCAAGGAAAGGAGCTAGGTGTCTATGGGCTGAGACCTCTGAAACCATGAACTCCCAAATAAATTTTTCCTTCTCTATTTGTTCTTTTCACGTCTTTTGGTCACAACAGTGAAAAAAAGCTGTGTAAATACCCACTAATATTGTAGATGTCAAAACATTATAGCACAGCGGGTGAACATGTGAGCACTCTAAAAGGAGAATAGAGGAGTCTGGTTTTGAAGTTAAAGAAAGAGCATATATAATGAATAAATTCTGGAAGGACTTTGGAGACACTCTAATAATGAAAACAGTTGGAAGTTTAGGCTGCAAACACAAAGAGGGACAATTGTTCTCAAACTTGGAAAGGCAGGAACACAAGTACTCCAAGGTGACAGTTCACACCTGGAAGATTGCGTTGTGTAGGTGAACCCATTTGGCAAAAGGACATGGGAACAGGGGTTAGTTAGTTCAATTCAGAACTCTGGAGCTTCACCTACACTGAAGAGTTGACAAGTAGTATGTAAACAACAATGATAAGAAGGAGCAGAAAGCCATAGCACAAGAGACTAGTCTCCATAATTTAAAAAAAAAGTATTTATTTTAAACAAGTAACTAAATAATGGGTAAGGGCCATTCTTAGTCCATCAGAATGGAAAGTTCAGAATACAAATAATTGTTAAATGATCCTAAAACCTTTCCAAGATTTAAAACCCAAACTAGCTACCAAGAATAATAGCTATGGCAGTAAAACACTGGACAATACAAGATGATGGGGCAAAGTGACTCATAATCCAGATTCCTGCAACAAAAACACAAAGTAAATATCAGATTAAAATAAAGGTGTTTTCAGACATGAAAGGACTCATAAAGCTTAACTCCAGAGATGATTACTTAGAACATACTAAAATGTGTAACCCAGTAAAAATGACGGCAAAAACCCCAATACAGAAAGGGAGTAGAAATAGGAAAGATGTGACCAGGCTAACAAACATGCATTGACTGTGATGAGATGGTGATCAAGACAAGCAGAAAAATGAAAAGACCTTAGGGGGGAAAACTGACAAAAAATCAGATGGGTAAAGAATTTGAAAAGTAGAGGCCATGAATAATGTTAAATTGGGGGGACAGCAATTAAAAATTCAATTAAATATTTTTAAATACACAATAAAGTCAGTGAGCTGTGTTCTGGCACAAACAGTATCTCCACAATTCTAGTAAGACATAATTTAAGGACTTTATCAAGATACAAGGCACAATATGGTTCATTAAGGTTTTCAAGATAAGGTAACATTATCAACCTTCAGAATACATGCGTGACAAAAATTAAGTATAAAAAGAAAGATACCTCAATAGGAAGTTTCTGGAAATAAATTGCAACCCAACCTTCAAACCCAGAAATCTTCCCATAAATGTGCAGGAAGAAATCACTTTTACTATTGAATAAACATGAAACCAGAATGTGTTATACATCACAGGCAATCTGCTAAAGGATTTTTGCAGAGACAGAAATCTCACCCTTTCATCTAGCCGAGCAGGCACACCCCATTACACACATGTCTTCAAGATAAATAATAACTAGTCCTCAAGAAGAACTGACAGCACCATTTGTCACGCCTACTTTGCCTTAACTCATGTCTTCTTGGCAGGACACAGTTCTGCAACAAGAAGCAGGAGGCCCACTGAAGTTAGGCTCCTACCCTCCAAAGAAAGTAGAAGATAGAGGAACTATTTTCTGTGATGATTACATCACCAAAGATGACTCCCAGGTCCTTAAGAAAGACATTCTGAAATCAAAAAGCTGACCAAAGAGCTTTCTAATCCTCCTAAGGAATTATATGCATTTCAATGACAGATGAATTGCAAGTTTTCCAAAGTAAATGCTCTGAATAAAAGAAAGGACAGGGGGAATTAGCCTCTTATTTTTAATATGTATTTTTCCTTTCAGGAGATAATTGTGTTAATGCTCTCTTTACTTTCTATAAAGTGCCCTCAGAGACACTGCTTTGTGAGGAAGGAAACAGAAAATCAAGGTGTTTCGACATTATCTTAAGGATAGATAAGCTAAAAATCTTATTTTAAATTTAAAAATATTGGAAATTAGAAGAAAATATTATGTACATAAGCTAAGTTCTCATTTTCAATAGCTAATGGCCAAATAAATTAATAACACCAGAACTCACAGGTAGAGATACTTTGGGAGCTACAATTAAAACAGCTAAAAGAACTACATATGATTGGTTTAGAAAGCAAGACCTGAGAGAAGACTGTTCTTTTTGCCTTTTTTTGTTTGTTTGTTTTAGTCTTATGAAAAATAAAAGACATATGGTACATTTCTTAGTGATCCAACAAAGTTATATTAAATAGAAAAAAAGGAAAAATGGACAATTGACAATAATTCATAATTCAATGATATAACATTATTTTTTATTTGTTCTAATTAGTTATACATAACAGTAGAATGGATTTTGACACATACATAAATTGAGTATAATTTCTCATTCTTCTGGTTGTACATGGTTGAATCATGCCAGTCATGTGACCATATATGTACATAGGGTAATAATGTTCGATTCATACTACTATTCTTCCTACACCCATAACCCCTCCCCTCCCTTCAGTCCCCTCTGCCTAATCTAAAGTACATCTATTCCTCCCTACCCCTCCCCATACCCCAGTTGATTGTGAATTAGCACCCGTGTGTCAGAAAAAACCTTCAGCCTTTGGGTTTTTGGTATTGGCTTATTTTGCTTAGCATGATATTCTCCAGCTCCAACCATTTACTAGAAAATGCCATAATTTTATTCTTCTTTAAGGCTGAGTAATATTTCATTTTGTATATGTACCACATTTACTTTACCCATTCATCTGTTGAAGGGCTTCTAAATTGATTCCACAGTTTAGCTATTGTGAATTGAGCTGCTATAAACATTGATGTGGCTGTGTCACTGTAGTATTCTGATTTTAAGTTCTTTGGGTATAAACTGAGGCGTGGGATAGCTGAGTCAAAGGGTGGTTCCATTCCAAGTTTTCTGAGGAATCTCAGAAAAATGGTTTTCCATAATGGTTGCACCAATTTCCTTTGTATGAGTGTACATTTCCCCCCACATCCTCGTGTAAGGGTGGCCTTAGGCCTGAGCCTAAGCAACTCCATTTTAAAACTCCATTTTGAAACCTTTAGCCTTATCAGTCATGCCTAATGGAGCCCTCCAATCTGGCTCTCAGGCACAAACAAGTCACTTCTCCCCACCCTGATAAACTCAGAGTGAAGTCTCTGGCAGGCTGTCCTTGCCCAATAAGAGGGAAAGGTGAGAAAATCGGGGGTGGGGGTGGGGGTGGAGGGGTTCGGACCAGACCAGATGTTTTAACTCCAGGGTAAATGATGTCACTGAGAGACCCGCTGGCAGCTAAAAAGGATTGAAAGTAGGGTCAAAAGCCCCAAATTTTGGTATAAATAATGGAGCAAATGAACAGACATTCAAAGTAAATGCTCTGATGCACAAAAGCCTGAGAGCCCGATGAGGACCTGGACTGACATTCCAAATCTTCTCATCTGCCTGATCCTCTGCGTGTTTTTTTCTCACCGCTCTCAAACTCTACAGCAGCCTCTTGACTCTGGTGAGAAAAGGAGTTCTCCCTGTGACTGCCTCCCCAGCCAGCAGTCAGCTCCACTCCAGGAGAAGCCTGCCTTGGCTTCTGATCTGATCACCATGGTCTGAGTGAGTGTGCATCTGCTGGACTTAAAGCTTAAGGCTTGAGACTTTTGATCTGACACTTGAACTTAGCATGCAGAGGGAATGTGTTATGAGTCTTTCATGATTAAGTGTATTCTCAGTGCTTAGAATTAATAAGAATTGTTTGCTGTGAATTAATTATGTCTATTGAAGTGCCTAGCATTAAGGCTTGTCATTTCCTTGATTAAGAACCTATATAGTTAAATTGTATTGTTATTTGCTCGAATAAAACATTGAAAAGGGCAGAAGTGCATGGACATTCTTTATCTCTCCCCTCAACTGCAGATGTCACACCTTTTGCCCATCCTGACACCTTGTCAACATTTGTTGTTGCTTGTATTCTTAATAATTGCCATCCTGACTGGAGTGAGATGAAATCTTAAAGTATTTTTGATTTTGCATTTTGCTAGAGATGTTGAACATTTTTTCTTACAAGTGGTGCTGGGAAAACTTGAAATCCATATGTAACAAAATGAAATTGGACCTTTATCTCTCACCCTGCACAAAACTCAACTCAACGTGGATCAAAGACTTAGGCACTAGACAGAAATCCTGTGCCTAACAGAAGAAAAAGTAGGTCCAAGTCTTTACCATGTCGGCTTAGAAACTAACTTTCCAACAAGACTCCTAAAGCACAACTAGTAAAATCAAGAATCAATAAATTGGATGGATTCAAACCAAATACCTCTTAGCAAAGGAAACAATCAACAACATGAAGAGAGAGCCTATAGAATTGGAGAAAATTTTTTCTGCCTGCACCTCAGATAGAGCATTAATTTCCAGAACATATAAAGCACCAAAAAACTCAACACCAAAAAAAAAAAAAAAGTAACCCAATCAATAAATGGGCTAAGGAACTGAACAGGCACTTCACAGAAAAAGAAACATTATTTATAAAAAGCATAGTTATAACAAGTGTGTGTATATATATATATTTTTATGCAAATGATTGTGTGAAGATTGTGTGTGTGTATGTGTGTGTGTGTATCAAAAATATCTAAGGTTAAAGGACTTTTATTTAATCAAAGTATAGGCAAGATAACATAATGATCATCTCCATTCCAAAACCCACAATTTACCAAATCCTCCTATCATACTTTCTTCCAGAATCTGCTTTGTGTTTTAAAACTGGAACTTGTTGGTTTTATTTGGTCTCAGAGATTCTGTGTTTCTGGTACAATGGAAGCTCCTGTGTGAACAGCCCTGTTTTGTAGCTACCAGGAGTGAAGGAATGACAATCCTCCCCCGCTCCCAAGCTGCCACCCCATGTACCTCTTAGTCAAGTAAATCCATCTTGCTTGACGTCTAGGCTGTCTTGAGGCATTAACTTTCTGGGGAGGACCAAGGAGAGAGACCATAATGATCACATTACCTTTTCCCACTGGTTCTTGAGGGACACCATGCTCTCAGCGGGAGTTTCCTACCAAAGCACATTTGCCATAGTTCTGCCCTATAGTTTAAGGATCAGACCTGCTTCTCTTAGTTTTTAAATTTAGGACTTAATAATATATTTAGTCATGTCCAAAAGTGAATTCCTGACGTCCTCTCGAAAACCTCTACCTTAGCCAGGCACAGTGGTGTGGGCCTCTAATCCCAGCAGCTCAGGAGGCTGAGGCAGTGAGATCCTGTCTCTAAATAAAATACAAAACAGGGCTGGGGATGTGGCTCAGTGGTTGAGTGCCCCTGAGTTCAATCCTGGGGTACCCCACTCCAAAAAAAAAAAAAAACTCCACCTTGGTAATTGGCCACTTTTACCTTCTGGCTACTACAACAAAACTTGCAGACATCTTTGACTCCTAAGTTTTTCTCATATTTTACAGCCATTTATCAGCAAGCATCTTCTAGAATCTCATCCCTACTTACCACATATACCACCACTCCTAGACTCAGCTATCAACTCTTTTCTCAGTTATTTTAATAGCCTCTTAAACAGTCCCTAGTTCCTAAATTTCCCTCTAATTTCTCAACACGGCAACTTGAAAAGTTCTATTATGTCAGATCATGTTCTTGTTCCACTCAAAATGCTTGGTTTCATGCAGAATGAAAACTAAAGCCTTACAATGGCTCATTAAACCTCCTTTCTCTGACTCCATCTCTTGCTCTTCTCATCTCAGTCATACTCCCCTCCTTACCACCAGATCTGTGCCTGTGCCTTATTTCAACCATGGAAACATCTCATTTCCTTTCTATTTTCCCTTCAACCATGACTTTATTGATGAGTCTTATCTCAACTAGAATATTTGACCAGAGCCAACCCAGATCCTACCCTCTGGTCCTGCCTACCTCACCTCCTCTGCTTTACTTGCATAGTAATTATCACCAAGGTAGGTGCAACATGATTATACTTGCTTGTGTATGCATTCGCCCTTCATTCCACTGGAAGACGTGCTCTGAAAGAAGAGGGATTTTTATTTATATTTTAACTTACTGCTCGATTCCCAACACTTATGAAAACACTCATTTCAAATTGCTCCTCTTCATAACAGTGTTCCCTGACCACCCCAAATCTAGGCTTGCGTTAGTACTCTCTATCCTGTCTTCTCTCCACAAGTTCTCCCTCTTCAGAGCACATAACCTTGCAAATTGCATTAACATAATGATCCTTGAATAATACCTGCTCCATTAAAGGTTAAACTGAAAGAGGATCACATCTCCCTCTATTTGGGCAACTATAACAAAAGTTCTTTGCTACTTTACAACCAGGATGACTGTTCTCACCTTATCTACTAACACCTTTCTCACTTCCATCTGAAACCTCATCAAAATGGGCTTTATCCAGATCCTACCAACTTTTCACTTAAAATCTCTTGGATTCACTGGGAAAATTGAGACTTTCTCTATAGTTCTCTTTTCTTTCATAGCCTTCTCCAGAATTACCTATAAAGGGGTTTTTTATGGTAATTCAGATGTTTTCTAACATGTATCTCAAAAATTTTCCCAGTCTCCACCCTTTCTTCCAAATCCATGTCCAATTTTCTAGGTATTTGTTTCAGCAACACCTTACTTTTTGGCACCAATTTTCTGTCTTGGCCCATTTGGACTTCTACAACAACAACAAAAATCACAAAGTGGGGAACTCATTTTTTAAACAACAACAGAAATGTACTCCAAATATGTCATGGAGTACTGACATATTTGGTGTCTGGCAATGGCCGGCTTTCAGACCCACAGTTGACACCTTCTGACTGTATCCCCACCTGGTGAAAGGTCAAGGAAGCTCTTTGGGGTCTTTTAATAAGGATGCTGATCCCCTTCATGAAAGCTCTGCTCTCATGACCTAATGACACCCCAACAAAGGCCCTACATCCAAACATCGGATTGTTGATTAGGTTTCCACATGATTGTTAAGAGGACATAAACACTCAGACCATAGCAGACTGTCTGGCTTTGAATAGAGTGTGATGCCATGTCTGGTACATAATAAACACGTAGTGCATATGTGATGAGTGATTAACTGCAAAAATGACACTGAACACTGTATTCCATACTATAGGTCTAAGGAGTCCCTTATTTCTCTTTAAGCTTAAAATTTACTTGTTCAACCTGCTTTCTTAAACTCAAAAGAAACTTAAGTGCATTCTCTATCAACATTTATTCTATTCCCCAGACTGTCTTGTGTCACTTTCTGTGTCACCATTTATTTATTTTTCCAACAATTATTTTTTAACAGCTTTTAACCAGACTGATCTGGGGACCTCCTACATTACAGTCAAGTTCCTATTCTCATGGAGCTTATATTTCTATGGAGACACAGGAAACAAATAAATAAATAAATACATAATGTGATGCCTGAGATGAGTGAGTGTTACAAAGACAGCATAAGGCAGGTACATGAGCAGAGCTTTGTGTGGGTACCTTTACCAAGGCAGTAAGGGAGACCTCTATGTGATGCAGAGAGACCAGCAACTCTGAGAAAGCAAGCCCTGCAGATATGTAGTTTTCTGGATGTGGTTCCAGATCCCAGCTGCTCAGTACTTTATTGTAGATGGTTTATAGCAAAGACCTTCTTCAAAGGACTTCCCTTAGGCATGGAAATCCTAGGAGATTATAGTTACTCATTCTTACCCCCCTTTTGTTGGCACTGGGGATTAAACTGGAGCTACATCCCAATCTTTTCACATTTTTTTAAAATTTTGAGATAGGGTCTCATTAAGTTACTAAAGTGTTGCTAAATTGCTGAGGCTGGCCTCAAACTTGCAATCCTCCTGCCTCAGCCTCCCAAATCACTGGGATTATAGGCATGTGCCACTGCACCCAGCACTGATCCATTCTTTTCCCTCGGTGATGGAAGGCCAATGACTGCATACTGTGACAATTCAAAAGAAGAGCTCTTTTGCTAGATGCCCTTGGTGCTCCAATGGCATGTCTTCCCTCACTGAGGCTTTACCTACTCTTGACTTTTTGGCTCTAGATCTACTTCTGAGAGAACCCAACCTGTGACAGGAGAAGACAGCATTCCAGGAATAGGAAATGGCATATTATAGCCATGAAGAAGGACTATCACTGAGATGATGGCGTCAATGCATGGAGGCTTGGGTGGCTGAAGTATGGGGGAAGTGGTGAATAATGACATCAGACAGGACACCTGGGTGGACCCAGGCTGATCTGTCAGGTCTCCAGCTCTCCCACTGCCTACCCTTCCACTCTGAACTTCAGGACATGGCTCTTAATAGTTCCTCCAACCCTGGTGCCTATATTTTTCAGAGGTTGGATAAACATTTGCAAAATTCATTTTTTCTTTGGAAGATTACCAAGTGGGTGTTTATTGAACCTATTATCTTATTCCCTATTCAGCAAATGCTAGCATTATTTTCCCTGGTATTAAGGAATATCTTCAGTTGCCATTTTTATAATTTAAGGAAAAAATGGCACATTGTAGAACTACAGCAATATACATGGAGTCATGATTAGTTTCAGAGGAAATAGACTAATAGAACGATTTGATAAGATGTAAAAGAAAGTGTGAAAAATCACCTAACTGGCAAGGGCATTCATGTCACATAAATTGTCACAATGTTGAAAACAAATCTTGCACTTTCAAAATTATAAGTTTCTTCTTTTCTCCGTGATTTCACAAAGAACTACTGGATTTTATTATCTCTCTTAATCACTTCAAATTCATGATGTAATAAAGTGAAATATAAATATTTAATTAATTATGTCTATTTTGAGGCTATAAGAATGGATATTGATAATAAATATTTCAGATGAGCTATGCCTATACAAAGTCATAGTTTAAAATGTTTTGGTTAAAAATAATTCCATTACCCATGTACACAGCAATAAAATATTTCCAAGAGCAAGAAAAATTTTTCTGTGGGTGAACTTGTCTGTACTCAGATAGGTAGCCTGCCAAGCATAAAATGAATCATTAAATATTAATAACTATCAATTTCCTGTATAGCTGTCCTGAAAACACTTACCACAGCTCATAAGCTCTTTGCCATTGCCAATGAGTCATGCTTAGCTTCTGGTGTTGGACTGGATCCCTCAACTGAGAATACAGCACTTTTACCTTTAGCAAAGCATTATCCTGGATTTTAAATTGGGTGCTTTTAATAAGGCCTGGGCTTCCTGTGAGGTATTGACCTTTCCATGATACCTTTCATTCATCTGCCATACCCATCCTACACCTATAAGTTGACATATCTTTTTCCAAATAAAATGTTGAATTTCATCATTGTGCATCATTATTAATAGCATACTGCATTAGTTTTCTGTGGCTGCTACAAAACATTACCACAAACTTGGTGGCTGAAAACAACAGAAATTTATTCTCTCGTAGTTTTGGCAGCCAAAAGTACAAAATCAATTCACTCAGTCAAAATCAAGGTGTCAGCAAGATGATGCTCCCTCCAGAGGTTCTAGGGGGAAATCTGTTCTTCGCTTCATCCCTCATCCAGTCTCTGATGGCTGTTGTCACTCCTTGGTTTTTAGCCATGTCTTTCTCCACACAATTTGTACATTTTCTTCTCCTCTGTGTATGTCAAAATGCCCCTGACTCTGTCTCACAAGGATCTATGTGACTACACATAGGGCCCACTGGGATAATACAGAATAGGCCCTCTTGTCAAGATCCTTAACCTAATCACAGCTTTTGCCATGTAGGATAATATCTATTCTTTTGTCATAGAGAGCAGTATTCAATGTTTTGGTGACTAATACATGAGCAAACTTTTGGGACTACCATTTGGCCCACTGCACATATCCATCAACATTTTTTTTAAATATTGCTAGGAATAGAAACCCAGGTCTTGTGCATGCTACGCAAGCACTCTACCAGTGAGCTATACCCCAAGCTCCTAAACTGTTTTAATGGGGAAATATCTTTAAAATTAAGTATTCTAATGATTCTTTAATGATCTGACTCTCTCTTCTTGGGTTCCTCTAGTTTTTACAGAAAAACCTTAATTTCAGACAATCTCAGTCTCCTAGCACAACATGAACTCTGTATAGTAAGAATAAGAAAGAATCCTATGACTGACATCAGCCAAGCCTCCACCTATCTTGGAACTACAATCCTAGGAATGCATTTCCTGCCATTTACCTACTGGACTCATTTCTTTGAAAACAAAGATCTTCCTGTTTCAACCCATTTTCAAGATTCACATCCTGTTTTCCACATAGAACAGATCAGGTGGCCAGTTTCCTCTTCAGATCTAGTAGCACAATTTGCAAGGCTCCATGCAAAATGAAACAGTGGGGTCATTGTTCAAAACTTGCTAAGAATTTCAAGTTGAAGTCATCAAGTCATCAAAGCATAAAACCAAGCACGAGTTTTTCAAAGGCCAGGACCTTGTGAAAAACATGTTTCACATCCACAAAGCCAGTCCTGTTGCATTTTCAGAGCCAGAGTGCCTACATTCCATGTGGATTCCCAAGTGTCACCCTCCTTAACTTGATCTGCAGCAAATGCTATTCTCAGGTACTAGCACTGTTATAACCATCCGCAGAAAATCCACTAACTAGCCCCATGAGAAAATTAACTCAGAGAAGTGTTAGAAAATATGTTGAAAAGTTAAGTGTTCTCAAGTTTGACTTTAGATGTCTCTTTGAAGTAATTGGATACCCAACTAAAACTAATTAAAAAGGAAAAGGTACAAAAATAACAACAAAAAAAGGCACCAAAGAGAAAGAAAAGGGAAATTACTGAGGTTGGAATTAGGCGTGATTGAATCAATGTTCTGATTTCATTGCTCTTCAGCCTCTTTAGTTTTGCCCTACTCTACCTATTTATTAACTCTGTGATCTGACAGTCATAAGAGGCCTTTCGCAGATTGAGGCTTGGTGTCTATAAGCAAAAATGTCCAGAATAAAACCATTTCTTTAAGTAGTTCTCTTTTAAAAGTGAAGGATGATTATTGTCAGAGGTTTCCAGTAAATATTCCCTCGAAGCTCACTGACTTAGGCAGCAGCAGTTGCCCATTCCTGAACTAATATCTTATGGCCAGAAAAGTTCTGTATGGATAGGCATAAGCCTGACTCCCCAAACTAGCACAAGGAGAATGAATTTTCCATTATTAGTGATTGGACTGAGGAGACTGAAGGGGAGATGTACCTTAAAAAATAATAAAAAGAAAAAGAAACTAGCAAAAGGACAGTGAGTAGTGGGTATCGGTTGGGCAATAAACCAAGATTTTTCATTTCTAAAACCTTAATTGAATAACTAATACATATTAGTATCTAAACTTTTACTTAGCATTGCTATTGAAATAATGACTAGTTGAAATAATAAAATCTAAGCAGTAGGGAAACCTTAATGTTGCTTAAACTCTAAATGGTTCTTTATATTATGTTGAAATTTTCAATTAGTAACATCAGTGATATTCATTTGCTTCCAAAAGGATATGACAAAATGTAGGTTGTAAACAATAAGGCTAAAGGAGATATATTTCTATACTGTGATTTGTGGGATCATTTACAAAACCTAAGAAAATTGTAAAAATACAGCCTCACTGCCATTGCTTTTCTAAGATAATGCATATAAGCACAGTTTTAAAGTGATATTAATTTTTAGGTGAAGGATTAACTTTTAAAAGAAGAAAGTCTTTATTAAAAGAAATATTACTTAGTGAAAGAATTTCTTTTTTACTGTTTTTCAAAGTATCCTAACATATTCTGTATGAGTCAATATGTGTGGCATCTTGGTAAATATTGAGCAAGACTTCAATTATATGCCTTGAAGAAATGCAGAAGGAGAAAAGTTCACCTGCCTTTTAATCTATAGTTAATTTAAACCCATCTAAATATCAACCTGTTTTAGTCACCATTTTGCCACTGTGACCAAAAGACCTGACAAGAATGATTTTGGAGGAAGAAAAGTTTATTTGGTGCTCAGAGCTTCAGAGGTCTCAGTCCATAGGTGGCTGACTTCATTGCTCTGAGCCCAAAATGAGGTGGAAGAGTGTGGTAGGGAAAAGTAGCTCAGGACATGACCCCAGGAAACAGAGAAACTGAGCTTTTCTCTAACCATGGGTAAAATTTTAACCCCAAAGGCATACCCTCAGTGACCCACCATCCCTAGTCACATCCCATAGTTACCAGTGAGTTTTTAATCCCTGTCAAGGGATTAATGCACTGATTAGGTCAAGATTCTCAAAACTCAATCATTTCACCTCTAAATTTTCTTTGCACTCTCTAACACATGAGCTTTGTGGGGACACCTCAAATCTATACCATAACACAATCAAAAGCATAGTTAAGTCTCAACATATACACATACATGTACCATTCAATTGTTGATTATTCCTACACTTGTATCCATCTTGAAATCTAAGAGATATAAGCCAACTTGTCCATGGTGCAACAATACTTATTTATATCTCAACTAAATACTTCTATTTTCCCTACAAAAGTCCTAGGAAAATTAAACTGTTGTCATGATGAAACATAATTATCATTATGGTCCACATTTTAAATGATTCTATATATGATATAAAACAGAAAAAGCACATATGAATTATAGGAATATATGGGAAAGAAAACAAGGATGCATGTATTTTGCTTGGAAGGATTTACTTTAAAAATTAAGGTAATTGTATGTACTTTAAAAAGTGAAATGATAAGGAATAGCAGATAATGAATAAGTTCTGGTTTCAAAACTAACTAGCATATAATATAATGTAACAGACCTTTAACATAGTTCCTTGTATGAAAATTACATACTGAAACTAATACCATGAAGCAATGAAAGAACATCTCACTACAAACAAAGCCATTTTCTCAATATTTGAGAACAAGGAAGGTTATCCCAAAATAAGTATACAAATAATATATTTGCTCCAGGGGAACTTTATAGTTCAAGAAAATGCCAGTCTTGTACTCTGAGTAAGGTTGTTTGTAATAGTGTTTTCCTTAGATTTAAAAAAAAAAAGAAGTTTCTTGATAAATCAAAGTGTTTAGAAAAATAAGCATTTGTACAGCATATACCTCTTTCCTACTTATTCCAAAAGTTTCTTCATATTTTTTGCATACTTTCCTGTAGAATGTTCTTTCCTGTCATTAAGGCAGTTTGAGAGCCAGTATAGCTATCTTCTGTAGCCCAAGAGTACATACCTGCACCAATAACATTTTTTATTCTGATATGTATAAGGAAAGCATGATGAAGTCAGATTGTATGTTAATTAGAGGCATACAATCTTAAGTTTTTAAACTATGTCATATGATGGGGGATAGCACATGAATCAACTTGATTTTGCTCTAAACACATTTCCCCAAAGATTTTTTTAAAAGATGAGTATGACAAAATAATATGGCCCAGATATGATTATGTACATCTATATATACACACATATATGTAGATAGATACACAAACCACAGCAAAGCAATGAAAGTTTATTTTGCCTAGTGCCTACTCCGAGAGGTTATTCAGGTATATGTCATGGAGCTCTGGACTTCCCTTATGCCTAGAGAATGGGTAGCACATTTTTGTTTTCCACAGCATTTAACTAAGGCCTTGCTGAGACAACCCAGTGGAGGGGCAAGACCTCTGTGTTTACATGTACATAAGACCACTGAATGCCACATATGGGCATCTAGTGTAGATTTCTGTGGCCGATTGTGTGCTTACTTATTTCCTAAGTGAGATCTCTTACTTATAAAATGAGATCAGGGTTTCTTTTTTTTGGGGGGGGTTCTTTTTAGTTAAAAATAATATTAGCATTCATTTTGTGAATTCTAAAAGCCTGGAATATAATCCCCCCCCCTTCCCCACTCACTATTCCCTTACCTTTACTCTATTGATCTTTCAGGGCAGGGTTTCTTGATTGGAATTATTGACCTATTAGGTGATTATTTTGTTGATGCTGTTGGGACCATGCTGTGAATTAGATAAGTTGTCTATTTTCTACCCACAATTTTGAGAAGCTCTGGAAAAAAGTGAACTATTCACAACCTTTTCAGAGGAGAAGAGTGGCTGGTCGTTGAAGAACGATGGAAGATGATGGTTTTGCACAGAATTATCTCATGGATATGTCTAGATACAAAGTATTTTGCACTAAAAACAAGCCTGTTTACCCAGGATTATACATTTTTTTTTGAATTTCATGTAGTTTCTTAGTTACAAATCCCCCTAATGAGTAATAGTGAACTTTCATTGAGCTTGGCAAGTAATGATCAGAATCTTGAGAAAAAAATAAAATAATGTAACATTCCTTTCCCTGCTTATCATGGATGTCATTGGACCTCCTATATTTCCAATTGACTAACACATCAAATATCTATTTTCTCAATTATAAAGTGCAAAAAATATCTCTATCTCTTTTGCAAGATTTACTAAGAATCAATTTATTGGGTAAAGGCATTGGCATTGAATTGTCCTGAAAATTATTTAAGTTTTCAGGATCTAAGATATCTTATAAAAATTAGGTCTCAATCGGCATTATTAACATATTAGATGAATATTTTTTTGTTGTTGGAACCATGCTGTGAATTATATAAGATAGTTTAGCTTCTATTCTGGCAATGCTAGTAGCACCCCACCCCCTCCCCCCTACCTCAGTTATGACAACCAGATGCCTCCAAACTGTGCCTACTATCCACTAGGGGGCAAAATCACCCCTTTGGGAACCACTGATAGAAATCTAAGAGCCCTTCAAATTTAACATTTCATAATTCTGTGATATTAGATAATGGACAACAAGAGAGTACTTTATAAATTGCAATGTGAGATACAAAGTGATGTGTTTATGCATTCAACAGACTTAATTAAACACCTACTAGAGACAAGACAATATAGCCCTTCTAATGAAGGGCTAACAATGATTTGGAAATTATGCCTCTTTTAGGAGAGAAAGTCAGCTATACATATGAAAAATATTTTCAATACTCACAGAGCAATGGAATTTCAGGGCAAGAGAATTAGAATATCACAATAAAGGTAAGTTTTGGAAAGAAAATAAGCAGCTTTGTGGATTGTTTTAAAGCAAAGTAGGCCATTTAAGAAAACTGTGCCACAGATTAGGCTAAGAAAAACTATTACTCTTACTAATGTGGTTTAAACTTTCATTATTACAATCATAAAATTTTAGAGTTTGAAAGGACCTTAGAGATCATCTAACACCATCACCCTCGTTTTACAGATGAGGAAATTGAATCTTTCCTCATCCCTGTACATTCCAAGCAGATGTAACAGAAAAAAAAAAGCAAGAAAAATCTAAATCTAAGTCAACAGCAGAAGCAGGTTGATTGGTTTATACATTAAGTTTTAAAGTGAATAACACAAACCATGACCTTCTGCTAAATCAGGAAAGAACTGCCGATACTATAGACCAGGATACTGCATGCAGGATTAAAATTATGATGCCTAGAAGGGTGCAGAAGATTCTTAGGCTGGAAATTTATTGTGTGGGAAAACTTTCCTGAGCTTTTACTATGGTTTTTGTAAATTTCTGCAGTAAACAGATGTACCTAAAGGCAGTGATTTCCTAATCTCAACCCTCACCCTAACTTTTCTTATAGTGCATGTTATTTAAAGACAAGTAATGATTCACAATTAACTTATCACAATATTTTTGAGATGCCTGGCAACTTCCAGAGCAAGCATTCTAATTCTAATGCCTATAGAAACTGAGCAGCCAATGTTGACGTTTGAAAAAAAGAACAAGTCTGAAGCAACTGTATACAATTCTTACATTATTGCTGGCACTGCACAAGTGGAACCATGGGTCTGAGGGCATTTACATGTTTTTCGGGATGCTGAAGAATTCAATTACAAAGACTCTTAGAAATAATTTTTTTTTTTTTTTTTTACTGGGGATTGAATTTGGGGGCACTTGGCCACTGAGCCACATCCCCAGCCCTATTTTGTATTTATTTAGAGACAGGGTCTCACTGAGTTGCTTAGTGCCTCGACCTTGCTGAGGCTGGCTTTGAACTCATCTCCTGTCTCAACCTCCAGAGCCAAAGGGATTTTAGGCATGTACCACTGCACCTGGCAGAAATACATTTCTTGACTTTAAAGGTACCTGTTAAGGAGATTTAAACATCTGAACATTAATGAGGGGAGCTGAAAATTAGGATAAAGAAGTATTATGTCTATTCCTATAAAAAATTTAAAATATTTTTACTT
This sequence comes from Urocitellus parryii, assembly GCF_045843805.1. Taxonomy (NCBI): domain Eukaryota; kingdom Metazoa; phylum Chordata; class Mammalia; order Rodentia; family Sciuridae; genus Urocitellus; species Urocitellus parryii. Next base: position 235,272,935 of record NC_135531.1, on the reverse strand, counting down.
GAAAAATATATAACATAAAGGATTGTCTTCATAATATGAAAACCTGCAAATATTTTTATCGGAGTAATATTTTTAAACTATTAGACAACAGTTCATATTTTTGGTATTTCTTTTGACTCCTTGGTTCTCCAATCAAGGGACTTAAAAAAATTCTCATTAATTGCATTGAATAATGGTTAACAAAAAGAAAGACAGAGGGTAAATTCTTGAATGTTACAATATTAAATGACTAGAGTATTGAATTCCTATACTTTAATTTGAATATACACATTTTGAAAATTTACAGGGCTGCCAGCAGAAGCAGTTGAAATGGACAGAAGTAGTTTCCATGACAAAGGCAAATCTGCACAAATCCTGCCACATATACTATCATTTATTGGTAGCCCACCACATAAAATGGTAATTCACTGAAGCCTCAGTGGTCCATCTTCCTTTTTTGTGTGCTCCAATGGTACATCATATGGCAAGCTCATTGAGGCAAATGTGACAACATCCTAAACATTCTATTATTAGATAAAGTCCTCTTTAAGTGGAACCCTCAAACCATGAACAGGATTGTAGGACCATTAACCTTAGGTAGCCATTCAAAAATACAGAGGCCTCAGGACAGATGACAGTTTTTATACTCTTTTTATGCAAGAAAAGAAGAGTCTGACCTATAACACTATAGCCAACTCATTAGTTCCACCAAAAAAAAAATTGCTCATTTTTAACACCCATTTTGCTAATTAGCCAGTGAATTCTTTTGCCACTGAGAATCTGTTTTTTAACATTTATTATAAAAATGATATTTTTACTGATAATAGGTGGTAAAGATCATTGAGGTACTTCTATGATGGCCTCTGGGTCTGATTAAAGACCAGTTGATTATCCTTCGGGTGCATATTCTGATTAGTTCAATGAAATGTTCTCAGAGATCAACTCAAAGCAGCTAACACAGACCTTGCAGCACAATACACATGTTGAAGTAATTTAAAGAAAACAGTACACATTCTATGACCCAGAATTCAAGGCCTGGGAATAACCCAAACAAAAACAATGGAGAGAAATAGCATTAGAAAAAAGAGACATTCTTTCTCAGGAGTAGAAAATACTCCTGGGGCTGGTAGGGAAAGGGAAAAGTACGAGAAAGGTTGAAAGAGGAATAAGGCCAATAAATTGGAGATTAGAGACAAAAAAAATTAATCATCTACTCCAAGTGAGAGTCAATAATCAGAAAACACCTATTTTAGCAAACATCTGTTTTGACTCATGGCAGAAAAAGCAGTGTCAGCAGAGCAACCCATTCCTTTCTTGTTAAAATGAACCATATAAATTACTGATGCAAAAATTCCAACAAAGAAGCCTGTTTAAAAAGAAGGAGGAGAAGGAGGAGGGAGGAGGAGGAGGAGGAGGAGGAGGAGGAGGAGGAGGAGGAGGGTGGGGAGGAGGAGGAGAAGAACTGCCCATGTTCACAATAGCCAAGTTGTGGAAGCCACTTATGCATCCATCAACAGATGAATGGATAAAAAATGAGGGGTGTGTACAATGGTACACTACATGGCCTCAAAAAAGGAAATTCTATCATTTATGAAAATATGGATAGAAGTAGAGAATATTATGTGGTAAGTGAAATAAGCCAGAAACAAAAAGATAATTATTAAAATGGTAGATTAGAGTGTAACAGCATTTCTCATCACTCAGCTACTTGTGTCTTAAGCAGGAAAAACATTGGTTCTCCCCAAAGTAGGTAAAAAAGAAATTTCATTAACATTTAATATTGGACAAAGAGCCTCAGAAAAGCAGAAAGTTTGGGTACATTAAGCAAGGGAAATGTACCAAATTAGAGATAAGCTGCTTGCAGGAGCAGTGGAATTAGCACAAAAGGACAGAAAAAGCTAAGAAATACTGACAGGCTTAGGGTGGAAAATCCTGAGACTGGAGGGGCAGCCTGTCCTAGCCAATCCAGAGGCTGTTCAGCTCATTAAACAGGTCCTCAAAAGATGCCCCAATTTTACCAATCATCCACGAGGAGCTGGGCCAGGTGCTGTCTTGTGCTGAGAGCCATAACCAAAATGCCATGCGTCATTCCTACTTGGCTATGGCTCTCAGTGTCTTGGAACAACTTTGCAGTAGCACTGAGATCTGGAAGTTTGTCTTTGGGTCCTCATGATCTTATCTGAGGCTAGCAAAGATTTAACAGAGCCTCAAACACCCAGGAAAAATCATACACTAAGAGCATTTTCCCTGGGGGAATAGAAACTAGGGAGAATCTAGCACCCTTCAATTCTTTGGTTTCAGTAGCTCACGGGGGTTCACAAGGCAGTTACGGCTGGCTAGTCAGATATTTTAAATGGGTAGGCGTGCTAGTGCCCAGTACCCAGTACTCACCCGCTGCTTGGCTCAACCTGTGCCTATATCCCTCCACTCTCTATCCCTCCACTCTCTCAGCATCCCACTGCTTGGCCTCTAGCATACCACTCGCTTGGCACCCAGCTCTCAGTGCTTCTGCTTAGCCCTCACTTTGCAGCCTTCATTTTGCTGTCCACCAATCAGCAAGCCACTCAACACTTGGCCACTGACCCATGGGGGAAAGAAAGGGCAGTATCTGTGTGCAACAGAAGCAGTGAAGGATAAGTTCCCTCAACCCATGAGTGGTACCCTTGGAGTCTCCCAAAGTAGATCAGCATTTACCAGGCTCGAGAGGCATGTTTGTTTTGGGAAGGTATTTTTTCTTACTCTGCTTTTTTTGAGGGTTAGGTTTTGATTAGTATATTTTAATTTTGTTTTGTATTGTATTTTTCACTACTTTACTTCCTTTGTTTACCTTTCTCTTTGCATTTACTTACAGCCAAAATCTACTGTTCTTTCACTCTTTCTTTAAATTTTCATTTCTATATTTTCTCCTACTTCCTCATAACCAACACATCCTATGACATAACAGCATTTGCCATGTTCACCCCCTTGAAATTGCAAACAATTTTATATTATCCTACCTCTGCTTCTTTCCTCTTAATAAGAATAGAATTTTTAAAGCAGCTAGAGGAAAAACAACTGGTCACATTTAGAGGCAAACCAAATGATTTTTCAACTCAGACCCTAAAAGCTAGAAGGTCTTAAAATAATATATACTAAGCTCTGAAAGGAAAACAAAAATTCTCATAGAATGGCTTTAAAAATAAAAGATTCAACAATATACTATCTTCAAGAGACTTGCCTCATAGGCAAAGATATCCACACACTAAAAGTGAAAGGATGGGGAAAAATATATCATTCACATGGCTCTTGCAAATAAGCAAGAGTTTCTATTCTCATATCATATTAAGTAAACTTTAAACCAAAGTAAGAAGAAACAGAGAAAAACATTACATACTCCTCAAGGGAATCATGAAACAAGAAATAACAGTTATAAATATTTGTGCCCCATATAATGGAGAACCTACCTACATCAAACCCTCTTCAGTATCAAGAATCAAATAGATCACAATGCAATAATACTGGATGACTTTAACACACCTCTCTTAACACTAGATAGGTCATCCAAACAAATACTAAATAAAGAAGCTACAGAACTAGAAAATACAATTAACAATCTACACTTAACAGACATATTTAGAATATTTCATCCAATAATAACTATATATACCTTCTTCTCAGCAGCACATGGAACATTTTCCAAAATAGATCAGATTTTAAGCTACAAAGCAACTCTTAGCAAATACACAAAAAGTAGAGATGATACCCTGCATTCTATCAGATCATAATGGAATGAAATTAGAAATAAATTATTACACAAGCTGTTCTGATACCTAGAGACTAAATAATTTTCTATTGAATGATGAATTGTTAGCAGAAGAAATCAGGGATGAAATTTAAAAATACCTAGAAGTAAATGAGAATAGTGATACAAAAAACCACAAAATTTATGGGACACTATGAAGATAGTTCTAGGAGACCATAATGCTAAGTGAAATTAGCCAACTCAAAAAAAAAAATCAAAAGTTGAATGTTTTAGTTGATATGTGGAAGCTAATTCACAATAAGGGGATGAGGGAAGAAGAGTTGTTCAGTAAATTAGACAAAGGGAAATGAAGAGAAGGGAGGGATAATAGGAATAGAAAAGACAGGGGAATGAATGTAACATAATTTTCCTATGTACATACATGAAAAAATCTAAGTGGATCCCACCATTATGTACATCCACAAGATGGGTCCCAATTAGAATAAGATATAAATATGTATGAATAATTTTATCAAAATATATTCTACTGTCATATTTAACTAAAAAGAATCAACAAACCATAATTATTATATGGTCACATGTAAAATTGAAAAATAATAATCTTGTACCAGAGAACAGAAAGGATGAAGGTATCAGGGAGAAACTCACAAGGGAAAGATGTTGATCAAAGGGTATAAAGTTTCATTTAAGAGCAATAGGCTTTAATGATCTACTGTAGTGCATGGTGACCATAGTTAATAATTCAATGTATATTTCAAAATGGCTGAATAGATTTTTAATGTCTCCCTACAAAAAAATTACAAATTGCTGAGTTGATATATTAATAAGCTCTACTGATTCTTTCTATAATGTATACATAGAAAAAAAATCACATTATGCCTCATAAAAATACATAATTACTTGTCAATTAAAAGTAAGCAAATAGGTTATCTGGGTAAAGGGTATCTGGAAACTGTTTCCTTACAACATTTCTGTAAATTTGGAAAATGTTAAAATTTATATATTATGGTGCCCAGCATGACTTCGGTGGATCCATATTCTTGTTACTAAATTGTAGTCAATGGAGGATGAGGGAAGGTGATGAGCCCTAATCTAGACCAGCCTTTGAAGCTCCCCCATGTCTGCTTCTCCATGTCCTTCTTTTCTCCTGGTGTTAGAAGGTAATGAAACCATGAGGTAGAAGGAGACTGGTTTCTGAGTCCCCTCTTGAAGAGTGACCCAGTTCATCCAGCATACCTTTCAAAACTTTGTATTGAGCAGGAGACAATTTCTTTATTTGAGTAATTACATACTTTGGAATCTTTAGTTACACCAAGATTAGCTTAAGGAAGAAAGAAAAATAAATAAAGGAAAACAACCAGGTATTTGAAAATGATGGAAAGTGATGCTAACATCTAAAATAATGTAAACAAACTTATGAAAAAAGAACAAATTTATGAAAAAAGACAATAAAGCAGTTTGGATTCAGAATTAGGATAACAATGGGATGAATCCAAATGGAATATTGAAGAGACACTTGGCCATTTGAATATAAAGGTTAACAGGGAAAATCAATCTTGGAGATTTAATTATTTAATTATTATTATTGAATGATTTATTTATATGATGATGCTTCATGGTTTAGACTTAATTATGAAGATGATGATGAGATAATGAATAATTATTAAGCAAAGCGATGTCATGGTAGGATTCAACTTTCAGAAAAATTATTTTTATGTATAGTATGAGCAGTCAGACATTGAGACTTGGTCATGCACCATCTTGTGAACATTGAAATAATTCAATGTTCACAAGATAGTGTACTATTGCTGACTAGAAGAAAGGGACAAAACTTTTCCAACTTGAGGTAGCACCCTGCACCAAGGATGCCCAAGGTAAACTGGCTCTCATATTAAAATGTAAGGGAGAAAATCTTCTCCTTTGGTTCTTACATTCCTCAAAAGACTGAACTACCATTGTTGTGAAAAAAGACTTAAGGCAATTCGTCACGTCCCCAAATATTGGAAAGCCTTAGAAGATAAGTGTGGAGGCAGAGATGGGGATAATACACTTAAAATGTGTAATGTATCATTGAAGGAAGGAGGTGTTTCTAAGAATGAGGGGGGTGCTATGAATAATATACTGAGATAAAAATACAAGCCAAATTTTTCCTGGCAAATGTATGATCATTCTACCTCTATGACTCTCCTTTATCCTACCAGGTGGTATGTTTTTATGAAAATCAAACTCAGAAAATGATTGTGCCAATACTTCTCATAGTTTTGTAAAATTAGGGAAGTCTTCACTCTCTGTCCTCAGATATTACAATGAGGTTTTTGCACAGGTCTTCACTATTTAGTTACAGGGGAAAAAAAGTTTCTCAAGCTCTGCCTCTCAATAAAAAACCCCAAAGCAAAATTTACTATGTTCTTGCACAAATAGAGAATGAAATTACAAAACACTTTTTTTTTTTTTTTTTTTGGTACCGTAGATTGAACTCAGGGGCACTCTACCACTGAGCCATTATATTTTGCATTAAATAGAATACAAAAAGGTCAGCCCTTTTTGTATTATATTTAGAGACAAGGTCTTACTGATTTGCTTAGTGCCTTGCTTTTGCTGAGGCTGGCTTTGAACCCATAATCCTCCTGCCTCAGCCTCCCGAGTTGCTGGGATTACAGGTGTGCACCACTGTGCCCAGCTCAAAAAAACTTTTTTTGATTTTAGGATATAATCTCACAATTATCTACAGTTTTCATATTTAAAAAATGTCAATTCAATTATTTTAACTAACAATTTTTTTTAAACCACCAGACATTTTGAGGTTACCAATTATTTTTCATAAGACATATAAACAACACTGAAATCTTCACGTTTCTTCAGACACTTCTGTATATAAATGTTCCCAAAGATTACTTCATTAACAAAAACACAGAAGTTAATGATTCATCTTCACACTCTCCACAATGAATAGTAGAGTATGACTTTCATGATGTCATCACTATGCTCCTTTATGAAAACTATTTTTGTGACGGCTAGTCTGAATCTATGGCAAGATAGGAAACATTTGTACCTTTTTGTTATGAGACATTTGGTTTCACCAGCAAATAAGAGGTTGAATTTTAAGGAAAAGCAGGCCCCTATAACATAAAACTTCCAATATGAAGTATACTAGGAGAGAATTTCAGCAAATGGCATATAATGTAATATTTTGGATAACACTCTGAGATGAAAACAAAGATATTTTGATGTCAATGAATTTTTCTAGTCAAGTATAACAATAGAGTTTTCCATGAAATTTCAAAATGGACTGGCTGAACTTGAAGATGGGCTACAAGTTTAGGAGATAAATGTATTTTGTTCATGTAAGAATGGCATAGCTACATGCAATAAGCGTTATTTATTTCATCAATGATACAATATATTTGTATTCTCTGTGGTTACAATATTTGAAAGGTTTACGTAGTTATGTTTCTTTTATAGGGTGAATTCCTGATGATGATAATTCAAACACCAAGTCACTACCTTTACCTTGTATACATATATATAATATGAAAATTTTAACAAGTATTTTTAACTTACAAACATAAAAGCCATGAACCACAATCTACAATAACTGTGTTTTAAGATCATGTCAGCAAATATTCCCCATTTTAGCCAATTTCTATGTTTAAAAAGAACGAAAGTAAACCACAGCCTCAAGTTATCATGTTGTAATATGTAGAAAACTTTAAGGTCATTGATTTTCTCAGATGCTTTCCCTTAATTTGCAAAGTATCAATAAAATTCAGAGATGGCCACTGGTTTCCAGAGTATGGAAAGGCTACCTTGGGATTTCAACTAGCACTGGGAGACCTACTCTGAAATCGAAGCTGAATTGTGGAGTCTGGAGTCCTGTTCTTTTCCTTTTGCTATAGAAACCTTTAACAACACGGAACTACCTAATGGGGTATTGTTTTTGTAACTAGGGTAACAGGGCTCTGTTTCTGTAACTGGGGTGACTGGGCTAACTGTGATTGGTTAGGCTTCCCTCCGCTTGACTGCACTCTCCCGCTTCTGTAACCTGGCTTGCTTGCATTGGCTAGACCCCCTGAACATCCCTTTTGCGGTTTTCAGGTTTATAGGGAGTGCCCTTGCAATTGTTTGGGGCTGATCAGGGGAACAGCTTTATGTTCTGGTCAGCCACCACTGGTGTGCTTCAATAAAGGCTTGATTCGATTATACGTGAGTGGTCTGGAAGTCAGTTTATGAAACCTTGGGACGAAGCTTTAACTATAACAATTGTTTGCTAATCTGTGGTGCATCAAAACAGCAATACTTCTTTTAAAGCTATGATCACAGCCAAATATGAAGCTTTTGCTTTCCCATTTAATGAGTACTTTTCTGTCATTTCGAAATGAATTTATTTCATCTTAACACCCAAATCACCCTATTTTTAGGTGACTTCCAAAATGCACCCTTCTTCTCAGCCTCTCGAGGCCTCCTACGGTTCCTGGAATTGTTTCCCTCACTCCTACCTTTCACATGGAGCTTTTTCATCTAAGCATCTCCTCCACTTCTTGAAATCTCACTGAGGCAGGATGTACCCATTCTGGGAAGTGTTCTTTATATCTCCAATGAGATTTTGGAGGCAGTTCCTCTGTGCAACCAAAACACCACCATAACACTTTCCAAACTCCAACTTTAGAACAAAATGACATGCTGATATTCTCCATTTCCCCTCAATACTGTCATCGCTGTATTCCATTGTAATGAAAGAAATGTTCTAAGCTGTCATTAAGCAAGAGTTTGCTATTAAGGTGGTGGCTTAGATTTATTCATGGGCTGACTCATCTTTGCACTTTCTGTTAAGTTCTTTGGAGTCATTGAAATAGCTGGCTGGCAGAACCCTTGAAGCTGCTTCATTGTTAAAGACACATTATAAAATGCCTTAAATGTCACTTGTACATTGCATATTTTCAAGGATCTTTTGGTGGGGGGTACTGGGGATTGAACTCAGGGACATTTGACCACTGAACCACATCCCCATCCCTATTTTGTGTTTTATTTAGAGACAGAGTCTCACTGAGTTATTTAGAGCCTGACTTTTGCTGAGGCTGACTTTGAACTCACAATCCCCCTGCCTCTTCTTCCCAAGCTGCTGGGATTATAGGTGTGTGCCTCTGTGCCCAGCAAGGATCTTAATGACTATTCTATAGTCTCTCCAACTTCTAATCTCTCAGGTACATTGATCAGACAGCTTAATGTACATGCCATTTAAGCTCAGTTTAGTTAAGCTGGAACTTCAAAGAAATTAAGCCATTTGGATATAATATCACACATGTTTAGGGTCTGTTTTACTTTGCAAAATATCAAAAGGTTATTACGTTCAGGCTTGAAAATATTTCATGTTTTTCTGATATGTGTTTTCTTCAATGAATAAATCTCATGAGTTTCTCCAAAGCTCAAAGTACTTTCTTCAGCTTTATAATATTAACGAAAGATTGTGAATAAGCAGGGGAAAAAAAGTGAAAAGGCTCAGATTTTAAAGTAAATTTTATTTTAATATGTCTCTTATATGAAGAACTCTATTGAGTATTTACATACCTAACATGTTTTTTTAAAAGGAATTCAGGTTCTTCCACAGAGTGTGGTGAGAAGCAGCACATGTACCCATGCTCCTTTGATGGGTAAACTGAGGCTCAGGGAGCAGCAGCTCTTATTCTACAGTGACCAAGAACCCTTTGTAGTTACCACAGGCCAAGCCCAGCACTGGAGTTCACGGTGACCCTTCCTGAGATCTAGTGGAAATAGCACAGCAGCCTGAAAACAGGGATTTGGACACCTGTCTCATCCACAGCCCATTTCTGCCAGGGCAACAGGGTAGGTGGCAGGAAAGTCAAAGAAAGTGGCTGGAGATACATGATTTGTAGGGGAAAGATGACAAGAGAACAAAGTCTGCTGCAAGAAGAGTTCAGTGGCAACAGACTGTCCCTCATCGTGCTGTACCAAGCACCACCTCCTCTCCCTCATGTGTTTTGTCCAGTGGCAGCAAGCTGGATGAGTGGCATGTGTCCTTTTCAGAGTCCTCAGTTCCACACCCATCTCCACTCGGAGAAGTATTTTATACATAAGGATGCAGAAGGAGTGACTTCATCAGCATTAACTTGCTTAGTTTGCTTATATGACCAGCCTCCCAAGGAACAATGGTTGTTATGTACATGCAAGAAAATAGCTTCCTAGAGATAACACTAACTTGTCCTAGTTCCCAGTAGGCTTAGAGAAAACCAGAGTCTTTCAAGGTCATAGGTATCTGGAATTTCCAGCTCAGGATTGCTCCCATTGTTCCCTTAACTTGGCTAAAATTTGGGGGAATGAAAGAGGCATTTAAGTACATGGTGTTTTACTGTCCTCTTTACTTTAGGGAAGATATATCACCCCAAGATGGCAGATGAGCATGGGTGTGAACTCAGTGATTTCAGGCCAGGGACCACACCGGTCCCACCTGGACAAGGAATAAAGAGCAAAGGAGCACGAGCCCTGGAAATAAATGGTAAGGAAGTGGATAGCTGGCTTCAGTCTACCAGAGCTTGATACTAGGAGAGAGGGTAGAAGGATAGCTGCCCACATTTAGCCAACAGGAATTACACATCACCATTTGGGAAGATGTATTGCTCTTTATAGAAGGCCTATGTATATAACATGAGAAAATCATCTCTCCAATTTTTAAAAGCCCCTGTCCTTTAAAATGCAACTTATTTTCTACATCTAAGACTTACATAAAATATAGAGAACTTGTTGATGTATAATAAAGCAGAGTTAAAAATTATATTGCTGTAAATGCCATTTTGACAAAAAAAAGAAAAAATATTAAGTCATAGAAAAGAAATGCCTTCTGGGAATGACTTTTGGAAATGGAATTGTTAGACCATCTCTAGAAGTGACATTTCCACATTTGATCAATGGGTTAGAGGAGAGGAGATGGAGCAGCGGGCTGTGAAGAGGCTGATTAGAAAATTGAAGGAATTTTTCATCTATAATTGGTGCACTGAGGAGAGAGTATGCCTTACATATGCAATACATATATGAGGGAGCTAAAAGTTAATAGAATACCTGTGTTCCTTAAAATGTATATAATTATAAACACCAGAGAAGAAAAAATACATATACCAGCATCATACAGAAGCAGAAATGGAAAAGCAGAATCTTTGCACTGCCATGAAGATTAAGATAGGCACTAGGCCAGACTGCTCATACTTCAAAGTCATATTCACATTATAATCACTGTCCTGTGGTACCTTTTGTTCCTCACTATTGTATATGCATTCATAACATTAATTCCTTTTTTTAAAATCATTACTGTTTCTAATCTTCTGAAGTCTTCAATATGTTAAAAGTATACACATAGTAAAATACTATATTTCATATGTATCTTATTAAAATTCTATGAAATAATGTTGTTGTTGTGTCGAGCCAGTACCCTATTTATGAACAGGCTTCAGGAAAGAGGAGAGAGAAATTAAATGGCTCTGCTTTTAAGCTGAAGTAAAATTGTGGTCCCCACATGTCTGAGCACTTTGTTCCTCAATACTGTGTAGACAGTATATGAAATGGACAGATGAGTCTTTATTTTACAAAATCTCATCTTAGATGTTTTAAGAGTTTGCTGGTAAATGACAATAGAAAACGATCTTCTGTGCCCAAGCTTGTTGCAGGCTCTTTTTAATCCTATCTTACTTGTCCCGTTGGGTTCTGTCCTTGGCCTGTTAAGTCCAAATTTAACCAGAAACCTGCGAGTCAGTTCAGTGAAATTTCTTTATCCTTGGTATCTGATAAAATTTTTTCTTCCTATTCTTGGTATCTTATCTTTTAGGTTTGTCTTCAGCAAAAATGCACCTATCAAGTCAACTTACCCAGAATCCCCTCTACCCCTGATGTTAATTCTTAGTAATTTTTTTATTCCCTTACCCCACACTCTCCTTGGCTGTCAGACTCCACATAGGGCAGTCATATTGAGAGTTGAGACTGACTTCTCTCCCCTAGTACAAAACCCAATTGCAACACAAGTCTTCTCCCCTTGAATATATTCTATTAAAATTCACAGGAAAGGATGTCTTCTAAAAAATGTGTTATAGTCTACTCAATTTGTTTAAGAGTGAGAGAAAGGAAGTGTTCTAAACTAGATTGTTCATATTTTAAATATACACTCAGGTTATAACTACGGTTACATATGTGCAGTCTATTCAAAACTATCGTACATAGTGAAGAAACTAAGTTCTTGTTTGAAATAAGTAGTCTGTGTTAAAAGTAAGATAATAATTTGTAAACATCTTTTTGTAAAATTTATGTTGTTTTTGAAAACAAAGTCATGAAACAACTTCTACAAGAATATTTTACATCAGAGCAGCAGAATACTTGCTATTTTCAAATATATCCAGAACATTCTCCAGGATAAACTATAGATTAGCTCATAGAAAAAGTCTTAACAAATTGAAGGAGACTGAAACCATATTGAGCATCCTTTCTGACTACAATGATATGAAACTAGAAATCAGTAACATGAGGAATTTTGGAAAATTCACAAATATATGGAAATTAAACAAAATGCTCTGAACAACCAGGGGGCCAAAGCATAAATTAAAGTAAAACATTATAAATACATTGAGATAAATGAAAATGGAAAACAAAATTTATGTGATGCAAGGAAAGTGATTCTAAAAGACAAGTTTATAGCAATAAGTGTAATAAACCTCAAAAAAAGAATAAAAATCTTAAATTCAAAACACTTAACATTATACTTCAAGGAACTAGGAAAATAGGAATAAGCCAAGCCCAATATTAGAAGAAGAAAGGAAATAATAAAGATCAGAGCATATATAAATGAACTAGAAACCAGAAGCAACAGAAAACATGAACAAAACTGAATTGTTTTTTTAAAAAAACATAAAATCAACAAACTATCAGACTAAGAAAAAAAGAGAGAAAACTCAAGTGAATAAAATCAGACATTTAAAAGAAGAGAATTGTTACCACATAAATACAAAGAAATATAAGAGACTACATGAGGAAAAAGGCACCAAAAAATTTGTTAACATAGCAGAAATTGACAAATTCCTAGACACATGCAACCTGCCAAGAATGAATCAGAAAGAAATGGAAAATCTGAGCAAACTAATAATGAATAGAGAACTGAATCAGCAATAAAAAGTTTCCCAGCAAAGAAAGGCCTAGGATTTTGTGATTTCATACCTGAAGTTTACCAAATATTTGAAGAACTCATACCAATATTTCTTGAACTCTTCAAAGAAATTGAAGAAAAATAAATATTCCCAAACATTTTTTCATTGATTTAAGAAAACAAAAAACAAATGATAGTGGAAAGCATTACAATTCTTATTACATATATAAAGCACAATTTTTCATTTCTCTGGTTGTATATAAAGTATGCTGACACCAATTTGTGTGTTCATAGATGTACTTTGGATAATGATGTCATCACATTCCACTATCCTTGCTAAACCCCTGCCCCCTCCTTTCCCCTCCCACCCCTCTGCCCTATCTAGAGTTCCTGGATTCCTCCCATGCTCCCCCTCCCTACTCCACTATGAATCAGCCTCCTGATATCAGAGAAAACATTTGGCATTTGTTTTTTAGGGATTGGATCAGCCAGTAATACCTAGATTTCAAAACCAAAAACGACAAAGGAAAAAAAAAGAAAGAAAACTATAAGCCAATAAATATGCTGATGAAAACAAATTTAAAAAAGAAATTCTAACAAAACAGCAGCCAACTGAATTCAACAGTACACCATAAGGATCATTCACCATGATTATGTGGGATTTACCTCTGGGAAGCAGGGATGGCTCAACATAGGCAAGTTTATAAATGTGGTACACCACATTACTGGCATTTGTAAAAGTTCAACATTCATGTCAACACGACAGACGTTATATCTGAAAAACGTGCAGTTAACATCATACTCAATTGTGGGAAGTTGAAAGCCTTTTCTCTAAGATCACAAATAAGACAGAGATACCCACTTTCATTATTTCTATTTAATATAATACTGGAAGTCCTTATTTAAGAAATTGGGCAATAGAAATAAATGCCTTTAATAGATCAAAACTGGAAGAGAAGTTCAATTGTTCCTCTTTTAGAAGAAGACCCAAGATAGTTTATGTATAGAAAACCCTAAAGACTCCACCAAAAACCTGTTAGATCTAACAAAAAAAAATTATTAATGATGCAGGATATAAAGTCATCATACAAAATCCAGTAGTGTTTCTACATATTAACAATGAGCTTTCAAAAAACAGAATAATCTCATTTAAACTAGCTACGATTTCTTTTAATTCTAGGAATAGAATCCAGGGCCTCATGAATACTAAGGCAAACACTCTAAAACTGAGCGGTATCCAAGCCCTACAAAAATTAATAATAAAATATTTAGGAATAAAATTAACTAAAGAAATAAAATAACTATAAACTGAAAATCATAAAACATCAGTACATGGAAAGATAACCCATCATGAATCAAAAAATTAATATTGACAAAATACCCAAGGTGTCCAAAGTAATTTATAGATTCAATGAATTCATTATATAAATTCAAATGACATTATTTAAAGAAATGGGAAAAGCAACCCTCAAATTCTTATGGAACCAGAAGAAAGCACAAATACCCAAAGCAATATTGAGCAAAAAGAACAAAGCTAGAAGTATCACACTACCTGACTTTAACATATCCCACAAAACTGCAGCAATCAAAACAGCAATGGTTCTGGCAAAAAACAGACATTGATTGACGGAATAGAATAGGGAGCCCCAAAATCAATTCATGCCATTTTCTGTCAATTGGTTTTCAAGAAAGTTGCACAAATCCCAGGTGTGGTAGAGGCACACACCTGTAATCCCAGTGACTCAGGAGGGCGAGGCAGGAGAATTACAAGTTCAAGACCTGGCTCAGCAACTTAGGCTCTTAGCAACTTGGCAAGACCCCATCTCAAAATAAAGAATAAACAAATAAAAGAGCTGCAGGATTCAGCTTAGTGGTAAAGCACCCCTAGGTCAAATTCTCAAGACCCCATCCCTCCAAAAAAAGAAAAAAGAAAGGTTCACAAATACAAAAAGGGAAAAGAAATGTCTTTTTAATAAGTACTGTTGGGAAAACTGGATATCATATAGAAACATTTATTCAAAGTTGATTAAATCTTCAATATAATACCTAAAACTAAAATTACTGGTACACACGTACAAGGCTGCCATGACAGTGGTTGGGGCAACAATTTTTTTATATGACTCCAGAAGCACAGTCAACAAAAGCAAAAGCGGACAAATGAGAATGTATGAAACTAAAACAGAAAGAGAAAGCAAGCTTCTGCAAAGGCAAGGAAACAACAGAGGAAAGAGAAAACCTATAGATAGACAGAAAATATTTGCAAACTATATAACTAACAAGGAGTTTATATACAGAGTATATAAGGAACTCAATTCAACAGTAAGAAAACAGATAATCTGATTTAAAAATGGACAAAGAAGCTCAATTTATATTTCTTCAGATATACAAATGAAACATAACTGTGGAAAAATGCTTAATATACCTAATCATCAGAGAAATGCTTACATTTTTGCAGTGTTTTGACAGAGGTAAGAAGTTTGGACATCAGGATATTCCTAATTACAAGAGGCTGATATATTATAGTCTTTATCCCCCACATGCAGTGTATTCAATGGTATTTTGGGTTTAGTGGACAAAAGGTCTATTTGAAATATGGACTCTTTCTAGATGTTTTCAAATGTAAAACTATATTTAAAGGAGAGATATAAATAAAACAACACCTTTTTTGTTAGGTCACCATAGGGATATTTGTCTTTGGGGAATTTAACTATTAAATCTGATCTCTTGGAGCAGAATATTGTTTCCTGAGTGGTAGGGACATGAGAAGAAAAGGAGGTACCAAACAAAGGCATATATGCCCAAGAGTTCATAAATAAGATCCAATAATCTAACCATTTTTCTTTTATGCATTTTAGTTAATATTATTGTGTATTTATAGGACAAACATATCATACTGCACAAAGATGGAAAAAGTAAAATAACTTATTTATAAATATATGCTTTGAGGGCCTAAGGTTGTAGCTCAGTGGTAGAGTGCTTGCCTAGCACATGTGAGGCACTGAGTTCAATCTTCAGCACCACATAAAAATAAATAAAATTATATATATATATATATATATATATATATATATATATATATATACACACTTTGGCTCATTGATAGGAAGTGCTATCTTTTAAAAGCACTTTTTTTCAGTCAAACTCTTGCAACTAGACATATTTCTATACTTAGTCACTGTGATGGTGGAGGAGGACGAAGAATGGCAAAGTACTCTTTCCTGGCATGTCTGTATCCAGAAGACAGCATAGACTACAGTTCTATATAGAGCTGTTTTATAATGTGCTGACTGCAGTATTTTATTTCTTTGTTTCACAACAATGTAAGAGTTTAGATATTATGGCAATACTGTATGACAAAAAGAGAGAATTAATCAATTTATAGATATATTTTGTTAAAGTTAATGGAAAAGAAGCATTCTGGACAAAGAATTGCTAAATCACCTCTGAACACATGTGGGGGCTTGTTCATTAGATTAGTGTGGAAGGTCAGAAGGAAGTGCAAGGAAAATAAGCACTTGAATTCACATTTGTAATTTGATTACTTCCATTGATGCATGTGCATTTCTCTTTTGACTAATGTATGAAAACACAGTTGAATTGATGGAAACATTTTCTTGCTCATATTTTAATACCATAGATCTAAAAATGAACTCAGAATATTATACTTCTTTTCTTCATTGCCTTAGGTCTTATTTTAAATTGTATATTCAGGGATTGCAAGATATGTATGTCTTGCATTCATTTAATGTATGTCTATCACCATCTTTATTCTTTTGCCAGTTTGTCTTTCCTAAAAATGTTTGTCCCCACAAAAGGAAGGACTATATATTTTTTTTTTCTCTTCACTTGTTAGAGTATGTTGTTGGTTGTCAAAATATGTAGGGTTTGGGGCTGTATGTGAATTAGTAAATATAGCATGAAAAAGCATTAGAATCTCAACCACGTAAAAATGTATGCTCAATTATATTATACACAAAAGACATAAAAGGGCACATCAAGCTGTAAACACTTTATAAGTGATATGGTTTTTGCTTCTTGTATATCTCAAGTTTTCTACAATGCATATATTAACCCTTATGTTTGAGGGAAATGTCATATTTTAATATAAGAGTATATTATCTTTTCTTTATTTAGGATGTGATATAAACAAAAAAAGAAGAAGGAGGAGGAGAAGGAGGAGGAGGAGGAGGAGGAGGAGGAGGAGGAGGAGGAGGAAGAGAATAGAAAAAGAAAATCATGCAAGGGTCACTGTTTCCAGGTTATTCTGAATGACATACCATTATCAAATATAATTACTTCCACTTGCATACCTATTGCTGAAGTTTAAAATGTTCAGGTTCTTACAGCATGTTCTTTTTCAAAATTAATGTAGTTTTCTAGTTAAATAGAGTGAAAGAAACCATTCTGGCACTTAAGAAAGTCAAAACCAAGAAGTATAAAAAGGCTAAAATAAAAACATAGCTGTTACTTGATAACAAAGCAAATTTATATACATTAACATATACTGTAAAATAATATTTTGTTGTACTAGGGTGATAAAACCATATTCAGTTATCAAAACTTAAAAAAAAGTAAATCAAAAACTACTAGAACCTAACTTGATGGAAAACTCAATAGCTTAAATCCCAAACATTACAGGATTCCTTCATTTATTCCTATCCATATGGCTTTCACTGTCCCAGGATATTCTAGTGATACAAAGCAGGCACATGTATTCATGTAAAGGAATAGGTTATGGGAAATAAGAAAGAGTTGAGAGTTGGATGTGAGGGTCTCTGAACTGATATTTCAAACTAAAACTCTCAGGATATTCAACCTTCCCAAAATATTTGGAACATTTTTGTTAATCACCACAGATTTCTAGTCTGAAAAGCAAAACATCATTATATAATTTCACTTTATAAAATGACTCAAGATTGGAAAATCAGAAACTATTGGTGATTTTCTCAGTATCCTGTAAGCAACAATGAATATACTGTCATCCTACTATTTATAAATAATCTGAATTTCAAACAGTAAAATGTAGCATCAAACTTATTATTGGAGGTCCAGGGCAGTTAATAAAAATCTATTTGCCAACATTGTATATGACAAGATCCATTGCATAAGGATTCTACAGATACATAGTTTAAAAGGATAAAACTTAAGAGTTAGATTCTTGATTTTTGTAATAAAGAATCTCCTTTTTTCCTTTACTTTTCAAGTAAACTTAGGTATTATTTTTTAAAGCATCATATTTGCCCTAAAAAATTTAACTTCTATTTTTTTTACCTTCCAAGACTTTGAACATTTCTTTAGTTAATTGTATTAGATGAACAAAAATTCAACACAATGTACCTTTACCTGAAGTTAATTATCTTAGAACTTTAAGTAAGTAATCATATACCATTAAAGTAAGTTATTGTATGGTCTATATGATTTTTGTGAGAATCACCTAATCTGTACTCCTTATGACTAAATAGAACCACCACAAAAAATGCTAATTAAGAGACAGCAACTTCAAGAACTATCAAAAAAAAAGAATTTTCAGCCTCCATATTTGCAAACTTCTCCAGAGCAATATTGTCCATCAAAATTCTCAGCACGTGATCACTTTTTAAGACCCCAAAAGATGCAGAAGTTGCTGAAGAGTCATTAAAAGTGCTTTATCTTTTAAACCTACTTTCCTTTACACACACTAAATCTCTTTGAAATAAATCAAACTCTATTTTCTAAAGTGGCATTTCAACCAACAATGCATTTGACTCTACTTTTTTTCACCCCTTTCTTATTTTGAAAGCTATTAAAGCATTAGAAACTATAATTCCATCAGTACTAAAGTCTGGATCTAAAAGTTTTCTATAACAAAGAAAATTGAGGGAGACAGATAGAGTAAATAACTTGAAATTTGATCACCTGAGCAATACTAAAAAGAAATAGTATGTAGGTCACACACTCATTTAAAATGCTAGCGATTATAGTATTTCTGTGTGAAGAGACACAAGACTCTTAACACTCAATATTTGCAGCTTCAACTCAAACATCAACAATATTTCTCAGACTAATTAGCTACATAAGTGGTGATTGTTCTCCAATTAAAGAAACTTGGTTATTATCACCCAAATTACTCCAAAGGGGCTTTTAAAAATTTGATGTATCAAATAAACTTATGTTTTCTGCAGTTTCAATTTCCTCCTTCTCTGCTGATGAGAGGCAAGGGAGCAATAAGCCTTCAAATTGTGTATTTACTAAAATTACCTTGAACAATACAAATCCGATTGACTTCTGATAATCACTCATTTTATCATGTCCATGCCTTCTGTCAAGGCTCATTTTGATAATGAACAATAGATTTCTTAAATCCAATCATTGAATTTTGATGATGGTATACTAGCACCCGTAGCACTCTTTAAATGCTGAGTTCCAGGATAAATGGTCTTTGCTTGTTTATGCAGCCAGACTTCTATTGATTTTCTTAGACATAACATAAATGTCAGAAAATGAGTATGTAAACTTGAAACCCAGAGTACAGTAATAGAAGGAAGATATTGTTCTGAGCAGAATCATATATCTTAAAATAAGCCATCATTTTTAAAACTTGTTCCCCTTCTCCTACAGGGAAAACCACCTTCATTAATTTTGACCCAACTTCTCTCTCATTTATATCAATAAATCCATGACAAGCTTAAAAACTTTTTCTACCTTTATTGTCTGACAAAGACAACCCACTGTGAGAAATAATGGTGCTCATAAATGAGAGGCAAAGAAGCAATAACAGTTTCATTTACAGATCATTAAACAAGAAACCAGCTCTGAGAAAAGATCTCTACTTAAGGCTCTGGACTAGGCAGGCATATTTCTAAAGGGTAAATTAATGGAAATACCTCGCCATGCCTTCCACAAGAAAATCTGAAGAAAAGCTCCCATTACAAACATAATCATTGACAATGTTCACCAGATACCAAGTTACTGTGTAGCCAGATTATGCTTTGGAAGGGTACTCAAGTATTGTCATTAAATAATAAAACATCTGTTAAAATCATTATAGGTGGATCATTTCCTTGAATATCTCATTTTCTGATGCCGAAAAATATGCATGAGTGTGTGCTCACACCTGCATGCACACTTCCTAAAGAAACTGGTTACAGAAATAAAAAGGGAGAGTTCTCAAAATATGTGCCTACTCTTTCTGATGCCAAATTCAAATAAATTATGTTTTTATAAACTAATTCAGAAACATAGCCAAGTCTATCAATGATTTTCACTGTCTTATTTCTTCCATAGCCTTCTTGCTTAGGAGATATCCCTACCCAGATTGTCATAATTCTGTCTATTTTTCTTTATTTTTCCCCCTAAATCCCATTCTTCATACACTCTTTCCCATTTCAATAAATAACAAATCCATTTTACTAATCACTTGCTATAGACAAATTTTGCCTCTTTCATACTTTAATAGTATATCATATAGTCTATATACTGTACCTGGTGACTTTGGCTGGACATCTTTTGGGGAGATTTATCCATGTTGGCAAGTATCAAAATTTTCTTCCTTTTTATTTCCAAATAGTTTTTCATTATATGTTATCTCCAGTTAGGGATTTTTAAAAATAAAGTTGACAGAAACATTCTTCTGCAAGTCATCTTTTCTCTTAGGTATATATAATCTAGGTGTGAAATGGCTGGTATGACAGTTGTCAATTCCTTATCCCTCAGCTCCAAATCCCAAATCCATTCTTTACTTCCAGGTCTGCAATAATATAGCTGGACCCTGTACGTTTCTTTTCTTTCTTTTTCCTCCTTGGTAACTGGCATGAAGTTTGTAAGTAGAATACACTGGAAAAGGGGGAGCAGTTGTTCTTCCAAGCTCCAGTGTGGGCCTCTCCTCAAAATCCTACTAGGCACAGACTAGGCTTTCGCAGCACCCAGTGGCAGTGGCACCTAACACTTTCTTGTGGACAGCTTTTCCCTGCACTCTCCTGGATAGCTTTAGAGCATAGTTTCAAAACAGGGAAGCTTTCTGGAGATGGTCATCCCCTGGGGATGGACTCTGCAAGCATATTACCATCCCGTGAATAGTGTTATGCTCTTCAGTAGAGTCACCATCTTACCTGGACTGGCAGGGTATGGGGGTCTTTTCTGGGTGCTTTGTCCCGGCCTGACGGTATGGATTATTCTCTGTATCTATTATTCTAGTGTTCCTTAGAATTTTTTCATCTCTTATTAGTTGAACCCTATTAACCCAAACCTTGTTCATACTTCATACTAATATTTTCCTTTAAAATTTTCGTATGAACTCAATCTCCTGATTAAACTGATATAGCTGGGTTACAAAGGAAATACATACTTAGTTTTCATAGCAACTGCAAAACAGTTTTACAAAAACATTGTACAGATGTGTCCACCCATTAGCAATGAAAGAGAGTTCTGGTTGTTCTACCTTCACATCAATACTTGCAGTGGCCGTGTTTTAACATCGTGATAATGAATATAGTAGTCAGCTTGCCATTAACTGTAGTGATTACCTGAAGTAATCAACTTGTAAAGAATAAAGGTTCATTTTGGCTCACAGTTTCAGCCTGAGGTTGGCTGTCTCACTGCTTTTGGGACTGTGGTAAGACATTATGACATCATGTTGGGTAGTCTGTGCTGAAGGAAAATGGTTCATTCACCTCATGGCAGGGAAATGAAAAAGAGAAAGAGAAAGTGGCAAGGGTCCAAATATCACTTTCAGGTGCATTCCTCCAATAATCAGAAAATCACCCAATAGGTCCTCCCCTTAAAATGTCCATCACCTCCCAATAGCATCAACTTGAAGACTGGCCTTAAACACATTAGAGGTCATTTACAACCCAAACCATAGCAGCAGGTGCCTATTAGGGTCTCACTATGGATTTAATTTCATTTCTCATATGACTTATATGCTTGGTGACTATCTTTATTTGTGAAGAGTATCAAAAACTTCTGTCCATTTTTACTTAAGCTGTCTTTGATCATTGAATATCAAGATACCTTGAAATATTCTGGATACAATTTTAAAGCTGTACTATTTACTTCTTTCAATTTGTCATGAACCTTTTTATTTTTATTTATTTTTTATTTTTTTTAAAGAGAGAGAGAATTATATATATATATATATATATATATATATATATATATATATATATAGTTTTTGGCAGACACAACATCTTTGTTTGTATGTGGTGCTGAGGATCGAACCTGGAGAGTGCACTACCACTTGAGCCATATCCCCAGCCCAACCTATTTATTTTTTAAGTATGTCTTCCTATGAGCAGAATTTCTAATTTTCTTGAAGTCTAATGTGCTTTTCTTCTGTGTTTATCAGTGTGTGTGCGTTTTTATCATAATAAACTTTTCCCCATCCTAAGATCATGAGATATTATCCCATAGTTTCTTCTAGAAACTTTATGATTTTAGTTTTTATATATAGGTACAACTCTGTAGTAGTCAGTTTTTCATCATGGTGACAAAATACCTGGAAGAAACTATTTAAAAGGAGGAAAGGTTTATTTTGCCTCACAGTTTCAGAGGTTTTAGTCCATGGTCTGCCTGGTATCATTGTTTCTGGGCCTGTAGTGAGGCAGAATATCATGGTGAAACTTTGTGGCACAGCATACAGGATAGCCTTATGGTGGCCAGAAGCAGAGAGAGAGAATAGGGATCAGGGACAAAGTATACCCTTCCTGGATGTGTTAGCTTTGCATTGTCAAGACCAAAAGCCTGACAAGGACAACTTACAGAGGAAAAGTTATTTTTGGGCTGATGGCTTCAGAGGTTCAGATGGGAAAGCTGTTCAGCTATGACAGACAGAAAGCAGAGAAGGAGAACAAGAAGACAGGGACAAAATATAAACCATGTCCCCAGGGATCTACTTTCTCCAGCCATGCCCCACCTGCCTTCAGTTACCACCCAGTAGTTCAAATTATTAATCCATCAAGTGGGTGATACACTGATGAGGTTATAGCTCTCATAATCTCACCATTTCACCTTTGAACATTGCTACATGTTTCCAATATATGAGCTTTTGTGGTGACACGTCAAACCCAAATCATGACACAAGGCACACCCTATCTCCTACAGTTGTCACCACCTCCGAAAATACTATCAAAGTTTGGATTTATCAATGGATTAATCTACTGATGGAGTAATTTGAATGAACTGCTAGGTGGTAATCATAACAGAGCCCTCATAATTCAATTATTTCTTAAAAGTCCTAAAGTTCCATCTCTGAATATTACTGTATTGGAGACTAAGCCTTCAATAGATGAGCCTTTGAAGGATATTCCAGATCCACACCATAACAGGCCCATCTGTAATAAATACTATGTATGGCATAGAATAGGGGTCATGCTTTACCCATTTTTCCCCTACATGAACAATCAATTTTTCTAGTTTGCTCTCTTTAAACATACACTGAATTGCTACAAAGCTTCTGTCAAAAAACAATCCACTCTGTGTAGATGAATATCATTTACTCTCTGTTGGGGTTTGCTAAAGGTTTGCCCACCTATCCTTATGACAATACAATGCTGTTTTTTTTTTCCCTCTAACCCAATATTTATTTTCCAAAAAAAGTTTTGGCTACTTATGGACCTTTATAATCCTTATGAATTTTATTTTCAGCTTGGTAATTTCTACAAAAATCTTGCTAAAATCATTAATGAGATTTCTTTGAGTCTATACATCAATTTAGAAACCGTGTTAGCTGAACAATATTGAGACTTCAAATTCATGAAGACAGTGTCTCACTCCAATTATTGAGACCTTTTAAAATTTCTCTCATCAATACTTTGAATTTACATTATACAGGTCACAAAAATATTTTATACCATTATATTTTAGATATTTTGTTACTTTTTTAAAAGTACTCTCATTTTTCAATGACTATAGACAAATTTAAAAATGCTGACTTTACTGGTGACTTTATAGCTTGAAAGTTCACTTAATTATTATTTCTAATCTTTTATGCTCCTTAGAATTCTCTCTATATATAATCATGTTACTTGTGAATACAGACAGTGCTGCTTTTAACTTTTTAATGTGTTTTTTATCCAATTATTTCTTCTTGTCCTCTTTTTGCTGACAAGGATTTCAGTAACATTATGAATAAAAGTGGTAAAGCATGTTGTATTCATCATTGGAGGTGATGGAGTAAACAGTTCTCTGTAAATGTTCTTTCTCAGGTTGATAAAGTTGTCTACCATTCCTAGTTTGCTATGAGCTTTTTTGTGAATAAATTGGTGACATATAGCAGATGTCTTTGTATCTTTAAGGAAATCATATAAATTTTCTTCTTTGCTACTATGGTAAATTACAATGCTTGACTTATGAATGTGAACATTAAGCCAGCCTTGCTCTCCTGGAATAATCCTTACATGGACAGGATATGTTATGCTTTACATACAGTGTTGAATTTAATTTTATATAATGTAAAAAATTTGTATGCGTGCATTCATGATGGACTCTGGTCTATCTAGTTTGTTTCCTTTCTTCCTTCTTCCTTTATTAAAAAGTCTATATCTAGTTTTGATATCAAGATAATGTTTCATGAAAAACTTGGGAATTGTCCTTTCTTCCTCTATTTTCTTAAGTTTCATTATGTTGTTCTTAGATCATTTAAAAATATTTGATAGAATCACCAGTGAAGCTATCTGGGCCAGAAGATTTCTTTCTAGAAAGAATTCATTTTTCACATTATTTTCCATTTGCTGCTGATTGTGCTAAATTGTTCAGTGTCAAATCAGCACTATTCTTTCTAAATAAGGCTGGGAAACACATTTCCCAGACCTCTTCCCTGTTATTCAACATTATTTGGCCAAAGATAGGAACATGCATGAGGTGTGGAAGCACAATTGAAGCCTTAGCCATTATTCACAGAATGATTAAGTATGACAGATCCAGGGATGACTGCTTCCCAGAGGCAACGTTCATCCTTACTTTCTGCCTTGCTCATCTTTCCAAATGCTTGCCATGTCAGCAGCTCACTGTCCCATGTATATCACCAGACACAACCCAAGAGAGAGAAGATCCCACAGAGAAGCATCCAGATAAACCTGCTTTTAAACAAGATCACAGTTTCCATGAAGGTAGCAGATTACAGGCCTCTCCACAGGTACCTGGCTGACCCTCCCCAGTGCCAGTCATACAACTTCTCAAAATTTCCCTTTACACGTTCTCTTATATCCCTGCAAATGCTGTAGGTGATTGTGATTTGTTCCTCTGATCTCTTCACTCTCCTCGCCCCCCTTATTGTCCCCTGTCAACTTTCCAGAATTTATATTTTTCTGCTCCTCCAAGCTTTGGTAAATTCTAAGACCTAAGCTAAATATTTTATTCTCTCAATGCAGTGGGTCTAATTTCTGACAGAATTCTGATATAATGATACATTAAAAGTCTATTTTAAAAGTATTTGCTTTCCCATATGCTACTGCATTAAATATTTTTACTCTTCTGTTGATTTGTTGGTTGGTTTTCTGTGGAACCTTCTTACTAGTTTTGATGCTTTCTCTTTTTACCATGGTCATGCTGTTATTATTTTTTCTCATATTATTTTAACAAAAGAATAAGAATCGTGTCAATTCTTATCTCTCCAGTGACTGCAGTGGAAGTACCCCTACTATTTCAGTATAAAGCAGCTTTGAACTCCTTGAGGTATATTTTTCATCATATTGAAATTCACCTTTCTATTCCTAGTTTGTATTGATACTAAACCACTCTTGAATTTTGGAGACATTTGAATTTACCACGCTTGATTTCTATAATTATTCATCAGCAATATGGTGAAGAATATTTGCTTAGGTTTTCCTTTATAAGTAAGCTTACTTTGCACATTTATTCATGACCTTAGTAGCAAACAGCAAAGTTTCTTTCTCATTCAAGACTCATACTGGTCTAACTACATTGGTAGAACTAGTTCCAAAGCTGAAAGTAAGACTTCAGATTCTACCCTATGGGGTGGGGGGGCGGAAACAGAAAAACTAAAAAAGTCATGCAAAATGTTGGCTAGCAATGAGTGGAAAATGCCCACTACTGTCTGAATATTTTTAATGTTACTTTGACATGATTAATTAATATTCATTAATATTCATCCACAACTTCCTAATGCAAAATTCCTTTAGTCTTCTATGCTTTCCTCCTTAAAGGGCTGGATATTTTAGCCCTACAGCCAACTACTCAGTTATGCCACTGAAGAGCTAAAGTCGCCATAGAGTACACATGAGCAGGTGCGACTCTACTCTAACAAAAGTTTATCCACAAAAGTGAGTGGCCAGTCTGTGGGCTAGTTTGCAAACTGCTACCCTAAAATCATCACAGAAAGCATGAAATATTTAATCCTTAATGATTTAAAAGGATTCATCTAACATTATTCAAGTGATAAATCTTGCACTTTTTTGTTAAAATTCTTCCTGTTTAAAGTCTTGGATTTCTGTGTCTGCATTTGCCAGATCTTTATTCGTCCATTACTTTTAGCCTTATCAAATTACTAAGGTTGTGTCATTGTTGTTGCCATGATTCCTTGTAGATAATATGTATTTGGATTTAGTTTTTTTATCAGTATTCAAGCTTTTTTTTACCTATACCAAAAATGCTAAACATTTCAATTATATAATTACATAATTCTTAGAGAAATAGATATTATAAATGTGGAATGTTAATGAGCAGAGGGAAGACACCTGGAATGAGTATCAACAACCAACTTTTACTAGCATTATAATAATATTTTATAACTACTATACTAAACGGCCACTTAGAAATAAATTTAAAAGAAATAAACAGCATGTAAGCAGAGTAACAATTATGTTTTTCCAAGAAAAACAAGAATAATGATTTTATTTCTATTAATAGATGTGTCAAATGTTAAGTGACCTAAAATAGTTCAACTAGTTAACATCTTAGAATGGTAAAAACTAGCTTGTGCTTTTAACAAGGGATGAAAAATGTTCCTCCCATCTTTGCTTACATTAAATATTTTATATAAAATATTTTATTTAAAACTTTCCAAATAATATATACATAACTAATATAACTGGTTTTGTGGGTACCATTATACTCTGGGGCACAGATTTAAATGCCTTCAATAAAAAAAATGGTTTTCACAAACTGAGAGCTAAAATACAGTTATAAATTTCCAATGCACTACTTGTGTCAAAAACATGACTTTCTGGTCTTATGTTTTCTAGTAAAATAGGAGAAATAAAGTTTTCCCTTCTCATGTCACAGTGTTTTACGAAAATTAAAATTACATATATTGTAAATTCACTTACATTTTATGCAAATGTAAGATTTGTTTAACTGTATTCTCAAAAGTCTGCTATTGTTTCTGTTATTCCTTAGGACATTTACTATTATTTTGACAGTTAAGACAATTTCTTCTTTACATCTTAGAAGTCAACATGAAATTAAGATACTCATTTTCTAACCAATGTCACAAATGCTTTATAAAATTTAAATGGTAATCAGAAATGTTGATCAGGACAATCAGTTTGAAAGTTAGAGAAGTTGCCACTTCAATAAATTTTACATAATTTTTGTGAAACAGAAAACATTTACAGTACCATACATTAAATATTATCATCAAAATACCAGAAACTTTATAGAAAGAAAAAACAATCCTAAAATATTTGGAACCTCAAAAGACCCAGAATGCACAATGTGAGCCTGAGAAAATAAAACAAAATTTGAGGAATCACAATACCCAACTTCAAAATATACTACAAAGCTTTAGTGACAAAATTGTCATGATATTGGCATAAAAACATACACATAGAACAATGGAAAACAGAATCCAGAAATTAATCCATATTCATACAGCTAACTGATTTTTGACAAAGGCAAAACCTTTATGGAAAACTGTATGGAGATTCCTCAAATAACTAAAAACAGAGCTACCATTTGACCAGCAATTCCATTACTGATATATCCAAAGGAGATAAAATCATTATAAAAAATATAGCTGCCTTCCTATGTTTATCATAGCACTATTAATAATAACTAAAATATGGAACAAACTTAAGGCCCATCAGTGGATGAATAAATAAAAGAAATGGGTTAATTGTATAACCCATTATTAATATTATTCCGCCATTAAAAAAAAAAGAATGAAATCCTGACATTTGCAGCAACATGTATATAACTGGAGGTCATCAAGTGAGGTAAACCAGACATAGGAAGGCAAATACCACATGTTCTTATTCATTTGTAGAAGCTATACATCAATCTTAGAAAACAAGGGGATGGAATAGTGGTCACTAGAGTCTGGGAAGCAAAAGGGACTAGAGGGGTAGATAGAAGTTTAATAAGAGGCACCAAAACACAGCTGAAGAGAATTAGTTCTGGCTTTTCTATAGCAAGGTAAGGTAACTATTGATGAATACAATCTCTGTTATATTTCAAAATGACCAGAAGAGTACAAATTTTTCACCACATAAAAATGATTAATGACCGAAAAGACAGAAATGCTTATTTCCCTGATTTTATTATTACATATAATATACATATAACAAGTTATCATAGTGTATTCCATAAAGATGTACAATGGTGTCTTAATAAAAATTCCATTTCCAAAGAAAACTTCAAATCAAAAGTGATTATTGAATAATAATAAATTAAACATGTAGTTTCTTTAAAGAAGAAATTCTTTTAATACATTCAAATGTGATCCACTCATTCATTTGCAATGTGTATAAATTTTATATAATGAATTATGCACAGTGAAGTATGTCTTTCCAAAATTGAACAAATATTTAAAAGCTTCATTGAGATTTTATTTGCCATTTTTCTGCTTGCTTTCTCCTTCCTGTTCTTCTATTTTTACTACTTATTAAGTGCCTGATAACATCATGGCAACTTTTAATGAAATCCAAGTAAGTCTCCCCCCTGTGTCACTCCCACCTAAAATACACCCCCACCAAAAGTATTTGCACCTTCTGCACCTTCAAAATTATCTTTTTATGCATTATCATTTGGATGTGAAGTGTCTTCTCTCATCTCATGTGTGAGACAATGCAGGAAGGTCCAGAGGAGAAATGATTGGGTTGTGAGAGTCTTAACCTAATCAGTGAATAAATTCCCTGACAGGGTGTTGTGAGCCAGCCATGGGTTGTGTGTGTGAGCTATGAGCATTTGAGCACATGAGAGGACTGGACTGACACTGCTGCTCCATCTTGACTGTGTGACATATTTGTTTTCCCTAGTTCTGCCTTTAATCCCACTCAGCACCTGAGATGGGTGTGGCTTTCCAAGATGTCAGTCAAATCCACTGCTGCAGGACACCTCCAAGCAACCCACTGAAACTCAATCCCTTGCCTTATTTGGGTTGAACTTTCTCAAATGTCTTTCTCTTCAATAAATAGGATGGTCTCAGGTGTACTCTCTTTTGTCTGCCTTTCTTGCTTCCCTTGTGGGAGCTGGGGCTGAGGAACATCTCTGGACTCCCAAGAAAAAGGTGGTTTCTGTGTCTGTGTGATTATTTAGTGCCAACTCAATTCACCAGAGTGACCCTGACTAATTGAGTCGTGTGTCATGGTAACAGGGATAAACTGAGTGGTAACTTAAGTGGTAGGGTGTAGCTGGAAGATGTGGGAATTGGGAGCGTGGCTTTGGGGTATTCTGTGTCTGGAGAATAGACTCTTTCTGTCTCTGATTTCTGAACACAGGTGAGCTGCTTCCCTTTGTCATACTCTTCTGCCATGATGTTCAGCCTCACCTTGAGCTCCAAGGAATGTAGTCTGCCTTCTATGGACTAAGACCTCTGAAGCCATGAGTCCTAAATAAACCATTCGTCCTCTAGAGTTGTGCCATTTGGGTCATTTAGTCACGGCAACAGAAAAGCTGACTAAAGCACTTTGCCTCTGGCCTTTGCCAGTCATCAGAAAATTCTAGCCCCTTAAGAAGATATCAAAATGAAAAAATTCAATTAATCTACTTCATAATAATAGGTGACAGATGTTTAGACTTTTCTAGAAGGTTTCCATTTGTAACATGGAACCAAGAAATCCCTGGTGAATTTTGTGGCAAATAGAATTCAGGGTGTATGATACTTTGAATAACTGTTTTCAATTGAGATTAAGAATTTTGGGGTGGGGTTTTGAAGATCGACTTGAGAGCATTATTTAAATTATGAGCACTATGTACCTCCTCATGGAGATCTAGCTCACTGCATATTCAGTTAAATTCGGCATTTAATTTCCCATTTTCCTAGTATTCCTGGTGCATTAGTCAGTTTTTTTGTAGCTCTGACTGAGATACCTGACAAGAACAACACTGATAAGGAAAAGTTTATCTGGGTCTCAAAATTTCAGAGGTTTCAGTCCATAGTCAGCTGACTCTACTGCTCTGGGCCTGAGGAGAAGCAGAATGTCATGGTGGAAGGGTGTGACAGAGGAAAGCTTCTCAAGACTCATGGAAGCAGAGGGAGAGAAAGGTGCTGGGAACAAAATATACATCCCAAAGGTTTGGCCTCAGTGACATAAATTCCTCCAGTCACACTTTACCTGCTTACAGTTTCCTCCCAGTACAGAAGTTTCTTCAAATTATTAATCCATCCAATGGATAGATCCACTGATTAGGTTACATATTTTATGATCAGTCATTTCACCTCTGAATATCCCTGCATTGTCATGAGTTGTTTTTTGTTGTTGTTGTTGTTTTTTGAGGATACCTCATATTCAAACTAAAACACCTGGCGGTGGTCATTTATACCCTCCAATAAATTTGCCATGTAATAGCAGAGCTTCATGAGGTAGGTAAAAGTTAAAAAGGGGTTTTATTTCAAAGAACAGGTAGGGACAATCATGTTTGGATCCAGCCCCACACATCTCCCTGCAGTCCTCAGAAAGTATTTTCTATTTAGTGTACATTGTACTGAGGAGTGGCGACGTCTGGAACATTTAGGTCATCTGGGAGCAGTTAGCTGGTTGGGGCAAACAGTATTGCACACCTTAATAGCTCTTAAGGGCATCTTTCTAATACAGTGGAGTATACTAAGCAATGTTCATTATGAGGAGCCTGAGTCATCAAGAAAAAGGTAAATTATACTCAGCATGCTCTGTTTATTGAGAAATGCCCTTCTAAAAGGAAGTAAAAAAAATCACAAAGAAGAGAGAATCTAGCCACAGGAAAAGGTAGAGAGTCACTTTCCTTTGTTTCATTTTACTCAATAATCCCTTCAAGTTTTTCAGGGTAGGATTTGATTTAGGAACAAATCCCTGGTCAACAAAGATTCATCCATATATACAAGTATATAAGTAAACATTTTCTAAGACAGAGATAAACCAACAACACCCTCAATCAGTTGTTAAGGTTATATTATCTCAGAGAACAATTTCCCTTTATCCATCATTAACCAAATTAAAAGAGAGAACAGAGGAAACTGGGGTGTTGATATAAAGGACAAAAAAAGGCCCATATTCTCTGCCCTCTCCACCTCACATTCAGTGTCTGTAATAGGCCAGAACAAGTGTTAGGAACATATCCTAAGTTCAATATAAGTTCATCTCTCTATTTACACACACACACACACATATTTTGGCAGGGGTGTGTACCAGGGATTGAACTCAGGGTTGCTCGACTACTGAACCACATCCCCAGTCCTATTTTGTATTTAATTTAGAGACGGGGTCAATAAATAGGATGGCTTCAGGTGTGCTTTCTTTTATCTGCCTCTCTTGCTTCCCTTGTGGGAGCTGGGGCCAACAGGGTCTCTAAATTAAATTTAGTTTAATGAGACAGGGTCTCACTAAGTTGCTTTGCACCTTGCCATTGCTGAGGCTGACTTTGAACTCATGATCCTCCTGTCTCAGCCTCCTGAGCTGCTGGGATTATAGGCACTCGCCAATGTGCTCTGCTCTCTACTTATATTTTAATCATAATGATTCATAATAACACAATACAGTCCCTTCAGCATTTCTTCATGTCTCTACAGCAATTGGTTGCTTTTTATTACAAATACAGGTCTTCAGACACAGAAAGGAAAATACAGTTTTTCCTACCAAAGACAGCAGGAAATTCTATGCCCATGAGACTACTTCTAAAAATTATCTCTTTAAAAATTTTAACTAAACTTTGAATTCATGTTTTTAGTTTTTAATCCAAATAATAGGATTAATAACTTTCAATAGTAAATATATTTTTATAAAATTATAAAATAAAAGAAAAAGATAAGGAAAGTCAAAAAAGGTTACTTAACAAAACAAAAATAATGCTATCAAAATCTTTAAAGCATCCTTGTATCTCTTATGGAGAAATTAAACATTAGACAAATTTGATATCATAAACTTCAAAAGTCTCATTAAAATTCATGCAAGATTAGAAGCACTAAACAAAGTACAAATCTAATGTATGTGTGATAAGTACAGTATAAAAATAATAATTTTTTAACGTTAAGATTTTTAACTTAAAATCAAACTCACTAAAATCTAAAGTTATCACAGGGTTTTTTTTAAGTTAAAAAGAGCCTATTATTTAACATAAATATAATAGAATATAATAGAAATTCTTTTAAAATTTTTTTTAGTTGTCAATGGACTTTTACTTTATTTATTTATATGTGGTGCTAAGAATCAAACCCATGCCTCACACATGCTACACAAGCACTCTACCACTGACTCACAACCCCAGACCCTATAACAGAAGCTTATTGCATCAAAATTCATTAGTCTGAAAATCTACACAAGAGAAATTAGAGTCTTCATTAAGTCTAACTAAAGATAACATTCCAGGTTGCTTTTTCTTTGTTTCATAGAACTTCTCATAAACCATAGTTCATTGGAAATTTTCCATATTATCAGTTTCTTATTATGCAGTGAGAATATAAAATTGTTCAACAAAGTATACATAATTCATTCCTTGTTATAATATATACAATGTGTGCATATTTTAAAATGTGTATAATATATGAACTGCAAATTCAGCTTTCAATCTCTGTGTAATTGTTTGTTTTAGAGATCACGTTTTCATTATTTTTGCTGTCCTAGACTGCCCCATAGTGAGTTTGTGGATCAGGAAATGTAGGTCTCAGTGGCATATTTCTGGTGGGTGAGATAATATTAATGCTCTTCCACTGTTGTTCCTCAACAACAAGGGCATTCTGGGAATCCCAAACCAGCTAATTTTTTCCCTTCCATGTTCAGAGTTCTTTGGTTGTCCCTTACTTATTTCCAGGATTTATAGGCTGTGTGTAGTGGGATAGAATGGGGAAAAACTGATCCATACCAACTTAAATTTATTTTAGGAGAAAAATTGTATGAATTGTTCTTCCAAATTTTAAATTTTTTCATTGGTGCATATTAATTATAGAGAATAGTTGGTTTCATTGTACACATTCGTACATGCAGATAACTAATATGATTAACTTTATTCCCCAACACCTTCTCTTACCCTTCCTAACCCCCTACCCTGATTTTCCTACACTAATAGTCTCTCTTCTAGATTCACGATGTTCTTTTTTCCCACCTACCTTCCACATATGACAGAAAACATATGGTACTTGTCTTTCTGAGTCTGGCTTATTTTGCTTGACGTGATTGTATCCATTTTCCTAAAAATGACATAATTTTGTTCTTCTTATGGCTGAACATTACTACATTCTGTGTTTTTACACCAAATTGTTTATCCACTTATTTTTGAGATACCTAGGTTGACTCCATAACTTGGCTATTGTGGATTGTGCCACAATAAACATGTTTATGCACATATCTGTAATGTATGCTGACTTTAATTCTTGTGGATAAATACCAAATACCAATGAATGATATGGATGGATCATATGATAGCTCTATTTTGTTTTCTTTATTATATATTTAAATTTTATTTTATTGGTTCTTTTTAATCATATGTTACAGTAGCTATAGAGCTAACCTTGAAACCATTCCACAGATGAATAAAGAAAATATTATATATTTTCATTTTTTTTTTTTTTTTTTAGGTATTGGAGATTGAACCCAGGGCATTATGCATGCAAGGCAAGCACTCTAACAACTGAGCTATATCCCTAGCCCCTTATTTTCAGCTTTCTGAGGGACCATCATACTGCTTTCTATATTGGCTATACTAATTTACATCCCAACCAACAATGTAAAAGTGTTCTTTTCCCCCTACATCCTTGCCAGTATTTGTTGTTATTTGTATTCTTTATGATAGTCATTCAGATTGGGGCATAAGGAATCTCAGTATAGTTTTGATTGGCATTTCCCTGATGCATAAAGATGTGAAACATTTTTTCATATAATTGTTGGCCATTTGTATTCCTTCTTTTGAGAAGTGTCTGTTCAGTTCATATGCCCAGTTATTGAGTGGGTTGTTTTTGTTGCTGTTATTTACATATTTTGGACATTAATCCTCTGTCAGAAGTGCAGTTGGCAAAGATTTTTTTTCCCAATGTGTAGACTGTCTCTTCACTCTGTTGTTTCCTTTGCTGTACAGAAGCTTTTTAATTTGATGCTATCCCATTTTTTTATTTTTGCTATTATTTCCTGAGCTATAGGAGTTGTATTCAGGAAGTTATTGCCTGTACTTAAGAGTTGATGTGTTTTAATTTCTTTTTAAATTACATTCTTCTCTCAGCATTATGGCACTCTCTGTATGAATGATCAAGCAGGAAATTTCTAATATTATCTTTCAAGGCAATCACTTGCTATAGATATTCTAATAATTACAACATTCAAGTAAAAGCCCAACATTTGCAATGGAACTTAAAGTCTCCATAAAATTTATATCTTAATTGAACTAGTTTTCATTGGAGAATTGGTAAAGATAGAAGAAAATAATGCATTCTTCCACAAACATTAGTCTCCGTTCACCACTGAGTTCCCATCCTGTATCACTAGAAAATAGAACTGTGATTAGTTCAAAGCCAGTGCTTAATAGTTGATGTTTTAAAAAATGCATTGATATAAGTCCTTTATGCAATGAATAGAGCAACAATAGAAGAATAGTAGGAAATCTGTTACATAAATATATGGCATATATTCAGTCTTAGAAAAAGTAAACTCTTTGCAGATTATTGAAGGGAATAATTGCAGAACAATGCCTGCCATTGTTATTAAGCATCTACAGGAGCTAGGGTTATAGCTCAGTGACAGAATACTTACCTCATACGTGTGAGGCCCTGGATTCCATTCCCAGTACTACACTCAAAAAAAGTTTTGAAATAAACATTCATACGATTTCATTTTTATTAATGCTTCTCAACTCTTCCAAACAAAAATACCTCTAATAGGTAAATATTATAACCTAGAATCACAGGTAATATTTCACATTTATAATTTACTAGCAATTAAATGTTAATTGTGGATTCCAACATGGCGGCGGGCTCGGAGAGATCGTCTCTGACCTCTTCAGCTGTGCAGGCATAGGGAGTCGTAAACAGCCTAAATCTGTTTGCTCAGGATCACTAAGCAATGCTGAGCTGACGTGGATCTGGGGTGATCAATCTGGACCTCTCAGAACACACACTGAGCCCGGATCGGCTGAATTCAAGCTCCCATTCGCCTGATTCCCGCAGACAAACAGCTGTGACTCAGCACTAATCCATCCTGCTGAAACAACTGGTCAGCCCTTCTGATCCTACGGAGGTAATGGCAACCGAGCCTTCATAGGTGGTGGCCACAGGTTTCAAACGGGGCTTGGGAGAGATAGTAAGGACCCACCCATTGCATTGGTCACCCGGCAAAGGGAAACGAACTGTCGCCATTTGCAAGAGATACCACCATGGCAGAGAACTGACGTCATCAGACTGCGGCGGAGGAGATAACTTCATTGAATCCTGCGGCTACAGGTGTGTAATCCCCTAGCCTTCCCTCTCCACACATCGGGGAAACCTTAAGGGCCCCTCCCAGCTCTCCCGTGAGCGCGGTAGCCAGACCGAGGGAATTAGAGGTGGCGAGGGACCCGCGGCGCGGAACTACCACTCCCACCAGAGCTGACAGCTGAGGTCTCGTGCACCAGCTACCGGGGACGTGGCTACCGGAGGGCAAGTAAAATTTGCTGAGGACTCTCAGCCCTAAGCTCCACAAACTTAGGGTCTGAGGGACAGGCAATCTGGGAGAGTGTGCCCAGTCGTTCATGAAAACAGGGCTCCCGGGAGCAGCAGACCTGGCGTGTACCCAGTATTGTGGTGAGCGGCACCCGTGAGAGGGGCCTGGCTAGAGGAAAAGTGGGGAAGTGACGAGACACAAGAGGAGGCCCTAGGCACTCAGGATTGGAGACTCGCCCAGTCTGGGAGGAGGAGCTGCTGCACAGTGATTGGTTCCCGCGTATTGACAGGAGAAACTTGGCCTGGTGGGCACAGCGCCACCTACTGGAAGAGAAGTTAATCAAACTCTAAGACTGCATTTATTAGTGTTTTGTTTTTTCTTTTTTCTTTTTCTTTTTTGATTTTGATTTGGGGTTTTCTTTCATTTTCATTTTTCTTTCTTGTTTTTTAAATTTTTTTTACAATTTAAAAAAATTTTTTTTCTTCCAATTTTAATTTTAATTTTTGTTTTATTCTTTTTTTATAAATTTTTTTTCTTTTTCTTTTTTTATTTCCTATTTTTTTTCTTCTTTTGTCTTTTCATTTCTTTTCAATTATCTTATCCCCCCTTCCTTGAATTCTACCTGCTTACTCTCATTCTCTTTAGTGACTTCTTCCCTTCCCTTCTAATACCTTTCCTCCCAAGCATCAAATAAATTTATAGGAGTAAACAGTAACTCAGCAGTCAAACAGAACAAGAAGTAACATGAGCAGCTTCAAAAAGCAAGGAAGAAAAGGAGTACAAACAATGCAGGACAGCCTAAATATTCAGGAGGACCTAGAGTCATCGGAAAAATGTTCATATAAAGAACTCAAGGAACACCTTAGACAGATGGAATGGAACCTTAAAGAGGATACGAGACAGCAAATTCAAGCAGCAAAAGAACACATTGAGAATGAGTTACATAAACAGATAAAAGAAGAAGTTAAGCATCTTTATCAGGAGATAGAGATTATAAAAAATAATCAAACAATAATTCTAGAAATGAAGGAAACGATAAACCAAATTAAAAACTCAATTGAGAGTATCACTAACAGAGTGGAGCAAGTAGAAGCCAGAACGTCAGATACTGAAGACAAAATATATCATCTTGAAAAGAGTCTAGCCAACTCAGAAAGGCTGGTAAAAAATCACGAGAAAAACATCCAAGAGTTATGGGATAACATAAAAAAAACCAAATTTACGAGTCATCGGGATAGAAGAAGGTACAGAGATTCAAACCAAGGGAATGAGTAACCTGCTGAATGAAATAATTACAGAAAACTTTCCAGAAATAAAAAAGGAAACAGATATACAAATTGAAGATGCATTCAGGACACCGAGCACACAAAATCACAGTAGACCAACGCCAAGACACATTGTTATGAAGATATCCAATATACAGAACAAAGAGAAAATATTAAAAGCTACAAGAGAAAAGAGACAGATTACATTCAGGGGTAAACCAATAAGATTAACAGCAGATTTTTCATCACAGACACTGAAAGCAAGAAGGTCATGGAACAATGTATTTCAAACACTGAAAGACAATGGATGCCAACCAAGAATTCTGTATCCAGCAAAATTAAGCTTCAGGTACGATAATGAAATAAAAATCTTTCATGATAAACAAAAGTTAAAAGAATTTGCAGCCAGAAAACCAGCATTGCAAAGCATTTTGAGCAAAACACTACACGAGGAAGAAATGAAAAACAATAACCAAAACCACCAGAGGGAAGTGCCTCGGTAAAGACAGAGGGTGAGGGGAAAGATAATCATGGAGAAACAAACTAAATTTTTTAAAAAAAAGGATAAATAATCAAACATGGATGGAAGTACAAACCATATATCAATAGTAACTCTGAATGTTAATGGCTTAAACTCTCCAATAAAGCGACATAGGCTGGTATCATGGATTAAAAAAACAAATCCAACAATATGCTGCCTCCAGGAGACACATCTGATTGGAAAAGACATACACAGGCTGAAGGTGAAAGGATGGGAAAAAATATACCACGCACACGGTCCTCGTAAGCAAGCAGGGGTGGCCATCCTCATATCGAATAAAATCGACTTCAAGACTAAGTTAATCAAAAGGGATAAAGAAGGACACTATATACTGTTAAAAGGAACCATTCACCAACAAGACATAACAATTATCAATATTTCTGCACCAAATAATGGCGCTGCGATATTCATAAAACAAATTCTCCTCAAGTTCAGGAATCAAATAGACGAAAACACAATAATTATGGGTGACTTCAACACACCTCTCTCACCATTGGACAGATCCTCCAAACAAAAGTTGAATAAAGAAACTATAGAACTCAATACCACAATCAATAACCTAGACTTAACTGACATATATAGAATATATCAACCATCATCAAATGGATATACTTTTTTCTCAGCAGCACATGGATCCTTCTCAAAAATAGACCATATATTATGCCATAGGGCAACCCTCAGTAAATATAAAGGGGTGGAGATAATACCATGCATTTTATCTGATCATAATGGAATGAAACTGGAAATCAATGATAAAAGAAGGAAGGAAAAAGCCTGCATCACATGGAAAATGAACAATATGTTACTGAATGATCAATGGGTTACAGAAGACATAAAGGAGGAAATCAAAAAATTCTTAGAGATAAATGAAAATACAGGCACAACATATCGGAATCTATGGGACACAATGAAAGCAGTTTTAAGAGGAAAATTCATCGCCTGGTGGTCATTCCTCAAAAAAAGAAAGAACCAACAAATAAATGAGCTCACACTTCATCTCAAAGCCCTAGAAAAGGAAGAGCAAAACAACAGCAAATGTAGCAGAAGGCAAGAAATAATTAAAATCAGAGCGGAAATCAATGAAATTGAAACCAAAGAAACTATTGAAAAAAATTAACAAAACTAAAAGTTGGTTCTTCAAAAAAATAAATAAGATCGACAGACCTTTAGCCATGCTAACGAAGAGAAGAAGAGAGAAAACTCAAATTACTATCATACGGGATGAAAAAGGCAATATCACAACAGATGCTACAGAAATACAGAAGACAATTAGAAATTATTTTGAAAACCTATATTCCAATAAAATAGAAGATAGTGAAGACATCGATAAATTTCTTAAGTCATATGATTTGCCCAGACTGAGTCAGGAGGATACACACAATTTGAACAGACCAATATCAATGGATGAAATAGAAGAACCAATCAAAAGACTACCAACCAAGAAAAGCCCAGGACCAGATGGGTATACAGCGGAGTTTTACAAAACCTTTAAAGAAGAATTAATACCAATACTTTTCAAGTTATTTCAGGAAATAGAAAAAGAGGGAGCTCTTCCAAATTCATTCTATGAGGCCAACATCACCCTGATTCCGAAACCGGACAAAGACACCTCAAAGAAAGAAAACTACAGACCAATATCTCTAATGAACCTAGATGCAAAAATCCTCAATAAAATTCTGGCAAATCGAATACAAAAATACATCAAAAAAATTGTGCACCATGATCAAGTAGGATTCATCCCTGGGATGCAAGGATGGTTCAATATACGTAAATCAATAAATATTATTCACCACATCAATAGACTTAAAGATAAGAACCATATGATCGTCTCGATAGACGCAGAGAAAGCATTCGACAAAGTACAGCACCCCTTTATGTTCAAAACATTAGAAAAACTAGGGATAACAGGAACTTACCTTGACATTGTAAAAGCTATCTATGCTAAGCCTCAGGCTAGCATCATTCTGAATGGACAAAAGTTAAAGGCATTCCCTCTAAAATCTGGTACAAGACAGGGATGCCCTCTATCACCACTCCTATTCAATATAGTTCTCGAAACACTGGCCAGAGCAATTAGACAGACAAAGGAAATTAAAGGCATAACAATAGGAAAAGAAGAACTTAAATTATCACTATTTGCAGATGACATGATTCTATACCTAGAAGACCCAAAAGGATCTACAAAGAAACTACTAGAACTAATAAATGAATTCAACAAAGTGGCAGGATATAAAATCAACACGCACAAATCAAAGGCATTTCTGTATACCAGGGACAAAACTTCTGAAACGGAAATGAGGAAAAGCACTCCATTCACAATATCCTCAAAAAAATAAAATACTTGGGAATCAACCTAACAAAAGAGGTGAAAGATTTATACAATGAAAACTACAGAACCCTAAAGAGAGAAGTAGAAGAATACCTTAGAAGATGGAAAAATATACCCTGTTCATGGATAGGCCGAACTAACATTATCAAAATGGCGATATTACCAAAAGTTCTCTATAGGTTTAATGCAATGCCAATCAAAATCCCAACGGCATTTCCTGAAGAAATAGATAAAGCAATCATGAAATTCATATGGAAAAATAAAAGACCCAGAATAGCAAAAGCAATTCTAAGCAGGAAGTGTGAATCAGGCGGTATAGCGATACCAGATTTCAAACTATATTACAGAGCAATAGTGACCAAAACAGCATGGTACTGGTACCAAAACAGGCAGGTGGACCAATGGTACAGAATAGAGGACACAGAGACTAATCCACAAAGTTACAACTATCTTATATTTGATAAAGGGGCTAAAAGCATGCAATGGAGGAAGGATAGCATCTTCAACAAATGGTGTTGGGAAAACTGGAAATCCATATGCAACAAAATGAAACTGAATCCCTTTCTCTCGCCATGCACAAAAGTTAACTCAAAATGGATCAAGGAGCTTGATATCAAATCAGAGACTCTTTGCCTGATAGAAGAAAAAGTTGGCTATGATTTACATATTGTGGGGTCGGGCTCCAAATTCCTTAATAGGACACCCATAGCACAAGAGTTAATAACAAGAATCAACAAATGGGACTTACTTAAACTAAAAAGTTTTTTCTCAGCAAGAGAAACAATAAGAGAGGTAAATAGGGAGCCTACATCCTGGGAACAAATTTTTACTCCTCACACTTCAGATAGAGCCCTAATATCCAGAGTATACAAAGAACTCAAAAAATTAGACAATAAGATAGCAAATAACCCAATCAACAAATGGGCCAAGGACCTGAACAGACACTTCTCAGAGGAGGATATACAATCAATCAACAAGTACATGAAAAAATGCTCACCATCTCTAGCAGTCAGAGAAATGCAAATCAAAACCACCCTAAGATACCATCTCACTCCAGTAAGATTGGCAGCCACTATGAAGTCAAACAACAACAAGTGCTGGCGAGGATGTGGAGAAAAGGGTACTCTTGTACATTGCTGGTGGGACTGCAAATTGGTGAGGCCAATTTGGAAAGCAGTTTGGAGATTCCTGGGAAAGCTGGGAATGGAACCACCATTTGACCCTGCTATTGCCCTTCTCGGACTATTCCCTGAAGACCTTAAAAGAGCATGCTACAGGGATGCTGCCACATCGATGTTCATAGCAGCACAATTCACAATAGCTAGACTGTGGAACCAACCCAGATGCCCTTCAATAGATGAATGGATAAAAAAATGTGGCATCTATACACAATGGAGTACTATGCAGCAATAAAAAATGACAAAATCATAGAATTTGCAGGGAAATGGATGGCACTAGAGCAGATTATGCTTAGTGAAGCTAGTCAATCCCTAAAAAACAAATACCAAATGTCTTCTTTGATATAATGAGAGCAACTATGAACAGAGCAGGGAGGAAGAGCAGGAAGAAAAGATTAACATTAAACAGAGACATGAGATGGGAGGGAAAGGGAGAGAAAAGGGAAATTGCATGGAAATGAAGGGAGACCCTCATTGCTATACAATATTACATATAAGAGGTTGTGAGGGGAATGGGAAAATTAACAAGGAGAGAAATGAATTACAATAGATGGGGTAGAGAGAGAAGATGGGAGGGGAGGGGAGGGGGGATAGTAGGGGATAGGAAAAGTAGCAGAATACAACAGTTACTAATTGGGCATTATGTAAAATTGTGGATGTGTAACCGACGTGATTCTGCAATCTGCATTTGGGGTAAAATTGGGAGTTCATAACCCACTTCAATCTAATGTATGAAATATGATATGTCATGAGCTTTGTAATGTTGTGAACAACCAATAAAAAAAAAATAAAAACGTATGCAAAAAAAAATGTTAATTGTGGGATGCTTATAAAAACTCAAATATTTGTTATTGATATTTTAAATGAGAGACTGATTGATTACATGCCAAGGTAATATTTCAGGAAGGAAGGAAATAAAGCCTCATATTGGGAATGTTGATCAGTTAGGATGTTTTTACTTTACCATATATATGAAAATTTAATAAGGTAAGTCAACTTACAGCAACTTAGTTGTAATTGCTGACTTGTTCTTCTTTAATACAATAGTTAAAATGATCTCCTAAACATGTGAGTCCCAAAATAAATTGCCAAATCCAACTCCCATTTTTACTACTTCCTAGCTACTTCCTCAATCTTGGTGAAATTAATTAGGTTCACTAGGCCTCCATTTCCTGGTCTGTAAACTATGTATTAAAAGAGTATCTAAATAGTTGATTTTTGGAAAGGATAAGTGCCCTGTATATAGTAAATTTGAAATTGTCATTATTCTTTTCCCAATGATAAAAAATAAAGTTTATCCACAGA
Organism: Urocitellus parryii; assembly: GCF_045843805.1. Taxonomy (NCBI): domain Eukaryota; kingdom Metazoa; phylum Chordata; class Mammalia; order Rodentia; family Sciuridae; genus Urocitellus; species Urocitellus parryii. The sequence continues at coordinate 235,230,490 of NC_135531.1, read as the reverse complement.
ATATCCACTTTATATCTTGTACTGTTTTAATAAATTAAAAATGTTAATAGAAGATTGGTTTATAATTGGGGTTATACCATGTCTTGTTAATACTTTTACAATTTTTCTAAGTCTTATTCTTAACATGTCCTTTCTCATTTTGTTTTCCAAACATCTTAAAAATAATGCGCAGTGTTACTTTCTTGTTTTATGGTATATTAATACAATCTTGCCTGTCATTTAGGAGGAAACAAAACATATATAATCTAAAAGCAAAATGAAATCCTGATAAATTATATACAATGTTTGGATATATATGACAGACTATTGTCAGAAACTGTATTGTCATAAACAAGTCTTATAAAAAGTGAAAAGTTAAAAAAAAAAAGAAGTTTAGCTGCCACAGATTTTTGAAATGACAACATTCTAAGAAAGATGAGGGGGGAAAGAAAACATATTACCAGTGGAAAGGTACTATCTAAAGAATGCAAAGCAAAGATAAACAAATTATGTAGTAAAGAGCATCTATTATCTTCATAGCCAACAAAATGTATATCCCTTTATTTAAAGCTAACTCCTGTGTCCCTACACTTGCTCACTAAGGGCTTCATTTTTTCATCTTGCTTACCATGCAACATTAAGTGAGGGAACTAGGAATTACAGATGACACTTCTAAAATTCACATGTATAATGGAGACTTATCTTTCTACTATTGCAGATTGAATTTTTTTTAAAAAAAATTGCTTTGTAGAATTTCACTAGTTTCAAGTTTAATATTCTCATTGAAATTATTAAAATGAGTGAAAGATATAACATATTCTCATTTACTTAAAAATTTTATACTATCTTTAATAAAAACAATTTCCTTTTAATATAGAAGGTTTTAATAGTACTGTTTAACTTTTTCCCTTATGATACATATTATGAAATATTTTAACCATATAGAAAGTTACAAAATATAATGAGTATTGTTATGTCCATCACCCAGACTTAAAATATTTAACATTCCCCCACTTTGTAGGATAAATTTTTTGTGTGAAAAACTAGAATGTTACTAGAGAGCCAAAGCCTTACTTTTTGCCCTTTCTCAAACATTTTTCTCTTCCTTTATTCCTATAGGAGATAGCACTCCTAAAATCAGGATATACCTTTACTAATTTTTTATTAATTTTATCTTTGTATACATATAATATACCCATAAATAATATGCAGATTAGCTTTCCATGTTTTAAACTTCACATAAATAATGTAGGACCTATTGTTCAATTTACATTTTATTCAAAATATGAAGATATTTATCTATTCATATGTGTGACTATAATTCATATATTCCTAAATAACATTTTAACTTATGCCATTATGTATCTACCCATTTTCTGCTAAGAGGTATTTAAGTTGTTTTTGTGTTTAAATCATGACATAGGAAACTTCAGTTAATATTCTCAAAGATGTCTGTCCTAGAGAAACCTAGGAGAATTACTTATAAATTAAATCACTAAGTCAAAGAATAATATGCCAGACTTTACATTCTCATATTGCTGAATTCCTCTGCAAAGTAACTATAAAATTTAAAATAATATCATGAAAACCTCCATTCCTCCACATTCTTTGTTGATGATCAGATGCTTGTATGTTTTTGTCAACTTTATGGGTATAAAATTATAACTTTTATTTTAATTATATTTTGATTTACTATTTCTAATACTAGTTAATTTCATAAGTATAATTGTATTGGTTAATTTGCGTTGTCAATTTGTTGAATTAAGAGATGCCAATGATTAAGAGGCTTCTGGGTGTGTCACCGTGGGTGTATCTAGGAATGATTGGCAGGTGGGATAGCAAACTGAAGTGCAGACCCTCCCTAAGCATGGGCAGCACTGTCCAATAGGATGGTGGCTTGGATGAAATACAAGTTGTAAGCACAAAGAAGCAGCAGATGCAAACTCAATTCTTCTTGGAGGGGTTCTTGATGGTTGCTGTGATTGCCTGAGGATATCAGACTCTCACTTCCTCATTTTTCCAAAGCAGATACTGCCAGTGGTTCCCCCAGAGAGTTTCCAGAAGCCTTTGGTATCAGACTAAAGTAGCACCATTGATCTCTCTTGTTCTGAGGCTGGTTCCTCCAGCTTTCTAGCCTGCAGTCCGCAGATGGCCATTGTGGAATATCCACCTTCTGGTCACATAGGCCAATCTAATGAATCCCCTTTTTATAATCATACTTCCTGTTGTTTGTTGTTTCTGTTCCTCTGAAGAACACTGACAATACAATAATTATATATATATATATATATATATATATATATATATATATATATATTTATATTTATATATTTATAAACAGAGACAGGCAACAAACATAATTCAGAAAATCAATTTGTGAGCAAAATAAGAAAAATAAACCATAAAAAAGGCACCAAACAGAAATTATGAAGCTAAAAAACACAATGATTCAAGGAAGAAAAAAAAATTCAACAGAATCTTTAATAACAGACCTGAAGAAGAAAAAAATGAGCAAGGTCAAAGACTAATATTTGATATTCCCAGTTAGAGGAACAAAAAGATTAAAAGAAAAAGAGTGGAGAAAGACTATAGGACTTAGGACACTATACTGAGGAAACCAAGCATGTATTAAAAAAATTTTAGAAATATCAGAGAGAGAGAAAGTATTCAGAAACTTCTTCAAATAAATGTTAACAGAAAAATTCCCAAATATGAGAGAAAAATAAACATTCATGAAGCCCATAAAATCCCAGATTAAAATTTTAAAAACTTAATTAAAACATTATAATAAAATTATCAGAAGTTGAAGACACAATTTTGAAAGCAGCAATAGAAAAATGACTGATAAAATAAGAAGAAAACTCTACAAGCCTATCATATAATTTCTCAGTAAACACCTTGCTGTTCCAAAGAGAGAAAGGTGCCAATCTGTTACGTGCATATATGAACATATTATAATTAATTCCACTTTTATGTATATCTATAATTCACCAATTAAAAAAAATACAAAGAAGGCCAGTAGAGAAAGAGGATCAGGGAGAAAGAGGAAGAGAGGGAAGGGGAAAAACCTAGGTAATTAAATGAAGTAAATTATATTGTATGCAGGTATGATTATGTCAAAATGAACTCCACTATTATGTACAACTATAATGCACCAATAAAAAATTTAATAGACAGGGGATTACATATTCAAAATGGTTAGTAAAAAACAAAAACACCAAGAATATTATAAAAAGGCTACCCTTGAAAGTGCAGGAGAGACAGAGTTCCCCAGACAAAGAAAAGCCAATAAAATTGATCACCAGGAGACCTACCTTACAATAAATACTCAAGGCAGTTCTTCAAGTTGAAATGAAAGGACACTAACAACATGAAAATATATACAAGAATATAAAATAAACTAGCAGTGGCAAATATACAGTCAGTTTTATAATTTTCTAATACTGTAAACATGCAAGGAGGGTCACTTTTAACTGAAGTACAAATGTTATAAGACAAAAGTATCAAAAATAACAATGGCTAAAATAAGTTGTTAATGGAGGTGCAATAAATAAAAGATGGACATGATGATGTGAATGACATAAAATGATGGGGCAGGAGAAGTTACAACACAGAAATTTAATGATACCAAAGGTAAGTAGTTACTAGCTTAAAATAAAATACCAACCACAAGATATTTTATGTAAGTTTTATCATAACTACAAAAATATAACTTGCAATACATACTCAAAAGAGGAAAAGAAAGTAAGTAAAGCCTCCCACTACAAAGACCATCCAACCACAGAGAAGGACAGTAAGAGAGGAGGAAATGAAGGCTGTACATCACAGCCAAAAAACAAATCAAACTATTTCAAGAATAAGTCGTTATCAATGATGACTTGAAATGTAAACTGGATCAATTCTCCAGTCCAGAGACAAAGTGACTAAGTGGATAAAAAAATAAGATTCAAAAGTACAAGAGACCTATTTTGGCTTTAAGAACATACACACTCTGAAAGTGATGATTTTAAAAAATATATATTCAATACAAATAATAAATTTAAGAGTAGGGGTGGCTACAGTTGCATCAGTCCAAACAGACTAAGTCAAAACTGTCACTAGAGACAGAGAAGGTCATCACATAATTATAAAGGGGAAATTCATTAAAAAGATTAAAAAATTGTAAATATATGCACTAAGCTTAGGAATACCTGAATATATAAAGCAAAAGAATGAAAAAATTAACATTAGTACACAGAAAGTAATAGCAAGAGACTTCAAAACTCCACTTTCAACAATGGATATATCATCTAGATAGAAAGTCAATAAGGAACCAGTAGACCTGAATAACACCATAGACCAAATGGACCAAAAGACATACGTATTACATTCCAATCAATAGCAACAGAACATCTCTCCTTTTCAAGCACCCAGACAGTCTCCATGAGAGACCAAAACAAGTATTAACAAATTTAAGATTAAAATCATGTAAAGTATCTTTTCCAGTCATGTGGTAAGAAGTAGGAATCGATAACAGAACAAAAACTAGAAAATTCACAAATATGAGGAACATCTTGCTAAAACACCAATAAGAAAAAGAATAAATGAAAAGGGAAAGTAAAAACAAGCAAATGAAAATAAAAATAAAACATACCACACTTTATGAGACTCAGGGGGGAAAAACAGTTCTAAAAGGAATGTTTATAGTGATAAATGTCCACACAAGAAAAAAATCTCAAATAAACAATACAACTTGACACATCAAGGCAGGAGAGAAAAGAACAAATTAAACAAAAATTTAGCAGCAGAAAAGGAAGTAAACAGAGCAGATATAATGAAAGAGGCCAGAAAATACATAAAACTGAATTTGTTTTTGAAAAGATAAAATTGGCAAACCTTTAAGAAAAATAGGACAAATAAAATTATAAAAAAAGGAGGGGAAATTACAACAGACACCACAATCATACAAAGGATCCTAGGAGACTACTATGAACAATAATCACAAATTGGATGGCCTAGAAGAGATGCTATCTTAATTGTGTACTGCAATAACAGATACTGGGTAATTCATACTGAACAGAAATTTTTTGCCTTATGGTCCTAGAGGCTGAGATGTTCAGTATTATAAAACAAGCATCTGGCCAGAACCTGAAACCATGGATCTCCTAGTTGAGAGCCTAGGGGGGAAACTTCCCAATATTAGCCTGGATAATGTTTTGTTCATTTGGTAATTATTTTTTCTTTTATGGATAACATCCAAAAGCTGAAGCTAACCTGAACATAATATAACCTGAATAATAATAATAAATGGGATTATTTCAAATTAATAAGTTTTTATACAGCAAAGAACAAATGAAATTGAAAGCACATATCTGATAAGGGGTTGCTAATGTCCAAAATTTAAAAAGAACTCTTACAACTCAACAGCAGAAAAACAATAACCCAATTAAGTGTTCCCACTAGACATACAGAGAGAGAGAGAGAGAGAGAGAGAGAGAGAGAGAGAGAGCAAAATCCTACTGTGAGGTGATAGAGATGTTAATTAGCTTTACCTTGGTCATAATTTTATAATGCCCACATTATAAGAAGTCATATAAATAAGTATAAAAACACAAAACAGGAAATCAATGAATGGGTCAAGGTCTATACACATGCAATTCCCAGAAGAGAAAATCAAAGTGGCAAATTAGCCACATTAGCCAAAATTTGCCAAATTATCCAAAAAGATCCTCCTGGTTACTAGTTATCATAGAACCATAAATTAATGCTTCAATGGGATATTATTTCATATCTATCATATTAGCAAAAATAAAATGCCTAACATTACTAAATATTGGCCAGAATATTGAAAATACAAACTCTCATCCCTCTTGGTGGGAGTGCCAATTGGTAGCAAATTCTTCTGAGGTTACTAGTGTAGACATCTTATTGCAATGTCCTTAATATTTATGGCCTTTCAAAATTCATACTCAGACTGAATTCCTAACCTCCAAGGCAATGATGCTTTAAGAGTTGGGGCTTTGGGGAGGTGACTAAGTCATAAGGGATGAGTGCTCATGAATGGGACTATTCTCTAGACCTTAAGGAACTTGTTTACCTCCTTTACCATATGAAGACCCAGACAGAAGTTACCTTTATGATCCAAAAAGCAGGCCCTTACCAGACCCCTTATCTGCTGGCACACTGACCTTGGACTTTCTAGCTCCCAGAACTATAACAATAAACTTATATTGTTTAAAAAGAAAGAAAGAAAGAAAGAAAGAAAGAAAGAAAGAAAGAAAGAAAGAAAGAAAGAAAGAAAGAAAGAAAGAATTCCTCTTCATAAGGTGCAAAAGCAAGTCAATGAAAAAAATGCCCAGAGGAAGAGAAAGGAAGAAGAAACACAGCATGTAATTTCAACTTTTTTAATTTTCAAATATTTTTATTTCTAAAGATAAAAAAATGGTAGTTTTTCATTGTCATTGATTTGGGTTTTATGGTACCAGAAATTGAATCCAGGTCCTCAGTCATGCTAGACAAGCACTTTATCATTGCTACATCCCTAGCCTGCTATAGGCTTTTATTCATAGCCTCTTTTACCATTGATAATTCAATGGTAAAATATTCAAAATATCTTTAAGTTAATTTCATTTTTGAAATTTTTGAAGGTTAATTATAAGTAAAATATAATCATTTTTAGTTGTTTCCCCAAACTATGGTAATTATAGGCATTTAATACTACTATTTTTCATATGCATTCAACTCATAACTTTGGCAGGGCTAGAAATTTAAAGTTGAATGGGAAATATAAATATATAGGAGGCAGCTTTTCTGAATTTCCCCACCTCCAGATACAGGATTCATTGTCCTGCTATTTATAATACATGGAATCCAATTCATAATGAAAAAAAGAAATGAGTATTATTTTGATAGGTCCCTAAGAACATAAAGAATTCTCTTGAAATTGACAAGAAGCTATTTTGAAAAGTACCTGCACAGCGTATGAAGAGCCTAATAAAGATGAAAGAAATCAAAGCTATTTATATTAAAAATGAATTATATAAGCACCATCTTCTCAACAAACTCACCATAGGTTACACTCAAACCTACTGAAATTTTAAAGAAGAATGACCACAATTAATTTCAGGTACCATTTTTTGACAGTGGTTGGTATGTTATGAGGTCAGTGTGTTTGATCTTTTGAAAAGTAAAAACTGTAGCTTCTGCTTCCAAAGTAGTCACTGCAGTGCATAGCAGTATGACAAAGACTGACAAGTGAAAATGGAAAATCATTTTTGCCTACATAATCCCTTCATGGTCAATGAATTCTGAGCCAAGGTTGAAAATATTTTGTCGTGATATTGGGGTTTATTTTAGGTTGCCTTTACTTTTATCTCACGAGGAGGAACACACAAATATACAAATTTTCAGGCTAAATGCCACAAAAGTGTTTTATTTCCCCCAATCAGAAGACGAAGTGTAAATCTACATTCAGAGGGCATGTTTGCATTGGGTTCCTTTTGAAGTCCACACATGTAAGTTGAAGAAAAGGGAAATAGGTCCCCAAGCCAGCAGACTCTGTTTCTGGTTGGAGTGGGTCTTTTCTCTTTTCCTCGGGTGACAGGAATATCTCTATCAGCAGCTTCCTGGAGATGCATCATACCTAGAGGATGAGAAGACATGCTCCTACTGCATTAGGATGTTCTACAGAGAAACCCCTGGAATTTATGAAGTGTTTATTGTCATCCTGATTCATAATTGTCACCACCTGACATGTTCACCTGTCTCTGTCCAGCCGATGTGGGCTCTACTATTTCTCAAAAAAAAATGTGTCTATTCAGAGTTGAAACTAGTGAGAAATCACCAGAATAAACATGTTTATAATTTAGGCCTGTGGGTTTTTATTAATTAATGACAGTAACAATCTGATGTTGTTTTTCTCAATTTTACAAATATATTAGAATAACCAAGGACATTTTTTTTAACACACCCATTTTCAGTCTCTCTCAGATACTCTCTGCAAAATGGGAAGGCATCTAACTTTTTGAAAAGTATTCCAGAGCAATAGTTGTTCAGCTGAGACTGAGAATCTCTGATCCAGTAGACCTTTATGCATAGTTTATTAGGCCAGAGAAATTTGGTCCAAGAAACATGTTCCTAGAATCTTCTCCAGCTATGGGAAAAAAATGCTTTGTTGGCAAATAAATTAACATATTAGAAGAGAGAACAGATTATGAAGATATATTTAGTTCATATTCCTTTTCCAAAACTAAGTAACTACAAAAGCTTACTAAATCTCCATTTTCTCATACAAAAAATTAGAGTGATATCACTCATCTCATAAAACAATTAAAGAGAAATAAAAAGCCTAATTAATAGCAAGAACACAATGATAGTCATTTCTCTAACATTCTATTAATTATTGGAAGGTGATTATATGAATAACTGTGTTTGCTCATTTATAAGAACTTATACAGCATCCAAAATACACACATGCATATGTTCCCTTCTTTGCGACAGGTACATTTCTTTCTCAAAGTTATATTCATATTCATTGTTTTATTTTTTCATTTTCTATTTACTCTACCAACTAATTTCAATGTCCTTTCTGTCACTACATCGAAATACATAATAAGTTCACCACTGACCAAGATGTTGTTAAATCCAATATAAAATGGTCATTCTCTTTTTGATCCTGTCTTTAATTTTGTATTCCAGCTCTTTATCTTCAACTCAGCCTTCAAACATTTGATCTTTTCAAGATTTTCTCTTATTCTCTACCAAATCTTCATTTCCTCTTTGGTTGTTCTAATCCACACACATTTGTCCCCCACCTAGAACTGTTTCCTAAATACCAACCCTCTACAAGTCTTCCACCAACACTTAATTATAGCAAAGGAATCTCTAACTCCACATATGCAAAATTGCACTAATTAGTCTGACACTTCTTCAGGCCAAATACTAAGGAATCTTCCTTTGATATATCTATTTCCTTTGCTTTTCATTCAAATAATTTATGAATCACTTCATTTTTTCCTAAATATTCCTCCAACCCATCAACTTTCTCCATCTCAATCATCATCATTCTAACCCCATTCATTATGAGGTCTACCATGGACCCAGCCATCAGTGCTCTTCAACACCACTCTTGCTCCCTTCTAATCCAGAATAAAGTTATCTAAAATACAAACTGATCATGTTTTGTTCCAGATTAAAATGCTTTGCTTTTAAAGGATAAAGAAAAAACAGAACAAAAAAACCCCACTGATATGACCAATAAGTATATTACAAATGACTGATTTTCTCCCTGTCAATTTCCTCATCCTCACTCATCTCAGATCATTTTTTTCTTGCTCATTTTCCTCCAGTCAAGGACTCTTCTTTCAGTTCTTCTAATTAGCTGCACTCCTGCCTACCCCAGGTCTTAAATAATACATTGCTTATTCTCCAATAGTCTTTCATTGCTCACCTCTTTTGCCAACTTAAGTGGTAATAATCCTTCACAATCCAGTCCAATATTAGTTTTTATCTATATTTAGGTTAGTTCCCAATTGCATGTTCTAAAGTCCTCCTATGGGTTTCTTTATTTAATTTCAACACATTTTGTCAATAGATACTTGTATGATTGCTTTATTAATGACCTCTCCTATGTAACCTTCATGAGGAAGGTCTATATATCAAACTTATAATAATCCCAGCAATAAGAAACATTCATAATAGATAGTAAATACATTTTGTCTAGTAATAAATAAATGGGTAGATGGGCAATATTGTCTAGGAAACTACACAAACACATAAAACAATTAAATAATATTCAGTGTGCTATAAAATCCCAAATGGGCTACATAAAAAAAGTCAATAGTAAATTAAGTAACAAGATTTATATATGTGAATATAGGCATAAATAAGTCTATATACATATACATGTATATACACATATATAAGAAGTAGCTTCCATCTTTTGGCTCTCATATCTAGAAATATTTCCATTTGCTTAAGTAGGGGGTGATCAATATATATCCAGTTTGGAATGTCCAAGTTTCTTTCAGATAATGTTTGTGTTCAATGAGATTTGGATTAGGTTTTCTAGTATTTTTGCTTTTTTTTTTTTTAAGAGCTTAATCTGTAAGACTAGAGGAGCAGCTACCATGGCAAGTAATAAGAGCAAGAGCTTAGCTATTATGTAAATGATTTTCCCAAAAGTTCCATAAAATAGACTTTTCTGAACCAGCATGTTTACCCACTTCAGAAGAGTTTTGGCGCAGTCATCATATATACAGCATGTCCTCCAGGACAACTGTGGAAGAGAAGCACTGCTGTGACAGAAGCATCACTCTTTCATGGCAGCAGTGATTTTTCAAAATATTTTGGAAGATAAACATATTCTCACATTCGTTGCCCATGGCCTACCTCTGTCTTCAGTCCTTGTTATTTTGAGTTTTCTTGTCTACTGTCTGATGCTGGTTTCCAGTTTGGGAACTCTTTTTCTATTAAAATAAGTCATTGACTATTTCAATGACAGAGAGAATCAAGTTAGCTGCATGGGCTCAAACATTCATCATGCATTAAGAGTAGAAGATTAAGGTCAGAGCAAAGTCAATGAACTCTGCATTGATTAGCCCAGGTGATCTGGAAGGTAGATAAGCCAGTGACAGAAAGTTGACAGGGAGGAATATTGGGTTGAAGATATTTTGTTTTGTTTTGATGCTTGCAAGTTCTTACCAGAAAGTTGCCTCTGAAATCAATAGTATGCAGTCTATATATAACCAGTATCTCTTAATGGAGGAAGCGCTCTAATCAATCATGTGGCTATACTAATAAAATGGCTGTGCTTAAGGGAAAAGCAATGTAATAACATTATGAGCACTGTACTTAAAAAGCTGGTGATATATTTACAAAGAAATGCCCTAGAGTATAAAGATACAATAGAAGGTGGCAATCAAATTCTAGGAGAAGCAACATTTTATTTTTGCAGTTTGGAGTTCTAGGTCTGTGTGTGTCTGTGTGTGTCTGTGTGTGTGTGTGTGTGTGTGTGTGTGTGTGTGTGTGTGTGTAAAAGACTATATTATATATATAGATTAGCTGATTGATGTACAATGTGCAATGGTGTTAACTAAACACATTACATATTAAAACAAATGGCATATACATACAGCATTACATACTGTAAAAATGACATTATTTTAAAACTTTACACATTTCAAAGAAAATGTCACTCTTTGGAAGAACGACTGTTACAAAAATCATGCCAATCAGTTTCTGAAGTATTCAATGATATTTATTTTGGTCTTAAAGTTTGAAGTTATTTCAGGTCTGTTTAAAATTGCACAATTCTCAAGGATCAAGAAATTCAACTATAGAGAAATATCCAGAGACTTTGGACAGGTATTCAAAACATAGGTATTAATACAAATATTGACTTTATATTTTGTTGAACATCTAGATTTATTGTCTCTCAAGGCAAATATTGACCTTATCTTCCAGGTCGATAAATCCTCTATGTTCACTGCAACAAAAGTCAATACCTGCATCATATCCCTTTTCCCAGACAATGACATTTCTACTCATGTTAGTGATTAGTGTTTAAAAACTAATGTTTATTAAAGGGAAAGAAAACATGAATAAAATGTTAATTGGCAAATAAAGGCTTAAAATTTGTTGACGATACATATAAGTGATTCTAAAAGGAGTTAAGGATATCTAAGTTTTTATATCAATAAACATTTGCAAATTATTTTTGCCAAGGAAAACAAACCTGTTTATGATCAGTAAATAGAATAGGGAAGGGAAAAATTAAGCACCTAGCGTTATGTTTTATTTTTTTCCCTTCCAAGCTACAAATAGGTTTTTCCCAGATACATATTTTAGAAACAAACTTTCATTGTATTAAGCTGCTCAGAGTTTGGGTGTTGTTTCCTATTTTTGTACAACCTTGTCTTTAAATATAATAGAACAATGGTGCACTTATTAATTTTAATAAGTTACTTAAATTAGAATAATCCTCTTTTCATCTTTATATATCCAAAATAGTGGACAATATTTGTGGTGACCTTCTATAATTTTACTTTGTGGTTTTGCTGATTCTAGATTTTTAAAACTAAGTAGTTTGTATTACACTTTGACAGAAGTCAGATTTCCTATCTATTCTAATTAGTGCTTCGTGGAAATAAATGGTGAATCTTAAGGTTGTGTTTTTTTTTTTTTTCAGGAAAAACAATTTAAACAGTGTGAACAGCAGTTATTTCCTATATAGGAGTTTGCTAACATACAGTAAGTGACTACTGTGAACACTAAAATTGTTCTGATACCCCATTTTCATCTCTACCTCCAGATATACAGTGGAAGGATGTGTTTTCTCTTCTCCAATGAATTAGACATGAATGCCCTATTCCTCAGAAAATATAAGCATGAGGTGTCATGTGCTACTTTTAAATGACAGTTCCCACCTGGCCTTGGGTAAGATGGTAGAACTGAAACTGACATTACATGGGTCATTGAGTAAGGAGGACTGCTTGCTTGGAGAAACACACACAACAGACTTGTTCTAATTTTTTAAAAAGTTACATTAAGCCATTAATATGGGGTGGGGGGTTCTGGTATTATTAATGCAGTGTAACCTAAGCTATTTATACTTTGCTGCCTGGTGAAAAGATCAGAGGATCTAGATCCAGGCATAATTCCTGTATTATTTTGCAGTATGGGGTCTATGCAATCATCAAGAGGACTTCCATGTCACTGACTCAAAATAAAGGAAGGAAAAATGATAAACATGAAGACAGCCTACCTTATGTGGAAATAAAAGCATTTTCCTCCTTTCCGTTTATTTTTACTTTGTTACTAAATTCTTTGACACTAAAAATCACTCTTCAATTTTGTTTCTACCTGTTTGGCCACAGGCTAAAAATTTCCAATCACAGTTCATTAAAATTCCAAACATGACTACTTCTACTGTCACCTAATTAAGCAAGTTCCTTTTTTGTGTGTATTCAGCAATAATGCTGTCACTTTTCTATATACTCTACTGACTAAAATTAATTATTACTTTATCTAGAACTTAGTGGACTATCATTCCTCTGGCCAATTTTGTAAGAATTATGGTTTTGACAGAAACCTAATCTTGAAGAGATTACCCTGTGCCATCATTATGAGCTCTCCATGGCTGTATATAATACTATCATTGAATGACAGTGCTCATGGATCCTGGCACGCAGCTACATAAGTTAGTGGCAACAAAATTGGAAATGGCAGCCCATTCACCTTTCAGGGTGACAGCACTAATACAGCTGCTTCTCTTCATTTGTGCTTTGGAGGCTGACTCAGGAGAAGGCATGAAGAAAACCTTGGAGAGGGAGTTTATTGCAGAGCAAGGAAAAGAATGACTCCTGATGGAATGAATTTCCTCTCCTTGCCAAACACCACATGTCTCTTATCTTCTTGGAATAAGGTTTCCTAGGCAATTTTAGGGTGGTTAAAATTTTTTTTAAAAGTAGGACCTTATGATTTTTATTATCCACTTGTCCTTGTCATATTTTCTGGAAAATTATACTCTTGAAATATTTTGACATTTAATTTTTTTCTGGTAATTTTTTTTTCACATTAGAGATAGTTGTATCTACTTTATGATATTTCTCATTTAAAGATAAATTAAATAACATCAAGCTAATAAATTCATTTATCACAACATAATTTCCCCTCAAGGAGAATAAATTGAAATGCAAACTTTTAATGTCATGTTTAATTGTGTGTGTACAAACTGTTTAATTGTGTGGATATGTGTGTTTGTATTACTGTGTGTACATGTTGCATAAAAACATAATTACTTAAATACCAAAACCAATACAGGAACTCATAGCCATTTTGCAGATAAATAGCATAAGAATTATTATGTAATATTATTTTACTCTATTGTTCTCTGAATATAAATCCCTTTGACTATTCTGCAAACAGGAATTCTGCCTAATACACCAAATATTATCCAGCTGATCATTTTTAAAGAAAGTGAAGAGTTTCTGTTAGGCAAAATGAAGAGAGACAAATGAAAATTTGTAACACTCTCAAGTCTCTTTCAAAGTATATAAAGAAGGAAGTCAGGTTTATTCTGTTGTGTTGGCTTGGTTTTCTTTTCTGGTGTTATCTTGTAAAGTATAAAGTATATCTAAAAAGTCTATGAGGAACTTTCAGGTATTTGATTCTGCATATTCCTCTCTTCACAGCTAGACACATTACAGACAACTGATTCTCACTCAGCTCTGCCCACATCTTTAAATTTACAAGGTCCTTAAAAGATTTTGGTTTGGTAATGATTCATCATTAAATCAATTGACTTTTTTAGTTCTATTTTGACCTCATATTACAGGAACATACCCTTGTGCCAATATTTGTTTCCAGTTTATTGTCCAGGAAGCACTATTTAAAAACCCTGCCCCATGCTCTACTTTTCCCCATACTAGGACTCTGCCTTGCTAAGTTACAAACTTTAAAAATGAAGTACAATTCCTGGATTCAAGTTCAGTATCATAAAGAAAATCTGTTGGCAAGCTACAACAAAAATCTGTTAGTAAACTAATTCCTGAACTGGGGCTGCAGTCCCTAAGAAATTTTCTTCTGCCAGTATTTTAGACTTCCTCCCTGAATACTTGTTTCTAAGATTGTCTACTACTTCCTACTCTAAAGTCCCAGACCCACACTAATCAGGATATATTTAGTTACTTACAGATGTGAGCTAAACTCTCTATAAATGCTATGCATCTCTTTTTTACAAACTATTATGACTAGTTCTTTCCTCCTGTCTAAAGCTTTATTTCTTCCACAAAGACCAGGGGTTATTTGATCTATTGCATATAAGAATGTGAGAGTTTAAGTGTAACATATACCTATTATTCAAATACTATATGAGTACCAATAAAAGCTCATACCTTGATTTAGGTTATAGTGTAAGTTTAAAAAATGTTTAATATATTTTTATAACCTCAAAATATTTAAGATACTATCAAATCCCAACTAAATGTAATATTTGGTATGAAACTTAAGTATTTAGTATCAAAGCCTGATTCATGATGATAATAATATCATATAATCAAATGCAAAATAAGATTACAGAAAAACTTTTATTAAGGTTTAATAATTTATTTCTGTATTTAGGATTTATATTATTTTAAAAATATATTTTAGAGATCTTGAAAACACGCAAAAATTCTCTATAATGACCCCTAAAACAAGAATAAAGATATCTTATCTCTGTGTTCTCATTATGAAACATTTTCTCAGTTTTTTTCAAATGCACAGAGAATTGTAATATACAAGTATCAAGTGATAATGTGAACTATGCTTTTCAAAAAATCATTACCATCGTCTTAGATTTTCAACACTGACCTCTCACCTTGAAAGCTAAAGAGTAGGTGACAGACATTTGTAACATCCATTTGTCAGCTTATGAATTTCTGAAGTCAAGACAGAACTCAGAGCATGAAAAATAGAAAATGCCTAAATAAAAAGCCATCTTATAAAACTATGAAAAGCAAAACAGGGTCAAATACTGTTAGACCTTAATATGCAAAATAAGTGTCATGTGACTTTACAAAAACATTCAGAGATTCCACTCATTTTACTAAAAGTTTGATAATGGCATACACTTATTATCAGTTATGATCACTTATATCGATACCATTTTGTCCTACTAAAATTGGATATTAAACAATGCAATGAAGTTTGATGATGGCAAGATTTCCATAAAAAGTTAATGTTTTCTGAGCACTTACTGAATGTATCACAAGCTTCACATGATACTAAAAAATGATACATTAACAGAGCTTTTACACAAGTGTACAAAGAGAAAAAAACAACAAAAAATACTTTCATTACAGTGAATTCAGTCAGGTGACAGCTTTGAATTTTGATCTGAGACATGGTGAAAAGAAAGACAAGAAAAATGTGAGGAGTCATCTAACTAGCAACGGTAGTTAAAAATTCAGGAAAGGATGGGTTCTCTATGTAACAGACACTGAAAAATGAAGATACTTTGGACTAATATAGACCCAGAGGAGGGGATATGAGAAACACAAAATTTTATGGTCAGAAAGCTTATAGACAATATTTAAGTAAGCCACTGTATTTGATGGTTAGATTGTTGTAGGCATTAGAGACAGAAGTTTTAATAGAGAAAACTGGTGTCATCCTATATATAATCCTAATGTGGCACTGATTCAATTTACATAAATATATCTATACATCCCTGGTGCACTTATACATAGACACTATGGACTGTTATTTCCTGTATATTCATATTTCTGAATACAGATCATAGTATACACAAAACACAAGCATACCGCTCAATGAATTTTCACAAAGTGACCATACTCAAGTAACTTGTACCCAGGTCCAAAGTCCCAACCTCCTCCCTCTTCTAGGAATTACTCCCCAAACAAGGGCAATCAATTATGTATCATCTGAACTCAGAAAGGCTCACAGTCCTTGAAACTCAATACAAGTACTTTCTGTGCATAAATTTTTATTACAAATATTAATATGTGAAATAAAAGGAAGGAAATGAGTGTGCTACACTATCATAACCCAATTACTCAATATTTACAGTTTCTATGTCATGTTGAACATAAAATTAGGATCCAAGAGAACATCCCAGAATAAAAGAAGACATAGTCCCTTTCTGAATGACACTTTTAAAACCTGAATCATCTAATACTCTGAGATAAAAGTAATGCTTTTATTAGTAGCTAGGAAAATATCAATTTACTAGACTTACTTGAAATATTTCTGTAAAATAGATAAAAATCAGATAGAAACAGACTTATGGAGACTGAGATTATACAAGATTATAAAATTAAATTCAAACTTCATGCTTACCACCCTGGACCTTGCCAATGACATATGAACTTACAACCCAACACCACCTAGAACCCTGTTTGCATCCACGTGTATCCTGTCCAGCTTCTGACCTCTCTCTGTGGAGAACCCCTAAGGGACACACAACTAAATAGGGCAATTGAGCTATTCTTTCTCAGAATCCCATACCATCCTTCTAAATTAAGACCTTAATATCACCAAATTTCTTTTTTATTTATGTATATTCAATTCCTATCTCTCACTTGTACCACTATGAATATTTAGATGTTTAATTTTCTTCGCATCTTAAAAATTAAAAGAATTCTCTTGGTTACCACATTGGTCCTCTAGTTATTATTTTTTTCTCTGTTCCCTACATAACAGTTAGTTTAGGAAATCATTTTGTATATTTGTTATCTCAATTTTCTCACCTATCATTTATTATCCAATTCATTTCAATTTGGATTATACCCTTATCACTTAACAAGTTTTATTTTTTTAATCAAATTCATTAGTGGTAGTTATATTTTGCAAACCAAAGGGGAATTTTTTCCTCCCCATAGGGGAGCTCTTTATCTTAGTTGTCTTTTTACTAGTGAATTTTTGGTTCAAAATCCTAAGTCAGTGTTTAAAAAACACAAAAGAAATTCAACCTCAATTTATTCATGCCTCTACAATATTATGTATCAGTAATAAAAGATTTGTTCTTAATTTTATTTTCCCTTAAGAGCAATAATATGTCAAAGAGGTAAAATCATCCAAAAATTGTGGCTTTAAAGAAAATAAAACCGTGGGGAGAACAGAGAAGAGCAGTAGATGTCATTGGGCTTTGACTCTGAGTAAGATGGGAAGATAGGCTAGTCATGTAGCTCAGTGGTAGAGCACAGTGAGAGGCCTAAAAGGGAGACCTTTTAGGGAGGGAGACAGAGGGCATATAAGGGTCAAACCAACTTTGAATGTAAGGTGACATAACTTGACTCTTAAAAGGATTACTCTGACCACTGGGTAGAAAAGACCAAGCCTACATGCCACAACTCAGGAGAAAGATGACCATCAGGAAGGAAGCACTGAGCAGAGTGAGAGAAGATTTAGGGTCCATATTTATTCTGAACATTAAAACTAGAGAATTTTCTGGGTAATTAGATAGGATGTGGGATGTGACAAAGAAGAATCAAGATGACTGAAGTTTTTCTTTTGGACACCTGGAGTTCAGAATAGGCAGGGTTTTAAGTGTGGACCAAGGACATGGGAGTTCATTGCAGAAGATGCTGATGAGGCTACTGAAGAGGTGAGTCTCAGATCAGAGAAGTCTTGATAAGATTTGAATGGAGTCATCAACCTTGAGGTGGTATTTAAATTATGAAACTGGATGAAATCACTAAGGGAATGGATTCAAACCAAGAGCACCAAAGACTAAATTGTACACTGCTCCAACATTAAAAGATCCAGAAAAAGAAAGAAGAAAAGTGAAGAAAGAGAACAAGGACAGAATCCTGTCCTGGCTCCGAGTGATGAAAGTGCTTCAAGAGCTTAATAAATGTCAGTTCCTTCTGTTATTATTATAAAAATAAGGACAAAAAATAAAAACAGAGATGAAAATTCTCCTGTTCCAAGAATCTATATATCAGGTCCTGTATTTCTTTTCTATTTTGCTATTTTCTTTTAAGCTGAAGGCATGATCCTTTCTCAAATATTCTGCTAATATCATCAGCTGGCTATATTTGCAACTCTCTAGGTCTTGGCAAACAGTAGTAAGATCATTAGGACCTGGAGAATATTTCTGCAAAACTAGATTATTAGAAACATGGTAAGAAATTTTTGAAAATAATTGCTCTGGGTGGGTGGATCACTTTAATCAGAGAAGCAGAACAAGTCGTTTAGCAGGCACTGTTGAGTGAGAGGAAAAAAGAAAAACTTATTTCAAGGTATGAGTTTATACCTTGTAGGGCTGCCTAAGTCAGTCATAGGGAAGCATAATGGAAATTTGTCAGCCCTGACTTTGCACAAGGTGAGTGAGAATCCATGGGAAAGGCAGTAAGGAGGAACAGATCACTGTAGGTTTGAACCCACTGTTATCTACGGGCAAAATTTTCTTTGTTCATTCTCCCGCTCATTCTTTCTCCTATGTTCAAGCAATGCTTTGAAGATCTTTCAACCACTTCAGTTAGGATGACTCATTTTCTTCACCTGATTAGGGCTTTAATTACACCTACAGAATCCATCCACAGCAACAACTAGATTAGTGTTTGAGTCACTGGGATTGCTACCTAGTTCGTTCTTGTTCTCTCTCTCTCTCTCTCTCTCTCTCTCTCTCTCTCTCTCTCTCTCTCTCACACACACACACACACACACACAGACACACACACACTTTATTCTAGCTAGTGCTACGTCCTCCTCTTAATTTCCCAAAAGTTTTTATTGCTCTGCTTAGTCACCATTTTACTACTATAAGAGCTTTACTCTATCATGAAGACTTTTTCTAATTGCCCTCTTTTTAAAATCAAAACACAGAATTAGGATTCCTTATACAAATGCATGATTAATAACCCTCAAACATTAATTAACCTCTCTTTCCTCAAAGTTCATGTCTTTTTACTTCTCTTTCTTTTAAGAGAGCCTACATTTTTAGAAAATGACCTTTGTTCCAAAAAGTATGACATTGCATTTTAAAATTCACTTCCTTTCCAGCAGTATGGAAGACTGCATAGCATGAAAGACTCTCCCAGTGAGAACAATGAAAATGCTGAACAAAATATAAAATACCTCTTTTTAAGTGCATTTTTTATTTGGCATGAAAATAGAGCAACTTCACAATCAAAAAACAAAATTCCTAAGGGTACAAAATTCTAAGGTACCCTGGAAGATAATCAAATGCCAAGCTAATATTCTCTCTAATGTTTCTGACAAGATCCAAAGAGTCAGGGCACATATGTTCAGCCTGAGGCTTTCCCCAAAGAGGACATTCCGAGATTCCCTAATATAAAGCTTGAAATCTAAATGTTACATGTATAGCAAGAGTGAATGAGGGCTAAAATATAAAACCACTCACAAAAATTAGACAGTATAGACAGATGCCAGACTTGATTTTGTACTAGATAAGAATTCTTTGAAGGAAAAATTTTACTTAACTACAAACACTTCCACATGTAATTTTTAAATTTTTTAAAAATAAATTACAGTGGAATGCATTACAATCCTTATTATACATATACAATTTTTCATATCTCCGGTTGTATATAAAGTATGTTCACACCAATTAGTGTCTTCATATATGTACTTTGGATAATGATGTCCAACACATTCCACCATCCTTGCTAACCCCTTGCCCCCTCCCCTTCTCTTCCACCCCTCTGCCCTATCTAGTGTTCCTCTATTCCTTCCATGCTCCCCCTCCCTACCTCACTATGAATCAGCCTCCTTATATCAGAGAAAACATTCAGCATTTGTTTTTTGGGGATTGGCTAACTTCACTTAGCATTATCTTCTCCAACACCATTCATTTACCTACAAATATCATGATTTTATTCTCTTTTATTGCTGAGTAATATTCCATTGGGTATACATGCCACATTTTTTTAATCCATTCATCTACTGAAGGGCATTTAGTTTGGTTCCACAGTTTAGCTATTGTGAATTGTGCTGCTATAAACATTGATGTGGCTGTGTCCCTGTAATATGCTGTTTAGAAGTCCTTAGAGTATAGACCAAGGAGAGGGATAGCTAGGTCAAATAGTGGTTCCATTCCAAGTTTTCCAAGGAATTTTTATACTGCTTTCCATATTGGCTGCACCAATTTGCAGTCCCACCAGCAAAGTATGAGTGTATCTTTTTCCCCACATTCTCGCCAACACTTATTATGGTTTGTCTTCATAATAGCTCTGCATATAATAGAAGAAAAAGTAGGCCCTAATCTTCTTCATGTGGGATTAGCCCCAACTTCCTTAATGACACTCCTATAGTGCAAGAATTAAAACCAAGAATCAATAAATGGAATGGATTCAAACTAAAAAGTTTCTTCTCACAAAAGAAACAATCTGTGAGGTGAATAGAAAACCTTCATCTTGGGAGCAAATTTTTACCCCTCACACATCAGATAGAGCATTAATCTCTTGGGTATATAAAGAACTCAAAAAGCTAAGCACCAAAAAAGCAAATAACCCAATCAATAAATGAGCCAAGGACCTGAAGAGACACTTCTCAGAAGAGGATATACAATCAATCAACAAATGTATGAAAAAATGTTCATCATCTCTAGCAACTGAGAAATGCAAATCAAAACTACTCTAAAATATCACATGTAAGTTTTTAATATAAATACAAAGTAACTATATGGCCTAGAGAGAGCAACCAACCTTCTAGAGAGGAATAAAGACTGGTTCTGGGTTGGTAGTGTCTCCAGGTTACTGTCAACACAAACAAAAATCTTCTATAGATGAGTAAATCTTAATTTAAAATATGCAAATAAGCAAAAAGTTTATAGTCAAAATAAAATACATGAAAACAAAATACCGAAGAAACAAAAGAAAACAGAATCTGAATTGTAAGTATTTTATATATTAGAATTATGGGAGAACAAGAAACCCTCCTGATTAATTCAAAGTAGAATCTTAAGTTATAAGAATGTTAAAAGTGACCAACCATAATTGTGAAAGAACTAAATACAAGTTCTAGATATATTATCAATGGGCAGATAAAAAGAAGATGGTGATTTAGAGGAAAACTTCATATAAATTATTAAAAGTGCAGCTCATGAAGACAGGATGATCTCAAAGAGAGATAAAAATGAAAGAAAGGGCTACAATAGAGAAAAGAGGAAAGGAATCAGACATAACTTTTCTAAGTCTATATATGAATATTCACCAGTGAAACTCCATATCATGTACAACCAAAGAATGGCATTCTAATTAGAAATAAGTTATATTCCATGTACGTATAATATGTCAAAATATACTCTAATGCCATATATGTCTAAAAAGAACAAATTTTTAAAAGTTAATAATAAAATAATAATAAAAAGATATAGAATGGAAAAATAATATCTTAGAATTATTCAAAATTATTCAATGATAACCTGTAGATCCATGAAGGCAAATGAATTCCTAAATTAAGTGAGTAAAAAGAGATCTATACCCATTTAGAGATACCAAAACTAGAGAAACCAAAACCAAGAAACAACCTCAAAACAAATCAAATGATTGATAATTAGATAGATCTTGGACTTCTCCATACAAAAGGAAAACCAAAAGACAGTAGAGAATACATTAAATGTGCTGAATGTATCCTACCAAATTTTAATGCCATTTACTGTTAGAAAGAAAATTCTAAAGTAAAATTTCAGGCAAAGTATAATTATGCTAAATGAAAGGTTTGAGGTAGAAAGCAAGGCAAGCAAAGAAAGAGGCAATTGACAGATAAATCTGAATAAATATCAACTATGAAAACCAATAGTAATATATACAATCTGTGAGATTAAAACAGACTGGTGCTAATTATTGCAATTCTTTTCTGAAAAGAAACTTAAGCTACTAAGTTTAGATTCTTAAGTTTGTAAACTGAAATAGCAAAACAATCACCTCTGTAGTACAAAGACACAAAAATCTGAAAAATAAAAGAGAATGAACTAGCATAAAATACCAAGTTTGACAAAATGAAAAATATTATATGTAAAATTTGAGAATAAACATTCTTTTTAATCACCATTGAGCACTTAAAAAAATTCATCATATATGCTAAACCACAAAGGAAACCCTAATAATTTCAAAATTTGATGAGATAACCTTTTCTAAAACTAATTATATTTAGTTAGAGTCCAGTACTACATCAACATGTTTTATGGTATGACATAATTTAGAATAGTGTAATATCAGCATAACTGAAGATTAATAGATGGAAAAGAACCATTAGTTTAGACACAGATTTAAGCATGTATGTTCTTGTTCGTGACGCATATCATGTTATATACAAGTGTTTCATGTTTGCACAAAAGAAAGTCACTCATTAGTAATATGAATAAATCATAGTTACATGCATTATGTTGGTTGTATCTCAAATTTTTAATTTAATATCATGTTATATGATATACGACAAGAAAGTGAAGAAGATGGACACTCAAATTGATCCCCTTTCACTTGTCATGTTAAAAAACCTCAATTCCAGGTGTATTAAAAATATAAATGTAAAAAACAAAACTAAAAATCTTTAGAAAAAATATTGGAAAACATCTTTGAGACTTTGGGTTAGAGAAGGCATTCTTAAACAAGAAAAGGTAAAAAAAAACATAAAGAAAACTGTTAATAACTTGCTACAATAAAATTAGAAATTTCATTTTATCCACAGATACCAGAGAGACAAGTTAGAAACTAAGAGAGCATATATACTACTTATGTTCCTTTAAAACTGTATTATCCAAAACCCTTTACTTGATTTAACAAGCATCTCAAGAGAGAGGATAAACAATGGTCCATAGAAACATAAATAAACTTAAATATAACCAGAGGACTACAAATTAGTATTACAATGAGATCACATTTTTGTATCTACCATATTGGCAAAAAAACACATTCTGCAATCAGTAGTTTTACATTTGGTGTATTTTCATGTTTATAAAAGTACCATGGTTACACAAGGTGCAACTATCCTGTACAATTATGAGCAGAGTGGGTACACAAGTGTTACATGTTTGTACAAAAGAAAGTCACTCATTAGTAACATGAATAAATCATACCTACATGCACTATGTTGGTTGTATCTCAAATTTTTAATGTTACATGAAAGTAGCAATTTGGAGAATATTTAGATGAGACAGGAAGATAGCAGAATAGAGGAGGTCACTTTCCTGACTGTTCTGTGGGATGAAACCAAGAAAGCAGAGAGGCAGCTTCTCAGTAAGGTAGATGGAGAGAGAGAGCAAAAGAGCGAGAGAGCGAGAGAGAGAGAGAAAAGAGACTTTCCTAGGAATTAAAACTGGGCATTCAAAGTAGACTGGGGACTCAGGAAGTTGAATATAATAAAGTAAGGAATAAATCCCCACCACCACCACCATCAGCACTGCTGGCAACAGCAAAGCAGTCTCACTGAGAGCAAAGTAGAGGGGCAAGAGAATTAAAGGAACCTGCATTTTTAGCAGGCTTGAGGTATGTCTGGGTACAGAGAAATCAGAGATTGAAGACACAGGTGGACTAATCTGAAAGGTGTGCTGCACAGCACCTTATGCAAGAAAGAAGTCTCTTCCAACTGATCTTGTGGGGTGAGGTGGGGGGACTACACAATGACAAGAGGAAAGAACCATTTTGCCATTCCTTGCAAATCCAAACTGGGTCCAAAATACAGACCTGGCAAAACCACAGGGCACCACATAGAGAGTGCCTAAGCAACCAGGAGAAAATTAGATGTGGAAAGGGATTTACACAGGGGAATACTGGTCATGGAAACCCATCAGCTTCCCCTCCTGGACCAGCTGGGAAGGATGTGCCCTGCTGAGCATTGGAAAGGGCTGGGTCATCAGTGACTAAATTTGAGGACTGATCAGATGAGATTAGGAAACACGTGGTCTACCAGTGACAGAGGGGACAAAGGATTGTCTCCTTTGCTTTGCAAGTGGATACCAGAGGAGCCTACTGTGGTGCGGTCTCTCAGCATGGATTGGCCAATGCAAAGCCCTAGAGGTGCGCTGATTTGAAATCTTCAGACCAATCACCATTTAACAAAGAACCTGGAGGCTACCTAGGCCTAAAGCCCGCCTCCAAGAGTTCCACCTATAGGATCTCCTCCCATAGAGCACTCCAGTGACCCTACTGAGAATGGAAGCTGAGAGTTTTTTTGAACTCCAACAGGAACAATTCTTTAACTTTTCTCTGTTTAAAGGTGAGTGAATGGTTCATATTTCATGTACACTTACACATATACATATTTGTCTTTTTTTAACATTCTAGCATTTTTGAAGGCACTTTTTTTAATGGTTTGGTCCTTTGAGACCTAGGATGTTTGATTATACATTTCAGTTATCTATTTCAATTATCCGTTTCCCTTGATTCACGTTCTCTTTCTTTTGGGCTAAGAGCCAAACTCTATTGTTCTTTCACCCATCCTTTAGTTTTTTCCTTCTATTTTCTCTCCTCCTCCCTCATAATTATCACTTCCTACATCACTTCTCTTCTCTCCCTGTTCACCATTTCAAATTGTTAACCCTTTTGCAAACTTACTGTTTTTACCATGTGCAATAACTTATCACATGTTTTCTGTTTATTGTGATAATTAACATTCTTGCTGTCATAGCGGGGAACTAAATGGTTTAGTTTTATAGACTGTATTGGTGATTGTTATTATTTGTCTTCCCCTAAATTGTGAGGTACTAGAAACCTTCAGGAACACTATAAGTTCAGACAGTAGAAACTCTGCTGTCTCAGATCCATACAGTTAGAAGGATAGGCACACATCAATATGAAAAAGCAAGTGAACAAACTACCCCAAACAAACCAAAATAATTCAATAGCAGAATCCATTAATACCACAGTGGAAGAAATCTCAAAGCAGTTTAGAAAGCTCATAAATGAACTGATCTGCAAGGTAAAGGATAATATAAGGAGTGAAATCAGAGAAAATATGCATTTTTGAATATTAAAGAAAATCTCTGAAGAATAAATATCATTTTAACCTTTTATATTTGCATATAGCAACTATGCGAGTAATGTAAAAAGTATTGATTGCTTAAGTCAATGAACATCAGGAAGCGTTTGCATACACCTAAAATGATCACTTTGAGGAATCTTCTCAATTCTGAAATAATATGTGTTAACAAACTCTAATGTGTAGAGGTTCTCCAATCAAAAGGAGGTTACACCTACCTTTCAAATTATGAAGACTCTGAGAAATGTGTGAAGGAAATTATTTGAAAAAAATATTATTAGTATCAGGCTGGAGATATGGCTTAATGGTAGAGAACTCGCCTCACATATGTGGAGCCCTGTGTTCAATCCCTCACATCATATGGAAAAGAAAAAAAATTATGATTTAACAGAATATTTATTCAAAACATACTTATCATTCATGATTAATGGCATAGTAATGAATAAAAGACTCTTGTTGGAACCAGAGAAACAGATATGAAACATTTAAATAACTATAATCCTTGTTATAATCTTCAGTAGGTGCTATGAATACCACTGCTGAATACCACAATGGAAGATAGTTGAAAGGATAAAGGAATCTGCTTTTGATTGAGTGATCAGGCACTCAAACCCAAATCACCTCTGAGAAGGTTAACAATTAAACTGAATGCTGAGAAATATCACACTAATGGAGAATGGATGTACAGAGTCCAGTACAGGAAAGAGCTGATAGACTAGAAGAACTGAAAGAAGTTAAGGACAGCCTCATAAGTGTGAGAGTTAGTGGTCTACCAGACTGCAGAACAGAGATAAGGAGTTTAAATTTTATTCTAAAAGTAATAGGAAGCCCTTGAAAGATTCCACACTTGTGATGTACTGTGATCTATTTTCTCTTTTTCAAAGAATACTGTCTTTCCTTTGTGAATGGAATGGACAGAAACAAATGTGGATGGTGGGAGGCCAGGTGAGGAATAAATAGCAGTAAATAACATGAGTTTCAATAATGCCTCTAAGTAGTATGTGTGAAATAGATGTTTGGAAAGATTATGTCAGCACTTTTCAACCTGATTTTGTACTGAGACATTCAAGTTAATGACCTCTATTAAAACTAATGCCCTATAAAGCAAATCTCTTCTATTACTCTACCTAGCTAAGGAATCCATGAAATGAAGTGACAAATAACTAGCCAACTGGCTAAGTACCAAAGACAGCAGTTTTGGAGCTATTCAAAAAGTGCCACATTAAGGTTAATTTAACAATTCAAATCATTTCATTAGCTAAACATCAGACTCCAGAGAAACCCTTTTAAGGATGCTCTACTAGAAAAAACAAATTCTCTTAAATGACTAGCTTTGCAATTTGGGGGGGGGGCACTTGCCAAAATTTTATACAAGGGAATTAATGGAAATCATCTGTTAGATATAACTTTCTTACCTTAAAATGATCAACTCCTTGGAAGATATTATAAATTAAAGGTCATAAAATGAGCCACATTAATAAATACTGTTTTGGTGGTGGGAGCAAAAGCAAAAATACAACGACAAAGAAAAAAGATTACCAGAATAAAAAACCACACCTGTCCAGTTTACTAATCTAGTATTTAGTATCACATGGAGCACATCTAGTAAAAACTAGAGTTATAGTAGGTCTAGTGGAAATGACTAACTACTCCTAAGCAAATGTCATAAAATGTGGTTTAACAGCTGTTAGATTCAAGAACTTTAAACTTTGAAGACAGGTAATGAGGTTAGATTTCACATCAAACTAATTATCTAATTATAAAGTCACAAGTTTCAAGTTTTTGTTTTATTTTATTAATATTTCTTGGTTTTGTGTTTGCATGATGTATGATGCTAACATTGATGAATGGAGGGGTCCTATGTACTCTTTTCTAAATCCCTTTGTTTATGCAACAACCTCCCAAATCCCTTCATCTTGTGCCTATTTTAATAAAAATGAGAAGCTAACAATTCTCTCCCATCCAGAGAATCATACAGTTTATTTCCTGTCTTGGAAGGTGTCTTCCAGCCAACTCAGAGGGACATCAGTCCTTCATAGGTCAGAGTATTTTATTAATGCACAGTGTTCGTTCTGTTAGATGCCCACCAGGAAAAAATCTAATCCTGGTTCTAAATAATGACATCTTCCTGCCAAGTGCTATATAAAGGGACTTTAGAGATCATGTTGCAACTGAGGCCTAAAAAGGAACTGCTTTTCTTAATGGGAGCTGGTTTTTAAAACAAAATGCCTTTAGTCTTTTATCTTTTTCACCTTTTTACTTTAAGATGAAAAGCCTGCCACGCTTTGCTTTATCTGCAGAATGATTATATTCTGATAAAACAGAAAAATCTTCATAACAAGTAGGTCTAAATAGAGTTATGAAAATCTGTGCAGTTCAACTTCTAGAATCCAATTATTTTGAATAAAAGAGTAGATAATGCTAAACAATTTGGAAATGCCTCTGTTAAAAATTATTTGATTTTTTTAATGGGTTGTGTGTTTCTGGGAGTCGAAATCTCTAATATATCAATTACATTTTCCATAGCCTTTAACAACAAAAATGAAAAAATTTGGTTATGATTTTTACAACATATATTATATGTACTGAGTGCATTAACAAAAAGAAAAGACAAAACATTCCTTTAAGAAGATACTATAACTACATAATAGAATTAGATTTGTTTGATTGCTTTGAGTTATACCTAAAAATTCATTGACATACTTTCCCCACTTTAAATGTAAAAATCTAACAAGGAACACCATAAACTAAAAGAGAAAAATCAAC
The DNA here is from genome assembly GCF_045843805.1 of Urocitellus parryii. Taxonomy (NCBI): domain Eukaryota; kingdom Metazoa; phylum Chordata; class Mammalia; order Rodentia; family Sciuridae; genus Urocitellus; species Urocitellus parryii. The sequence goes on along the minus strand of NC_135531.1, from coordinate 235,202,323 downwards.
TAAGTGTGCAAGCAAAATAAAAATGGAATTAATCATTCATTGGTTGTGAATTTACATGTAGAAGTCAGATTTGAAATTCCCCTTGATGAATACTTCCTGACTAGGATTTGTAGATTATGGAAACTATAAAAACTGACATTACCAAATGTAGAATACTAACTTTCCAAATGCATGCAGGATATGTATTCCACTAAGAAAATATAGATAACCTTGACTCTAGTTAAACTGAGAAAGCAATTTATATAAATAGCATACTCCTGTTTGTAGCATTTAAAAAATGAAGAGAAGGTTAAAAATAGGCAAATTATGAAAATATTATGGAATTTTTAAAAATTCTCGATTACCACTTAAAGTGCAGAAATTTCATTAGCAAGATTAATGATGATTTACTGAAACCATTAAACCTTTACAATTTTTGAGTAAAAGCCTCTCCCTGCATACAGTCACTTTCCTCAGAATATTTTAAGTCACTGCCTAAAATGAGAAACATGAAATATGTAGGAAGGCAATGCCATTTTTACTTCTTCTTATTCATGAACATTAATTTATTTTCCTTTACTGTATATTAATTCAGTGGTTACAATCTAATTAATATTAGCAGACAGCAGTGGACAGGTAAAGAAAAAACCTGAAGCAAAGGTCTCTATAATTCAGGGACAGTTTTAAAAGCATTAGGTAATTAGTCAAACTTACTCACAGGATTATGAAGAGTAGCTAAATTCCTGCCAGACTAAGGGAACAAATTTATTTTGCTACACACAATTAGTGTGGTATTTTTTTTTAAAAAGGAAAAATTTTAAAAAAAACTTTTCCTAATAGAACAGGCAAGTATTATTGGATTTTTATAATGGGAAAAATATGTAAGATGAAGACAGAAATATTTTTATGTTTGCATTAAATATTTTTTGCTCTGAACACCATCATGAAAGCATTTATAATAGTTAAAAATAAAATATATTAACAAAACCATAAAACAGCATTAACAAAAGCAAATAAAATGGCATTGATTCCTTTTGTGGGCCTTTGCCATTTTACAGGCACAACCTGTATTCCTTTGGTTCATCCCCAGTTCAAACACACACACACACACACACACACACACACACACACACACACACACTTTTTCCAGTGTTGAATTTTCCTATAAGGATTCCCTTCCATGTGAAGAAATTTATATGGGACCCCCACCCAGACCACTAAATCCTCTTTATCCCCTCAACCCCAGCCAACCCTCTCCAGGACTTTTCTACCAAAACTACATGAAAAGGTATTTTCCTTCTACAGGAATTTCTAATCTGGTAGGATGTAAACATGGACTTTTGGTTATCTCATGCGCAACTAAGAAGTAAAGAACATGTTTGATTCCCTAGTAGAAAAGTAAGAAATTATACCAGGAACACCATTGTTAGAAATAGATAATATGGCTTATGGAAGACAGTTTTGTCAATATATAGGATACCTACAGTGGTATTTCAGGATGATGTAGTAAGGGACATGGAAGTTTTGCTAAGCCTCCACTTGGGACTTCCCACAGTCTAGCAATACTTCAGCCTGTCCAGTTGGAATGTAACTATGATCATTCTCAGTATATCTCTTATGAAAAAAACAGATTTCAGAAGCCACTCCCACTTCTTATCCCCATCTAGATTTGTCCTGATAACATATTTGGAAAAAAAAAGTATTCATTTATTGCAGCAAAATATCATTTCTCAAAATTTGTCTAATAGAATGCTTATCTCAGTCAAGCCTAAAACCAGGCCTATGGAGACAGAGAAAGGAAATTTTATTTGCAAAGGAAAAGGAATTCCAACTAAAAAGACTATTAGTAGTAAGTCTAGCGATAGCAGGTTTCATGGGTATTTTTGCTACTTTGGGGAATGGAATCAACTATTCATCCTTGCTGCTGGCTGTAAGCTCATGACCTGAAACCAGGGTAGATGACTGTCCAGGGAGAGAAAATCATCCACCTTTATTTTTCCACATACCACTCTCTTTCAAGAATCATCTTCATTTTACAGTACCTCTTTTTATGTAGCAATTTCCCATTTCTTATACAATCACCTGTCTATCCCCATCTTTCCCCTGTTCCAAAGCAGAACCTTTTGCTTTACTCTGTGTTCCTGCAGCACTTAGTTTTTAACCTGCTGCTCACCTTTGTGTATTGCCACCTAAATAGCTTCAAGTCTGTCTCCCGACAGCACCGTAAGCTTCTTCAAAGTATTACCCCATCTTGATTTGTGTTTCCCTCTCTTTTGCACAGAAATGTTATAAGCACTCAATTTATATTCATTGAATTACTCTTTTTAAATATATGTTTAAGTGTGCAATATTAATAGAATATAAAAACCAATAATAGGCCATGTAAAAAATTGAAATCTATATTTGTCATAGATAATTAATCAGAAACAACCCTTAATTATTAAATATAGTATTTAATAGTTTTATAATTTTTATAATTTTATATTAAATATAGTATTTAATAGTTTTATAATTTTAGTCTTAAACATAATGGTGGAACTTTTTCCTCCTTGAAATGTTCAAGATTCCTTGGAAGGAATTCTACAAATGATAATTACTAAATATTATACCATTATTATCCATAAGTAATAGAAACTTTAGAAACAGTTAAAAATAAAAGATTATAGAAATTATGCAGTGAAGGAATAGTTACAACGTAGATAAGAATGGTAGTTAATATCAAACTCTGACTTGAATTTAGATCCACATTTTCATTATATAATCTTTCTGAATTTCTGCTACCTTATTTCATTAAGCTTCTGTGCACTGGCTGAATTTGATTACTCTTGTCCCACTTCATGCCATAATCTGTCAATCTGTCAAATGTCTAATACAAACAGTGCCTAGACAAGTTAATGATTTGGGGGTGTGGGTGGGTAGGTAGTGCTGGGGATTAAACACAGTGCCTTGTGCATGCTAGGAAAGGGCTCCTTCACTGATCCCAAATTATTTATTTAATCAGCAACTTTGTCCTTTTAAGAAACTGATGATACATAAATGGTGTAATTTCTAATTCTCTAAATTCAACTGTAATTAGAAAGTTGAAACAAAGATACCAACTGAGAATATTAAATGGGAACAGAAATATTGTCCTCTAAAAATAAAACCGTAAATTCCAAATATTGAGTATGAACCAATAAAAATCTCCCTGGCTAGATAAAATACCATAGAACCCAACAATTTAACAATTGATTACAATGATTAGTGGAAGCCCTCAGTTTATTATACATACTGTACAAACAAGGTAAACATTGTCTAAGATGAATCATCTTTAAAAATCTTAGGCACCAAAATATTCAGTGCTCTGGAGTTCTATAATGATTGTCTGTACTGAAGTCAGTAATGAAGATCTATAACCTTTTGTTGTAATTCCACAGTGCTGAGAATCCTTGCATCAGGTATCCTTGGTGATAGTGTGAAAATGAGACAAACATTAACTGTGTCTTAGTGTTTGAAAGCAGGAAACAGAATAGATGAAGTGATTAGAGCGTTTGAATGCATTGGCCAGCATAACCTGACATTCATTTGAAAGGTAGTAGACTGCGGTTCTGAGGATCCTATTGCTATGTTAATCTCTCCCTAGAAAGTGTTGCTCTGTGTGTAATATTTTTGGAGCTTTGAATTTATCATTTCAAACAAAGAATGGCAAAAAAGAAATGTTTTGATCTCAGAACTGGCCATTGTTTGAATGAATTTGAGCAAAAAATAATTCTCCAAATTACCAAAGTAAGAAACCAGACTCTCTAGCGTGGGAAAAACAGTACTTTGAACTGACATCCTAGTGGCCCTAAGAGAATAAAATGAAAAGCAAAGAATTGCTCCAAAGAGTCACTGAGTTTTCAGTATGTCTCTATTACAAAGGGAAAAAAAAGAATAGTTAGAAAATAATAACTACTGATTTCATGAAAAGCATGTCAACCAGAATTTATTGATCATATACAGAGAACTAAACTGAGCAATCTAAGGACTAAAGAGAAAGAAGAAACAGTATCTGTCATTTTATGACTTCTTCTTGGAGTTTATTTTCAGAGAAAAACTGATCGCATTTGATAATGTAAAAATTATAAATATCTTGATTAGCTGTTATGGAAACTATAAATGTGAAGATATAAATGATCTGATTAAGATCTACACAATTAAGAAGAAAAGAAAAAAAGCGTGTATTCTATGAGGCAAAGTACATCTAGACAAAACCCCATAGAGAAGGGTCTGCCTGAATCCTCCCCTTCTTTGTTAAACACAATCGATTCATTTGTGTGAGTTGGGGAGATGTTACTAATTGATGAAGAAACATTATTTCTGCCACCCCTTAAAATTTTTAGTTTTCTTTCCACTTCTTTACATTTCACATGTGATATGTTCCTTACAAACTTAGACTTCCTTTTGAATTCAAAATCTGAATTCAGATCAGCACTAATTCATTCTTATTTCCCTATGACTCCACAAAAATCTCACTGACTCTCAATGGCTTAGACTCTTTCTCCAAATTAAATTAGAAACTCTTGGAACATTGAGGTCCCAAATAGGCACAGCCACATTCTCCTCAATTTGTTACATTAAAATATTATTCTCCTTAGGGTACCTCTTTAAGGTAAATCCTTCTCACTACTCAGGATCTCATCTCCTCAAATCTTCCCGGAAACCCTAGCTAAGGATTATTTCTATTTTAGCCTCCTCTCTCCTAGAATCTTCTCCTAAACATTTAAATAGGGTAGGTACAATATCTCCTACCTTAAAATAATTTCCCTTATCCCCACATTTTACTCTGGATACCACTTTAACATTCTTTTTTGCACAAGGATATTTTTTCAAAAGATTATTCTATATTAGCAGTCTTACCCTCCTCTAGAGAATATTATTAATTGTGTCTGTGTGTGAAGATTGGAAGTCTTCATGGACAAAGTCTTACAGAGTGAGTGAAAAGGTTCCACAGGGCCTAGGTAAAGAGGATAAGTAAAAATGGAACTGCACAAACCAAAGCATAGAGTCATAGCCAAGCCAGAAAAGTGGTTCTGTGCCTTCCCGGCTGGTAGGTAGGTAGGTAGGTAGGTAGGTAGATGGAAAGAACAAAAAAAGTAGGTTTGGAAAGGATTGGAGATACAAATTATGATATAGTTTTGAACAGCTTTAAAGTTAGGTTTAGACTGGCTTCATTGACCTGTAAAATATCTGTGTAAATAAAATAATAACTCCTCTTAGCAGTCTGTCTCTCAAGGGCACTGAAATAAGATAGTCTAAGTTTACATCCTGGTTATCACTTTCCGCATGACTTTAGACATTTTATTCAGTATCTCTGTTCCTGTTTTTTTAAATATGTTTAGTAGAACCATTAAGTGCAGTACCTCAATTATGAAAATTCAAACATTTCAATAACTTACCATACAGCACTATATATGATAAGAATCAATAAATATTAATAGCTATCTGCTGTTACGATATTTCTCAATATATACTCTCAGTAAACAGTATGGAAAGAGAATTGTTACATATATTCTTTCATGCATAAAGAAAGCTCATGGCAGCACCATTTGCAATTGCAAAATAAATGGAACAAGGGAAGAAAACATTAGAGAAGTTAATTTTCAAAGAAAAATTTATCTTTTGGTCCATTTATTACAAAGCAAAATAAAATGTGTGCCAAATTTAGAAAGTATATTTGGAATGGTTGCACAACATCTAGTTTATATGAAATGCATAAAATTCCCTTTGAGAAACGAGGCAGAATGGTATAACCACTGATGGAAGGAGAATAGTCTCTCAAGAGCAGGCAAGGTGAACATCTGAGTACCTTGATAGAAGAGTGGTCTCTGTCCTGGAGAGTAGCTAAAGCTGAATTTAAAGAGAAGCTGTTATGACTGCTTATAAAAGTGTGTTCTTTCAAGGCTAGTTGAACACCATAGGGTCTCTCAAGGGATCCTATCTTACAATTATCCAGGAATCAAACAGAAATAAAGTATTTTAGGGGGCAGGGTGACAGTTCCTTCCAAAATGTGATTGAGTCAGATTATGTTACATAAGTACAAAGGAAAAACCCAACAGAGCAAATATATCCATATAATTTAAGATCATATTAGAATCAATTACTATTAAATACCCTAACTGGTGGAAGGACAGTATGGTATAAGGGTTCTTTGTGACAAAGTTGAAAATAATCATAGCTCTACATTGGTTATTATAATTATATTTCATTACTAAAACTCCAATATTAATGCCTTTATTATATCTATTCAACAACATTTAACAATGGTTAAAGATTCATCTGAGTAATTTAAGGTAATATATCTCATTAATATGATAAATTAAGTTTGTTAATATAAAAAGTATTGCTTTGTTCATTAGAAAATATGCGTAATTATTTCATTAAACAAGTTAGCCCTGGCAGGTAGGAAATGGTAGCTATGACTTTATTCTTTCACTTTACTTTTTTTTTGTTTGTTTATTTTTGTTTTTACTTTTCCATGTGTTCCATCGTATCTTCCACCTGCACCTCTAACAGATAAGGCTGTGACAGTCACTCACAAATTAGTGAGTAGTCTCATTATACAGGTATTAGTAAGGCCATTCAAGTATAATACAAAGCTACAATATTACCTAATTCAGAGTTTCTCTCCTTCCCCAACTTTGTCCTGCCTCACGTTGTGAAACCTATCCTGAGGAAGGCAAACATTTAGGTATTTCTAGATTCAAATGTGCATGGCAAACCCCAATAACTTTAAAAAAAAAAAGGAAATTCATTTCCTTTTCATATAAAATCCAGAGGTAGGCCGTCCAGGTCTGAAAGGACAGTACCACACAATCATCAAGCATTCAGGTCACTCTACCAGCTTATCCCTCATTCTTAGCTTGTGACTTCCACCTCAACCTAGCAAGGCTGAAAAAAACTCAGGTCATCATAACTAAAATCACTCTGGCAGTAGAAAAGAAAGATGAAGGAAGTTCTGCACCCTGCTCAGAGTTACAATTGGCATTGTTGCTTACATCAGGACCAAACCTGACCATGTGACCTCTTTCAGTGGCAAAAAAGACCAAGAAATATTTGGGGCTAGTCATGGGTTCACTTAAAAATTATTAAGATATATTATATTATTAAATTATTAATTATTAAATTATATTATTCACAATTTTTTAAAGGATAATAATGCTAGCTGGGGAAACAGCTAGTATTCTTGGAAACAGCACACAAAACCATCGCCATCATCAGTTTCCTGCCACTCTTATACTTCTTCCCCACTCTGATATTCATTCTTCTAGGTTATGGTAGGTGAAGAAAAAGAAGGAAGAGGCAGAATACATACAGGTGACTGGTGGAGTGCAATCTGATGCCAGTGCTCTCATGAGAAAGAGGCCTCATGTTGACCCACCCTTTTGGGGGAGCTTTTGTGGACTCCATTTAACAATGGAGAAGTGATCTTCAGGACGAATCTCTCTGCTTTCTTTTTGCTAGAATGGGTGTCGCCTTGTCCAGCTGGCTGTGAACCACCTTGATTCATTTCTGAACTTGCAGTAATCCACCCTGCCAGTTGGCTGTACCTATTGGTATAAAGTCATCCTGAAGACCTGTGTAATTAGAATCTCTTTCAGAGCAACTCATAGCCAGCTCCTTTCTGGGCAAAAAAAAAAAAAAAAAAGGCAGATTTTCTGGAATTTCTAGAATTGTAGCTCATCTTCTGTTGCTTTTTCTCCCTGTTCTGCCATGAGGCAAGTAACCAGCCTCTCAATGTTGGCCTTTTAAATACCCAGTTTGGATGCTGGTCTTTGCTTGTCTAAGTTTCCAGACCTGCAGCCAGGTCCTCAGGGTGATTTTGTCTAACAGCCCCTTACTTTCTCACTGGTTTAAGATGAAGTCTTCTCCTACCATATTGTATGGGAAAACTAAATAATAGCTGAGCTCTCAACAATGCTTCCTTTAAAAAAAAATACCTCACTCATCAACCTCTCCCACTCACTAGTCAATTCCCCCCTCATCTACTCCCACAGTGGCAAAAGGGAAGAGGCCAGTGAAGTTTAAGTCACACCCAAGCAGTTTGGTACTCCTGGTCTGATACCCATCTTGAATGTGGAATAAGGTGACCTCTAATTAATGCTTCAAGTCTCATCAAATGCAATGAGAGAATTCCCAGTTCATTTTTTCAAAAGCTTTTTTGAAGTATAATAAACTGCACATAATTGGAATGTGCAGTTAAATGCTGCTATATGTCAGCACCATGGAACCACAACCATAATCAAGTTCACAAACATTTTCATGACACCTCCAGAGTTCCTTGGGCCCCATTGTAATCATGCTTCTTTGGCCTCATCAAATCCTAATCCTGCCCCAGAAAACTACTGATCTTTCTTCTGTGACTCCACATTCATTTGCATTTTCAAGAATTTAATATATGTTGAATCAGAAAGCATCTATTAATTTTACTCTGACTTTTGTCATTTTTAATATTTCTATCATTTGTCTATATATGCCATATATTGAGTTCACTTATTTTTATCACCAGTTCATTGTATAAAAATGCCAGATTCTGTTGTACATTCACAATGAATGGATAATTCTAATGTTTCCAGTTTGGGACTAAGATAAATAATGCTAACTTGAACATCTATGTATGTTCATACATCATACAACATCTAGTCTTTGTAGAGACATGCTCTTATTTCACTTAGGTTAATAACTAGGAGTTGAATGGATAGTTCATGTGGTAGATATATTGTTAAGTTGCCAAAAAACTACCAGTTTTCTAAAATGATTGTACAATTCTTCATTCCCACCAGCAGTGTTTGAGAGTTTCAGTTTCTCTATCAAAATTTGATTCTCACCAAGATTTGATATGATTGGTATTTTCAATTTTAACCATTATAAAATTTAGTATCATGGTACTAATTCTGGGTTTAGTTTGCTGAGACAAACTACTATGAAGTCAGCAGCTAACAACATTAAAAACATATCATATTATGGTTGAGATGTCTGAAATGAGTATTCCTGGGCTAAAATCAAGTCACCAGCAGGGCTGCATCCCTTTCAGGGGGCACTAGGAATGGCTGTTTCTTACCTTTCCTGACATTAGAAACTACCAATATTCCTTGGCTCATGGCCTCTTCCTCTTACTTCAGGGCCAGTAAGGTAGAGACAAGTCATACATTGCATCTCTGACACTGACTCTTCCCCCTTTTACACATTTAAGGACACTGTGATTTTACTGTGCTCTCCTGGATAACCTAGGCTAATCTCCCTACATAAACCTGACTACAAACCCTAATTACATCTGCTACCTGAACTCCACTTTGCCATGGAAGGTAGTATATTCACAGGTTCTGGGGGTTAAGATATATACATCTTTGGGAGGTCATTATTCTGTGTGCCATATTGTTCAAATATCATCTTCAATGAAGTATCAGTTCACAATGTTGCCCATTATTTTTAGTGACTAATGTCTTCTTACTGCTAAGTGATACACTTTGTTTCCAATGGTCCATGTGCTGGTCTTTTGGTATTCAGTGGGGCTATGTTGAGAGGTAGGACCTGCAAGAGGTAAAACTTATTGGGAAGTCCTTAAGTCATTAGGGGAGTGCCACTGGATAGGAATACTAGTCTCCTGGAGTGTCTTCTCCTAAGAGTGGGTTGTTATAGAAATATAAACTTGTCTCTGAGTCATGGTCTTCCTGTATCAAGATGGGAGCATTTACTCTTGCTGTCTGCCATGGGACCCTTGCCAGATCCTGTGGCATGTCATTTGTCTAAAGATTATAAAAATTTTATCTAAAGTTCATTTGTATAAAAGATATATAGTTTTAGGATTTATGTTTATTCTGTAAACACTTCATTTTTGTATATAGCCAGAGGCATGGCTTGAAGTTCATATTTTTCCATATAGATATCTAATGGTTCCCTGGCAAGTTGTTGAAAAGGCAATCTTTTATTAAATTGCCTGCTTCATTAAATTTCAATGTATGGTTCCAATCCTGTGCCCCATATTGATTAATTGATTTATTTATATATCTTTAGACAAAGACATAGTCTTGATTATTATAGCTTCAACTAGGTTTAAAATGAAGTAGCATAAACCCTTTGAATTTATTTTTTTTAATTTTAAGAGTTTGACCATTGTATAACCTTAAAATTTCCCTGTGGATTTTGTAAGCAGTTTGGTAATTTTTATTGAAATTTTTAATTTTTTTTATTGGGACTACATTTTTTGATACCAATTTTGGGGAGATTCAACATTTTAATACTAGATGTTTTAATCATGGTATATATTATCAAAATTTTAATTTTTCTCAGCAATGTTTTAAACTTTTCAGTACATTTTGTTTATTACAAAAATGCTATTTTTAAATTGGTTGTTTATTATTACTAGAGATGTTATTAGTTTCCATGCTCACATGCCATTTTTTCAGTCTTATTTTCTGTTTTGCACTTTTTATAATTTCTATTGCCAAGTCTACCAGTTCATTAATCTTTTTTTCTATAATCTGTTATTAATTCTATTCAATGTTTTTGTCATTTTAGACATAGTCATTTTTATCTCTGTGAATGCAATTCTGGTCTTGTTTATATTTTTCACGTTTCTCCATAACCTTTTCTCTACACTTAACACATGGAACACAGCTACAATGATTGTTTTCATGTTCTCATCAACAATTCTATTATCTGTGCTCTACTGGGTCATGTTTCTCTTGATTGATCTTCGTCTTAATTATATGTCATATTTTACCGATTCCTTCTTTGCCTGGAACTTTTTATTGGTTACCAGACATTATGAATTTTTACCTTAAAAATGTGATAATTTTGTACTTTTAATAATATTCTTGGGTTTTGTTTTGAAGGCAATAGATTAACTTGAAATAATGTGAGTTTTTCATGCCTTTAAGCTTTGTTATGTAGAGATAAACATAAAATTTAGTTTAGAGCTAATATCAACCCACCACTGAGGCAATACAATTTAGAGTGCTCTATCCCAAATTACGCCCATGAATCATGACTTTTCTCAATATATCTAGTACTTATAGGAACTGTTACCAGCCTTGTGGAAATCTTAGAGATTACCTCTTCAATCCATTCAGGATTCTTGAGTGTTTTTCTTCCTGACCATGGTTAAATTCCACACTACTCAGTGCTCAGCTGAAGATTTGAAAGGTACCCATTTCGGGTCTTCAGAATTCTCTCTGTGAGAGAACTCTACCTTTGACTGCAGAGAGACTCAGTTCCATCTCAGAGGCACTGCTGGGCTCTTACTAGGTTCCTTCTCCTTGTGCTATAACATGGAAATTCTTGTCATGCTATAAGCTGCAACACAGTTGTAGGATTCATCATCTTCATTTCCCGTTTCTTAGTAACCATTATGCCTTATTACCTGATGACCACTGACATGACAACTACTGTTTCACTTATTTTGTCAAGTTTTTTAGTTGTTTCAGGCAGGAGCACATTGTGGTAGGTAGAATTCTGAAATGGCACCCGCAGGATTCCCAACCCCTAAGTTCACAATGCTTTGTCCTAGTTATATAATCAAATTAATCTAATAACTCCTCTGAAGGAATTTTTGCAGGTTTAAAGTTCAAAATCAGCTGATCCAGAAGGGAAATTTACTGAGTGGATGTGATCTAATAACATAAGTCCTTTAAAAGCAAATCTCTGTCTCGTGCTGATTGCTGATTCAACATACGGCTGCTGACCAAAAAAAAAAAAAAAAAACAGGGTCTATGTGACATGGAATGTGGATGGGCTTTGGGAGCTGAACTGGTTCCAGCTGGTAAGAAAGCAGGAACCTCGTTCCCACATTGGCAAGGGAATGAATTTTACCATCAGGTGAGCTTAAAAGAAGAAAGCCCTGATCATCCAGTGAGAACCACAGCCAATGTATTTTTAGTCTAGTGAGACACTTTTAACTTATACAACTTAATATAGAAAAATTGTGTTGTTTTAAACCACTAAGTTTATGGTAATTTCTAGGTAGCTATATAATAAACTAAGGCAAGGGACCATCTATCTCAGAAGTAGAATTCACTCATTAAAAACCCTATTTTAAAATCTTATAGCAAACATTTGTAAAAATATTTCTGGCATAAGAAAAGACTATAGTTTTCATTGTATAGATCTCTCACTATACAGGTTTAATGCAATTCTGATCAAAATCCCAATGGCATTCCTCATAGAAATAGAAAAAAACAATCATGAAATTCGTTTGGAAAAATCAGAGACCCAGAATAGCTAAAGCAATTTTAAGCAAGAAGAGCAAAGCAGTTGGTATCGCTATACCAGAACTTAAACTATATTACAGAGCAATAGTAACAAAACCATCATGGTATTAGCACCAAAACAGGCCGGTAGACCAATGATACAGAATAGAGGACACAGAGACTAACCTACAAAATTATAATCATCTTATATTAGACAAAATATGTACTGCAAACATGCACATGCAAAAACATGCACTGGAGAAAAGATAGTATCTTCAACAAATGGTGCTGGGAAAACTGGAAATTGATATGCAACAAAATGAAATTGAATGCCTATCTCTCACTATGCACAAAAGTTAACTCAAAATGGATCAAGGACCTAGGAATTAAACCAGAGACTCTGCATCTAATAGAAGAAAAAGTAGGCCCTAATCTTAATCATGTGGGATTAGGCCCCAACTTCTTTAATAGGACTCCTATAGCACAAGAATTAAAACCAAGAGTCAATAAATGGGATGGAAATTTTTACCCCTCACACATCAGATACAGCACTAATCTCTAGGGTATATAAATAACTCAAGAAGCTAAGCACCAAAAAAATTAGATAACCCAATCAATAAATGGGCCAAAGATCTAATACAGACACATTTCACAAGAGGATATAAAATAAATCAACAAATATGTGAAAAAATGTTCATTATCTCTAGCAACCAGAGAAATGCAAATCAAAACTATTCTAGGATATCATCTCACTCCAGTCAGAATGGCAGCTATTATGAGGACAAACAACAAATGTTGGCTAGGATATGGGGAAAAAGGTACACTCATACATTGCTGGTGGGACTGCAAGTTGGTGCAGCCAATTTGGAAAGCAGTTTGGAGATTCCTTGGAAAGCTGGGAATGGAACCACCATTTGACCCAGCTATTCCTCTTCTCAGACTATACCCAAAGGACTTAAAAACAGCATACTACAGGGACACAGCCACATTAATGTTTATAGCAGCACAATTCCAAATAGCTAAACTGTGGGGCCAACCTAGATGTCCTTCAGTGGATGAATGGATAAAACACAATGTGACATTTATACACAATGGAATATTACTCAGCATTGAAAATGAACAAAATCATGTCATTTGCAGGTAAATGGATGGCGCTGAAGAAGATAATGCTAAGTGAAGTCAGCCAGTCCCCCAAAAACAAATGCCGAATGTTTTCTGTGATATAAGGGGGGGTGACTCATAGTGGGGTAGGAAGGGAGAGCATGGGAGGATTAGATTAATTCTAAATAGGGAAGAGGAGTGGGAGGGAAAGGAAGGGGGAAGGGCATTAGCAAAAATGGTGGAATGTGATGGTCATCATTATAGTACATGTATGAAGACTTAAATTGGGTGTCAACATACCTTATATACAAACAGAGATTTGAAAAATTGTGGCATATATGTGTATTAAGAATTGTAATGCAAAAAAAATACGTGTATAATGGCATAAATTGACGTGAACATACTTTATATACAGAGATACGAAAAATTGTGCTCTATATGTGTAATAAAGATTGTAAGGCATTCCACTGTTGTCATGTACTTACAAAAATAAAATCAATAAAAAAAGAAAAGACTAAGTTGGGAGAACAAAGTATATGTCATGCTTATTGTTTTCCTAAGACTGCTATAACAAAATGCTGTGAACTTGAAAAAGCTGGCTTAAAACAACATAAACGTATCTTTTTATAAATGTAGAGACTGGACATCTAGAACCAAGGTGTGTGCAGGAAGGTTGTCAGGGAACATTGTTTCCTGCCTCTTTTAGTGTCTGGAAGTCATCAGCATTCTTTGGTTTCCTTGGCTTGTGGCCATATTATTCTTAACCCTTCCTCTATTTTTATATCACCACTTCCTATGTGTGTGTTTTTCTTCCGTTCTGTCTCAAATGTTCCTTGTCTTTTCCTGATAGGGATGTTTGTCCTTGGATTACCATTATTTTCAATATGGATAATTCAATATTATCTCCTCCCCAATTTACCACCTTAAACATATTTTTTTTCACCAAAAAAGCCAACTAACATTTTTTTTTTTTTACAAAAATGATTTAATAGCTATATAGATGATTAACTTCAGGAATGGTTAAAAGTCTACTGCCCTTGTACAATCCAAAGTGGACTTTGAGATGAACTAAGTAGCTATCAAGAGAGAAATAGGACTGGGTCAAAGAGAAGGAAATAGCAAGATGTGGTACAATTGAAGGACAACAGAGAAATTAAAGATCTAGGCATCATAGTGCCTAGTGGTAAAATTACCAAAAAAAAAAAAAAAAAAAAAAGATGCATAGGTTTTAAAATATAGATGAACTCTGCTTTGCAGCTATCTGGTTTTAGAGACTATGGGACTCATTTTGATAATTACCATTTGATTATTACCATTGCACTTTGGTTTTCATGGCCAAACTCTGTGATTAACTCCTTAAGTACCTGTTTAATCTTCACAGTTACAGTGGAACATATTTGGTTTTAGTCTCATTCTCATATTGTAAATGGAGAATCATATTGTAAATGGAGAGACAAGGGAGCTCATAAAAATAATAGTGTCTGCTTATTTAAAACTAGATGGAGAAAGATATCAAACCGTGAGGTAGCCAGATAATACATTCAGATGAGTGACACAATGAAGATGCCGTTACAGAGAAAGAAAAGTGGCTGTGGTCTAATTCATTCTTTTTCTAACATCCCCAACTCAGGAATTATTTCTGATGGCCAGAGTAGAATTGTCCAAACTGTCAAATTTTAAATTTAAAAGGAGCTTAAATTAATAATGAGTCTGGAAGAGCACATGAAAGAATTCCTGGGTAATTGCATTAGTTAGAGATGAGTCTAAGCTACTCTAACCAAGAGACTGAAAAATACACGAAGAATATGGAAATAAATTCTTTCGTTCTCATATAATAGCCAGGGAAGACAGGTAATCTCAGGGATATCATGCTAGATCTGGCTAGCTAGATAGTTTTTCTATACATAATATCTCAAATTCCAAGATTTTTTTCAGTTTGTCACCATTTTCGACCATCAAAAAGAAAAGGGATGGGGCTGGGGATGTGGCTCAAGCGGTAGAGCGCTCGCCTGGCATGCGTGCGGCCCGGGTTCGATCCTCAGCACCACATACCAACAAAGATGTTGTGTCCGCCGAGAACTAAAAAATAAATATTAAAATTCTCTCTCTCTCTCTCTCTCTCTCTCTCTCTCTCTCTCTCTCTCTCTCTCTCTCTCTCTCCTCTCTCACTCTCTCTTAAAAAAAAACATTAAAAAAAAAAAAGAAAAGGGAGAGAAAATCCAGGCTAGGCATCTTAATTAGTTGAATCAGAAATTGAACACATGATTCTATTCACATGCCACATTTAAGAATTTAGGCACAGAACCACACTAGTAAGAAAGTATAAAGGATTTGGGGTTTGACTAGCAGATCTTGCTGCAATGAGCTAACTCTAATAATTTCATTTTTTCCCTCCTACATTGTAACAGGATGAATACAAAACTTATATTTAGGGCTGGGAGATGTAGGTCAGTGGTAGAGCACTTGCTTAACATGTGGGAGGCCATGGGTTCAATCCCTAGTACTACAAAAAATATTTGCACTTATTATTAACTAGTGATGCTATCTCAAAGAGATGTGTATAGCTGATAAAAATTCAGAACGTATAATCATAAAACATAAGATCAAAAGTCACAGACTATGTATGCTACACCTTGTCTGTAGCTTTACAAAGTTTTCAAATTCATTTTTGTTTGCCTTTGCTTAAGTATATACTGTACTAATTTGAACAATTGAAAGAGATGTTGTAGTAAATCAATAATCAATGTGAGCTTCTTTTGCCTTAATAATAGACTTATGGATCTTAAATTAATAGAAACAATATTTCAAGATTTGTTATTAAAAAAAAGAGGAGAAAATCACAATAAATTCTCCAAAATCAACAATGAAAAAGTCAAATTTGACACTTTTAAAAATACTGCCGAATTAAGAAATCCCTGGCATTAAAATTGATTCAAGATGTAAACAAAATCAATTGCAACTCATTTTATTGTGAAATTGAATTATCACAAGGATATGAAATATTATGTCATTGTAGTTGAATATAAAATAATGATTACAAGTAAACGTTAACATGCATTCATCAGTCTGTTATGATAAACAGATGGGATTAAGATGACTAAGACTACTAAGTCAACATCTGAAACTTCTAAAAGTAAAAATAAAGCACATGTATCAGCTAGATAAGGTATAAATAGACCTCCGACATACAGATTCTAGATTCTTGCTTTTGAATATTGGCTGTTTGCCCCACAACTCATCATGTAAGGTGCTTTGCTCCTTCTCCATCTTCCAAGCTTGCTGAGAGCCTGAGTACACCCTTCTATTATAATTTTCAGAAACAATCAGCTACTAAAATTAGGTATTTACTTAATGGCACTTAATTAATACCTTGTTCTTGATATAATCAAAGGAATTAAAGTTCATTTGAAGATAAGTGAATTCGGAAAATAACATCTTATTTTAGTTATTAATTAATTATAAATGGATTTGATTCATGACACATACATAGTCGTGTGTGTGTGGGTGCGCACGCACACAACCCACAGGAATAAGAAAAAAAAATGCATTACTAGCATATCATTTTAGCTCATGCATATTTGTAAAATTAAATTTAAAAACTGCAATTTCTGTATCATATTTCTTGATACCTTCCCCCCCCCAAATTTAGACCTATGATTAGGCAATAATATGGCACAGAGGAACACACTATATCTCATATGTTTTTGTTTTGTTCTGTGTTATCCCCCCCCCCCAGTTTTTTTGTTTTGCTTTGTTTTTGTTTTGTATTTTGCTTTTTGTTTTTTACTAAATTGAATAATTTAGCTAGTTGACCCAACTTTGTCACACCATCCCTTAAAATCCCCAAATTCCCATAATTTTGTGTATCTCAACACCTGACTGATTTATTCCAAACATCCGTTTCCTGTTCCCAAGACTGTTTCAGGGTTTGACAGTGTTTCACAAGCTACACCCATTCTGCTTCAATAGCATGGCATGAGGCCTGGGAGTCTACTTTGGCTGTTTGTGTTTTGTAGTGCTGGTTATTGAACCCACAGCTTTGATCATACTAGGCCAGGGCTCTACCACTGAGCTTCCCCAGCTCAGAACTCTATACTTTCAAAACTGTAGATTATAATCACACTTTAGGTACTTGAGTGGCAAGGACACATTCATGCTTACCAACATAAACATCTTTAGTATAAATAAAAATAAAAGCATCAACTTTTTTTTTTCTTTTAAGGCATGCTGGGAGCAAAACTCAGGGCCTTACACATGAAGCAAGTATTCTACCACTGAGCTACATCCCCAGCCCCAAACACTAACTTTTAGAAAACCCCTTAATCCTACCATATCCCCTGAGAAAATCTCCATGCATCTTTATGAGGAAAACAGGTTGGAAAGTACCAAATGGTTTCAACAATAAAAGAAGATCTGGTAGAGTTGAAGTTTTCAGTTGTGACATTGGACAAGAATTTTACATAATGGATAATGTTAAATTCTTTGTTACTTTGGAACTGAAATTCTGGTGGCCAGTGTAGCTCACAAATTATCTGCTCTGTTTTATTCCCTTGAGTAGCTATTTGATGCACAATAAATGGCACTAAAATATTATAGATTGAAATTTACTTCCAAAGCCACAAATGAGAGCAATTAGCACAAACCAGGAATCTCACAAAATGGAGAATGAAGTTTTATCAGCTGAGTGCTTTTTCATGTTTGGTCCTGAACTAAGGAAAAATTACATGACTTCTATTAATTTTCATTGACTCATAGGCAATTTACTCTTTGCACAAATCTAAGTTCTCTAAAGCAGTGTTCTAAATGTATAAAAGGCTTTAAGTGAATAAAAGAGTTTCATGCTGGAGTATGAAAATAATGAAATTACTTCACATATGTAAAGCCTTTACCAAAACAATTTCTTTGGTTTGTGGAGGGGGAGCATGATATTTTCATTAAAAGTCACACTAAATGTATGAAAATAAGTATCATAATAAACTGTAGTTACAGGCAAAGAAAAACTCAACATTCACAACATAAGTGTTTGGTCAGAGGATATCAAATGGAACATTTTTTAACTGTCCCTAAGTTTAGATGAAATTGAGTATTTTGTGAATGTTTGCCAAGGAATATTCTACAACCTTTCTATCTCTATTGCATATGCATTGCATATTATTTCCATGTATCAATGTGTTTTCCTGCATGGTCTTTCTTTTGCTTGGAAGATATTTTTCTATGTTCTATCTTTATTTTTAAATGTAATTTGAATATAAGATAACCATAACCACAAACAGGTTAAAAATTTGCTAAAGAAACATTAAAATATGTAAGTACTAAAAAATTTTATGAAGTTTTCCAAATGAACTATTTTCTTCCTAATGTTTATTTTTCCTATACAAACTGAAGTTTTACTAATTGCTTGGGTAGGGATGTAGTACATAGCATTTTCCATGGAAACTAATGAAAATATTTATGTTCATCCAATGGATATTTGCTCTGCTGGCAGGATATTAAGGAATTAATTAAAAATTTTAAGTGAGAAATAAATAAAAATAAACATGTATGCTGCACAAATGTACTATATGCACATCTATGAGTATTACACATATATAAACATAGTAGTATCAGCAATGTTTTCCCACAAAAAAATTTGCTCATATGCTATAACAAAATAATAATTCCCTACATTAAAAATATCATTACTGACATTATGTATTATTCTTGTGATTAGAGATTGGTCAGTTATAATTGAAATAAAACATATACACTCAGACAAATGAAATGTTTCAGAATAGATGCACACAAGTTGTCAAAATGTAATTATAATGGAAATCTAAAATCAAAAAGATATTGTGACACAAACTATTTAAGGAAGGTATGGAACAAGTAATCAAATAATTATGATGATAATGATCTTCTATGTAAGAATACATGAAAATATTGAAGTCACTACAATTGGAATATTATCTCCAAATATATAGAAAGTGAATTTTATGACTAGAGAAAAGCCAAGGGCACATACCTATAATCCCAGAGGTTTAAGGAAGATGAGGCAGGAGGATCATGAGTTCAAAACCAGCCTCAGCAAAAGCAAGGCACTAAGCAACTCAATGAGACCCTATCTCTAAATAAAATACAAAACAGGGCTGGGGATCTGGATCAGTGGTTATGAGTCCCTGAGTTCAATCATCCCTAGTACCAAAAAAAAAAAAAAAAAAAAAAAAAAACGACTAGAGGACAAATAAGTCTGTAAAGGTATCTTATCATCAGCATGGCATCTATTAATTATGAAAGAATATATACATGCAGATGAAGTTTTCTCAAAATTAGACAGCCATGAATAGACTGAGAATAAGATCATTTTCTAGAATAAGATTATTTTCAAAGTACAATTCCAAAACCAACATGTACTAGTATGGTAATGAAATATATTGATTCTAGATAAGATGATATACATACTATTTGAAAAAAAATCAATAACCCACTGCCATCCTAAAATAGCACATTAATTCAATGCATTCTAATATTTATTAATAAATGAAGGAGTTTATAAGTTTGAAAAATGTGCCTATCTAGACTGAAAACAATAACTCATCCTTAAAAGTGCCCATCTAAATATACTTTCTTGTCATGGGGCATATTTTATAGAAACTATTAAAAGTATATTGCTGGGCCGGGGTTGTGGCTTATGTGGCAGAGTACTCACCTAGCATGAATGAGGCACTGGATTCAATCCTCAACACCACATAAAAATAAAAAATAAAAGTACTGTGTCCACCTACAACTAAGAAATATATATTAAAAAAGGTATATTGCAGGGGGGCAAGGGAAGAATGAAGGAATTTTGGATGGGCAGAGGGGAGCAGAGGGGGCATGGGGGTGGGAATGATGGTGGAATATGACAGACATTATTACCCCACGAACATGTATGATTGCATGAATGGTGTGACTCGCATTGTGTATAACCAGAGAAATAAAAAGTGGTGCCCCATTTGTGTACAATGATTCAAAATACATTTTGTTGTCATATATAACTAATTGGAACAACAACAAAAAGATGGCCCTAGTTAAAACCCCCAACAAAAAAGATAGCCCTAGTTAAAATTCCCTGTAAGACACACAGGTTATAAAAACAACACACAATTTACACAAAAAATAAAAGTATATTGCAAATATTAGCTAAGGGATAATGTGATGTCATATTCTCTCTGCCAACTTAACTGGGTTATGCTCAGACACCTGTTAAAACAGTTTATTTGGATGTGTTTATGAGGGTGTGTGGGAGGCTGCCCTGCCCATGAGCTGAGCATCCTCTCTCAGCCTTGAATAAGGGGGTGTTTGGTCTGGCATTTCACACCATGTGCTGTGCAAAGCAAGTGGCCTCCATCTTCTCTTGGCAAAGAAGTTTGCTCTAGCGCTTTGTTCAACACTGACCCCAGGATCCTGTTGTCTGATTCTGACTAGAGTTTAGCTCAATTCTCCCTGCCTAAAAGACTGCCATATCTTCTTTGAACAAATTCCTTTATGCAAGTCTGGTTAAGTCTGATAAATTTTTATCAGAGGTTTTATATCAAAATCACACAAAACAGATTTTATGAATCTTGTTTGTGTGCTAAGAAATATTTGTTTCCATGAAAGAATGCAGTCTACACCAGGTTCTCACAACTTACCACCTTGTACAGATGGGGGAAAGGCATGTGGAATACGGGGGTGGGGGCAAAACCTACAGCTCTCATGAAAAGAACATAATAATTGGGAATAATGCATTTGACTTAAATCAGTTTATAGCATGAAATCAGGTTTTGAATTCAAGTGGCTTAATTCTAAAGCATTTCCTTATTTTTTTTTCCTTCTTTAACTAATACCGAACGAAAAAAATTGTGTTGTTTTTTTTTTTAATTTTTATTCTTATTTGTTATATACAATGGCAGAATGCAATTCATTTCATATTACACATATAGAGCACAATTTTTCAAGTCACAAATTGTACACAAAGTATTTTCACACCATTTATGTCTTCATACATGTACTTAGAGTAATGATGTCTAACTCATTCCACTATTATTCCTACCCCCTCGCCCCCTCCATTTCCCTCTCTCTCCTCTCCTTTGCCCTATCTAAAGTTCCTCCATTGCTGCCATGCTCCGCTACCCCCCCATTGCCATTATGAATCAGAACCTTCATATCAAAGAAAACATTCGGCCTTTGGTTTATTGGGATTGGCTTATTTCACTTAGCATTATATTATCCAACTCCATCCATTTGCCTGCAAACAGTATGGTTTTATTCTCTTTTAATGCTGAGTAATGTTCCATTGTGTATATACACCAAAGTTTCCCTATCCATTCATCTAGTGAAGGGCATCTGGGTTGGTTCCATAATTTAGCTATTGTGAATTGTGCTGCTATAAACATTGATGTGGTTGTGTCCCAGTAGTATGCTCAAAACAAACAAAAAAAATTTACATAAAAAACTTTATTTTTTAATAAAAAAATAAATTAATAAATAAATCCATGAATAATGGGATGCCATGTGATGTTTTGATACATGTACACATTATGTAATGTATCTATCTTCCCAAACATTTGTCATTTCTTTATAGTAAATCATTCAGAATCTATCTCCTAGCTTTTAAAAAAATATACACTACATAGTTGTTATCTATAGTTATTCTATGGTGCAATAACACACCAGAACTTCTTAATCATAATGTAACTTAATAGTCATTGATCAAAGTTTCCCCATCCCTCCCTCTTTTCTATTCTTCTGGTAACTCCCTTATATGTCAACTTCTACGAGACCAAATGTTTTAGATTCCATGTAAGTAAGGTTATACAGTAGTTGTCCCTCTGTGTCTGGCTTATTTCTCTTGACATAATGATCTCCAGTTCTGCCCATATTATCACAAATGACAGGATTTATTCTTTAAACTGAATAGTATTTCTTTACTTAATTCACTCATCAGTTAATGAACATTCAGGTTATTTCCATTTCTTAGCTATCAATAATGCTGCAGTGAACGTGGTAGTGCAGATGTTTCTTCAACATGATTCCATTTCCTTTATTTATTTTTTTTTTAGAGAGAGAGAGAGAGAGAGAATTTTAATATTTATTTTTTAGTTTTTCGGCGGACACAACATCTCTGTTTGTATGTGGTGCTGAGGATTGAACCCAGGCCTCACGCATGCCAGGCAAGCGCACTACCGCTTGAGCCACATCCCCGCCCGATTCCATTTCCTTTAGAAATACACCAGGAGTAGAATAGCCGGATCATATGGCAGTTCTATTTTTATTTTTTTTTACGAACCTCTATAATGTTTTCCATAATAGGTATATTAATTTACATGCTTATCAACAGTGTACAAGGGTTCTGTGTTCTCCATATCCTCTCCATCACTTATTCTTTTTTTCTGTTCTCAATAATAGTCATTCTTACTGAAATGAGGTGATATTATGGTTTTGGTTTGCTTTTCCCTGATCAACATTATTGAGAACTTTTTTCATTCACTTATTGGCCATATATATGTTTTCTTTTAAAAATATCTATTGAGATCTATTTTCCACTGATGGGGTTGTTTATATATTCTGGATATTAACCCCTTAGTAGATGTATAGTTTGCAAATATTTTCTTCTATTCTTTAGTTGCCTTTATTAATTGGTTCATCCACTGCTTTTTATTTTAGTAAAATTCCATTTGTCTATTTTTTTTTATTTTGTTTCCTGTGCTTTTGGGGGTTTTGCCAAACAATCTTTGCCCCCCATTCCAATGACCTGAACATTTTCCCCTGTGTTTTCTTCCTGTAGTTTTATAGTTTCAGGTCTTACATTTAAGATTTCAACCCATTTTGAATTGATTTTCATAACTGTTAAGAGACAGTCTAGTTTTCTTCTGTTGCTTATAGACATGCAATTTTCCAACACTATTTATTAGAAAATTTGCCTTTATCCAATGCATCTTCTTATAATTCTTTTCAAAAATCACTGGGCTATAGATGTGTGGGTTTACTTCCAGGCTTTCTATTCTGTTCCATTAGTTCATGTGTCCAATATTATGCTGTTTTAATTACCACAACTTCATAATATATTTTGAAGTCAAGTAGTATAATGCTTCCTGTTCTTTGCCCAAAATTGTTATTCAGGGTGTTTTTGTGGTTTCATTCATGCCATAATGTGCTTCCTGAACTATTCTAAACTTTCCAGTTACATATGGATATGTTATTCACAACAAAGGGTTTGGAAACGCATTCTAAGCATTTCTCCTTTCTGAAGACTTAGAGTTAAAATAAACTTGTCACTCATCAAATTTTAGAAAGAAAAATTGATCTAACATGGAAGTGTTTATTTTCAATGAAAAATAAATTTTCTGTGGAAGTCTACTTAAGGGCAAACAATGAATATGGATATTTTGCTCCAAAATTCTATGATTTCTTAATTGACAAATTTCTGAACAAAGATTTCAAAAATATTTCCTCATGAATACAGTACAGGCTTCCTCATTTTTTTCATAAACAAACACACTTTTCCTGAACATATCCTACCATGACAATGAAATTTGATGTAGCACCCAGTTTTGAGATTTCAGCCTCCAGGCAGGGTGTTGTAGTGCATACCTATAATCCCAGCAACTTGAGAGGCTGAGGCAAGAGGATCACAAGTTCAAAGCTAGCCTCAGCAACTTAGAAAGTACCTAAGCAACTTAACAAGACCTTGTCTCTAAATGAAAAATAAAAAGGGCTGGAGGTGTTGATCAGTGGATAAGGGTCCCTAGATTCAATCCTTGGTATCAAAGAAAAAAAAAAGAAGAAACGATTTCAGCCCCCAGTTAACTTCATTGAATATGCACAGATTTTTAGAGTACTCTCTACATGATTTAGCACTCCACTGCTTATCCATAGTCACCAAGCTTTACTCTTCACATAAATCTCTTATTTAAAAGAAATCCTCTTATTGTTCCATTTACTTTCATCTCTATACGTTTGCTTAATTTTTCTTTTCCTTGACATGAACATATTTTCCCAAAACTTCTAGGTTTGGTTGATGCCCGCTTTAAACAAACCTTTCCTGGCAGTTCTAGTCCATATTGTTATTTTACAAATCAATTGAACATGTGTTGCATGTCTCCAATGGGCAAACTGCTTTGCTTGGGGCGTGTGGGATGCACAAACTATTGTTACTGTCAGGTAGCACAGCATGTGTCTGTTCAATGGTAGACACTCAGCTAAATAGGATGAGTGCTATGAAAGAGGGAAGAGCAACATACTTCCAGACTAAAGAGTGTAGAGTGGAGCAAAGGTATTGGAGGAAGACTTCACAGAAGTGAAGCCAAGGTGGCCCTTGATGGAGATCTGGACTCTACCTATTAAATAATTAGGACTCTGATAACGGCACTAGCTGAAAGTGTAACAGAGAGAATGGGATTGTTAGTTGCTTTCAGAACATGAAAGACTTCAAATAATGTGGTAAAGATGTCACTGTTTTCCTCTGGACAAAAGAAAATAATTTATATAAAAAGCATTCAGCTTTATTTGTTTTCTAGTGTTGATGTATATGAAAAAAATCCATGTAAGAATGACCTCCATATGTTCTGATTAATCATAATAGTGTGGCAAGAAGAGTCCATTTTGGTAAGGAACACTAAATCAGTGACTCGCAGTATATAACAATACTATATTCTCACCTGAATTACCTTTAATTTCTAATCTGTAATATTCAAGTTTCGAGATAAATTCCAGTGATGCTTGAATTCTGATATATATTAATTATATTTAATGTCAATCAATGCTCTGTGTCATACACCTATAATTCCAGCTACTTAGGAGGCTGAAACAAGAAGTTTGCAAGCATGATGCCAGCCTGGGAAATTTAGCAAGACCCTGTCTCAAAAGTAAAAAGAACTGGAATATAGCTCAGTAATAGAGCACCCCTGGTTTAATCCCTAGTACCAAAAAAAAAAAAAAAAGATTATACTAAAAATGAATAATGATTACTACCTGAAATCAATTTTGTGTACACAATGGCAAATAGGTGAAAATGATCTTTTATCCTGTCTATTCATGTATGCTGGGTAAAATATGCCAAACATCTTGTATAGATGATTTCCCACAGTTAGGCATCATTTGGCCTGGGTAAAAACATAGGATAGAATAAATAAAAGAAACAGGTAGAAAGGAAACATAAAGGGAGGACAAAAAAATAAAAATTTTAAGTTCCACATATTTTTCCAGGCCTACCACTCCCCAAGTTAGTTCTTTTTAAAATTTTTTATTTATTCGAATTTGTCATATATGACAGCAGAATGCATTACAATTCATAGTACACCTATAGAGCACAATTTTCTATGTCTCTGGTGGTACACAAAATAGAGTTACACAATTCGTGTCTTCATACATGTACTTAGGGTAATGATGTCCATCTCATTCTACTGTCTTTTCTAACCCTCTGCCCCTCCCTTCCACTCTATTTCCTTTGCCCTATCTAGAGTTTGTCTAATTCTCCCATGCTCCACGACCCCCAACCCCACTATGAATCAGCCTTCTTAGAGAAAACATTCGACATTTGGTTTTCTGGGATTGGCTTACTTCACTTAGCATAATATTCTCCAACTCCATCCATTTACCTGCAAATGCCATGATTTTATTCTCTTTTAATGCTGAGTAATATTGCATGGTGTATGTATACCATAGTTTCTTTATCCATTCAACTAGTGAAGGGCATGTAGTTTGGTTCCACAGTTTAGCTATTGTGAATTGTGCTACTTTAGATTCTCTTCAGAGGCATTTCTTCTCCCAAGAAATATATGGAATTAACTAAATCTCAAATATGGAGTAAAGACTATGTTGGTCAAGAGAAAGAGAACTGTCAATCCAATAATAAAAAGTATGTGAGAGTGGGAAGAAAGTGGAGTCCTGACAACTAACAGGGAAGCTATTAAAACAATAAACTTGATAAACATCTAAAGGAGAGTAATGATGTTAGAAAGGCTGGTGAAAGGAAGAGGCAGATTTAAAATTTCTTAAGGCAATATTGACAATGTTTTGTTAGGTAGTATATTGTGGGAATTAAGAAGACAAAGGAGTGAGATTTGCTAGCCAGTTCTTAGCTCAAGCATCTGTCAGACCTAAAACTCCCCTTTTTCTCTGCCAGGCAGCTATCGAACAGCACTAGATTTGATACTGAGAGGAAACCTCAATAAACCCTCCAGCTTCACTTGCTTTTAGTTACTTGCTTTTATCACCAATTTTAGAGGTCACATAGCCCAGCAATATATTCCCACCAGCTTTGCTCTAGATAACACTTCTGACATTTGGCTTGCAATGGTTGCTTAAGTTGTTTTTTTAGGAACTTTAGAGGTAGCTTCCAGCACTGGAAACCACAAAACCTTCACTTGAACCTGGCCAAATATCAGTGACCTTTTAATGTCAGAGGGCCAAAACTCCATCCTCAGAGCACGTTAATGCTGCTCTGAACATGCACTCAAGAACCATGAAGTCTGATTACACATTTGCTGACCACTTGGAGAGTTTCCCTTCAAATAAAAGGGAGGCAGCACTCAGGAACAGAAAAGTGAGGCTGGTCCATGAACAAAGGAAGAGGCCATCTTTTTATAAAGTAGCTGAGGTGGAGGAGATCCTGGGAAGCATCCTGGCACTATCCTACACTTGATCTCTGTGACTGTGACCAATTTGATTAAACACAGGAAGGTGAGAAAAGTCACACTCTATACATTATAAGAGTAGGATAAGACTTTTACTAACAGATTATGAACTAGGATTCTAGAATGAAATATTTTAGCAGGTAGTAGCTAACTTATGAATTAAGTTGCTGACTTGGTTAAGAATAGAGTCATGGGAAAGGCACATCCCATACATTCTAAATTGGTAAGAGTGGGACATTAGGAAGAGACTTCTAACAAATTACAAACTAGGGCATGAGAGTTTATCTGCTATTTTTGTCCCTTTGGTGGTTTCTACCTTTCTCAGCCCCTACTTATATACCCCATAAATTACTAAACCAGGAAAGGTGGATTTGAGACAGACTCTCTCATATCCATGGCTTTGGCCTTTCTCTTTGGCAAAACTTGTGATTTCATTGATTGGCCTACTATACAACAGATAAAACTGGCTTGGTTCTGTCACCAGAGAAGGATCCAAGGGGGCCACAGAGAGGGAGACCTCTGCTCAGGGTGATGGAGTCTTTGAGGTATATGATTTAAAAAAAAAAAATTCAGCTTCTGTCAGATATTTTGAAAGAGATTTATCTAGGAAAGCAAGGATTATACACTCGAAGAAAAACAGAGGGAATGAAGACTATTTCAAGAATAAAAAGCAACCCCTTGGTCTAGAGCATTAATATTTTTAAAGGAATGATAGCTAGTGGTCAGACTACAGGTGGAGTTATGCAATTTGTGCCAGTATTCCTTGTGCTTGCTCATTGCCCTTGCATCGTGCTACTCTCTTCAGGCAAGGACATGGATGGGCACAAAGTTATGGGCTAGGTTGCTCCAAAGTTGCTTGTTTTGTAGCCAATGGTTCATAGACATTTCCTGCATTCCAATGGTCCATTGGCATTTCTCTTTTCAGACTCAGTATATTTTATGAAATTCCTTTCTCAATTCAGTAACAGATTGATTCCTTAGCCTACTGACCAAAATCTGAACCTCATGAACACAATCACCTCTTCTCCTGGGTTTTCAAAAAAGTCAGTATGCAAGATATGTTACTGGAGGTTGAAGTTGACTGTAGAGCATTGTAATCACTTCTAAATTATTTGGTTTAATGTCTAAGATAAGGATAATTATCCTGGTACAGAAAAAAAATGTACAGCAAGACAGAGATAATGTTTAGATGAGGTTTACTGCAATGCAACAAGTGAGATACACCCTGGAGAGAAGGGTAGGCAAGTCGATTAGGGAGGGACCTAACTGAACTGAAATGATTAGGCTTTAGCCATTGGTTAGGATAGGTGGTAGGAGCTTACAGTGGCAGGTAGATAGGCCTCTTTGGGCCTAGAATTGTGCAGCTGTTGCCCATTTGGGGAAGTCATATACCTGTGCTGTATGAAAATTGAGGGCAGGCCTCTGTGTATTTGAGTCACTTTGTCAGCTAGTATCACTGGCAGGAGATCACATAAGAATCAACTAAAGTTCACTGCAATTTGTAGGCACATGCATGACCTCAGGAACATGATGTGTGTTTGTAACTCTGCTGGAGAGAGAGCTAGGCCCCCTTCTGAAATGTGGAAGAAGGCTGGCAGTGCCATTGGGTGAGTAGTCTGCCCACCTTCCCAAGATGGATTTTTTCCATAGTCCCACCCATACGAACAGAGTAGCGACTTTATGTCCTTAGGTCATTGCATGATGGGTACCAAGTCCTCTTTCTCTTTTCCCCTTGTCTACCTACCTATGCTAATAGATGCTTTAATCTTCTATTTGTTAAAATTCATATAATTCAGTCATATATGTTCACTTCCTCATTCACACACAATAAATATAAACTTTTCCCCTGCTTCTCTAAGTTCTTTCCTCATTACCTCAGGAATATTCAGCTAATTTTCCCATGGAGAATATAAGCCACTCAATCAAGTAAGGAATAAAAAAAAGAAAGATAATTACAACCAAGAAGACAAAGAGTAGTAGTGTTTGATACACACTTCTATAACAAAATGAGGGAGCATGTGATCAAAACTAGTCATCTATGTCAACCAACTACCCATGGCTTCAAATACCCAAATGCATTTGAAGTCAAACAACTGCCTTATTTTCCTTTAAGCAAATTTCATATACCAGTATTGAAGACCAACATATCACTATGTGATTCAGTTTTATTATCTTGGTAATTTTTTCATTATAAATACTGTAACAGCATTATTCTGTATTACAAATGTACAGCATATGAGATATATTATTAAATTGTCTTAATTTCCATCATATTATTTTTATGTGAAAATTTTGCTTCAAAATTTTTTAAATTCTTATAATAAGCTAATCATTAGACTATAATGTACATGTTCAAAAATCACTGATTAAAAGTTCATTTTATAAAGAAAACTATATCTCATAAAATAAATTCACTGATCTCAAGTTAAGGTTAGCATATTTGGTGCCCCTGGTTAGGAAGTTTGAAAGACCATGATTTCATACAAATAAATATATGTAGCAAAAGACATGAGTAATATGGTGAAATGATGCTCATGTTTGTTTTTTTTTAATTCCTTCATACAGAAGTTTCTTGAGACAATACTCAGAAAGAAATCTGTGGGGGTATGAAAGCAAATTAGAAATAGATTGTACTTCCTGGAGGCCTGCTATAATGTAATTAAGTAATCTTTCTCTAAAGGTGACCCTTGGCCCCACCTAACTTTTAAGAATTATCTGTCTTTATATTCAGTCTTTCCAGAGATGTCTGAGATGCATCTGTCCTTCACAGAAATTTGAGAGACAAAAACATTTGACATTTGCAGTGTCTCATAACCCTCCAAAGCACAGAGGTAATTAAGTAGTGATTGAAATTTTTACTGTCAAACTACCAGACTGTTTTTAAATAGTTTGGCAGTTAACAGTCCTGAGATATTTAAGACTTTCCCAGTGTTCACTCTGAGCAGCATTATTCACTAAGATAACAAAAGCTTCCACTAACAAAGATACATTCAGATTTTTACAAATGCAGAATGAACCACAGAAGGTTATGTCTGAAAGCTTAAAACTCTCTCATTTGTAGGAGTAAGTTCCTCACTGGCTATAAAACAAATCAAAACCAGACTTGGAAACACCTAGTCACAAAGAAAGTATTTTACTTTTTGGGGGGGACGGTGTGACAGGAAGAGGGCTGCTGTTTTGATTAGGAAAACAAAGGATCTCTGGTAATACAAGGTGAAGATACAAATACCACACCAGTCCACATTCAAATAAATGCATGGTTTCAACAAGGGTGGTTAAAACAAAATCATCAAATTACTCTGAATAATAATATAAAACAGGTGCCTTTAGTGAATGGTTTGATGTTTTACTTTCCAAATGTTACTGTTTCCCTTAAAAAGGGGGACAAAGACAGACTGGAGATTGGCATCCTGGAAATGAGATAGAATAACAGAACAGACAGAGGCCAAAGCAGGGTGTGGAGCATCAATATAGTTGGGGAATGCCCAGAGAATGGCTTTATGGATATATGAGACCAAGAACTAAATTGTCATTTTCTGTGCTATTTATTCTCCAAACTACAATAAGTTTGTCACATACAATATCTCCTTTGTTGTCTTAGGGATGATAAGTAGAGTCCACCCCTGGATGAAAGGAGTAGGGAGAATTTTTGTCTATAGGGTAGGGACAAGAGGGCAAATGCTTAACAATATGAAACTAGGAACAGTAAGTCATAGCAGATTGTAAAGTATTTCCTCCAAAAAAATATATAGGCAGTCCTTGGGGAATCTTCAGAAATGCAGGGAAGAGCCCTAGACTACTTTAGTCCACATTAAATGGAGCTTCTAGTTACTTTAATTTTAAAGTCAGCTATCCTAAAAAGACTTGAATATGTGGGGACCTTTCATTACCCAGGAATTATCTTTCTCCATCAGTAATAAATAAATATGATATTAAAAAGCTCATTTATCACCATGTGCACAACTCAGAAACTTTGGTGCCTTGGGAAAGAGTGAGTTGCCCACCAGCCAGGGAAGAGAGAGGCATAAGGAAAGAGGAAACATGAGTGAATGTCCTAGGGTTATGGACATGGATTCCTGTGTGGGCAAAAAAAAAATGCAATTATAAGGTAATTAAAATTAGAATTTCCATTCTCCTCTCTGGATAAATGAGCATATGACCTCACCTGGGTACCAGGGTAGAGTTCAAGTAATAAAGTAAATAATCACAGAACCAAATTCTGAAAATACATAAAATAATGTTATAAAGTTTTTCAGAGTCTGTCTCCAATACTGGTACTCAGGAAGAAGCTATTTCAAAATTTTGTTCCCTAAATCCTTTACTTGAATGGCAAGAGAGCTCAGATACAGGTGGTTTTGGTAAATTGGTAGAATGTAATAGGCCAGAAACCATGTCCTTTGGGCCCAAAGGGAATAAAAGGGCTATAGATAAGTTGAAATGAGTATGTCAATATGTAAATCAATGGAAGTGTAACTGATGTGATTCTGCAATCTGTATATGGGGGAAAAATGGGAGTTCATAACCCACTTGAATCAAAGTGTGAAATATGATATATCAAGAACTATGTAATGTTTTGAACAACCAACAATAAATAAAAAAAAGAAAATGAATTGTACTATGTGCTAACACTGCTCCAGACCCTAACCTTACTCAAGTCCTAGGCCAGAAGCCTGTCTCCAGAAAGTCCAAAAAACCAGGTATGACCACTTGCCCCAAAAACCAAACCCAAAAGGTAATGTTTAAAAGAAGGAAAAGAGGAAAATAACTTTAATTTGCTAAGGCCTTATTGAGAAGACAGTGAAATCAAAGATCCCCATGCTGTCTTCCAGGTGCTGACGTGAGCTTTGGGTTTAGATAGAGGACGAATCGGGGCAGGGGTAAGAGGTATGCACAATTAAGCAGTATTTGTCAAATTGTGGTCTGGTTGATCATTATCTCAATTCTGGTTCTGTGAGGAGACTCTGGAGAAGACCTTATCACTTGAGGGAGCCGTTTCTACTTGATGCTCAAGATGTTTATACATCGGACCTGTGATACTGGAAGGACACTCTTCAGTTTCCATGAGATGACTGCTTCTGTTTAGGAGTCTCATCATGGGGTGATGTGCCTGCAAGGTTCTGCTGTTCTGGGAAGGTATAGGGTGATGACCAGAGACTTCTAGGTATCGCTCCAGCAATCTGAAACCGGATGCTGTAAAGGCCCCCACAAATCCTGTCTCAGTCTTAAAAGGGGACAAGACAGATTAGGCAAATTTATGGCTAAAAAACCTTATATCACCAATTTTTAGATGTGTACTCCTTAAATTAACGTGCCTATGTACAGGTCACAAAGATTAAGGTAGTAAAGAAAGCAAAAACAAAATGAAGGCAGAGATGCCAAACTTCTAGTTACCCACTCTTTTTAGCAAGGGCAGCATTTCTAAGTCCCTGTGTTTTTTTTTTTTTTTAAATATATGAATGTGTGTGTGAGTGTGTGTGTGTACATATGTATTTTTTTTTCAATTTCAGAAGTGTATGGCAATATGTAAAAACGTGGATGTATGATCGATGTGATTCTGCAATCTGTATACGGGGTAAAAATGGGAGTTCATAACTCACTTGAATCAAATGTATGAAATATGATATGTCACAAGCTATGTAATGTTTTGAACAACTAATAATAATAAAAAAGTGTGTAGAAAAGAACTAAATTTGGAATACATTTCACTGTGTTAGATGGTAAAGAAAACCTGGCTTAGGAACCAGCTCTGACTTAGGTGGCAAAACTCTGGTTGAGTCATTTGGCTCTTGCTATGTAATATTGTAGCAGATTATCATTGAGATGCATGAATTAAAAAAAAAAAGAAGTGATGTTGAATGTTTGGAGAACAATATCACTAGTTAGGATATAGAAACACACAATTACCACATGCTTATCAGCTTATCGCAAATCAAGACACAAAAGTCATAAGTAACAATTTCTAATTTTTTAATAAAAGATAATAATTTTACTATTATCTATTCTATTGAGGCTATTTACATATATGATAACTATATGGCAGATATATCATGAAATACCACTATGTCTCTATTCCCAGCTCTATTCTGATGTCAGGTTAATAGTTCATTTAATTATAAGGTTCTATGATTTAATTTTTAGTAATGACTATGCTAACAAATGGCTAACACAATTAAAACAAAATTAAAAAAAAAAGCAGTTCTCATGAGCTGCTATTAGGTGAGTCCACCGTGTCACTGGATGTGCATATTCAGCTGCATCTTCATGATTCCAAAGAGGCTTAAGCTATGAACTTGTGTGTCCAGTAAAGAGAAGAAAGTGACCAATGTTTGGGTTACAGCAGGCCAGTGAGTTCTGTTGATCAGTGACGTCCCCATCTGAGGATTGCTATGCATATCTGTGACTACAGAACAGTAGAAGATCAGGGATGGGGCAAAGGAGCCTGGATGCTAGAGGAGGAGAGTTACTCCTACATGTGAGATACTGAGGAGATTACCAGAAAGGTAAGTCAGGGAGAAATGAAGAGAACTAGGCATCTTATGAGTGAAGGTGAAGTGTGAATATATGAATTGGTGATTTAGTATAATATAAAATAGATTCACAGATTGTCCAAGTCTAGAAAACACTTAGATGATATCTTCTGCCAGTCTGAAAAGACTGAACACCTCTTTGTGATGGCTTTTGCATTTCTGGACTGCAGGTAGGGCATTTAGATCCTGGACCCAGGAGCCGGACAGGAGCTTCCTGGTTGGAGAAGTCAAGATATCTTTGGAAGTTTAGCTTCAAATTATTGAGATTGAAATTCTTCACGATGGCTCAATGTAAGCCTGCTCTCTAGCTCTTCCAATGATTTTATAAGCACTTAATTTGTTATTCTAAGTACCTTTTGCTTAAATTTGCCAGAGTAATTTCTGGAAGCTTGCTGACCCTGTTTGGTTTTGGTGAATTGTGAATCCAAGAAGAAAAACGATAAAACAAGCTTTAAAACATAAATAATTGATAACTAAGCAATTTTTTAAATTGAATTCCTTATTTACTCAAGTGGCATTTTTATTAACCTAGCTGAAAAGATTTCATGTTCAGTTTATTATTTAAAAGCATTACCAATAAAAGTACAATTCTTTAAAAAACAGTTGAGGAAAATTCTTGAATAGGTTGATTCTTCAGAGATTACCACAAAAAGTAGTATTTGTATTATCTCATGAAGTTCTGACTTAAAGACTTAAAAATAGCTTCTTATAATAGAAAATCCTAGAGAAAGCCTATTATTTTCTGTTTATAAGGTGCTTACAAATATTACAAGTCAGGGGAATTATTGTAAGTGATAGTATTAGCACAGTCAGAAATCTATCCACATCATTAAATATCTGCACCAGAAATCTGAGCAACAGAGAAAATTAAATTGGTTTACTATAATCCGTAACATTTCCAAGTCGTGGTTTACCAAGAATGCCTAGAGAATTCTTAAAGCATTACCACATAATCAACATCCCCCTTTTAAAATTGATGAGCTTTATTTCCTACTGTTTTATCAGACATCGTAAGATTTTTAAAGGTGAATTGCTATAAGTTCTACTTAACCTTTTTATTTGTGATTCTCACAAATGCCTCCGACAATTTAGTTTTATGTTACACTACACCAACTAGACATTCACAGCTCAATTAACAACCCAAAGGCCAAGCTTTCCCCCACACTCTAGTTCCTCCTATCAAGTGTCTGAAGCCAAACATAAGCAATAAGCATGCCTGCCTGTGTCAAATCATTGTTGCTTCCCTGGGGTTCAAGCACTGTAGGCTGGAGGCTATATCTGCCTTTTTCTTTTTGAGGATGATCTTCTACTGAAGAAGCATGCCAAGAATTTAAAAATAGAAATATCTGAGTTTGATCAAAACAGTTTCTATTTTTAAAGAAGTACCCATCCATGGAGATTTTAAACAGCAATTTGCAATGTTGTGGTCAGGTCCTGCGTTTATTTCAGTTATTCACACAGTGTTTCTTTTAAGTGAATTTTTTTTGCCTTTGAATATTTAAGCATCATATATTTTCATGCGCTATTCAAATACTTAACACAGTTACTAATAGGTTCAATAAAAGATCATGTCAATAAGTTACAGAAGAAAATGAATTGATATAGAGGGTAAACCATATCAAAATATTTTTCACCTAGATTCTTTCATAATTCTAGATGTACAAGAATCTAATTAAAAATATATAAGTTCTATGACTGGGTGCAGTGGCACACACCCGTAATCCCAGTGGCTTGAGAGGTTGAGGCAGGAGAATCGCAAGTTCAAAGCCAGCCTCAGCAATGGCGAGGTACTAAACAACTCAGGGAGATACTGTCCCTACATAAAATACAAAATAGGGCTGGGGTGTGGCTCAGTGGCCAAGTGCCCCCGAGTTCAGGCCCCAATACCCACCCACCCTCCAAAAAAAAATATATAATAAGTTATAAAGCAGAACTCAGATGGGAAAGGTCCAATTAAATAAATCAGTTCTTGAATGGTATTTGTTTAATACAAATATTTCCATTTAGTATTGATACCTGGAAATATTTAAAAAAAAAAACAAAAATAGTGTCTCAATAGGACCATAATATAATCATGAGGTAAAGGGATTTCCATACAAGAAAATTTCCTTCCTAAGAGGTGATTTCTGTTTAGTATAAAAAACATTTAATATAGTTGTATGTATGAGTAAGAAAAATTCTCTGGCATAATTGCAACTGTGAGAGATGGCCTTTTAGACAATAATTAGGTTTTTTTTTTAGGGTAAGAGATAGTATTCATGGTATTAACTAATATCTTAAAAAAGAGATGTCCTGTGGTATTTCTTTATTCATGATTATTAGAAATTGGTCAAGAGCCTCTGAAGTATCAGTCGGTGAATGTATTTGGGGTAGAGAGAAGCAGTAATTCCATACATAAAGGTCTAGAGTTAAAAGGAGGGATGATATATAAAATCATAAAAGAGGAAACAGCACTAAATGACACTGCAACAGAAAGGGGCTCATGGTAAGTGACATCATCCACCGAGCATCGTATCTTTCCTTGGTGGGGATGAAATCATGTGTTTCCTTGGTGTGGATGAAAGGCCATCATGGGGATGGATATCTGATTTCCCCTCGAGTGTAAATTCAGCTTATTTGAAAATGATGATGATATGGAAAGAAAAGCCCATAACTGTGTTTGGAACAATACAGAAACCTACACTAGCATGGCAAGGGCCTACAATCATAGTTCAAAATGGAAAATCAGCAGTACTTGACATGTTCAAGCTGGAGCTGTTACCTAGACATCTCCTGTCTTTATTTGAAGATCAGGACGTTAAGGATAGTGGGCTCAGTCAGAGCGTCCCACAAATGCTCAGATAGACACAGTGGGATCTTCAAAAATCCATTGCCCTGGAATTCAGGATTGACTCCAGGTAAGTCACTCAGCACTTCTGAAGCTCGCTCCTCCATTTAAAAATGTGAGCGAGAACATATTGTCAAGGTTTCTTATAATCGTCAAATCAGTTCCCCATAGGTGTTTAGGTAATTTTTAGTAATTGTCCTATCCTTCATATTAACATTTCAGGATCATATGTGTTTATTAATTCATACAGACAATTTAGAAGTATATCTTGGGGCTGGGGATGTGGCTCAAGCAGTAGGGCGCTCACCTGGCATGCGTGCGGCCTGGGTTCGATCCTCAGCACCACATACAAAGATGTTGTGTCCGCTGAAAACTAAAAAATAAATATTAAAATTCTCTCTCTCTCTCTCTCTCTTAAAAAAAACTGTAGAAGTATATCTTACTGAGAAGGTAACATTTGAACTAGCATTAATGCCTCCCAAAATATGTGATCCCCACTAACCAATCTGCTCCCCAGTGATTGTTATAACAGCTACTTACAGAACCCTGATCTCCATAGGCAATCTACTAGGACTATCAGGAACACATAGAGAAATAAACATCGTACACTCCTTTAAGAAAAATTAAGACAAGGAACAAGAAGTCACATGCTAAAAAGAACTTGAGATGAATAAAGTAAATGGATGACTTCAGAGAGGTTCCCTAATCATCCTTTGGTTCAGATTATTGATAAAACAAAATGAAATTATTATTACTTACACAATAATGTTATCATACATGTTTTACACAGACTGTAAGAATCTTAGAATAACTCCTGAAAAAAATAGTGAGTGCTATATATGGAATGGGTGGATAGACACATAAAAGTGGAAACACTTAAGTGGACTGGCATCAAACCAGGGCTTATCTCACTATGTATGCATTTGTGGTCAACCAGATCAACATGGATTTGAGCATTTCTACAACAACATTTCACACAAAAATTTTATTAACAAGTTAGTAAACTCTACAATATAATCTTCTAGTAAAATCTCAAATTATTCAGTTATATTGAAAGCTTGATATTTATTTTCAAATGGATATTTTAATAAATATTTATTTTCCGTTAATAAGGTTTTAAATTTTAAACTTTAACACTATATGCATATGTATACATTTTCTTATAAAAAATAAAATAGTGCCAGGCGTGGTGGTGCATGCCTGCAATCCCAGTGGCTGAGGCAGGAGGATCACGAGTTCAAAGCGAGCCTCAGCAAAAGTGAGGTGCTAAGCAACTCAACCCTGTCTCTAAATAAAATACAAAATAGGGCTGGAGATGTGGCTCAGTGGTCGAGTGCTTCTGAGTTCAATCCACAGTACCCCAATAAATAAATACATAGTACTTATAAGAAACTTTAGGCTGAGCATGGAGACACACACCTGTAATCCCAGTGGCTTGGGAGGCTGAGACAGGAGGATTGCAAGTTCAAAGCCAGGCTCAGCAATTTAGGGAGGTCCTAGGCAACTCAGCAAGACCCTATCTCTAAATAAAATATTTAAAAGGCTGGAGATGTGGCTCAGTGGTAAATCACCCCTGTGTTCAATCCCTGGTACCCAAAAAAAAAGAAAAGAAAAAAATTCTTAAGTACACTGCATTAATAAAAAATAATAATATCCATCTCAAACTCTTTACTGTTAGGGTCAATGAAGGAGTAATTATTTGTGATTAAAAATTTTTAGTCAGAAAGATGATTCTTTACAACCTATATTACTCTAAAAAAAGGATATCAGAACAGATTTTTGTTTGCAATACAAAAGTAGTGGGATTTCTTAGTGTTTCATATGCCCATAAATAATTCTCAAGAATGAAGACAGTTAAATAGGAATTTTACATAAAAGAAAAGGACCAAGCAATCCCACTCCTAAGTGTTTCCCAAAATGAACTGAAACACATTTATGCAATGATTTACATAAAAATGAATTTTTATAACCATTCTCATAATTGCCCCAAACTCAATATAAACCAGATATCCTTGAACATTAAAATGGACAAATTGCAGTATACCCAACTATATAATGGAATACTACACAGCAATAAAAAATGAACAAATTATATATGATTCATGGTACAACATGGGTGAATCTTAAAGTGAAACTTAAAGATGTCAAACACACAAAGCTACATATTATACAATTTCATCTCTCTCACTCTCTGAAAAAGAGAAAACTACAAAGATGAAAACATATCAGTGATAGGTCTTACTAAGACCTACCCTTCTCTGCTGAGGCCACCTCGAAGAATTGAAACACTAAGAACAATAAACACAACTCGCACCTAGAGATCATGATTTCTAATGGCGACTCTATAATATAAGGGCTGTTTGAAAAGCAGTTTATTCCAGCCGGAGGAAGAGAAAAAATGTAGGATGAGTGTGGAGCATTCTGTGGTGCCTAAAAACAAGAATGTTGGAAAAATTTTTTTTTTGACAGGGTCATGTCAAAAGGACATAAGCCAAGCTGAAAGAGTGACTAATGACCAAAGCCATAACAATTTGAGTAACAAATTATGATAGTACTAGATTATAATCCAAGAGAAAAGATATCTGTAATGCCTTATGAGATGATCACTGAATAAATAAATGAATAAAGGGGACAGAGGGAACAATTCTTTCTTAAAGAAGACTTCTAATTAATGAACACAGACTCGTGAGGAAAATAGAATAGCTCCCCCAGGATACCACAAAAACTGCTGTAGGCATGACCAACCAAGGGAGGTAAGAATACTAAATGAAAGCTTAAAGAGAAAACAGGACATTTGCATAGTCCCAAAATATCCAGCCAAAACCATGATTAATTATTGTGATGGTTTTACTGTACATTCATAAATAGTTTGATACGCCTCCATTCAGGAAGTCAATCTCCACTTCTCCACCCTGGAGAATGAGCTCAGTTTAGTGACTCACTTCTAACAGAGTATAGAAAGTTACATTTACAGAAGATAACTCACCAATTTTATTAGTTTACTAGGGGCTCCTTAACAAAATACCATGATAGGGAGTTTAAACAACAGACATTTATTTTATAATATTTCTGGAAGCCAGAAGCTCAAAAATCAAATGACCACAGGATTGGCTCCTTCTGAGATCTATGAGGAAGGCTCAGTTCTTTGATCTTTTCCCTACACCACTGTTTGTGCCCAACTTCCTCCTTAAAAAAAAAAAAAAAAAAAAAAAAAAAAAACACCATAAATATTAGTTTAGGGAAGCACTCTGCTCCAGTCTGCCCTTGTCTTAAGCAATTCCATGTGCATGACTGTTTCCAAATAAGGTCACATTCTGAAGTGCTAAGAGTTTGGACCTGAGTTTTAGGGTACACAATTCAACTTATAACACCAGAGATCAGCATTGGCATCACCAATCATATGAATATCCTATAATATCATAGTCCTAATATTAGGCCAAAAGAATGGCCCATTGCCTCTGTGATATTCCTCCCCCAAACCTATACCTAAAGTGTATCATGAGAAAACATGAGTCAAGCCTACACTGTGGGACATTCAATAAAATACCTGGATTTTGATGAACGTGGAATGTATTATATACGTTATTTCTAATGTGTTAAGGTATTGAAAGACGAGGAAGTATTAAGAATTCGTCACAGACTGGAGGACACACAAAAGATATGACAAGTAATTGCAGGGTGGTATCCTGGTTTGTATCCTAAAACAGAAAGGGAAATTAGTGGGAAACCAGAAGAAGTTGAATAGTTTGTAGTTTTCTCTATAGCATCGTGTTGATGTTTTCATCTTAGTTTTGATAATTGAAGTATGTTTACATAAGATAATAAGGTTGGAGGAAGCCGAGGGATACATACACAAGAAATCTGTACAATCTGCAACTCTACTATAGGCCAATTTTTGATAAACAAAAAGTTTTAAAAGTAAGGGGAAATGAATTTGAAGTGGCAAGAGTCTCATTAAGTGTTATGCATCAACTTGAGTTGAGACAGGATAAATCCCATCAAACAATACTTTCAAAGGGTTAATTGCCCACTATGGACATAAGATCACCAGATTCCATAAAAAGATTGGATGATATAACTATAAGACTTTGGCTGAATTATTAAATAATGATAGGTAAGTCATGCCTGAAATTCTGACCCACATAAATGCCAACATAATAAATATGTGTTGTTTTAAGCCTAGTTTGGGGATAATTCATTAATCTCCCATTACTAATAACACTGAAATTTTATTTCTTTAATTTTTGCTAATTTTTTCTGAAGTTTCTTTAATAAGTACAACTTTCATAAAAACTTTTATTTTAAAAAAATCAATGGACATTCTATTTTTAAATAGCTATGATGCCCTGAGACTCCTGAGGACATCTTTATAATATGGTGGTGTCATGAGCATGCAAGAGGCATGAAGGGTTATCATCGTTTCAGGATTG
Source organism: Urocitellus parryii (assembly GCF_045843805.1). Lineage (NCBI taxonomy): Eukaryota > Metazoa > Chordata > Mammalia > Rodentia > Sciuridae > Urocitellus > Urocitellus parryii. The sequence goes on along the minus strand of NC_135531.1, from coordinate 235,161,618 downwards.
TGCTTCATATCAATACTGTATATGCTTTTAGCTGACTTTTTCCCACTTGTGTATAAACATTTGGTATTTAGAATTATATTCTTAGCCTTAACTCCCTTACCTATACCACAAAGTAATGAGTCTGTTTATATAGACACATTAGATTCTTTCTTTAGAGATAAATTCATTTTTGGTACCAAAATATCACATCTAAAATATTTCTATTGGAGCACTTTGACTCCTGCAGAAATTTCCTGCTTATATTTGGAGAATGCAGCCCACAGAGTAGAACAAAAACAACTGCTCTATCCCATCTTCTCTAATGATATTCATTATCATTTTCTCCATTCAAGCAGAACTCATTAGAGTTATAGACACTCCTAGTTTGAGTTGCAAAATGTTTCAGATAGAATTTTCAATGCTTCAAATCCTTAGTCAATGGCTTTCATCACTTTGGTTCCCTTTATGTGAAATAAATGATATTATGAATGGTAAATAAATTTGCATCTTTCTTCTCCTGAAAAATATTACTCTATACACCTATTTCCCTAGTAAATCAAGACATAACAACTGTATTTGATAAGTAGAGAAAAGCAAATGTGTAACAATGTATCATTTAACATATTTCTACATAATTTCCTTGCTGGAAAATTAACCATATGTATAACTAAATGTAGTAGCTTTGCCTTGTGACAGCTTAGCTAGGCTGAAATTTTTGTTTCTAAGATTCCTCATACCTGTGGGCCTGGGGCAGGACTGGCCACAGGGCAAATAGGCATGAGGTTTGGAGGGCAGAAGTGGAGAAAAGCAGCCATGATTTCCCTCAGAGGTCCAAGTGCAGCTCACCAATGCCTCACTAACCTGCTTGCTAACCAAGTGGCTTGGGCCACAGCTCCCCCAGCACCATTCAGATCTCTTCCTTTAGCTTCCCGAAATTTTATTTCAGGTGCATATTCAGCTTGAGAACCAGTATGCCAGCTGCTTCTACAGATCACAAGCATCACTGAAGTTGGAGACAGTGAGGGATCAGCACAGGTTCCAATTAAGTAATCGTAGTGTGTTCCAGCTCATTCTCATGGCTTCCACCTCATCCTTGCCTCCCACTCATATCCATCTTCCATTTCCTTTGCCCAACTGCTGACTTCAGGCCCAGCACCAGACACAAAAGGGACAACCTCACACCATGTATTTAACCAGTTCCCACAATTTTGTAAGGTCAAACTTCTGTAATAAATTCTTTACGTCACTCATAGGTTTAAACTGAGAAGCAAAACCACTAACAGTTTTGTTCCACGCATAGTAGTATAATACAAAGACTATAGTATAATAAAGATTTGAGCTTTTAAGTCCAGCAATTCCACATATTTCTCTTATACACAAGGAATTACCTCTAAACTAGGAATAACACCATCTTGCATTGTTATTATGAGAATTAGAGATAATGTATGTAAATTGCCTGCACATAGTAAGCCCCAAACAAATGATAGCTATTACTACCGTTATAAATTTTTTATATAGTTTTTAAAGTCAGCACCCAAAATAGCATGCCATTAGAAATGGAAAGTGATGTACGCTACATAGATGATTAGTGAAAAGTTAGGATGTTTATTAAAATATGTATCATGCATATAAATAATCAGTGTAAAGTGAAATATTTATTAAATACCCATTTAGGTTCTAGAAAATCTTCATTGTTATAAACTTAACAGACATAAACTTTTAAGGAGAAATATTGGAGATACTGTGTAAGTTCAAACATCTATAATAAATTCTTACGTCACTCATAGTAGAATCTTACAGATTCTCATGAACATTTTACATTCAATATAAAAAAAAGTTTGAAGAGAAAGAAACTCACTACTGACCAGGTAAGGGGCCTTGTTAAGCATTTTAAATAATCAATAAGGTATAATTTACAATGGATTTATTTTTAGTACAGTGTCTCACTAACAACTTCAGATCAGTATATCTTTCTCCCAGCAGGCAAGACCTCATCAACTAATATATTTGTACCACTTCGCTACAGAGGACAGGTAGAATTAAATAGATATCTGTGCTCAAAATGTTCAACCCCTTCTGGTTTTATAAAAAGGATGGTGATTGTTCCCGAGTAGACTCCTGTTTCATCAACACAGTGTGTATCTAATCCCAATCCCAGCTCTGAGATGAAATATGAATGTGTTTCTAAGACAAGAGTTTCATTTTCTTTTCCTCCTTCTTGATGGTTTATTGCAAATTCTCTGTCTCCAACATTTCAGCAAGAGTTTCAATTTCTAACCTCCAGTTATTTCTTTTTATTTTATCCCAACAGTGTTGATTTAAAATTTGTTTGATATAACACCTATACACTGGAACCAAATTTTTGTTGTTGCTGAAAAGATTTTTCTGTAAGATTCCTTATACATGAAACTCATGAATACTCATACTGCTTCTAAGAGTGGCTTAAAACTGTGTATTTGTCTACCGATACAATATAAAATGGGAAATGATCTAGAACATGGTGAATCATACTGTCTCTAGAAGCAAACTTATCTAAAAAGAGAAATCTTTCCAATTTTATTAAAGTTGTAAATAAACTGGTATTCTTAATCTGTCGGTGACTATGTACCTGAGAAACAAACTAAAAATTAAGCAAAAACATGTGCTTGCTGTTGAAAATATGTCATATTTCACCATTATTTTAAATGGGCTTATTGATTATTCTGGTTCCAGTGTTTCTCATTTGAAGCAAAACAATTCTTTGTATGTGCAGTGTCCTGTACATGGTGGAAGGTATTTAGCATCTGAGGCTCCCAAAGCACTTGACACAAATAGCACTCTCTCACTGCAATAAGTAAAAAATAAAAAGCAATGTCCCTTTCCTCCTCTTCATCCAGAACATGTCCTTCATTACAAATGTTGTGATTGAGCATTTGGATAAAAAAAATCACAAAAGAATTATAATAGTGTTACATTTGGATAATGAAATAACCTATTTTTTGTTTACGAGCTATTATCTGATTCATTGAATATTCTTCCAAAATTGATGTCACTTATAATCATACACATTTGCACATACTCACTCTGACAGATTCTGGATATTATGCATCCATTACTAGTGCTTTTTTACTCCTAATGCTCCACTCTACTTCTAAGGTCTAATGTTCCCTACAGTGTTTTTCGATAGTCTCAATTCTAATCCCCATCCTCACTTTGCCTTTCTCCTATGTGATTCTGTCTTTTTTGTAATTTTTTAAAATTTTGTATTCTAATTTGTTATATATGACAGCAGAATTCATTTCAATTCATATTATACTTATAGAGCACAATTTTTCCCATCTCTAGCTGTACACAAAGTATATTCACACCATTCGTGTCTTTATACATGTATTAGGGTAATGATATCCATCTCATTCTAACATGTTTTTTTATCCCCATGCCTCCTCCCTTCCCCTTCTACTCCTTTGCCCTATCTAGATTTCATCTAATCCTCCTATGCTCCCCCTCCCAACCCCATTATGAAGCAGCCTTCTTATGTCAGAGAAAACATTCAGCACTTGGTTTTTTGAGATTGGCTAACTTCACTTAGCATTATATTCTCCAACTCCATCCATTTACCTACAAATGCCATGATTTTATGCTCTTTAAATGCTGAATAATATTCCATTGTGTGTATACACCACATTTTCTTTATTCATTCATCTACTGAAGGGCATCTAGGTTGGTTCCACAGTTTATCTATTGTGAACTGTGCTGCTATAAACATTGACGTGGCTGTGTTCCTGTAGTATGCTGTTTTTAAGTCCTTTGGGTATAAACCGAGGAGTAGGATAGCTGGGTTAAAAAGTGATTTCATTCCCAGTTTTCCAAGGAACCTCCACACTGCTTTCCATATTGGCTGCACCAGTTTGTAGGCCCACCAGCAATGTATGAGTATTTCTGTCTTTAGGGGGTCCTTTACTCCTGCCCTATCCCTCCACTAGACCTGAATACTTAAAAGCTTTATGAAACAGAAACAAACTTCTGAGCAATGAAGCCTTTAAAGAAATTGCTAAAAAGAGCATTCTTTCTTATTGGAGCTTTTTTTTATTTCAATAAAACTTTTCAACCAATTTAATGCTGCTTCATACTATTCCCTAAGGACAGTCTACTTTCTCTACCTAGTCCTACAATAACATATCACCAGTACTATCAGGAGATTAAAATCTTGACTGCCTATCGCAAAGGATGTAGATTTTATGCTATGCTTTTACAACATTCTTAAATGTCTCTGAGAATATTATGTGACAGGAATATATGACTATCAGCTGTGTGATATTTCACAATGGTTCAAAATGTCCATTGTATTTTTTTAGGTGAATTTGAAACTACTTGAACCAATTCTCTGAGGATGTATACTTAAAAATTTGTGTAGGCAAACTTTTGAATGTTCAAACTGAACCTGATTTCCAAACTACTTCATGTTCATCTATTTCTGGTCACAGCATTCTTAAAGTCCTGTCATTTTAATCCTACCATTTAAAATGCCTTAGAGATTACTGTCATTCAAAAGCATGATTCAAAATATTCCCAAATACACTGACATTCAAGTGCATTATTCATAATGCTCCTGAGGCCACTACTGTTTGGTTGTGCTTTTGCAAGGCTATTGATACTATTTACTTGACCTCTGGTTATCTCAGTACCATTGATATCACTGCAATTTTGCTTATGGATTTAATAACAACTCTACAGCACTATTATTTTTTACATGCCAGCCTTGTTTCTAGACCTGTTGCCATTATTTGATAAGCTCTATAGAGACATAATAAATCCTCATTCAAGCATCATTAACCCAGTTGAACTAAAAATATGACTTCCTATGACTAAAGGAAAGAAAATGATTATTTTATTATTAGAGCTTTGATGTTTAAAATATTACATTTATCCTTCACTACTCATTCATTCATTCTTTTGCCATAAAGTCAAAGAATTAAAAAGCAGAATCTCTGGAAACTAATCTAGTCTACTAGTATTCAAACTGCTATTTCAGTTCTGTAATTAAAGGTCAATGAGATCGATGAGAACTTTATTTTGTGTTTTCAATCTAATGATAATCTTTTTGAATTTGACTAGTAACGAAAGCTAAATTTTGTATCTAATTTGCAATGCAAAGGTATTTTCAATGGAATATGTTCTAAAGAATTTCTCAAACAACTATATTTTAAAATTATATGAGAATTATTTTCTTCTAAAAGGGCTTTAGAAATTATTAAAATTTGAGAAATATTTCTTAAGATAATCATGTTCTGGTCAGAAAAAGAGTCACTCTAGTATAATGAGAGAGAGTTTGTTTAATTGACTTTGGTATCCTTATACATAATGTGCTTCCTGGATATATATGCATGAATGGAAGAGTTAGTAGATAAATACCTCCTTTAGTAATATGTCACAATATATAGCAGGAAACACAGAAATAAAAGTAGGACTTTTGGTCTCTATCCAGGATACACAGGTCCAGAAAGAGCACTGTTCCTATATTTTCAATTATAAAAATGACAACTACTACAAAAATCTTCCAGATAATCTGAAGAAAATCTCAATTTTCTTGACCCTATTTGACAACTATTGAAACTAACAAGTTTGGATTAGGCAACCACTAAGCCAAAAATCTAAGGAAAGACGGGTTCTTCCAAGAAGAAATTGGAGCAATTCTTTACTTAGGCATATGCCTCCAGATACCAGTAAGAATTTTACCCAAAGTGTTTAATAAATTGCTAAAAGCTGAGTATATGTTAGTAAGAGGATAGATTGTCCTTGAGGACTGCAGGTACCAGAATACATTCGCATGTGCTTCCTCCTGGACCTCACCAGGTACTCACACCCACATGAGGAAAAGATGGTGAAAGTTGTAAAAGAACCTATGTAGTATAGAAATCTTGAAGGAAGTCCTCCCTTATAGATCAAAAGTCTTACACAGTTTGGAGAAGAGGGGGAAACCCTAAATCAGAACTGCAGTTAGGGGAAGTGAACAGGGAAAAATCATGCCCGGAGAGAGATACAAGATCACTGTAAGGACTCTTCTAAAACCCAAAGAAATCTTGCCTGCCGAAGACTAAGGTTTAATAAAATAATGGAGCCAGGCCCAGGGCTCATTCTGTCATCTCAGAGGCTCAGGAGGCTGAGACAGCAGGATTGTAATTTCAAGGACAGTCATAACAATTTAGGGAGGCCCTAAGTTTAATGAGATCTGTCTCAAAAAACAGAAATGGCTAGAGCTGTAGTTCAGTGGTAAAGTGCCCCTGGGTTGAAATCTCCAGAACCTAATTAATTAATTAATTAATAATAGAAAATATACATTGTCCTCATCACCATACTAACAACAGTGAAGTCATCGGAGGCCACTGCTTACTGTAAGTAAGCTCTACTTGGAAGGAGAGCCTCTCTAAAGCACAGCACAAAGGGAATCCAAGCCAGATAGAGAGCAGATAATGGCCAAACCCACAGGCAAACAGCTGCATCCTAAATGAAAGGTAACATCAGAGGAATTTTAAGGCTGCGATGATTTCAAGATAACCATGGCAGTCATTAGTCTGATTAGTTCTAGTTCTCTTCTGGACTAGATAGGCTCTACCCATATATAAAAAGCAAACAGAAAGAAAGCCATGCTCAATTCCAGGACTAACAAACATTTACCTCAGGCTCTGGGCTATACACAAAATGTCCAACTTCTATTGCAAATAAACAAAATGCATACAAAACAATAAAAATATCAACACATTCTCAACGGACAAAGCAATTAAAATCAGACTCAGATATAATGTAGATTTGGAAACAATGAGAAAGGAAAATGAAGGCTATTATTATTAGGTTAAACCATTTAATGGAAAACATGTTAAGATCAGAGGATAATTTAGGAATAAACTGAGAATTATAGGAAAGAATTAAATGGAAACATCTGAATGAAAAGCACAGTAATAAAGATAATGCTTTTGATGGGTTTATCAGTAAACTTAACACAGCCAAGGAAAGTGAATTTGAAGATAGATCAAATGGCATTATCCAAATTGAAACAAAGAATAAAGAAAAAAAAATTAAAAAGACAGAGCATCTGAAACCTGTGGAAAAAACTCAAAGAAGAAAATATATACATATTTGGAAGCCTGAAGAAATAAAAGTGAAGCAAAATAAATATTTGAATAAGTGATAGTCAAGAAGTTTCCACAAATTAATTTTTCAAAATTAATATCAGAAAGCAGACAAGAGATCAAAGTATTTCAAAAGACAAAATTCAGGATATATAGCAAAACCTATACATCTAGGGCTGGGAATGTAGCTCAGTGGTAAAGTACTTCTTTAGCATGTGTGAGGTCCTGAGTTCAATATCCAGTACCACAAAACAAAAACTATACACCTAGATATACCATTTCCAAACTGCTAAGAACTGAAAGAAAACAAGGGAAAAGAAATCTATTTCAAGTACAGAGAAATGCAAAACTGAAGGGACAAAAAAATTTACAAACATGTAAAAAGAAAAAATTTGGAAACTATAAAAACACAAATTGAGAAAGCTGGGGGCGTATTATTAATATTAGAAAAGATAGACTTTTGAGCCAGCAAAAGCACATTATTCAACAATGAAAGATCCAATTTTCCAAAATGACTTATCATCACAAATTTATATGGATCTAACAACAGAGTTTCATCTAGTGAAAGTGGATACAATCAAAAGTAGATGAACAAACTTATAATTGTCTACTTAAACTTCAAGGCTTCTCTAATTGATAGAACAAGCAGACAGAAAATCAGTAAGATTATAGAAGACTTGAGCAACACCATCAATGAGATTGACCTAGTTGACATTTATAGAACACTTATTCCAAAAGCAAAATGGGTATTCTTTTACCAGTATGTGCCATGGTCTGTGTTATAATTTTTTAGTTCACCAGGACAGACCATATCCTGTGCTCTAATTTTTTAATCTAAAAGAATTTAAATTATAAAATGTAATAATGTGTTCTCTTACCATAATAAAGTTAAATTAGAAATAATAACAGATAATTGGAAAATACTCAAATATTTGAAAATTTAAAAATTCAATTTAAATAATCCATAAATAAAATTGGGAACTCACAAGAGAAATTAGAAAGCTTTCATCTAAATTAAAATGAAACATCTATCGATATTTGTGGGATTCAGTAAAAGGAGTGTTAAGTGTGAAGTTTATAACACTAAATGTTGATATTGGAAAGATAGAAATCAGGCAAAAATAGAAAACTTTCAAATTTAATAATATAAGTGTGTACCTCAATATACTAGAAACACATGCAGAAGGATAAAGAACAAAAATTAATTCAGTTGAAAAGGAAGGAACAAATTGAGAAAAAAAATCAATGAAAGCAAAATCTGGTTGTTTGATAAGATTGACACAATTGATAACATTTTACCATACTGACCAGAGAAAGGAGAATATAAAAATTAACAATATCAGGGGCTTGGATTAAAGATCAGTTGGTAGACTGCTTGCCTCTCATGCACAAGGCCCTGGGTTCAATTCTTGGCACGCGCTCATACACACACACACAAAATTAACAATATCAGGAATAAAGCAGACATGATCCAGATACTATAAACATTAAAACAATAACATTTAGCAACCTTTCATCAATATATTTTACTAGTTAGATGAAATGCCAAATTCCACAAAAGCCAAAAAATAAAAGCTCACTTATGAAGAAACAGATAACCTGTATAGTCCTTATTGTTGATTAAATAAATTTAACTTGTGCTTAAAATCCTTTCTATAAGATAATTGCAGGGCAAGTTAGCTTACAAGCATATTAAACATTAAAGGAAGAAATAATACTAATTATACAAAAGCAACCACAGAAAATTGAATAACCACTACTTCCCAACACCTTCTATTCTTGCAAAGGGCAAGAAAATAAAGATCAGTATTATCATTAACAGGACCACACTGAAAAATTATCATCAAAAAATAACAAACCAAAGTCATCAATATACTAAAAAGCACATAAACCAAGCACGTTATCCTGAGAATACAAGGCTGATTCAACTTTCGATCTTCAATCAGTATAATTCACCGTGTCAATAGCCTAAAGGGGGAAAAGAATCATATGAAGACAACAGAAAAAGTTACAAAATTCAACATCCATACATGATTCTTTAAATTTTGCAAAACTTGAAAAAAAAAAGGAATTTCCTTGGCTCCTTAAAGGGCATCTTTAAAATTTATAGATGACATCATCCTTAATGGTGAAAAAACTATTTTGCCCCAAGATTGAGGACAAAGTAGACAAATTCAGTTTTTAAACTTAATGTTCCCAAACACCATGAAAAAATCTGTTGACATGGGGAGTAAAATATTTGTTTTAAAACCCCCAATCTAAGATTTATAAACTCAGTTGGGTCAAATTTTCCAGGAAAAAATATATTAACTTGGGCACTACACATTTATGATTTCTTTCTAATTTCTTAGTATATACTTCTTTGAGCCCTGTGTTTCCTGCCTCTGAATACTGAAGTGAATATGTCTCTACTCAGTAACAGCATTCACACACTTGTGAGCTTACTTGTCAGTTCTGAGCTTTGGTGACTGTTTCCAGTGCTCTTTCTACAGAATGGCTTGGGCGGAAGAATTCTGCCTCCTAGGGAAGAATTTTCCCACATATATAATTAATCTCATGCTAACATGAAACCATATGGTAGGGGAATAACACTTATGTACAAGCCACATGAATACAAGTTTAGCCTCAATTTAGCTGCTGGACAGATACCTCCTGGGCTCTGAACATAGAATGGAAGTTAGGACAGTGGAGCAAGTGCTGTTTGTATGTCTGATACTGACACTGTGCATGGGACACACAACTTAATTATTTTGCTGGTTAAAAAGAAAAATATTTTTTAGATCATCGATGCCTTAAAGATTCATAAAAATCACTTTTTCCTACAGTCAAACCATGGCTCTAAAAAGCTGTAGCTGTGTGCTAAGACTTAGCAGTGCTGACTCTGAGCTTGTCTGTGCCTGTAATTTAATTCTTGCCTCAGCTGTGTTTTCACTAATGTCTCTGGTCATTCTTCAGATTACTTCCATGGCCTTCCATTTTTCTCTGATGAAGCCATCCACCCAGCTTCATCACTGCCTGCATGGACTCTAACAATATAAAAAACAGACCCCTTGTCACTCATGCAAGACAAACTGTCATGTAGCTGGATTGAAATCTTTGGCCAGGCCACAATAGACAAAAGTCAATGGACGTTTCCCTCCAAGAACCTAATAGAAATTTCTATAAACCACCAATGTCAAAATGCCCTGTCCTGACACTAAAACCCAAACCCTTAGACTTCAAGCCAAGAGTATCAAAAAGTATATTTTGCTGAAGAATTGTAATCTAAAAAAAAAAAGAATTCCACTTGTTTCATTTCTCCAGACCCCTACCTATATATCAAATGACAGTATCCATGAGATGATCTAAGAAAGAGCCACCCCTTTTACCAGAGGGGTTCTGAACAAATGAGGGGGGAGGAAATACAGATCGAGGACAAGATATCCTTTTCATTACTAATAGAAGTTGTGACATTAGGTGTGCCAATCCCAGATTTGGGAGGATGAACACTCTGTCCCCATTTCTGACACACTGCATGTCAATCATGCTGTCAACTCCCATCCATCCCTACAGGAGAGAATCTACTTCCTATACAGATTTCATTCTTAAGAAATAAAGGAAAGCTGGGCTATGTATGGCCCACTTGTTAATAAGTCACTCTTACTTTTCAGGATAGAATAAATTAGAGAGAGGATATAGAGAGGCCAGAAATGCTGCATCAGTGGAACTACATCCAGCTGGAGGTATCTATCAGCATCATACCCCAACACACAAAATCTTAAGTAGGGACAACAGATAAAGAATATAAACTTCACAAAAATGAAGAAAACTACAAAAAGTCAAAATCTATCAAAACAAAACCAAAACAAGTGAAAATGACTTTATTTTAAAAGTATTTATTCAGAATAAACAGTGCTTTTAATAGTAAATTCATGTATTCATTTAAATAATAATGTCCATTAAATATTTAAGTCACTTAGTTGCAAAGGCAAAGCAATTACTTTGCTTCTTGTGAAATAAGAGCTCAAAGTTGTGGATGAAAGGAAAGAGAGGAAATGGGAAAGGGGCATGGGAGAAATGAAAGACGAAGACAAGGCAGAGATAACACAGCTCTGACAGATAAACTCCACAGACAGAGAGAGGCAAAAAAGGATTGGGGTTTGGGAATTTTATGGGCCAGGCTCAGGGATTAGGGTCAGGCAGGTCCTAAAACAAGCAGTTAAGGGTTTGGTTGGTATGAAGGAGTGGACTTTCCACTCTTTCAGAAATGACTTTTCTTTCTTTTCTCAGAAATGCCCTTGGGGCGGAAAAGTGAAATTTTTCTTAAAATAGCAGCTGTCACTTAAGAGGGCCATCCAGATGCTAAGCAAGGACCTTACATCCCCCCCCCTTTTTTGTTTGTTATTGGGCCTCTTAAGAAATAGGGGCATAGATCAATCTTCTGGAGCTTCTTCCTGCTGGGAATGGATGGCATCTGGACCCTTGTTAGGGACATGGAGTATCATTGAGGCAATGGGGATGGTCAGGAGATGCCAGCAAATGCTGACTACAGATGGCCCAATTTTGGTGAGGGGATGGAAGTCCTGTAACAGAAGCTGGTTCGCAGTTTGGTTAGAGATCCTTTGAATCTGATCTTGAATAAATCTAATGACAAAGGGGGCAGGATATAGCAAAAGGCCTATGACAAGGAGAGAGAGAGGTCAGGAAAGGAAGTGCCCACTGGAGAAAGGGGTTACTTAGCTGCCATCCTTCAGTTCCCATGGCAGTGGGAAGCTTTAAGGCCTGAAGAAGATCAGAGATAAAGGGGGCATTAGTAATTGAGGTTCCCTTGGTGGTAAGGAATCGGTTCTCTTTCCAAATAGCAGAGTGGGAGAGAAGTATGTGGAAAGTGTATGTAGAGTCAGTGTAGACACTGAGGGAGGCTCCCTTTGCTAAAGTGAAGGCTCTGATGAGGGCAACAAGTTCAGCCCGATGATTGGATGAATTATTGGGGAAGGGAGCCACTTCCACAACCGAGGTAAGAGAGACGATAGCCTACCCTACCTGAAGAACTGCCTCCTGAAGGAAGGAAGAGCCATCTGTGAACCATGTGTATGTTGCCTGGAGCAAGGGGCCTTCCTGTATGTGGGAGGGATGTGGAAGAAGCCCCTCCAGAGTTTCAAGGCATAAATGGCTAAGAGGAGAAGAGGTGGAAGAGTCCTTAGGAGTGGGGAGGAGAGTAACAGGATTTAAAAGTGGGCATGTGTGGAAAGTAAGACTGAGAACTTCCGCCTGTAGAGATAAAAGGCGACAGGGGGTTAAGGAATGTAAACCCTTGTAGGTGAGGAGTTCCTTTAGGTGATGGGGAGCCAGGATGGTGAGTGGGGCCCCAAAGGTGAGTTTCCTTGGCTCCTTAATGAGTAGAGAGGCTGCTGCCAATGTTCATAGGCAGGGGGCCCATCCCCAAACAGTAGGGTTGATAGATAAGCCACAGAGCAAAGGTTGGCCTTAGCATGTGTCCAAGGACCCCTAGAGCAAATCCCCACTTTTCAGCCAGGTAAGGGTGAAATGGGCAATGGGCATGTGAGATTAGGGAGATAAAGAGAAAAAGTCTTGAAATCATTCTTCTGTGTTTTAGCCAAGGGAAAAGTTAAATTGACACCTTCTCTCCACCCCGTTAGGCCTTTTATCAAGCCTGCTGAGTCTGATTTTTGTACTTTAATGTTAGCTTCAGTGTGGCCTTGGCCAGGGAGATTGCTGCCTAGTGCTTTACAATGTAGGAGAGTTCTAGGTCCCTTGTTTGTCTAAAAGTAGAGTCTCTGGAGAAATCCAGAGCTTTAGTGGCAAGTAGAAGCTGGGTGGGGGAACAAGAGGAGCAAAGAGAAGACTTGGAATGGAGAAAGGAGAAAACCTGCACATAAGGGATTTTCTTCCATTTTGCTGATTGCTCGCAAGAGTTATGAAGATTGGAAGATTGAATTGGTCAATGTGCCTTCGGATCGGAAGCCAAATGAGGTGGAGCTAAGTGGGTGAGGAGGATTTGGGAGTTCCTCATGGCAATTTGGAGTCTGGGACTGAGAGAAGGGAGTCACTCGCTATTTCCCTAGTCCCAGGCTTTGCCCATAAAGAGTCTTGGTTGCCTGGCCAGGGCTTTCATGAGCTCTGCTGAGGAGCTAAGAACCAAGAACTGAGAGTGAACTCGCCAAAGGGAAGGGATTGGGAATTCCCCAAGGTGAATTGGAGTGAACTCACCAAGGGGAAGGGATGGGCAAGAATCTTGGTGCTGGGCCAACATCTAAGTTCTAGTGAGGAGACAGGTCATTGCTATCTCTCAGGAGTAGACTTGTGAGGAGGTGGGGGGAGGGTAAGGATAGAATGTGGATGAAGAAGAAGAGGTTAGGTGAGTGGAAGAAAGTGTGTCATAATGGTCCTGGGCCCTCAGGCCAGGGTCCCAAAGCAGCTCAAATCCCCAGAGGGGAGAGCAAAACTGATAGGAGAACATGATTGATTCACTGACATCAATGAAAGAAAAGTGGCAGAGGACTAATCACACACACACTTGGGAAAAGGAGTGGGTTTATTATCAGGAATCTGACAAGGCTGCTCTGCAAAAAGAGAGGGACAACAACAGCAAGGAGGGAGAGCAGGTATTGTGATTGGGCCAGAAAATAGAGGGGGGTTTTGAGATGGATGTGAATGGGCTTGTAGTGTGAGGCAACAGAAGGACTTGGAACATCCCAACAGTAGGGTCCACCTTGGAAGCAGGCAATGGGAAGGCACTGGCAGAAGGAGTAAGGTAAGGGTGAGGTCCCAAGGTAAGGGTGAGGATCAGGGAGTGGCAAACAAGTCTCCATGGGAGCATACATGAGGGGAGAAGGAAAGCATAGCCCCAACTTTGTGAGGATGTCCCTTCCCACAAGGGGAGCAGGACACTGTGGAATGAACAAAAAGGAGTGGGTAAAAATTAGAGCCCAAAATTCAAACAAGGCAAGGTGTCTGTAAGCGTTTGAAGTAGGCCCCCCAACTCCTTGAGGACTGAATATATAGCCCCAGTGTCTAGGAGAAAGGAGACAGTTACCCTGGGTTCCTGTGAAGTGATGGTAGTGGTCAGGTGATGGGAACCTGGGCCTCGTCAGTCCTCTGCAGCCAGTCCTAAGAGTTGGAAAGGGGAACCAAAAGGGCTGGATGGCTGGTAGCTGCTATGGGCTTAGGACATGTACACGTACTGGCCAGGCAACAGCCCAGTGTCTTCCTGATGGCATTTAGGACAAGAACTCAGAGGCTTGTGAGGCTTGGGACATGTACAAGCCCAGTGACCCATTTGACCACATTTAAAACAGGGTTTGGGCAGTCCCGAGGGACCCTTCTATGGGCCAGTGGAACCAGGGACAGATGCTGAGGCCGGATGGATGGTATGAGCGAGCATCTGTTATTTCTACTTCTGGGCCTTCTTGTCTCTCCCATTATATACCTTAAAGCCCACTCCTAGAACCTCAGCTTGGGGAGTTAGGGGCCCTCTCTCGAGACACCCTAGTTTGGCCTTAATATCAGGGAAACTCTGGGAGAAAAGTAGGTTATTAGTAGTTGTCTTCCTTCTGGAGTCTCAGGGTCCAGATTGTAATAAAGCCTTGGCCAGGTGATCTAAAAATGCTGAAGGGTTTTCATTTTTATCTTGGATGACTTCTTGGAGCTTTTCATAATTGATAGCTTTATGGGCTGCCTTTCTAAGTCCTGCCATGAGGCAAGTAATGAATTGCTTTCTACTAGTAACTCCCCCAGGAGAATTATAATCCCAGGTGAGATTGCAATCAGGGACTGCTTCAGTGCCAGTCAGATGGGCAGGGGAGGTCTGATGTACCTCATCAGCAAACTTTTTAGCTTGCTCCCAAACTTGCCTGCACTACTCAGGGAGGAGGGTGTTAGACAATATCATAGGACATCATGGAAGGTCAAATCATATGATTGGGTCAGATATTGAAACTCTTTGATCTATGTGGTGGGGCTTGAAGTATAGGACCCAAGCTGCTTTTCTATCTGTGAAAGATCTGACAAAGAGAAGGCACATGAACCCAGATTACACCATCTACTCCAGCCACCTCATGTAGAGGACACAGAGATGTGGTTGGGCAGCTGTAGCTTGTGGGCATGTAGCAGGAAGAGAGAAGGGTGGAGGGGCTGAGGGGACAGTTGTTGTGGCAGCTTCATCAGAAAGAGAATTGTGGTATGGCAGGGGCTTATCCACTGGGTCAAAGGAGGAGGAGTCCTGGGTAGAATTTTCTGTCCCTTTGGAAGCAGGCATAGGGGAAGTGAGAGCTAAGAGGACTTGTGCAGGAGAGCAAGAGTTGCAGAGAGAGGGCTTGGAACATAGAGAGGAGAAGGCCTGAACATATGATATCACTTTCCATTTTCCCAAATTCTTACAATAGTTGAAAAGATCCCTGATAATACTGGGATCTAGAGTTCTGTTAAGAGGCCAGATCTGATTGAACAAATGGATAAATTTAGCGGGGGTTAGGTCCAGAGTGAGAGAGAGAGAGATCCTGGTTTATCCAGAAGGCAGCCTAGAGGACTATGGGAGGGAATAGATATATTCCCTCCCATGGAGCCACCCATAGTGAGATGTAGGAGGTGAGTTTAGAGGTGGGGCATTCCCCAGTCTCTAGTACCACTCAGTCAAGAGGATGGTTACGCTCAGGGGGTCATTACCATCGCTGGGTAAGCATCAGGGGCAGGGCTATAGAGGCACCTGGGTGCCTGGCAGGGACTATTTAGGGGCAAAAGCTGTACAGATTAACCCAAGGCCAAGAGGTCTCACCAGGAACAATTCCTAATCACCCTCAGTGGTTTTTCTCAAAACCCAGGACCCAAATAAAAGACCACCTATAGACCTGGTCAAGAGTAGGGGTCAACCATAGCTGTGAAATTTGTGGCTGGGAGTGCCCTTGACCACACAGTAACCCTAGGAGTGCCAGAGGATCAATGGTCACTTCCCGGGACCTGTAGGTCGACCAGAGACAGGGGTCTTACCTGAAATGTCTGGTGGTGGGTGCAGAGAGGGCATTTGGCAGAATAAAAGGCCTGGTCCCACGATGGAATTCAGATCAGGGTCCGGGGGACCCCGAAGAGGGGAGCATGAACACCAGGGAAACTGATCCCGGGTTTCAGCACCAACAAAAGGAAAGCAAGGAACCAGGAGATGGGCAAGTGAGAAATGAAAGACAGACAGAGACCAGGCAGATACACATGAGAGATTGTCAGAGCTAACAAATAAAGGCACATCTCTCCATAGAGAGAGGCAAAACAGGCTTGGGTTTTGGGACTTTTATGGGGCAGGCTCAGGGATTAGAGCCAAGCAGGTCCTAAAGCAGGCCATTAAGGGTAGGGTTGATATGAGGGAGTGGTGAGCCTTTCTTAGAAATACCTGTGGGCAGGAAAGTTAAATTTTTCTTAAAATGGCAGCTGTTACTTAAGATGGCTACCCTGATGCTAAGCAAGAACCTTACAGTGGATGTCCTTGAGTTTTATCCTTTACAACCATTCCTCTGAAGAATCACTCTGCAGATAGTTGACTTGTTTTGTTTTGATTTTTAACATTCTCTTTTATTGCAGAATTTTACCTATAAATTGCAGTGCAATTTTCGAGCTCCAACTTTTTATTTTTTAGAATTCTTTAGTTTTCTTTTGATTTCCCAACCAATAGCTTCATACACTCTTGGTCCCTACTTCGAAAGAAGCTCTTTTAAATCCTGAGTGCAGTTTTATTGATGGATTTTGTTCAGGCATTGAAGTGATAAAAAGCCTCTCCCAGTAGCTTCCGATCTTAGTAAAAGATCACCATGGATATGTTCTGCACTAAACAAATAAGACCTAAGTTTATAGAAAACACAATACCTTATGTGAATATTATTCTGTTTTTGTAGAATAATACAAGATAGAAACTTACCAAGCCACTTTGTTCTTGGTGCCTTGAAAAGAATTTAGTTTTAATTTAATCCCTGGACAGATTTCAAATCAGAAAGTGTGTATGAAAATCATTCAGAAACATTTAACTTCTTAGGATCCTAATAAACAGAGAAAGAGAGAGATGTTGAGCCCAAGGAAGTACTAAGAAATAGCACTTGAGCTAATATTTTTGCCTTGAGCATCAAGCTTTTCCTCTCCTATGAAAGAAGGCATGCCTTCATGGTCATGTCCTAGAATTCCTGTGTTAAGACATTATCATTTAGTGAAAAGACAACAATTATTTTGGTTAGGAAGATCTTGAAGTTACTCCCTATTTTCAAAGCCATCAAATCAGACCTTTAGCAGATAATTTCCAATTATCCTTACAAAGGTAAGTATTATACAACAAGATATGGGAGTATACAAATTAATTGTGGGTATCATGTCTGCTCACATACATTCCCAAACCAATTAATAATGAGGACAGATGGTAAACTTGGGTGCCAACCTTGGACTTTTTTTCTTTAGATTTTGAGGGAACACAATAATTCTAACATCTACAATGTCATAAAACTTAAAAAGGAGATCCTCCTTGATCTCTCTCAAAATTTTTACATTTCTAAAGTCAAAAGATGTCATTTTTTGGAAATACTATCACAATTATTTCTGAGTTGGGTTCATAAGATGATAAGTCTCCCTTTTAGAAGAGATTATAATATGTAACCAAAATGCATAAATAGATTTTATATATACAAAAGATCCATCTACCTTGCCTATACACCTTATGGTCATAAAAATGCTTTGAAATTAGTTCTCTTAAGCTTCATGAGTTGTGAATCAAATTAAGCTCAAAGTGTCTGTTCCTTCCTTTCTCCTCAGTAGCTCATGATAGTCCCTATACGGTAGGAATTTAGGAACGGGACACAAGATATCGATTTTTTACCCATCCTAGAGAAAAACCCTCAAATTATAGTTATTTTAATCCTCTTTATACCAGTCAAGATTTTCTAGGATGTCCTATGTGTCAGGCACCATCCTCAAGCACGAGATCATAAAAGTCCCAGTTCCTCTCCTCAATCTAGCTATTATAATCTGCACCACAAGTTCTCTAATAAAAGTTTTCATAAAACACTCTGGACACAGAGAAAAGGGAAATTGAAAATCATGCTGGAGATTTAGAAAGGTTTCCCAGTAGGATCAAGGCTTAAACTGAGCTTTGGAGGAAAGCAGAGGTTCATTAGGCAGAGAAGAACAAGGAATAATCCTGCATGTTCCAAGATCTTCAGGGCTTCCCTGTGGGCCTCACCAAAGGCAGTGGCAGGAGAAGAGACACTATATAAAAGGACTAGGTGTCAGTTCAGAGTTAGAGTTTAATCCCAAACATGGTATGTAGCCATTTCCTATTGTATGGTTTAGCATGACACTAGAGATATTTTTTGAAGGATTCACAGGAATTCAAACCAGAGTTGGGCCTGAATTTAGACCTGCAGATGGATCATGGCATTAGCCTTGCATAAGGGCAGGTGAAAGATTTTAAAAGACTAAGGCAAAAGGAGTCTTGTTTGGAAACTAGCTGGTTATTGAAAAAATAGGATATTAGTTAACTTCTAGGCTTCTAGTTTGAGCAACAAAAAGGAATAGATTACTTGTAGAGATAGTAAATTTTTTAAAAAATAGAAAAGGTTGTGAAATCAGAGTTTTGAGATGAGACTAGATTCTCTGCGTCACCAATTTCTTTCTGGGTTCTTGTCTTACAAATTTGAATAACAAATTCCACTGACAATAACAGAAGGGAAGAGTAAACTGAGTAGGATTTATTTAAATGAGAAAAGATAGAACTCCCACAATGCGGAAGAGGATATGATATCAGAAAAATCTGTTTTGGTTTGCTAGTCTGGGAATTACATAGTGTTAGGGGAGTATGAGTGTTGATAAAACTGGATGTTGAGCAGGAATTGAGAAAGTACCAAATTCATTGGCAGTATCCTTCAGACTTTGAGTTTTAATTCTTCTTGTAACTACCATTCTGGTTCGTTCTACCTTCCATTTTTCCTGCCTCTCTGGGAGAAAGGAGTTGGCTGGACTGTTCCCACAGGTAAGCCTCTCATGGTCTTTCCTATTTTTTTATATAGGTTACCCATTAAGTTTAGTCTAGTATGATGTTACATTTATAAGACCTTTATTGAGGCCCATTGACTGGATTGTCTAACCATTACCTATTCTTATTCAATTGAGGCAAAGGAATATGTTCATTTGTGCATATTCTAAATTTGAAATCCCTATAGGGCATGGGAGTAGGTTTAAGTATATTTAGGAAATAGATATACTCATCTTGAAGAATATGGATTAGAGAAAGAATTACAACAATAACAAAGATTAGTAAGAAATGATGAAATACATTTGAATGATTTACCATGTCACAACTACTGTTCAAACTCCTTACATAGATTATTTTTCATTAATCTTACATATGATGGAAGTATTACTCTTATTTTACTGATAAAGAAAGAAAGAATTAGAGAGGTTAATATTCCTAATGTCACTAGATGGCAATTGAAAGAAACCAGGATTTGAACCTACGTGATCTAATTCCAGAGCCTTCATTTATTACCAGTTCCAGTGTTAACACTGTAATGGGAATTGTGGATACATTTATAACATCAATACTGAACATCATAATATTAAATCAATGGTATTTTAGAATTTTTTATACTGACAATAATTCAGGCAACAATTGAATTTTCCCATCTCCATCTTTAGCCCTGCTCTCCCCCCTGATGTAGTATTAAAGAGCCAGGATTCCTGTCATGTTAGGATTTGAATCATTTGGAGGAATGCTTTATTTAATTGTAGTTAGTCATTCTGCTAAAAGAAAGCTAAGCCCAGTGGATCTGCATTTATCTAACTAGCAAAATTATCTGTACTGTATATGGTGATGGGTTAAATCAACATAAAAACAATGAGCTCATTTTACAGTGTAAGTAAGCAGATTCAATTTAATAAAATATATTTCATAAGTTATCTTAGAATAAATGAAGTTTATAAGATTAGCACTTGACTGCATTCCCAAGCCTTGTTTCTTCTGCTTCACTAGCAGTAAACACAAGATGAGGATCCTGTAAATGATAATAACATTGACAGAGCTAACATGTATTATGTGTCCATGAAAAGCCAAGCTGTGTTCTGATGATTTTATACAAACTACTAAAGTGGCCGCTTCTCTTTGAGCTGTTCTTGCAGAGTTACTTCCCCTTCCTTTGTCTGGCATTCTAAATTATAAAGAAATGCTGTACCTAAATGATTAAGATGTTAACTGTTAAATCATCTCTTTTTAGATTTACAAAACCCAGAGCAGCTGGTGACCTTCAGATTGTATCAGAATGTGTAAGATGATGCTTAGCTTCCAGAAAAATAATGTGTTTGTCTGAAGACTTACAAGATCTAGCCCCAGGAAATCAAGATCAATAGTGATGTTCTGGCCAAAGGGAAAAAGAGACACATATCCTGGACGTCAAAGACCCTGCTCAGCAGGTAGCCTTCCTGTACCCTGTCTCCCCAAAACCTCCTTTCCCTCTCTATAAAAGCCTTTCTGTGTTCCTCATTTCCCTGAGATGATCTTTTTAAGGGGACTAGCTGCCCGTCTTCAGAATGCAAGGCCTTGAATGAACCCGATTTCTGTCCCCCAACTCATCTCTTGAGTATTGGCTTTCAAGCAGTGAACTTGCAGACTTTGTTCCAATAACACTCTATCTTTTAATCCTCACAACTCTTCATCCATCCAATCTCAGAAACTGAAAAAGAAAGAAGGACTTTATTTGATGTCTTAGGAATTGCAATTCAGGAGACATGGGTTCAGCTAGTTCTGAATCAGAAGACAGAAGGCAAAGAAAAGGACATATAAACAGAATGGAAATACCCAGAATCTAATAATTTCATAATATGTACCGTGAGACTCTGGGCAGAATGTAATTGTCTGGTTGTTTGGGTCATTGCTAATACCTGTGATGCTGAATGGAGTTCTTATTCCATCTAGCAACTGGAATACCCATGTCTGTTTAAAGTTTTAAATATATATCCCCCAAATAAGCTAGAATATCCTAGGTATGAAGGTTTGTATGAGTGCTCAATGATGGTTGCACAATGTCAAAATAGCCTATTTCTCAGAATAATTCTATGTCATTAAGTGACATGTAAATCTCTATGACTAATTTCAGGGGAAGAACTCAAAGCCTAGAAGTTCTTTCATAGTCTCATGTAGATATGACAAAACTCTCTATTACTTTCCTAAATAATAAATACAACACCTACTTAAAATAAGCACTTTCTCACAATTCCAATTTAGGTTATCATTTTATCTCTCCAATGAGCATTCATGAGGCCTTTCTCAGTGACTGAAAGTTCCTAATTCAAGATCAGGCCCATACTTACACTAGCAATACATTGTTTTTCCTATAGTCCAAGATGATTAGAATTTGCCCATGCTCTCTGGAGAGCTAATATGGTTGTATTACTGAATGTGGATTTTAATCATTTTACCATCTTAAAAACAGATTTTCTTCAAAAACAAAGAATATTTAAGCAGAACTATTGTGGTATACAGATCAAATTACCATCATTGAAAATTGCAGTATAAATAGTGAAAATAAAAAGTAGGAAACAAAAAAACACTTTTGAGTTTTATAAGTTGACTTCCTATGATCAATTCTATCATATATTTAAGAATTTGATAAATATAGCCTAAGAGCCTGGACATGTTTTCCCTACTATTTGCACATGAAAATAGGGGTTTTCAGTAAATAATACATGCTCAATTAAAATAATTCAAATATTACATATAAATATAAATAATAAATTAAAATTCATTTATCTGCCACCAATTTTAGCAACCCCCAACTTGGTCACATGTCAGGGATCATTCTCTCATGCATCATTGTATTGATAACACATGCTCATTAATATGAACATTAGTATCCATTAATTTATGTAAAAGAAAGCATCTTATACATTCAATTTTTAATCCTAGCTCCCTGTCTTATCTTTTTCACTTATTCCCACAAAGACATCAACCCTGTGCACTTGTTTGCTCACCCTAAGGGGAACCATGTTAAAATCTGACTCTTCCTTATTTTTAATCCATATTCGTAATCCTACATAGACTACAAATCATAGAATATCTGGTTAGATTCAAATTTATTATTTTAATTATTGCATAACATTATCTGTTGTGGCTACTTGTCATTTGTCTAGTCATTCCATTCTTGACACTTTGCGACTTGGTCCACTTTATGTTGTGGTAACAACACCACCCAAGTCTGAGTAATTTATAATTAATAAAAGTGTATCAGGTCACAGTTCTGGAGGAATGAAGCCTAATATCAAGTAAGAAACATCTTGCTGCATCACCATGTGGTAAAATATGACAGAAAGCCAAATGTGCCTTTTATAAGAGTATCAATCTTGTTCTTCATGACCTAAGAATGTCTTAATATTCCCACTTCATAATACTGTAACACTGGCATTTAAATTTCAACATGAGTTTTGAAGTGACAAATTTATAAGCCACAATACTTTGTTTCTAATTCTTGGTCTCCAGAACAATGCTGGAATAATGTTCTTTTGCATATGTCCTTAAAATTTGATATATTTTTTTCTACATGCTATAGATTTCTAGGAGAATTCCTGTTTAAGTGATATATTAAAATTTTAAAATGTATATATGTTGTAATACTGTATTGTCTTCCAAAAATGTTGAGATATTTCATAATTCTGTCAGTAATAGATGTTACTTACTCATCTCCACCACTCCTTTCATAATAGTTATCTTTTATTCAGCTTGATAGATTGTCACTTTAACTTGTATTTTACTAATTAGAAAATTTGAGAACCTTCATATTTTTGTTAGCCATATGAACTTGTCCATCTTTGTATAGTTTATTTATATTCTTTGCCAGTTTAACTTTAGTTTGTATCTTTTTCTAGTGAATTGGTAAGAGCTTTCTGTATATTAAATAATAATCCTTTACCGGTCGTCAGCATTATAAACAACTCTAGGGCTCTGATTCCCTTTCTTTGGGATATAATTTGTCAATCAAAGACTTTTAGTTTCTACATAATTATAGTTGTCTGCTTTTATTTTATAGCTTCTGGATTTCTAGTTGGGATTTAGATTCTCCCTCCCCTCTTATACTTCAGGGTTCTAGAATTACATTTTACAAGATTCTTTTTTAATATATTACTTTTCAATCTTTATTCCAGCTGGAATTTATTACTGTGTATATTGAGAAATGGAGTCCATTTTAATTTTCTCCTAGATGGTAGCCTGTTGTTTAGGGATCACTGATTAAATAGCCTGTTCTTTTCTCAATGGATTGAATATAATTATTTTTAACCAGAGCATTTACTTTAATTTTTATATTATATTTTCCAGATTAGATGATCCTGAGACATTCACACTTTTCTAGACCTTTCTTGACTTTTAAATTGGTTTGTTATGTGTAACCAAGACCCTACAGATTTCTCCAGGTTTTAGATGTAATTGAAATTTCACTGGCAGTTATACTTGAATCTTTGCAACCAAAAAGAAAAAAAAAATCATCTTTCTAGTAGAAAACTAAATTTTTAGAGTTAGAAAAATAAATGATCAGAGACCTAGGACCCCATGCTCAAGTAGGAAGTACAATTCTTTGTGGCATCTCCCTCCTCCAATTATTATTGAAAACATTAAGGGGAATTTCATACAATTGTCTGTAATGAGTGCTTCCTGCTGGTTGGTAAGGAAGCTTATAGTTTACCTCCCTTGCCACTTCAAGTCTCTTTACATCAGAATGTCATTTCCAATAGTAAAGTTACTGACAGTCCCTTAAGACAGGATTATCTACAAAATTGCTGATCTTCCTGATGCATGAAGAACAGGAGGTAACAAGAATGTTCTTACATCTGTTTGTGCCAAAGGGGAGGC
The DNA here is from genome assembly GCF_045843805.1 of Urocitellus parryii. Taxonomy (NCBI): domain Eukaryota; kingdom Metazoa; phylum Chordata; class Mammalia; order Rodentia; family Sciuridae; genus Urocitellus; species Urocitellus parryii. The sequence goes on along the minus strand of NC_135531.1, from coordinate 235,137,675 downwards.
AGGGAGGAGAATGAGTTAACCTGTATGCTAAAGTGATATGGAATTTATAGAGATAGCTCTGTAAAATCAGACATGCCATCCTTCTTCCAAGACCACATACTTGCTAGGAGGATATCTAAGTAAGCCTAGGTTTCAAAATAAGCTGCCATGCTATATACTAAACTGTTGAGAGCCACAGCCAAAGGGGCCCCAGCAAACTTCCAGCTGCCAGCAAACTTCCAGCTGCCAGCTGATGATTGGCTCACAGCGCCCCAGCAACATCTAGCTGATTGGCTCCTCAGCGGTGATGTTCATTGGGCTGTTTCCCTGCCCTTTCAGACCACGGAGCTGCTCATTGGGGGACTTCTTTGGCTCCGCCCACACGACCCAGTCAATCGGCCTCAAGAGCAGGAGGATTGTGGGAGGTGGTGAGGTTTTGTGTGGGTGAGAGGCTTGAGGAAGCCAGTGGTGGCAGTTGGGCTCTGAGGGTTTTTCCTGAGGAGCTGTTTTGTTTGGCGTTTGTAGTTCTAAAAATAAAGTTAGTTTCTTTTGACAAGTGGCTCCTGAATTGTGCCCAGACAGACTGCGGCACTAAACAACTATACATTCAATCCAAAACCCCAGATCACATTCTTTCCTCTTCCTATGGTAAATTTTTTATCGCTGCTATCTCAATCCTGTCAACTCTATAATCAACCTACAAGTTCATCAGGTATCCCTACACAAGAGAGAATATGTTGTGTCTTTTTTTTTTCCAGTTGTCCCACAGAGTCAATTAAAAAAAATAAATAAATAAAGATGGACAAGAAGTACATAAAGCAGAGAAGCCCCATCAGAGAAATGTTTATCTTACCCTAGTTGCACAATCAACAAAGCATGTCAAGGGTTCTAGGTATGAAATGTTCACCGGAGCTGATTCATCATCACTAGAAAATCCTATTTAAATTACCAGCATAGGGTTATTAGTCATATGCTCTATGAGACAGTCCTGGACAAAAGACTAAAAGAATTTGTGGATTTCCTTTTTGAGTGGCAAGTCCAGTTGTGGAGGAGTCTAACTGCCCCTAAAGAACTCCTTCCTACATGTCTGTCTAGATTAAGACAAATAATGCCATGTAGATTCTGCTTTCTGAGTCAGATTCCCTGTGAATAAAAAGAGTGTTATAATTGATTCACTGGTTCATTGCAATTCAGAAATAATTTGGTTAGTGGAAAAGAAATCAGAGGAACAAACATGTACACAAGTTATATCAATACAGGATGCTTCCATGAAATTCATTGGTACTTAGAGCTATTTTTAAAACAGAAGAGAATCTAAATTCCAAAGCTAAAAGTAAGTTGCTTGTTTCTCAGTGACTGAAAGTTCCTAATTCAAGATCAGGCCCATACTTACACTAGCACTTCATTGCTTTTCCTATAGCCCAAGATGATTAGAATTTGTCCATGCTCTCTGGAGTGCTAATATGGTTGTATTACTGAATATGGATTTTAATCATTTTACCATCTTAACAACATAGATTTTCTTCAAAAACAAAGAACATTTCAGCAGGCAGTGTCTCTAAGCCTTTCATGATACATTTTGAGTGATTTATTCTTTAATTAACCTCATAAGACTTCACTTTTGAATGTCTGTATAGTAGGCATAAAGAGAAAATGCAAAGCAGGATTGATGTGTACCATTTTGGCAAAACCAAAGCAAGTAGAAAAGAAAAGAAATGATGATATCAGCGCTAGTATCTGAAATAGCCTAGTTATTTCCCTTTCCCTCATCTTTGTTTTATTTTCATCAGCATCTACAAGCTGTTTGCAATTGCCGCAAAAAAAAAAAAAAAAATCCAGAAATAGTGTCAAAAGAAGTCTTTTCAATGGGAAGAAAACTTGCTAAAGCTAAGTGTTAAGTTACTTCACTTTTTGGAAGCCTTCATTCCCTCTTGTTGTTTAAGAAATCCTTTTCTACCATTCAGAAAATTTAATAGGTATTTAATTTAATGGATGTCATGCTGTCCTCTAGTAACCTCACACCTTCATCTCTGTAGCTAACCTTACCAATAAAACCACCTGAGCACCTCAGCCAAACATTCATTTAGCACATCACAAATTCAGCAGACCTTGACTACCTTCGCAGCAAGGCAAATAAATATGTTAAAGGACCATCCTAATGTTCTCAATTTTGAAAGTCAAGAAACATTTAGTTTAACAGCTAACTAATTTATCACATTGAAAGAGCATATGCCCCTTTGGAAATCCCCATTAACTTGGTGGTGCTTGCCCTTTAGGCAAAAGTAGAGATGAAGACCTGTACAAGGGTAACTGGGTTACCAGAAATTAGTTCAACATGTTTTCATACCAGAAAAGCATCAAGAATGGAGTGATTTTACCTGACTTTTCCTGCAACACTCACTCTGTCAGTAAAATATTTAGCTTTTCTTCTGAAGGCAAGCTCAGGGGATTGGATCCTCAGTTGTAGAAATGTTAGTTTGATAAGTCTTTATTATTATTATTATTATTATTAGGTGGTGCTGGGGCCATACTAAAGATAAAGCTTGTATCATTCGGTAGCTCATGATGAGACAGAAACTACACTAATAACTTCAATAAGTACAACTTAATAGAAAGAATATTAAGTTAGCAAATGTTGATTAATTACAAAAAGAGGTAGAATAGAACTCTACAATGTTCTAGAGGTAACAAAGTCAGGAAGCAGTTACCACCCTGTGGGCCTCTTGCATACTAGGCAAGCATCTACCACTGAGCCACATCTCCAGGCCTCATTCCCCTCTTCTTGAATGTAAGTTAAATCCACATCTCTCTTCTAAGTAGTATTAGGTAGAAAATATGATGGACTGTCATGCCTTTAATTATAGAGGATTAAATCTTGACAGATTGCAGTAAGAAAGTCTCCTGCTGGCCTTCAAGAAACATTCAGCCATGTGTCAGCTGCCAATGGAGAGGGCCACATGGCAGAGAACTATTGGTAGCCTCTAACACCTGAAGGTGGCTTCTGGCCAGCAGTCAGTAAGATACTGGAGCCCTAAATCATACACATAAATGGATTCTGCCAAAATCCTGAATGAACCTGGAAGCTGATTCTTTCCTGGTGGAGTCTCCAAATAAGAACACAGCCCAGCTGACACCTGGTGATACCCAGAACAGAAAATCCAACCAAATCATGCCAGATTCCTAGCCCTTAGAAATCTTGAGAGTACACATGTGTATTAAGTTGCTAGGTTTTAAGTAAGTTTTTACACAGAAAAACATTTTGATATACATCCCTCAGTCTAAGGGAAAGATAAACAAAGAAAAAAAAATTAAAGGAGGAAGTCCGAATTACAGTTGAGACTCAGACTTCTATGGAGATGATTAGCTACTGAAACAATATGACATCCATGGCTCTGATCAGGCAGAAACTCACTAGAGACTACTAACTACCACCACAGATTCATGTAAGCTACTGTCACTTCTAGGACACACTCCACATTGGTATGCTTGCCACCACATTGTAAAAACAAAAACTAGAAAAGTCTCTTTGTCCCAGCTTTTTTGTCACTCTGTCCTAAATACATGATGAGAACAATTTAAAGGAGGAAATTTTTATTTTGGCGCATGCTTTCAGAGGTTCAATTCATAGTCGATCAACTCCTTAGCCCTGGGCCCAAAGTGAGAAAGAACATCACGGTGGAAGGGTGTAGTAGGGGAAAAACAGCTCAGAACATGGCAGCCACAAAGCAGAGAAAGAGCTCTGCTCATCAGGAAGAACAAAACATAAACCCCAAAGGCACTCTCTCAGTGACCTACTTCTACCCTACCTGCCTACAGTTACTGCCCAGTTAATCCATATCAGTGGATTAATCCACGAATATGTCACACCTCTCATAATTTAATCATTTCACTTTTGAACATTCTTGCATTACCTCATACATGAGCTTTTAGGGGATACCTCATATCTAAACCACAATTGGCCACCACCCTCTTAGCCTTGTCACCTCTTTTTAGCCTCCTCATAGCACAGCCTAACTCAAGCCAAAGCACCAGAATAAAGACTGAGGGTCCAAAAATATTATCATGAAATAGGCTTCAAAGGATGGTTTTTCAGCTGAGAGGCAATTAATTAATAACCTCAGATAGGCTATAGTTACAACACATAAGATCACCTTCAATGAAGCCTATTTTTCCTGGCAGAACAAGAAGCCACAGTAGAGAGGAAGAAATGTTGCATTTTGAGGTCACAGGTGAAAGTCGGTTAATGAAGAGAAGACCTTTCCTCATTCCCTAACATATCTCTGAGTAGATAGCAGAACAAAGAAGACTGGGCTTGGACTCTCTTCTCTCCTGTCTCATATACTGCCCTTGAACATTTCAAATTTGCAAGGCAATCAATCACAGGATACCCAGAGTGTCTGTAAATACAAGCAGCATCTTACGACAGGGTTTTATTGGTTTCCTCCTTTTCATGATTTAGTTTATCACTTGACTTTTTAAAATTGCACCCAGATATTTTAAACATGCAGATCCTACCGTAAGCCGGTTTTTAAAATGACATTGGCATTAATAGTATTTTATTTCCCTCATGTACTATTTTCATTACTATTGTAACATCATTTCAACTATTCATTAAAACATAACCAAAGCCTTTTGACCTTAAAATTAACCATCAAAAGAAACGTTATCAAATTCATAGCATTTTGCAGGTGTTCTGTCTTGTTTAGCTCATATTATCACTTCAAGAAACTGATAGCATTTTCTAACTTTATTCCCTTTGGGGTTCAAATCAGTAACTACTTACAGAGACTGTAATATTTTTAAGCAATTAAGATAAGGTAAAAGAGCTCCCCAAAGCCCATTTAGAATATAGTTTAAAAATATTAGTCTTCCCACTCTAGCTAACATAATTCTCAGAGTTAACCAGCTTTCACTAGACTCACACATGCAAAAATTCATGTTCACACATGCAAAAATTCATGTTCACACATGCAAACACCCATCCTCACTCCCTTACTGATGCTGCTATATTTGTTATGGTCCAATACTTAATTGTTCAAGTACCAAACTCATGAATGTATTTTATTAGAGAAGACAAAAACACATGACAAAGCAACATAACACATGTATATATAAGTTAACTCTCTCATTCATAGGCACGTGTGATTGCTGAGCAGGCTGACTCAGATGATGTAGTCAGCATTTTTTCTTTTTCAACTCTCAGCTCAGCCACGTACAATGGCTTTATTCTTTAGTAGATAGGCTTTTTCCAAGTGCTGGTAGTAAGTTAAGAGAAAGAGCAAGACATGTGCGACATGCAAGTGTAGATATAAAGAGCTTCAAACTTATATTGGTTGCATTCAGAAACTCCAAAATACAGTCTCTGATTTTACATCTAAACTGATTTAAACATTGTGCAATGCATATGTGATATTAAAACATCACATGCTACTCCATAAATATGTACAGATGTTTATTTTTGGAGAATGGCAGTAGAAATTAACTTAAAAGAAAGAAAATTCCAAAGAATGTCACATTGGCCCAGTTTAGGCTTAAAATGCTCAACATGGGTCAATTGCTTGGCCTAGGGCAATAAGATACTAGGATAGACCAAGCCTAAAGTATATTTTCATTCCTAACCAGGGATATGGAATACTGAATTGGCCTACCCATACAAATTAGTAGACAGAGAAAGAAAACCAGAAAAAGGTAGAAGAGATTATGGTCCAATGAAAATAACTAATGTTTACCAAAGTAGCCCTCCCCATCCCCGGGCAGTAGATGAAAACCAGCTAATCCAGTTCACTATCATGGAAAAGATTTCAGATTGCTTGATTGGATAGAATCATAACACTTTATTCAATTAAAAGCTTGTTCTTGTATTGTTCTGGCCTGACCACTCATTTGCATAATGACTAAAAAAAGTTAAAGTGTCATTATGGTTTAGATGTGAGGTGTGCCCCAAAAGCTCATGTGTGAGACAACACAAGAAGGTTTGGAGGTGAAATGATTGGGTTATGAGGGTCTCAATTAGACCAGTGAATTAATCCCCTAATCGGATTAACTGAGTGGTAACAGAATTATCATTAATAAAGTGATGCTGTAACTCTTAAATTTCTTAAGAGGACCAAAGTTCTTGCTGGAATTCTATTTTTTCCAACTTGTCACATACTGCATTCTGGACCAATAATATAGGGATAGCATAAGTCTGTAAGCAGGCATGGGGTGACTGGAGGAGGTGGATCATTGGGGATGTGCCCTTAGGATTTATATTTTGTTGTGGTAAGGTGAGCTCCCTCTCTATCTTCTTCCTGGAGCCATGTCTTGTGCTGCTTTCCTCTTTGATGTTCTGCCTCACCTTGGGCCTCAAAGAATGGAGTCGGATGTTTATGGACTAAAACCTCTGATACAGCAAGCCCCCAAATAAACCTTTCCACATCTGATTGTTCTCATCAAGTCTTTCAGTCACAGCAATAAAAAAAAAAAAAACTTCCTAAAACAAAGGTTGACTGGATCCCAAGAGAAAAAGAGACCAGAGTCTCAGAATACTGAACCAAAAAATATCCAAGAGATGTATCAAGCAAGCAATGAGCACCTATTTCTTCCACATTGATTACTGTATCTTTATCTATTCATTTTTCTAGGAGAAGAAAGAAGCTTTATTAATGAAAGGTCTGTCAGGAGAAAGTGATATAAAGTCAACTCAAACCAAATCAAGTAGAACAGAAATATCTTTTTCCATATAACTGAAAGCTCAGAGGCATACATAGGCCCAAGCACATCAGTGATGCTAGAACTGTTCTCTCAATGTCTTGGTCTGTTATTCCCTTCACTGTCTTCACAGTCAGACCAGCTCTATCCCATGGTAGGCAAAATGGGCACTTACATGATTTTACAGCTTACAACCCCTAAAGGAACCACCAGGTATTCCTTAAGAGGACCAACGTTCTCGTGGGAATTCTAATTTTTTCCAGCTCATCACATACTGTATCCTAAACCAATAATATAGAGAAAGCACAAGTTTGGATATTTACAGCTTGGGCTTACTTGAGTCCACATGAAATGGTTTCTTCATGGAAAAAAAAAATGGGTTTTGTTAACTAGGTAGGGAGGATTTGATAGGCTTTCTCAGTTCAGGGCAGAGGCAGAGCAGATTGCACTGTATTTGTAAATCCAGGGTTGTAGGAATATTACACATATGATATTTTAGTTAACTTTTGCATTATTGTTACCAAAACACCTGACAAACACAACTTACAGCAGGGAAAGTTTATTTGGGTCTCCTGGTTTCAGAGGTCTCTGTCCATAGATGGCCAACATTATTGCTCTGGGCCCAAAGTGAGGCAGAACATGATGGAAAAAGAGCCCAATTGAGGAAAGCTGCTCAGCTCATGATGGGATCATGAAGAAGAGGTACACAGGGAAGGTGTACCCTAACAGGGCATACCACCAGTGAACTACCTTTTCCAGCCACACTCCACCTGCCTAGGTTTACCTCCCAGTCCTCCATTTAAACCAGAGTGCTCTGATTAAATACAGCTCTCACTATTCAATCATTTTACCAATGAATATTCCTGCAGTAACAGAGGATTTTGGGGGACATCTAATATCAAAATCATAATATTCTGTCCTTGACCCTTAAAAGCTCAAGTCCATATCACAATGCAAAAATTCATTTAGTCCATCTTTAAGAGCCTTCACAGCATTACCTAAAACTCCAAGTCCAAAGTCTTATCTGATACTCAAGACAAATTCTTGGTTGTGAGTCACTATAAGTCAAAAGCAAGTTAATATATCCAATATAGAGTGGCACAGAGTAAACCTTGCTATTCCTAAAGAGGAATAGTGGAAGAAGCATAGGAAAAAGGGATGGGGCCACAGCAAGACTGAAATACAGCCCAACATGCCCTGGAACTCCACACAGAGTATTTAAGACACATGGTAGGGATGTGTGCTCTCTAAAAGTTTTGGGTGTCCTCTCCCCATTGGCCTTCCTGATTACAGTGCATGACTGCTCCCTTTTAGCTTGGCCCGCTCCACAGCCACAGCTTTCTTTTGGCAGACAATCCACATGACTGCCATCTCTTAATTCCTGGGTTCTCCATTCTAGCTTTAGCTTTATAATTTCCTGCATCACCCGGCTATACTTTCTCTGTCCTTCAGAACCTTCCTCTAGGAGGAAGTCTCCAAGACTTGAACTTTTGCATTCTGTATTCACACAACCAGCACCACATGGATGGCATCAAGATCTGCTGCCAGTCTGTGCAATACATGGGCCCCCTGGAATCATGGCTTCAGTGGCCTCTAAGTGTCTGTAGAGTTCAGCAGGTAAAACAACTTCCTAGGTCTCTTTGTTTAATGGGGGGGGGGCTCTCATGATCTCTTCCCAGAGGAATTTTCCCTTCTATATCTATGAGCCTGAAATGGGCATGGTCCTATAAATTTCTGAAATGCCTATGGGGCAACTTTCCTATTGTCTCTGTGTAAAGTATTTAGCATCCATTTGGGGTCTATAATATTTTCAATAACACAATGTCCTTGGCCCCAACTTTACATGAACTTTACTAGCCAAACCACAAGTTTTTAAAATCCTTTACTTCTTCATTTTGCTCCCAATTTACACAGCAACCCTGGCTAATAGCTGCCAGCAATATCCATGCCAATGACTGAATGCTGTGTTGCCTTGAAATTTCCTCTGTCAGATTCATCAGTCCATCACTTTTAAATTTAGCCTCACACAAAGTCTCAGGGTACAGGGAAAAGTAGATGAGTTCTTTGCTAGAATGTACCACAAATGGTCTTTAATCCAATTCCCAACAGAGTCCTCATTTCCCTCTGAAACCTCATGAACATAATCTGCAGTCCTATAGCATTCTGGTCTTCTGATCTCCAACCAGAATCATCCATTAAGCTTCACTTATAATATTCTAAAACTTTTCCAGCTTGCAGCTCTAAGCTTTTTAAAATCCCTTCCATGAACCAGCTCCAAAAGCTTCTGAACCATATGGTCAGTTTTGTCACAGCAACAACCTTATTTCTCACTACCAATTTCTTTGAGCCCCTATATAGTTTCAAAGAAGTATGTATTTTCAAGACTAATTGATATTTTGATATAGCTCTTCTGAAACAGGTTCCATTTTGGAATAAGTGAACCACAGAATGAAGAAGGCATTCTGTTTCATACAAAATTATGTAATAATTTCAAAATTGTAATCTTTTATGCTGGGTTTAGATGTCTCAATTATATAAATGGATAGATCAAAAAAGTTACATGCCAACAATAATGTAATGCTTAAATACTAGAGCACTAATGTACTTTTATGCAGCTGTGTTAAGAATTACATTCCAGCACCCAAAGTGAAAAGCAAGGGATAGAAGAGAACTGAAGACTTCAACAAGCACAAGTAAACTAATGGCTGTAGACAAAATCAAATATGTTTACCCTAGTACTATGCCTGAGTGACTAGATGATAATTGCCACTTAATTGTCATACTGGTGAGGGTTTAGACTCAGTGCTTCTCCCAGTGCATATCATCTAAGAATATATCAGATACAGAGCAATACTTTGTGTCTCTAGACCTCTGGAATATGTTGGAATATAACATCTTAATTTCTCTGCTTATAATAAATATATAGTGAAATATAATGTTTTGTAGATGTGTAAACTTATTTTATAGGCATCTAGTGATATATGTTTACAAATGTGTTGCTTATAATATACAAAGAGAAGAGCTTACTATACACCTACATATAATAAGGATTTATTTTAGATATAGTAAAATCTCTTCAAAATCAGCAATTTAAATATATAAGAAGTTTATTGTATTTAGTAACAATATTGAAGAGAGAGACCAAACAAGATTTGTGGGAGGTGACATAGAAGCATGATCATCCAAGTTCTTGGTTTATTAATCTTTTTTTTTATTGGTTGTTCACAACATTACAAAGCTCTTCTGTAGCTATTATATTCAGCCTAACCAAGTAAACAGAGAAACAGACTCATAATATTATCCCTCTGTCTTTTAAAGAAAATTCTTAGAAAACACACACACACACACACACACACACACACACACACACACACACTTTTCTCCTTACAATTCATTTGCCAACTCTCAGCTTCATCTGTGGGTGGTAAGATGACCAGCCAGCACTGAGGTTTTTAGTAAGGAAGAATGGATATTGAAAAGCAACTGTAAGGGAGGTAGGAATTTAAGAATTAAGCAAATTTCTAAATATGTGGGCCACAATTATGAAAATGAAAGTCCATAAATGAAGAAATTATCACATAATGTTTCTATAATTCACATTTGTTAATTCACATTTTCCCATTACATTCTAACTACTAGCACTGGGGTCAACAAACTCATTAGAAATGATTAAACAACAAAATAGCCTATGGAAAAAAATAAGGTTACTTTTATAGGGGCAATTTGCTTTTCAATAGGACAAATATAATTTAGTAGTAACTTTTTGGGATATAACTTGCTATGTGTAGTCATGAAACATTTGAAACTACACAAATAAAATGGCACTGTTCTTCAAATACAAAAGAAAAAAATTGCTTAATTATACTATTGGAAATAACTAAGTTTGTTCATTTTTGTGACCTTTCCAAGTGTAAATTTCCTCACTAGCAATTCTTTTAGCTACAGAATTTGGAAAACAGACATTATACCAGAATATTTCCCCCCAAAGTCTTGACTAGTTTCCAAGTCAATGAAGAATGGCATCATTACCGACATGAGAGGGTTGACCTTCTATCAGTGGAGCACAGATTTGCTCATTCTTCTATAGCCTATCATCCAAATTCCAATAATGCACATTTTTAGTATATGTAACTCAAGTTGTGGTCAAGGGCTTAAATAGAGCTAAATATTTTTATTTTTCTTCATTAAAACTATGCTATAAAACACATATATCCCAAATGAATAGTCAGGAGTTGGAGCTCTTTCAGAAAAAAAATTTATGGAATGCCAAAGAGATCTAAGATAATATTTTACCCACAGTATCTTAAATGGCATCATGTAAAATACAGCAATAGTAACAAAATAAACTATTTAAATGATAACACTAAAGAATTTGTAAAGTAAATAATATAGAAATATTGTTGGGATGGAATACAACTGACAACTCGTGTTTTCAATTATTTGAATGACTTGAGGAACTGCTTACTACATGTTTCATAATGTTTTTTTTTTTTGATTATGAAAATTACATATAGAATACTTGGAAGATACAAAAGGAACAGAAGAAAATTAACACCCATAATTCCATCACTCAGAAACTGCTGTGATAGAGAAATAGATGTATAACCAACTAGAAATTTACATGTCTCTCATGTAGCATGTAGCAGGCAGAGCAGGTTTTCTAAGGTACTCAGATGCTTTTAAGGAGCTATGCTTTGGATTTTAAAAGGCTTAGGTGTTAAAATCTTGATCCCTAGAGTGGCATTATTGGGAGATGGTGGAAACTTTCAGAGGGAGGACCTAGGAGGAGGTCTTCAGATCATTGTGGACATGGCATCCAGGGGATGTGGGACCCCAACCCCATTCTCTTAGCCTCTTTTTCTTTCTCCCTGGCTATGTGGTGAGAAGTTTTATCCCACCACATGCACCCCTGTCAGGTTGTGCTGCCTCCTCACAGGCCCAAAACCAATAGGGACAACTGACCACAGACTGGAAACTCCACCACTGCTACTGAAAGAAAGCTTTTAATAACTTCTCAAATATTTGTAATAGTAATAGAAATCTGACTAACACATCATGTTCTTAACACAATTTTTATTTGAAAATCTAGACCAAGATTATGCATATATATAAAAAATACACATACATGTAAACAGAGTTTTTACAGTTCATATATTTATGCTTTATTTCATATGTACTAATATTAATAAGTATGTGAGCATCATTTTCAGAGAAATAATTAATAAATAATTATTAGTACGTTAAGGCTCATAACAAAATCACCTTTCAAGGAAATAGTACTAATTTATATTTCCAAGAGAAGTGAGTTACTTGGCATAGTATTGAACAAGAGAATACTGTACAATAAGCCAAATGAAAAAATGAAATGGGTTTATAATTTACTATAAGAATACATACTCATCATGAGTAACAATAAAAGGAAACACATGAAAATATTAAAAATAATTATGTCAGTGGTAAGATTATAGGTTAAAAAATTATTTTTATGCTTTTTATAAAGTTTTCTAAATTCATCATATGTTACTTTTGTTTTAATTTTTTTTTTGGGGGGGGTAGCAGGAATTGAACTCGGGGGCACTCGACCACTGAGCCACATCACCAGCCCTATTTTGTATTTTATTTAGAGATAGGGTCTCACTAAGTTGCTTAGTCCCTTGCTTTTGCTGAGTCTGGCTTTGAACTCTTGATCCTCCTGTCTCAGCCTCCAGAGCTTCTGGGATTACAGGTGTGCACTGTTGAGAGCCACAGCCAAAGGGGCCCCAGCAAACTTCCAGCTGCCGGCTGATGATTGGCTCACAGCGGCCCCAGCAACATCTAGCCGATTGGCTCCTCTGCGGTGATGCTCATTGGGCTGTTTCTCTTCCCTTTCAGACCACGGAGCTGCTCATTGGGGGACTTCTTTGGCTCCGCCCACACGACCCAGCCAATCGGCCTCAAGAGCAGGAGGACTGTGGGAGGTGGAGAGGCTGGGGTGGGGGTGAGAGGCTTGTGGAAGCTGGTGGTGGCAGTTGGGCTCTGAGGGTTTTTTCCTGAGGAGCTGTTTTGTTTGGCGTTTGTAGTTCTAAAAATAAAGTTAGTTTCTTTTGACAAGTGGCTCCTGAATTGTGCCCAGCCAGACTGTGGCAGTGCACCACTGTGCCCAGTTTATGTGTTACTTTTATAATAAGATGAAAACTAGTAATTTAAGAAGAACCTATTGTAACTTAACATTAGATGTGATATTTCATTTTTGATAACTTCTACCTTATTTTTCAGTTTACACTTAACTAATGATTTAATTCATATAACATCAGTTACAATAAAATCTAGAAAACCTACTAATAACTCATAATATTTCTACATACTAAGATGGCCAAATCAGTATCTCAAAAGAGGGTCATTTTATGAGTACATTTTATTGATCAGAAGTATAGTAAATTAATTTTTGAAAACTTTTCACAAATAATTTATGTACTAAAAACATCATTGTTTTTATTGTGTCTTCTCCATGTTCTAGATTTTAATGACTATCTGATAATTATAATTATTATCATCACAGTCGTGAGGTCCCTGACACGCACCAGAAATTTTTTAAAAATTGACATGAGATTCAGTCCAAAGACGGGCAATTAGGAAGAAGTTTTCAAAAATGAATATATAAAAAGTGCAATTGCTTTTGCATTTATCACAAGTGACATTGTCATTGTCATCATTAATCTGTCTCTGAACATTATAAGTACTTTATTATAGTTAATGATGCATTTCTCATTCAGCTCCACTCTGCCTCTTTCTTTTTTTCAGTATTAAGTGAACTCCTTCTAAAACTTAATTCCAAATAGTAAATATCTGCATTTTCCTAATTATCTATACCTATGACCCTAAATTCTATTTAAAATTAAATCAGTTATAGAGCATGCACATATACTACACCTTTGATAAACAAAAAATAAAAAATAAATGTGTGATTAAAATAGTAAGTTATAACTTATCTTTCTTCATTCTCTCGTTTGGTGTGCATATAACTGTCTCTCTATTCATTACTAGGAACATGGACATTATTTTCTCATGATGGGCAATTCTTTACCCTTTTTTTTTTTTTAACAATCAATGATGAGTTATATCCACTCTGATGAATATGGAGAGCTTTGAGTAGATGGCTAAAACAATGTCACTCTTTAAAATACTAAATTCTCTTAGATTATTCTAAGGGAACATTTAAAATAAAACTATAATTTCTTGCAAGCTATTTTTTTGCAATTCTATGAGGTACACACTGGTATATAATAAAAAGCACATGTGCAAAGTGTACAGTAGGTTGTAATACAAAAATACACCTGTGAAGCTATTACCACCATCAAAATAATGAACATGTTCATCCAAATGTTCCTCAGTCCCTTCCTTTCCCTTTGTCTCCGGTCAATGATCTGCCTTTTTCTTTGATCAACATGCATTTTTTAAATTTTTTGGTTTTTTCCCCACATGCATTTTCTATAATTTTATATACATGGAAACCTATCATCTATACACTTTCTGTCTGGCTCCTTTCACTGAGCATAATTATTTTGAAATGCACACAGAGTAGCATATATCAATAGCTGCTTATTTTTCTTGTTAAGTTGTAGTCTGCTGTATGGATATAACACAATTTATTGATTTAGTCAATGGTTGATACAACTGGGATCATTACAAATAAAGTACTATTGACCTTCATATACAAGCCTTTCAATGAACATACTTTCATTTCTTTTGAATAAATGCCTAGAATTGGAATAGCTGGATCATAAAGTAGATGTACATTTAACTTCAATATGACACTCCACGAAAGGCAAGATGCATAAAATAAAAATTAAAAGTTAATGCATATAGCTTCATTAAAACTTAAATTTTCTCCTCTTCAATAGAAAGTAAAAAGAGAAGTTACAGACTGGAAGAAAGTACTTTCAAATAATAGTTGTTTCAGAACTGCATGAAGAAACCACAAACTAAGTTTTAAAAAACTTCCAATTAAAAACAAAAAAAGCCGACAGAACTTTGGGGCAGACACTTCACCAAAGAAGAGATACAGATGTCAAACATATCAACAGCTATTTATTAGTGAAATGAAGCTAAAACACCAGTGAGACAGACCATCACTACACTTGCTATGGTTTGGATGTGAGGTGTCCCCCAAAAGCTTACATGTGAGGTAATACAAGAAGGTTTGAAGGAGAAATGATTGGGTTATTGCTTTAACATAACCAGTGAATTGATCACTGTTGTGATTAACTGAGTGGGGAGGTGGGGAGTGGCTGGAAGACATGGTTCATTGGGGGCGTGGCTTTGGGGTATATTTTGTATCTGTGGCATAAAGTCTCTCGGCTTCCTTATTACCATTGAGCTATTTTCTTTTGCCACAATCTTCTGCTATGATGTTCCACTTCACCTCCAGCCCAAAGGAATGGAGCCTGCAGTCTATGGATTAAGACCTCTGAAATCATAAACTTCTAATAAATTTTTCCTCTTCTATTGTTTTGATCAGGTCCTTTAGTCACAGCAGTGAAGAGAGCTGACTAAAACAACACCTTATTAGGACACTGCAACAACAACAAAAGCATAATCATATGGTTAGTGTATCAGCAAGGATGCATACCTAGAGTCTCAGCTACTGGCAGGAATATAAATTTTCTAACATTCTGAATAGAAGCATGACAAATTCTATCAAAAGCATTTCATAACACATTTAATTTCAAGTTTTTAAAAATCCAAACACAATTGAACTACATAGGCATTAACTACTTTTAAAGAGGATACTGCATTTCTACAAACAAGAAGTTTAAATACAATCACATTAATATGGGTGAAGTTCATCCTAAAGCTGTGACCTTTTAGACCTCCTTGGATGAGGCATAGATTTCTTCTTAAATTTCTACTCTTATCAGCATAAATTTTAGCTCATGTGATTATTTACTTATCTTGACTCATAAGACCTAGGCAAAGTTCACAATAAAGGGTACCATTGGCAAAACAAATGTTTGCATGTGCCCAATGACCTTGATCAAGAAAGATCTTTCATCTGAATTCTAAAATTTAAGTTATCTATTTCTAATAAAAACTGATTTCTTATTCCTAAACATGTCGCATTATTTTATTTTGAATAAGCAACAAAATTTCAGACAAAATTCTAGTTCTACTGTCAATCCAAACCACATCACTTTAAATTTTAAAAGTCCTCTTCCTCCTTAAATATCACCTGAGTGACAGGTCCTATGATAGCCTTTTGATACAAAATGTGTAAGATGGTGTTTCTAACCTTGAGCTGCTCAAAGTTGGCAGGTTTATGATGTTGTTTGCTCTTGGGATGATCTACTTAAGCAGAGCCTTTCGTTAAGAAACTATGTCTCCTAAAGCTTGATTGTGGCAACTGAGCTGCCAAGCGCTTGTCACCAGTTATTACCAAAGAGCTTTAAAGGATACGTAAGGATTCTTCTCAGAGGAACACGTGGCTCTTCAAGTCAACTTTCTGTCGCTCCCACTTTTAGTCTTTTCATGTGATTCTCTGAAACAGGACAGGAAAACCCAACTAAAATTTTCCAAGATATTTTCCCTTCCCCTTTTTCTTCCCAATGTAAGATGAGTCCAGTTTTGCCAAACCCACCAATAACCTTCTAGCTGTCCAGTGAGTCTTCATACTTTTTGGATGGCTCTGACACATTTCCTAGCCCCACCTCCTCCATCTCTCTTCTCAAAACTTTGACTTTCATGATGTAGCTCTATTCTTGTCCTCCTTCAAACCCCCTGCCCGTTGTCACTTTACAGGCTCCTCCATCGGATCCTCACTTCCTGCCCTCTCTGACATGCCAGACTTTCCCAGATTTACATTCTTGCACCTCTTTTTTCCTCATACACTCTTCCCCAACCATTTGATCCATATTCATGTTTGTAACTACAGTTTTTAAGTTAATGCTTTTTGAATCTAAATCCTATAGCTACTATTTATGGAATGCCTACTATGTGCCCATTATGCTGGGGACTTTGCATAAATTATCTCATTTAATTCTCAACACTCTAGCTTATTTTACAATCCATATGTCCAGGAAATAAGCTTATGCCAATATCTCGGTACACAGCAAAACCTTTTTCACTTAAACTAAGGTTTTAAGGAAATCTTAAACTTCACACTTCAAAATCCACTTTGACAATTATTAAAGATAGAATTTTTAGGCAAAGTGAAATCACTTAAGAGGACTCAAGTAACTCACCCTTATTATGAAATGCATGCAAACTCTTCTTTCTTAAAGATAATTTAAATACCCAAGTCTGTCTTTAGTTCTTTTTTATCTGATAGAAGGGGTAAAAAATCTTGTAGTACATAGAGCCACTAGACTCAAAGGACTGTGGTAACCTTCAAAATGAGTCTAAAACATTCAGCTTTTTATAATTTATTTTCTCTGGAAAATTCCATGTTCACGGATCACTTTGTGAAAAAATTATTGCTTAGACTAGCTTCAAGTGAGTGACGTCAAAAATTTTAAAACATGTCAGCTGACATCTGTTTCATAAGAAACTGCCAGCTTCCCTGAAATCCCTTGACTACACAGATCCAGTGATTTTTCTCTTCATTCCCATTGCCACTACCAAGGTTCAGTTTCCCATCTTATCTCACCTGATCAATGGCTATAAACTTTCTTACTGATTCCAATTTCACCCTGCTGCCACCCTTCTTCCACATTTTGCCTGTGAGATTTTTTTTTTTTAAATACATGGTTGACCACTTAAAAAAAAACAGAATTAGTTCCCCATGCCACATCTCTCTGCTACTGGTCTAGTTGTACAGCATAATTCTTCAGACCAATAGCTTCCTTTTCTTTGATGGATGTCTTAGAAATGCCTACACAATATAGTATTCATAATCTTATTTTTATTGTATTTTCCAATTTGGCTTATTTGTGCATTTTAAAAATCAATGGAGAAAATGATTTAAAAAGGAAATTAAAATACAAACATCTGTAATTTGATCTGTCATCTAGAGTTGATCAGCAGTAGAGAATATCAGGAGTCTCACATTCCAATCTTGTGTCTCCTAAAATCACCTTCATTATTACCTCTCTCTCAATAAACTTAATCAGCTCACAGAGACAAAAACAAACTCATGTGTCAATTGTACATTAATAGGGAGAAAAAAATTCCAGCTAACTCGCTTTATGTATGCAATGTGTACACAATAAATTTTTATTCCAAAAATTATTTGCTAAGGACGTGAAAAGGAAATTTAGCATAAAAAGATTATTCATTAAAATTAATAGAGTTAGGAAATAATTCCCAACTAAATAAATAAGTCAAAAAACATTGGTATCAACCCCCAAAAGGGATATATTATTAAGAATTTTTAACAAAATATAAGCAAAAATTCCTTTTATACCTAAAAGGGACAATACATCATGACCATGTGGAATTTATCCTAGGAACCAAGTTGGGCTTATATTTAAAAATTAATTAATGTAGCTCACCCTACTTAACATAAAAACAAAAATATCATATGATCCTCTCAATAAATCCAGATAAAAAGCAATTAATGGAATTGAATGCCTACATTTTTGTAATTTAAAGAAAACTAAACTAAATTAGAATTGCCTTCATCTAATAAAGCATATCTACAAAAATGTCTATTGCTAACATTATAGTTAAGACGACATAATGAACAGAACCTTCCCCTAAAACCAGAAATAAATGAAAGATATCCACTGTAGCATCATTACTACCACCACCTCTTTTCCTTTCTCTCTCCTCCTCCATTTATTGCGTGTGTGTGTATGTGTGTGTATGTGTGTGTGTGTGTGTGTGTGTGAGAGAGAGAGAGAGAGAGACAGACAGACAGACAGAAACAGAGATAAAGAGAGTTAGTTACTGTCATTGAACTCAGCTCACACATGCTAGGAAAGTGCTCTATCATTGAGCTACATCTGTGGCCCTTTTTATTTTTTATTTTTTATCTTCACTAAATTGCTCAAGCTGACCTCTAACTTGAGCTCCTCCTGCCTCATCCTCCTGATTCACTGAGATTATAGTCCTTCACCACCATACTAACAATCATCACTGTTGTTCAATATTTTAACAACTGTATTAACCAACGCATTAAGGCAAAGCAAATAATGGGCATAATATATTTGAAAGAATAAAAAAATATATTTGTTTACAGACATTATGATTATTTTTATTCAAAGTCCTAAATAATCTGTAAAACAAAAGGCGACAAAATCTAGTAAATTACTATACCAAAGATTCAAATTACAAGGTAAATCCAAAATCTCAACTATATTTCTATATACAAGCAACAAATATTTCAAAGTAAGGTTTTAAAAATATATATTTGAAAATAAGTTTTTAAAAATATATATATTTTCAATAGCACACTATAAAATATCAAGAAATAAACATAATAAAAGTACAAAAGACAATCCACATTTAACATGACAAAACATTGCTGATAGGAACTGAACCAGAGTCAACAGATGGAGAGTTCTCATGCTAATGGATGAAAATATAATATTGTTAATAAATTAGCTCTTACAGACTGATCTATGATTTCATTGTGATACCAACTGAAATTCCATAACTCTTTCTTTTCTGGATTTAATGAATGCTAAGATGTTTATGGAAATATAAAAAGAACTAAAATAGCCAAAATAATTTTGTAAATAAAAAAGAACAAAATTGGATGATTTACATGATTAAAAACGAATTATAAAACCATAGTAATAAAGATAGGGTACTACTAAAGTCAAACAAATTAATCGATCTGAATAGTTCAGAATTAAGTCACGAGATTTTTCACAAACTGTCAATAAAATTCATTTGCTATTGGAGAAAGTTTTCATCAAATTATTCTGTATTAACTAAATTACAAATAGGAAATAACAAAACTTGACAACCCTACAAGCCATTCACAGAAGTTTAGTCAAGTGGTCACTTCAGTAGCACATACACTAAAATTGGAACGATACAAATATTAGCATGGCCCCTGCACAAGGATGACTGTAAATTTGTGAAGCATTCCATATTTTAAAAAAGAAAAGAAAGAAAGAAATTAAGTCAAAAGAATTTCTAATAAGCATAAAAACTACAATTATAAAGCGCCTAAAAGAAAACATCAAATAACTTATAGAAAATAGCTCTCTGGAGCTAGGTACAGTTTACATAGAAGGGAAAAGTCACTAACCATTAAACTGGTTTTTATGACAGTCAAAACTTCAGCTTATCAAAACACACCAGTGAGAAAATGAACAATGTAGAAAATAATTGCACTTTGTGTAAGAAAAAGAAACAGATAAGCAAAGGACTAATATTCAGAATACAAAAGGATCTTCTACAATCAACATTTCCAAAATATTCAAATCAACACCTCACAAAATATGTAATAACTACAGATTCTCTAAATTTAGTCACTGAAGAAAAGTAAATTAAAATCACAATGAAATGTCAACACACACCCACTAGAATGGCAACTTTTGAAAATGTTAAAACCAAACATTAAGGAAGATGTAGATCAAATGGACCTGTCATACATTACTAGTAGAAATGCAAATTAATACAAGTAATTTGGAAGACTATTCAATATTCTCTTATGAATTTAAATGTTGATATTACTTTATGATTTAGCAATTTCAGATATGGGTGTCTACACAAAAGAAATGTATTTCCAGAAATATTTATAAAAGTTTGTAAATGGCTATTCTGTTAATAAGAGCAAAACTTAGTCTTTTGTTTTTTAAATTACTCAGTCTATAGCATTCTGTAATACAATATGGAATAAGACAAGAATATTCTAACAGAATAATAACTGGTATTTTTATGTAATAAATTATTATTTAGCAATAAAAAAACTGACATTCAAAATGAATAAATCTCAAAGATTTTGATCAAAAGAATGAAGACAAGTGCATACTCTATGATGGCATTTAAATGAAGATTATAAACTTACAAAATTAATATATGGCAATAGAAATCCAAGTATTAGCTATTTCTTGGGAGCAGGGCTTGACTGAAAAAGAATAAGAAAGCCACACAGAGTGGAGCACACCTGAAATTCCAGCTATTTGGGAGGCTGCTACAGGAAGATCAGTTCACACGTTTGAGGTCCTCAGCAACTTAGAGACACTGTCTCAAAATGAAAAATAAAGAGGAATGGGGATGTAGCTTGTGGTAAAGCATCCCTAGTTTTAATCCCTAGTACCCAAACTAAATAAATTTAAGAGTATGAGAGAATTTTGTAGGGTAAGGACTACATCCTATATACTGAAAGGAGTATGGATTTTATGCAGTGTACATTTACCCAACCTCATTGAAGTGGACACTGATAATTTGTATGTTTTACTAGAAATAATTATATCTCCACTTAGTAAAACTATATTGAGATATAGTCTCTCTACTAACAGTTTTACAAAAATTCACATTTGACAACATATTCTGATATGACTATAGGAAAAAATGGCAAATTTACATGATTTGATGAGATGTAAATTGACATAACAGCTAGAGGACATGGCCAATTTGAACCATCTGGTAAAATTAAAATATATATTTGTTCTTTGATTCAGCAATTTTCTTCTGGGATTCTATACCAAAGACACAAAGGAAAATATATGAAAATATTTGTATTCAAGATGATATATTGCAGCATTATTTGTAGTAGCGAAAGAAAATACTAAAATATCCACCAACAGGGGACTGGTTGAATAAAATCAGGCTAGGCAAGCAGTAGACTGCTCTGTAGTTGTAAAACATGAAAGAAATCTATATATGTTGTTATGGAAATATTGTTAAATGCACAAAAGTGATTTAGAAAAAAAGCTCATATGGAATTTCATCATTCATCTATTAAGAGGAAAGAATGGATGGCTATAGGTAGATAAATGAATATAAACAGAAGAGGTAGTTTACATGAAAGAGCAATAAAATGTTGTGATTTAGATGAGGAGTCACCCATCTAAAGCTCATGTGTGAGACAATGCAAGAAAGTTTGCTGATTACATGATTAGTCTTGACCTAATCAGTGCATTAATTCCCTGAAAGGGATTAACTAGGTGGTAACTGTGACAGGTAGGGTGTGGCCAGAAGAAGTGGGTCACTGGGAGCATGCCTTTGGTGTATATATTTTGTCTTTGTTGAGCACAGATCCTTCCTCCATTTCCTGTTGCCCATGTCCTGAGCTGCTTTCCTCTGCCACACCCTTCCACCATGATGTTCTGCCTGAAGGCCCAGAGCCATGGAATTGGCCGCCTGTGGACTGAAACCTCTGATACCATGAGCCCCAGATAAACTTCCTTCTCTAAAATTGTTCTTGTCAGATCCTTTGGTCACCACAACAAAAAAGCTGACCAAAACAATACTGCACAATTTTTTAAATGGTTATCAATAAAGGAAGAAAAGGAATAGAGTTGAAGGAAAAGGTACAAAGTAACATTTTTCTGACTATATCTAGGTCTATAGAATTTTATTTTGGAACATATTAAAGAATCTGTATAATCATAAAAGAAAATTAAACAGATTTTTTAAAAATTCCTAAAGAACAATAGTAAAATAAATGAGTCTATCTGTAGCCAGTTGGGGATGTAATCACATAGTGATAATATCAAATGGCATTAAAACAGTAATTTAACTAAATGCCCTTAGAGAGAGAAAGCCTTAGGACAAAAAGCACTGCAAATATACATGTATAAACAGCATCCAAAAAATCGTAATGTTATTACTATGGAATAATTATTTAGTGTATTGTAGAATAAAGTAAATGGGTAATTGTACTTTTTAGCAAGAGAGAAAAGAAACACAGTAAGATTAATGAGTTTAAGTTAAAACCCTACAATACTATATTTGAATTTACAAAATCAGAAGAACTCATAATAAACTACCTCTCAAAAATAAACTTGGGCATTTCGTGATTTTGTTTATTGAAAAGATCCAGAAATAAGAATCTACCCAGTAACAGTGAATATCCTTAGTAACTGTATTCCAGTGTCTAAATAACGTGTCCACTAAAGAGGCCTGGCTCCTTGCAAAAGGAGCTAGCTGATCCCAGGTCTGCAGCATGAAATGTGAAAAATGATCCTGTGAAATCCTGTTGTAACACAGCACAAAGAAGCTGTCTTGGGTCTAGTTAGAAAAAAAAAAAAAAGAACTCAGTCAAGTTGATGAGGCTACTACTGGCCAAGAAGAGGATGTTTCTATCCATACGTTATAAAAAATAATAAATACTCCTTGGTCACTATTGGATAGTGCTAGTTAACTTAAAAAATAAGTGCTGGTAAGTAATTTTAAATGGAATATAAGTGAAAAGAGTCAAAACTTTAACTTTCTTTGCTATATAAATGAATCCTAAAGTTTACCAACATTCATGAAGGAACATTTCTTTGTATAGAAGTATTCCAGCTAATAACTGGAGAATGAATGATAGAATTATAAAATCATCATTTTGCAACCCCTAATTAACTAATGTGGACAAAAATTGTTATTATCTACAACATCACTAAAAATCATTAAAAAATTAAAAGATTACTAGATAGTATAGACCTTCTACTAGAAGCACCAGTAAAGTGTTCTTTTTAAAAATAGAGTTCTTGAATCATGATTAGATTCAAATTCTAACAAATAATAGGCAATTGTGGAAACAGAGGAACATATTGTACAATACTGAAAGGCAAACTCATAAAATACAAACCATGGAAACTCTAAGTCAAATGATAAAATTACTTACAGAAATAATGAATATGAAGAGGTACTGTGTATAAATAGTAGCCAAATTAAACAATTGCGATATATATATAGACCTTATTTGGATCCTGGTTTAAACAATACATTTGGATCCTGGTTTAAACAATACATTTGGATCCTGGTTTAAACAATACATTTGGATCCTGGTTTAAACAATACATTTGAAAAATATAGTTATAAGAAAAATCAGAGAAATAATCATTTGCATTTGATGATACTAAAGAATTACGATAGTAGAATTATGTTAAAATACCATCATTTTAGAAATATAAACTAAAATTCTTAGGTATGAACTTAAATGACATCCTATATTTCCTTCAAATTGAGTTGAGCAGGATGTTGTAAATAGAGAACACTCAGCATCTGTCCTTTAAAAAGTCAACCCAAAAGGACAGAAATTTGCAGGGAAGAGGTAGGCATTCCAAAAATTGGGGACCATACATACAAAGGCTGCAGATCTAACACACTATGATGTAGAAAGGACTAAGACACATCTAACCATGGCCAGATTAAGGAGACACAGAGGGAGGAACAGAAGATGACTTCAGTATGCCCAAGAGTGGCTTTTATTCTGTGAGAAAGCACTACCCAAAGGGGAAAAAAAATACAGGCCATATGTATAACCTACAATTTTCTGCTAGTCACATTAAATAGTGAAATTAATATATTGTATTTAATTCAATAAATCTAAGATATTACAAAACAAGTTATCAGTATAAAATTGGTAATGATATTTTGTTGTTTTCTGTACTAAATTTTCACTATTCAATGCATATTTTATATTTAGAGCACATTTCAATTCATACTCCTTCAATTGCTCAATGGCCACATAAAGTCTTTGACTATCATTGCATAGTACAGCTACTACAGAACCTTATGATTTGAAAATTTTGAGAAACTACCTGCTTTTCATTCTCCAAGTCACCAAATCAGTTCCCCATGAGTTCAACTTCCATCCTTCAACGAAGATATTTTGTAAACTTAGACCATATGTCCAACTGTCTACTATGTCTAATATTTAATATTTACCCCAAATTAAGTGTTCCAGACTAAGTTAATTATCTGTCTCCTTCACCTCCTTATCTCCCTAGAGTTTGTCTAACTCCATCTCCCTCTATTTGGTCCCTCCTCATTTAATCAGTTGAAAGATTCTGTTAGTTATTTCCAAATGTCTCATTCTTCAACTTATTTAGTCAAAATGTTCCTCAAATCATGATCAACACTACTATGAATGATTCCTTATTTTATCCTTTCTGCCACCATTTGGTCCCCACCCAATATGTCTTCCTTTATCTCATAGGAACGTCTTCATGGATGTTTTTTGGGATGGGGGTTGGTACCTGGGATTGAACGTAGGTGTACTCAACCACTGAGCCACATCCCCAGCCCTACTTTGTATGTTATTTAGAGACAGCGTCTCACTGAGTTGCTTAGTGCCTCTCTTTTGCTGAGGCTGGCTTTGAACTCATTCCTCCTGCCTCAGCCTTCTGAGCTGCCGGGATTACAGGCATGCACCACCACATCTGGCCTTCATGGATTTTTTTTTTAACTAATAAAATATATAACAAAACTCCACTTTTTCTCCTTAAACATTTCCTTCTGGTTCACAGTGTAAAATTAAAAGGCAAATATGGTCTCAAGAAGTTTTCAATGTTCTTAAGGGACAAAATTGCTTCTTCATATAAGTGAATTTTACCAAATTTGTTTATAAGAGAAAAAAAACAACTAATTTGCTCTAGAATACAAACTAAAGCATAATTCTAATAGAAAAAAATATAGTGAAAGGTTAATATCACTGTTAGTAAAAGCTGGAATTTAAGCATAAACTCTCCAACTTCTTACAATTAAGCTACCTATTCCCCTTCACAAGAGAGCGTTTTAAGCAATAATCCCCTCTATCCTTCATTATTATTCCCCCGAAATTGGTTGATTAGAATCGTGTTACTTAATATATCAGCAAATAAATAACACACATCTGCCCCAGAGACAGGAGAGGCTCCTGATGGTGAATGCAAACGTTAGGTAAACAGACTAGAATGGGTGGCTCTGAGTGAATTACTGACACAAGGGAGAGGAAGGACAGGATTTATACGTGGCATGCACAGCTGGAAGTTGAGTAGACACAAGGACTAATATATAACAGAAACCGGCTGCCGTATTCTGTTTCATTGAGACTGCCAACCGAGATACATTATTTGACACTGCTACGCAGAGCCAAATCATTCATCAAGCTGTTTAAAGCTCAGCACACCACCTGTCCATGCACCAGATTCTGATAAAAAAAAATATATATATATAAAATAAAATGAAAGTTTCCTCAGCCCTATGACAAAAGTAAAGATACTTCCTTTAGAAAGCACAAAAGTTATGATATCCTCTGCCGACAAAGCATGCCACAATATCTGAAAGAACAGACAACAGACAAGATGATGAAAAAGAAAATTAAAAGTCACACGGCTGGTCTGAGTGGTGGCAAAAGACAATGGAAATAGGGTCATATAATGCATGGCAAAGTAAGAATTAAAGCATACTTTCTGGAAGCCTTGATTTTTAAAATACGTTTTAAGACCTGTGATTGCAGTATAACATTTATACCTTCATTAACCTCAAAATTTTTATTCTAAATAAGTATTGGACACAAAAGAAGCAGGCAAAGTAGAACAAGTTCATCTTCAAGTTATCTCACCAATGTCTATCTGAAACCCTTTGGCAGCATCAGCAGTAGTATCTTTAAACATTTTGATTCTTTTGAACTTCCTTAGCCATTATGGAAGTCTGGGGAAAGGGTTATTTTTAATTCTAGTGACAGACTCCTCCTTCCAGCTGAACTCAGGGAAAAAATAAATAAACGGTTTTGTGAAAGTCTGTCAAATAAGATTTGGGGGAAAAAAGAAAATCAGGGCTAATTTGGTTCACTCAGCATCATTTTTTTTTCTTTTTTTGGAGTATATCAACAAATATCTTTATACAGAAGTCACTGAGAGCCCTTGAGTTCCTATGATAGTTGACAACCAGTTGGGAGAAGGCACTGGAATCCTTGAATGAACTTTGGGTGAGGGCTGTGTTACCTACAGTCATGGAGGTTTGATAGTAAAGTTCTACTGAAATAGGAGTAATAAATGACAGTTTTGGAAAACAAAAATATTAGAGAAGACAGTACTGTAAGTTATCAATTATAACATTTGAGAGATTACACAAAATAATATAAGAAGTCAACTAGAAGTAGAACTAAATTGTAACATATATACACCTCCCAAGCCAGGTTCAGTAAATATTTCCATAGCATG
Organism: Urocitellus parryii; assembly: GCF_045843805.1. Classification (NCBI taxonomy): domain Eukaryota; kingdom Metazoa; phylum Chordata; class Mammalia; order Rodentia; family Sciuridae; genus Urocitellus; species Urocitellus parryii. The sequence goes on along the minus strand of NC_135531.1, from coordinate 235,110,997 downwards.
GGAAAGACTAAGTTTTTTGTTATCCTGCTAACAATTTAGCTAATTTTCTCCTGAATATTGATAAATGTTTTGCCTTTGTGTTTAAATTTTAAAAAATTAAAATATGGACAATGATTTGTTTGGAAACATATTTGGCTCTTACACATAGTTTTATGGTAATGAAAAAAAATGCACTTGAAGCTAGTTTTACCTGGAAGTCCTAAACAGAGTCTTTCCAAATCAGAATAAAGGGTCTCCACTGCCCTGAAAAATTTCTCTCTCAGGCATTATAGTCTGAAGGTTTAGGCACATTCCCCAACACACAATATTCATACGTTAAAGCTTAATCCCCAGTATGACAGTATTTACACTGAGGACTTTTTGGAATTAAGTCACAGACAAAGCTCTTATGAATGAGGCAGTGCCCTCCTTTGCCCCTACCATGGTGAGAAAGGAGTGAGAAGGTGCCATCTGTGAACCAAACAGCAGGCCCTCACCTCACCCAATCTATATCAGCACTTTGATCTTGGACTACACTCTTGTATAACTATGGGAAATAAATTTCTGCTGTTTATAACCCACCCACTCTATGGTACTTTGTAACAGTGGCCTGAACATACTAAGGCACCAAACATCTTCCACAAAAAGGTTCAGTATGCAGGAAGACATTATTATTGGTTGTCTTCCTGGGAAAAGACATCAAACTACAAAATGGATCTTGATAAATGGATGTTTTCAGCAAAATATAACCACACTTTTTGCTGTAATGATTGGAAAAGCAGCAGTTTCCACTCTAGTGTTCAGAGAGAGAGAGAGTGGCTTCAAGTCTTTTAAAATTTGTTAAAGTGTTGGATCTACAAGCTGAGATAATACAAGCTCCCTTCAGCATGGTGGGAGAGTCATAAACACATTAAATGGTAATTACCTCTCAGACACTTCCATCTGTGAGTTGATATCTGCTTCTTCAGAAACTATTCTCGAACACTTAATACTGAATATTATAGCCAACAAAACACGAAGTTCTTTGCTTCAACCGGAATGACAACTCACATAAACTTGAGATGAGAATTATGATTGAACAGCATGTCCACAGTTTTCTCAGAACCAGAATGAATACATAGCAACAGTTTCAGTGTTGCAGCTCTTCTGTTATTTCTCAGTAATCATAATGGATTTCTAGTTTCAGTCATCAAATTTAAAAGAAAGAAACAATTCTTTAGATACCTCTCAAAGTAATTTAGACCCAGGTTCAATAAATACAAATTGGAATAAAAGCCATAAATGTTAGTGTTCGTAGGTAGGATGAACTGGGATAATGCACTTCATAGTAGACGCTTAAAAGCAGCTCAGATGATTCATGCTGGCACAACTTTACTGATTTGTCAAACTCTATGGAACATAGCATCATCCTAACTCTACTTGCATGCCAATGTTGGGATAATAAAGTGATCTAGATAACAAGACTGTGGATATATGAAAATAAATTTTCAAATGTAAGGCTTATTAACTCATTTATTTGGTTGCTGATATATATTTATCTAGGCAGTGAATGATATAATATGGTTAAAAACTCAAATGAATTAAAATAACAGAGCTGAAGGTGAGGATGCTATTCATACTCCATTGTATCATAGAGATTATCAATACAGGTCATGGTTTCACATCAAAGAAATTTTGCAATAAAAATTTTGTAAAGTTCATTAACAAATTATAGCTATCAAATTCTTAGAAGATAAATGCATTGATGCGATGATGCTCATCTAGGGTACTTGTTTATTTTAATAATTTTATCAGACTTAGGCTTTCAACTTTTATGACTATGTTTAAATTTGGGGGCTAAAGTGCCTTATAATGCCTTATCATGTGTTATGACTATGTTTTAAAAAATACTGAAATGGTTTTGTCCTTATTCTTAAGATTTCAGCATTATTAGCACCCTTCCTCACATGATATACAGTCCCTTTTAGTTGAAATTTGTCAGGCAAAACATACGTCCATCAGTGGACATTTGTGATAAGAGAATAAGTCATTAGGATAACATTTTATAGGAATTTTAAAGTAACTATTCTTGAATTGCTCCCCAATAAAACCTTCCTAAAATAGAAAAATCTGCCTATTTCCTCAAATAGCTTTCAATGCATGTATATATATGTGGGTGTGTATAAAATGTGAAGCACCATATTACTTGTTAGTATATAAGGAAACCCAGACTTGCTCATTTTCACAAATTTACTAATAATCATTATGATATACATATACTATAAAAAGATTAAGATACACAAAATATACTAAATGACCTAAAGGAAGTTTTAACCTACTAGAGGAATAAATGTACTGCACCGATAATAACAACAATCTAGATGGGAATAAAGGCAAGAGATTTTTGCTTGAAAAACTTGAAAAGTATTTAGAAGAGGTTATAAAACAAGAGTTTTAAAATATACCCAGGATCTATTTGGGAACATGTCATCAGGTAAAGGGAACAATATAAAAAGAGAGAAGTTGGACAATACAGATCCATCGTCCGGGAATATTTAATGACAGTGTTGGACTAAGTGCAGGGCATATGGAAGGACTGACTATGAGATAAACTAGGGAAATAGCCCTTGTTTTCAAGAATAAAGGATTTGGAGATGATGTCATAAGATAATAGAGATTAATTAGAGTAGGATATTATTTATGTCCTTGAGGATACACAGAGTTCGAGGAGACAGTGTATCTAGAGAGATATGCCTGTTGGTTCAGGAAAGCCACTCTGAAACAGTGGCCAGGGAGCTGGGGTAAAGATAAATTTTTAAGAACCACCTATAGAGGGTAATTATATGCATTATTATTTTGCATTTATGTCTTCAAATAGTTTCAGAAATGTACATATCCATTAAAAATAAGGGTATGGATAAATTGAGAAATTAAAAGACCAAATTGTTTAGAAAAGATACTTACTCAACTAAGGAAGAGAGCAGATTAGAATCTACTGTTTTCCCAGAGCTACATTTTAGACCATATGCTAACTCTTCAGGCATTTATCTGCTATAAAATCTACTCTCCCAAATTAACTTACATTAAAATGCTTTATTGAATTTGGTTTGGGGGAGAAAAGTGTATTTTACAATTTATATCAAACATCTGGCCTAAATTTTTAGAAATCGTCTTAATTAGAACACATTATAAGGCACTTTACCCCCCCAAATTAAAACACTTTTGTCTTTGGAAATTTATCCAATTTTTCCCAAAATAGTTTTTGCTAAATACTTCTTGTTGCTCAATTATTCTTGACTCCATAGATAACTCTTCACATATGTCTTCTATTTTGTATTCATTCTATGGCATGGGAATGCTGCTTTTGCCTTTTACAAAGGCAGTGATGTTAGAACACTGATTTTTTTGATATTTTTCTTTTCACAATATTGGGAAAGTTGTTAGTTGTTGCCAGAGTGGAACCACTGATCAATATCTGCTGTTTTTGTTGTTGCTGTTAATATTCTAATCTCCTTATCACCTGTAGAGAGAATATAGGTGTTCGTGGCATCATTGCTAGGTAAGAAGGTGCTGAAGTCCTCTTATATTTTTCAAATAAACATTGTTCTTAAAAAACAGCATACTTTCTCAATTCTAGCTCACTACAAAACAGAGCCAATATATCAATCCAGAGCCACACAAGTAAGTGAAATAGAGGAGTGAGGCAGGGAAGGAAAAAAAAAAAAAAACCACATTCAAAGGGCATACAATCAAGGTGGGACAGGTTCCCAAGAAAACACAGGGAGCAATTTGCTCCAAAGGGGCCATGTACTTACTCCAACATCTAAATCCTCTAGATACTTATTTGACCTATTAGTTACAAGCAAAGTTACGTGAATATCTAACATGGTAATTGTATTGTGCATTTTAGTTTTTTCATTTATGCCTTTAATATATCTGTTCCCATGTTACTATCTGCATAAAAACTTAATGTTGATACAGATTCCTAGAAAACCCAGTCTTTTCTTATTTTGACACATCCCCCACCACCACCACTGGAGTCAAACTTCCTGTCTCAAGGCAGTCCCAGGTACTGACCTCCTCCTGCTGGGCTGGTATTCCTCCCCACCTAAATCATAGACCTGCAGATCTTTGTTGCTGTGGCACCACTTGATGCCTCTAAGAATTTTTTAATTTTTAAATTGTTTTTTTGTAATTTTTCTACTTGTTCTCAGATGGAGTTTGGTGTTATAAAAATATAGTCTACTATTTCTAGAAATTAAGCCTATCAATTGAACCTACCACTTGTCCCAACACAATTAAGAGACCAACTTTAGAAAAACATTCAATTTCAGTGCTTTGAGGAAGAAAAAAACAAAGTAACAAATGGAGAGCTTTTAGATTTTCCAGACTTAGATCGACTCCAAAATATCACTTTTAAAACATCTAATCACCATAATTTGAAGATTTTCTTAAAATTTTATACTTCAATATGACTTGACTAAAAAACACTTTTAAAAAGTTACTAAAGATATAACTTTTTTACACTTTGGTTCTGTGGCATATTTTAAGTTTTCCACCCATCTAAAAGAGAAAGAACCAGTATAAAAGGTTAGAACTTCTTAATCGGTGCTTTCTGATTTATTAAACTTTCTTGGAGAAAGGCAAGTGAATGATTCTCGAAGGAATATCATCTCATTTGTTTTCTAAGGTTTTTATTCATGAGGTATCTGAGAAAACAAACACATAATTAATATATGTATTAAACAATCAAGAGAAAAGTAGTTTGCCATGTGCATTTGAGACTAGACTTCTCAGAAACACCAATAGTTAGCCTACCTTGCTACACATTTATTAAAGTACCTCCGTGAGTGCAAAAGTTCAGAGAGGTGAAGTGTAAATTTCCGGGGCCATTAAACCATATACCTTTTCAATGGATCACAATTAGACAAATACCTGTGCCGAGCACCACTGTGAAGTGGTAGGCTCAAGTGTTCCTCATTCTCTTGAACCACAATCTAATGAAGGTAGGAGAAGACTTAACACAGATACATTCGTTTAGCCAGACCATTACTAAGATTTTGGTTCTCCCAGTAGAATGTGAACACTTTGGATACAAATAGATTACTACATAGTTACCAGTGTGAAGAACTTAATTTGGAGGACTTACTGGGGAATTAATTAAGAAATAGAAATAGAAGTTCTTGTGTCTTGGACATATCAAAGTATTGTGCAAAAATAGAGCTCAAAATACAAAAAGAAAGTATTATCTAAAAAGTAGTCACATTAATGAATATACTTTTTGGAGCACGGTGTTGTAGAGGTAGAAAGCTAATAAAACACTCTAATAAAAACCCATAGACAGCCTAATAAAGCACAACCATTTTCAACCCTTGGATCTGTGATCATGAAAAATTTGTGAGTACTTCTCTGTACATATATTTCCTTGGTATCAGTAAAAGAATGATTTGCAGCTAAAAATAAAAATTAAGAAATATGTAAACTATAACACAAAGGTATGAGTTAATCTGGGCTATGATAGTAAATAAGATTTAAAAAAATAGGGCTCACTGTTTCTAATAATGACTTGATCCTGGAGATTTTATGTGTTCTTTCAAAACTATTAGCAATAGGCAAAGACCTTCCAAATCAAACTCACGATAAAACTCCATGAGGACTTGCATTTCCAACAAGCACAGCATGCACATTCACAAACATAGGCAAAACACAAAAGCCAGGGCTTCCAATGTTGACCATCCAAACACTGATAAAGTAGTAAGACTTTCTTTGATGAATAAAAATTGAGAAGTGTTAAACAAAATTTTCCCAAATAACAAAGAAATGGAGTAATAGAACCATGATTATAGGCTTCAAGTATTTGGCTTTGTTAAGACTGACCTACTTAAGGCGCTTTCAAAATTGAAAGCTTACAAGTGACAAAAACTTTAACATTCACAACATTGTTGGCTATCTTTTCTGTGCCAGGGCACCACGGGAGGAGCTCAGAATATGGCAGAAGACAGCATGACAAATAAATAAATAAGTAAATTAGGTAGCTGGTCAAGCTTCCAAACAGCAATATTAATAGCAGATAGGTTAGGCAGAGGAAGTCCCCAAAGGATTCCTATTCTGCCCCAATATTTTTTCCCACAGAATAAGGCTGAGCACACCAAAATAAAGTACCAAAGAAACTGGTCTTCTCGCCACACCACCTGCTTTTTCTTCACTCTCTCTCCTCTCCTACATATCCAATGTAGGAGATTCATTGGATTCATTCATCATTCCTCGGTTCAGGAAATAGGAGTATAATTTATATGACTGACGTCAACCCATATTGTTCCTCTTTATCACCTCGTACCATATACCATTCCCCTTCAATCAAATGTTCTGCTGCATTTTCCTAAGACACTGAAGTGGAAAACTAGCATAAAAAAAAAAGATATACATTGCCACTCCCAGAGAAATGTATATTTACACCGTGAACTGCAGATATTCACACTTCAACTCAAAGGAATGAATCTATTATAATGTAATGTCAGATATATAATGTTATGGAGTCTTTTGTGGCTTTTTCCTGATTTGTCAATGAACAATTGGGGACCAGCACATAACCTCATGTAGCTTATAGATCTGCATTTCTTTCTCACTTTTTTAAGTCTTAAAAGTTATGTATTTGTGTGAAATATCTGCTGAATTCCTGAAGAGTTTGTAATAAAACCCTTTTGCTTTCTGCAAGATGCTATTTCTATCTCTAATTACTCATCCAAGAAAGAAACATCTGTTGTTGCTCATTACCATCTTCTTCTCACTTCCTTATAGCCTTTATGTGTTTTGAAAGTATCTTGGATTATGTTGTTACATTTTTCTAATATTTTTCATAGAAATGAATAAGATTTGCTAAAAAAACCAATCAGATTGAAGCCACAGAGCATCCAGAGAGAGACAAAGAGCAATGAGCTCACCCCACTGATTTTTTTTCTTTGCCTCACATCATTATTTATAATTCTGCTACATTTTTAAAGACTTTTTCACAGAAATTAAGCTTTAAACTTGCAGACCAGAAATCAAGTTTCCCCTTTAAACTAGAGTATTAGTAAACTTATTATCTCACTATATCATAAGTTCTACAATCCCAAGAGAAGTAGAATTCACTTCTGTTGGTAAAGACTACACTATTCAATTTTTATTATGCTATTGTTGGGTAAAATATGTACCAAAGGAATAGCTAAAATGCTACTTTCACCATTTTACCAAAGCATAATGGCCAATTCCATGAAATACAGCATTGGTTATATTGGTTATAAGCAAAGCTTAGCTATTGTCTGTACATCTTTTCTCTGTTTGAGTGGTTTCTCTAGTCCCTAGATATTAAAATTCCCAGAACATTATGCTTATATTCTTTTATCCTCACAGAAAGTTTTAGTAGCTTTCCATTTTCTAATACTTAAGAATCTTCCATCTTAGCCTCAACATATTTATTCAAAAATACCTTCTACTATTATACTTTTCTCTTAATTCAATAATTACTTTCATTAACTGTTTTCCAAATGCACCATTTTATTATTTAAGATGTATTTTATGTTCAGTTGTTTTGCTGAAATAAAATTAACCCACAGTGCCATGCACAGAATTATTTATATACAACTTAACAAATTTTAAAATACACACATGTCCACAAAAGCAGCACACCAGTGGAAACACAGAACACTCCCATCACCCTGGAAGGTGCTCTTGTGTCCTGATCCACTCACTTCCCATCTTCCAGGGGCAACTATTGTTCTAACTTCTATCACTGTATGTTAGATTACTTATTCTTAAATTTCCTGTAAATGGAATGATGCTATTTATAGTCTTTAGTGTTTGGTTTGTTCTGCTTAACAAAGTTTTTGTGATTTATCTATTGTTTCATATATTAAGTCTCTTAAATTATATAAATTTAATTAGCCTACTACTTCTTACATTTGATGGACAGTGGGTCATTTCCAAATTACAAGAGGAATTAAAAATATGCTAGTCATCCTCATTTGGACTCACATTATTGCCAAGATCAAATGCTTTTCCTTACTTCACCATACCCTTTCTTTAAAGTTGACCTTAAACTTTATCTTTCCTGACAGTCCTAGAATTCAGTGAGTTCTCTCTTGCCCTCACTATCCTGTTTATACAATTTATTAGTAAGTTATCTCATAATGTTCTGCTTTATTAGTTATCTTTATATGAGGCATGATGTACAAGCTCTGTAATTACAAAGTTTCTAAATCCCTAAGGAAAAACAAATTCTATTCCTCTGCAACCTCAGCACTTACCACAGGACCACACATAAATTTGTTCAGAAAAACTGTGGTGCTAAGGTGGAGTGAAATCACTGTTGCAACCAAAGAGCCTACCAATAACAATTATAAAACCAAGGTCAAATTAAAAAGTTATATTCTTAAAGGCATCAAAGGACTCAGAAGTAATCAGAAGATAGGGATATTCAATTCTGGAGTGAGTAACATAAAAGTGAAGTGAGAATGTACAACCACTTATTCTAGGAGAGATTTTTGCCAGTTTAAGTGAGAGCTATTGACTGTGAAAATGAGTTTGGCATAAGTAAAGGGCAACTGCCCAGAATACAGACATAGCAGAGCTCTGTCAGTTTATCAGAGTAGTGACGAAATTCAAGAGTAGAACGCCTTAAATTTTGGTTGCTTCCTGACAAGTCCTGAGAATGTACAAAGCAGAAGACTAAGCAACAAACCTCGGAAAAACAGAATTTCCCACCATCTGGCAGTGCTATAGAGACAGATTCACAAATGGGAAGGTCCACTCACCATGAAGCCACCAAAAAACACTATAGAAAAGTGGAGAACAATTTGCAGAGTATGGACCCTTGAGGTGAAAGCTTCCAAAATGGTAAAGCAAAGTCTCTGATTCTTGATCCTGGGAGTACAGAGACCTGGAAAGTTCTCAGGTGAAAGCTCTGGAGATACCGCAGTAAGGATAGGTTAAAACAACAGACAGGCTGAGCATACAAAACTGTGAGCCAGCCTCAAATCATCTCAGTATCTAATAGGTCTTCAGCCCTATTCTATCAATTCAGCAGAGAAAAGCATTCTTTGTGAGAGAATAAATACCACCTGCATCAACCAGATCTCCATTCTTCTTTCAAGCAATCAAATGTATTATCCATGCCCAAATATAAAACCATAGGAAAAATAACCAAGAAAAAAAAATATACAAAAGAAGAAACCCATTAGGGACCCATATACTTTAGCTAGCAACCATTTATTTTTAAAATAGCTATAATTTGCTAAATTGTGAAGAGTATAGTTCTTATAATTTCATATTGCTTCTATGTCAATTTTGAATCTCAATCAGATTTTCTTATTAAAAAAAGCAGGGCTCCACCACCCTGAACAGAGTTTCCAGTTCTGCACCTCCTCCTGGTTCCTCAACATGGTCTATTCAGAAGTCTTCCTCACACAGCTTCCTCCTAGTGAGCATCTCCCTATGGGGCAGCTAGATACAGTCTACCTGATGGCCCCCGTGACCTTCACACCCTTCATGGACTGTAACTGCAGACATGCCACTGTGACTACCTCAGCACTGGAATTCAGTGCCTGCTTGCTTTAGCCCCTTAACCCAGTATAGTAGTTCCCACTTATTAGTGAGATCACTTTCTGTGACTTCTGTTACCCATAGTCAAACAGAGTCTGAAAATATCCCATGGAAAAGTCTAGAAACAATTCACCAGTTTTAAATTACACACCATCCTAAATAGTGTGATGAAATCTCACACTATCTTGCTCCACCCCACTAGGACATAAATCATCGCTTCATCCACAGTGCCCACTCTGTACTTGTTACCTGCCTGTTAGCCACTTAATGTCCACCATGGTTGTTAGATCATTGTCATGATGATGCAGGGATGTGTTCAAGTTATCATTAAGTAGTAGCCCACACTGTGGAACAGCACTTATGTCGTTCACCTCACTTCATCTCACCATGTAGACACTGTATCGTCTCACAGAGACATAAGAAGTGTGATTACAATATAGTAAGATATTTAGAGAAAGACCATATTCACATAACTTTTGTTACAGTATATTGTTATAACTGTCCTATTTTATTAGTATTGTAATGCCTTACTATTCCTAAATAATAAATTAGACTTTATCATAGGTATATATGTACAGAAAAAGAACATATTATGTATAAGATTCATTACTAACCACAGTTTTAGACATCCACTGGGTGTCTTAGAATGTATTCCCAATGGAGAAGGGAGAACTATTGTAAAGGCATTAGCCCAAAGTTTCCTCATTTCTCTTTTTCTCTCCATATGTTCACTGGCCTCAAATGTGTGGTCTACAGACATGCTGTGTACCCTTCCAAACCTTCAAGTAATAAATTTTTTATTTCTATCTTGTGTCTCTCCTAATCATTGAAGGGGTGCTCTCCATATGAAAGATCCTAAGTTACAACAGAAAGAACATATGAAATGATAAAGAATTTTACTAAAGAAATTGAATCTCTAAAAGAATCAATTGGTCTTGTACTAAAAAAGACAATATATAAAATTAACAATTCAATGGATAGTTATGAGAATAGTAACAGAAAATAAGATTAGCAAAATGGAAAGGAGGTCAATACAAAATTTTCAAACTTATTGTCTTAGTCCATTTTCTATAACAAAATACCTGATGCTAGGTTATTTATAAAGAAAAGTGGTACATTTATCTTTTAATTTAGTTCAGATTTTGAACGCTGAAAATCCAACAATGAGTGACTCCCAACTGACTGACTTCTGGTGAGGGTCCTCTGTCTCTCTCATAACACAGTGGAAGGTATCATAGGGCAGGAACACATGCTAAAGACATAAGAGAGAGGAAGCAGAAGATTAGAGCACTATCAGGATCAACTTTTATAAAAATTCACTTTGGCAAGAACTAACCCAGTTTTGTAAGAACTCCATTAATCCCCTCTGAAGCTGATATTCCCATGACCTAATCACCTTCCACAAGGTACCTCCTCTTAAAGACTCATCCCCTCTCAATACTACCACTCTGAGGCCGGAGCTTCCAAATCACAAACCTTTGGGATACAAACTATATCAAAGTAAAAGGGAGAAAATATATAAGATTTATATGTATCAGATACAGTTAGAATGTATAAATACATAAGTGACTTGCAGTCTCATGTGGAAAAGAGAAAGGGAACAGGAAAGAAGCAGTATTTAACATGACAATAGCTATATGTGTTCCAAAACTGATGGATGATGTCAATGCACAGATTTAAGAAGTTCTGAAATCCCAAATATTTAAAGAAAACATTTAAAGATAACCACATTCAAGTAAATTATCATAACGCTTTTGAAAATAAAATACAAAGTGTTAAAAAGCATCAAGAAATAAGACATGCAAATCAGCAACAATAAAAGTGACATCTAACTTCCTGTGAGAAATTATAGATGTCATGAGGCAATGAAACAGCATCTTTAAGTGCTGGAAAACACTAGATTCTAACAAAGACTCTGCACAGAGAATATCCTCAGAAACAAAGACAAAATGAATCCATCTTAAGACAAATGAAAACTAAGACACTCATTACTACAAAGCTCGTATTAAAATGTACCAAAGGGGAGGAAACCATGAAATACAGAAATTAGCGAAATATACAGACAGGATAAATGTGAGGGCAAGTATAAGTGAATATTATGTTTTCAAAATAATAATGTAATGACCCAGGGCTTTAAAAAGTATGTAGAACTTAAAAACATGACAAGGCAATAATGCAAAAGTTGGGAACTGAGTTAAATGAAGAAAAAGTTGACATTAAAAAAATAAACTTTTCAAATTGAAATTTAAAGCAATACACAAATCTTAAGCATTCAACTCAATGAATATTTATATATGTCTATTCACTCTATAATCACAACTAACATATGGAAATTTTCAGCAAGGCAAAATGTGCTCTTGTGTTTCTCCAACTATTCAGACCTCTGTCACAATTTACCTAGTCTGAAATTTCATCTGAATGAAATTAAACAGTGGGTACTGTTTTATTTCTAACTTTTTTTCACTCACACTATTAATGCCTGTGATATTCACCCATATTTTTGTGGCAGTAGTTCATTCTTTTATAAAAGGAGTGATTCCATTGAATAAATATTTTACAATTTATTTACTTATTCTCCTATAGATGAACATATGGTTGTTTGCATTTGGGAGCTATCACAAATAACACTACTCTAAACATTTTCATCTTAAAATAAATATATGCCCTCATTTCTATAATAAATAGGAATAGAACTGTAGAATCATGAGCAGGGGTAAATATAGCTTTAGCAAATGTGGGCAAAGAGTTTCCAAAGTGGTCATACCCATCTATTATTCTACATTGGCAGTGTAGCTCCCATGGTTCCATATCTTCACCCAGACATCATGCTGTGTGTCTTCAATTACACCTACTTTTGTGAGTGTATAGTGATAACTCATCTGCATTGAACTGCATTTTCTTCTTTGATAACTATATTGTTAATTATGTTTACTGGCCATTTAAATAAATGAATGAATTCATTGTATTTGGCCAGTTTTTTTTTTTTTTTGAAGTGCCTATTCAAGAGGTTTTCATACCTTTGGTTGGGATATTTGTCGTTCTCTTATTGATTTGTAGGATTTATATGATCTGCATAAAAATCCTTTCTGGAATAAAAATATTATAATTATTTTCATACAGGATACAGCTTGCCAGTATACTCCTCTGGGAATTTGTCCACCATAACCAATGAGACTAAACTTCCTGTTATTAGGATAAGTGGAGCCTGGGAGTCTGAATTAGAGAAATATAGAAATTTAGAAAAATTATGGATTTGTTATATTTTATAATTAAGAAAAATGTACACTTACTAAAAAATGAACTTAGTAGACATCTGCTCATTATTTAACATAGGGTGTTAACTGCTGACAGGGACAAGGTAAGTAATATAAATAAAATAAATGGGTCAAATTAAAGGGAAAATGGCTGCCGAGACCTAGCCACAGATTTAGAGATAACTGAAATCCAGATAAAACAAAGAAGACAGCCATTTCATTAAGCACCACTAATACAGTTTAGCCAGTTGTTGCCAAACTATGGCTGCTCCATTTTCTGTATTTTTAAAATTTTCTGTGTAATCTAGACACCCAGATTATTTTAATAAGACTACTATAATGTTCACAATTAACTTAAATATAAAAAGAAATCCTTGGATTCCAATTCATGTCGAATATAATAAAGAAAAAAATCACTTATCTTTGAATCATCTCTTATTAATGTGCCACAAGTTCATAGCCTTTGATGTAACATATATTGAGGGATACTTAAAACCTAACATGGTAAACAAAAGGGTACTCACTCAAAGATATCTACATCCCAATGCACAGAACCTACAAACATGTTATTTTGTATGGCAAATAGAACTAAAGTTGCTAATCAACTGGCCTCAAAATAAAGAGATTAGCTTAGATTATCCATGCGGGCCCAATGAAATAACAGAGTCTTTAAGTGGAGAAGATGGAGTAAAAGTGAAGTGTGTGATATGATGTAAGATTCAACCAGACATTGTTAATTTTGAAAATAGAGAAGACCACAGGTTAAAGAAGATGGAAAGTCTTTACAAGCTAGAGATGGCAAGAAAATTGATTATCCCCCAAAACTTCCAGAAAGCAATGCAACTCTGCCAACACATTAATTTTAGTTCAGGCAGGTCTGGCTTAGCTTCTGGACTCCAGAAATGTAAGGTAATAAATTCGCATTACTGTAAATCACTAATTTTTTTGATCTGTCTGTCACAGCAGCACTAGAATATTCTACTCAAAATATTTGAATTTATTTCAAGATCCACTGGAAATTATCCTTATTCCAGATAGCTTTGTTTAAAATTGTTTTACATCACAATAGAGGTAAGGTTTCTCATCTGACTTATATAGGTATATAATTGAGTGTATTAAGTATATTAAATTTAAATGTATTAAAGATACTATAAATTGCCAGAAGTAATGCAGCTCACATCAGAAAAGTTTATATTTTCAACTTATGTTTACAAATATCTCTCATTTCAATGTAAAAAAGCTGTCAACAGACAAGAAATTCCAAAATATTTCAACTTCCCTTTTAGTTCAAAGTATGTGTTCTTGTTCTTTCTTTAAATAAAGATTTGTCAAAAATAAATAAATAAAATTCTCCATCACTGCCTCTTACTCTTCCACTTTCTATTGATATTTTAAAATTCTTAGACCTTCATTTATTCACAAATACTGGGGAGCTTATGTATCAGGAATCGTGCCTAAAGCAGATGAAGGTCTGATGCATTTGCTCAAAACACATATTTCATGAGAATAATACTAAAATTTATATAAGTAAGAAAATAAGTTGGATTTCTCTGACTTATCAGCCAATGGTTTTAGTTATAGGAAAGGATTTAATTCTAATATATATGTCATATTAATTGAAAATAGGAATCAGGGAGAATTGGTTAACAGTAATGGTAATTATGTAGACTCTTAAAAATGTGATTGCTTTGTTTGGAACCATGGCAAAAAGATAGTTAAGCTGTCATATTAGAAAAAATTCTGCCGAAATTTATTTCTTGACTCAAACAATGGCCCTTTAAAATGTTAAGAAAATTGCCTCACCACATAACCATACATGGTGCCTCTTTTCCAAAACTGAAAAAAAATAGGGGCTGGGGTTGTGGCTCAGAGGTAGAGAGCTTGCCTAGCATATGTGAGGGCCTGGGTTCAATCCTCAGCACCACATAAAAATAAGTAAATAAATAAAATAAAGGTATTATGTCTAACTACAACTGAAAAAATAAATATTTTAAAAAACTGAATAGTTTATTTATTAAAAATTTTTGCCATAATAGATTAATATTTAATGGTTTGATCATTACCAACCTCATAGATAATCTCTACTATAAAAGTACTTTAATACATTTATGATCTGATATCCTTGTTTAACAAAAATGTAAATATAATTAAACAAATTACCATTATCCAAATGAAATTTGAAAGTTATTTTTTGTAATTATAAATGATGAGTATAAATCTTTAATAGTAATAATTACAGTGAATTTTATAATCCATTTGAGTTATATTAGATTCAGAAACACTTTTGAACAGACTTAACAAATATACTTAACAAAATGTTATTTATTACAGATATAATTTAAATCTTAAAATAAGAGTTGCAAGTTTAATATATCATAATATAAACTATATATTATTAAACTGATTAAAAAAACAGTTGTTTTGTAGTCTATAAAAATCAAGAAAGGATTCTAAAATGGCATGTTTGACTACTTCCTTATAATAAAATTCCTTATACTAAAATAGCTCTGGCAAATAGTTAAACAGCCTCACAGATTTTTTCTCTTTTAAACATAAATGTCCTCATATCTAAAATTAATGCCAAGTTTATAGTTTTCCTTGCTACCCAGTATTGTTTTGTCAACTTCACTGCATGAGTACTAAAGAATTTATACTCTAAAACTTATCAAAAAAACCTTTGAGCTACTTTTGCCCTAGAATTTAGAACTTGGAAGTTACAAAACAGAGGCCTAAAGGACTTACCCTTCAACACATTTTGTTTGACCTGTGATGATTTTAAAAATTGAATGCATTGTTCACATTTACACTTAGAAAAGATTTTTTTCTTAACATAAAAAATTCAGACTTTATCAGGGTAAGGTGGTACACACCTAAAATCCCAGTGACTCAGAAGACTGAGACAGGAGGATTGCAAGTTCAAGGCCAGCCTCAACAATTTAGTGAGGCCCTAAGCAATTTATCAAGAACTTGTCTCAAAATTAAAAAAAAAAAAAAAAAAGAAGACGACGACGACTGGGGATATAACTCAGTGTTCAAGGGCCCCTTAGTTCAATTCCTAGTACAAAACGAAAAAATCCAGACTTTTACTTTTCTTGGAGAAAAATTAGGATTTCTAGGAATGGATGACATTCCATACCAGACCTCTTTCTAGAGGAACTCTAATTGTCCCATAACCCCAGCATACCCATGTATCTTACACTTCACTTCATCCTCATCTGAGGTATCTGCTCAGCCTCACCATTTTGAATTCATTAACTTTGGTCTAGACCTTAAGGCTGCAGTTACTTTTTCTGTACCCATTTACTTTCATAGACTATTCTCCCCATCAAGTCCACCTTGTACTGCTATCATGGAATTTCAGAGACTGGGTAATTTATAAAATTAGATCAAGGCACTGCCTTGAGCTGGTGAAGGTCTGCTCTCTGCCTCCAATATGGCATCTGGAATACCAGATCCTCCTCGGGGGAGCAACACTGTAATCTTCACATGATGGAAGGTGGAATAGCAGAAGGAGTAAATTCTCTCCTACGTGCCTTTTATAAGAACAACTAATTTTATTTATGAAGGTGCAGGCCTCATGACTCAATCATACCCAAAAGATCACACTCCTG
The DNA here is from genome assembly GCF_045843805.1 of Urocitellus parryii. NCBI lineage: Eukaryota > Metazoa > Chordata > Mammalia > Rodentia > Sciuridae > Urocitellus > Urocitellus parryii. Next base: position 235,094,595 of record NC_135531.1, on the reverse strand, counting down.
GGGGATTCAAGATGGTGGACTAGAGGAAGACTGTGTTCCTAGTTGCAGAGTATCTTAGAGCCTCAGAATTTTGGGTAGATTAAACAAAGAAGAAAGACTACATTGGAGCCAAGCTAGTTTTGGCAGCAACAGCAGCAGTACTGCTAGTTTAACACAGAGGGAAGGGAACATAGACAGAAAACAAAATGGATAGATTTAGTACGGAAAAACCTCAGATCAGAAAAACAGACTGTCCTTAGTTGGTTCCAAGGCTGTGCTTGGTACTAGTGCTTGAAAAGTGCCTGGTCTTTCCCAACTGGCGACAGAGAACTGAGGGGGGAGATGTCTTGAGGTGCTCACACTGTAACTGCTGCTGTGGGAGCCAGGAAAACTGAGAACATGGCTACATTGTTCTGGCAAGCACCTTCTGTGTAACATAGGGTGTACCTAGAAGAATGGGAGCAATATTTTACCCAGGGGGATTTGAATTAGAAAATTGAAGGGGACTCCAACTCACTTTCTTTTTTCAGTCTGGTAGCTCAGGTGGTCAGCTGAAGTGGGTTGGGAATCTGAACAGATGAGTGTGAATACACTCAGAGACTAACTTCAGGAAGCCTAGAAAGGCTGAGTTCACAGGCAGCACAGGGGGTGAAGGCTCACCCACTCCATGAGTAGAATCCCTGGGAGGCTCCTGAGATTGATTCCCAGTAGAGATCAGCAACTTCCAGGCCCTAGGGGTGTGTTGATTTAATGTCCCCAAAGCAGAAACTACCCAGAAAAGCACCCCCTACCCCACAGACCTGCTTAGACTTAATTCCCACCTGCTGAAACTTAACTCATAAAACTCTTCAGGGACACCACCCTGGGAGTGCATTGATCTGGTCTGTACAGACAAAACTCCAACTGATAGTACTTCTAATTCCATCCTACTGCATACTGGGAAGAAGCTGAGCATTATTTGAACCTGCTTCAGACTTATGCTACTCCAACTGGCAGCTTGGTGAGTAACACAAGGATGAAAAGGTCCACAACCCGCAGCCCTTGCTCTCAGTACATAGGTCAGTACACTGCCTGGAAAGAGACAGGCATAGATGTTGTTAATCTATTGTAGTTGACTATTTTGACCACCTCAAAGGAAATGATTCCTTAATTTTTCATTAAGAATCTTTTTCTTGACAGACAAGGTGGTGCATACCTATAATCCCAAGTTTCCAGGCATTGAGGCAGGAGGATCGCAAGTTCAAAGCCAGCCTCAGCAAAAGCAAGGTGCTAAGAAACTCAGTGAGATCTGTCTCTAAGTAAAATACAAAAAGGGCTGAGGATGTGGCTCAATGTGAGTGACCCTGAGTTCAATTCCTAGTACCCCACCTCTGCAAAAAAAAAAAAAAAAAAAAAAAAATCTTTCCTTTTGTTGTTTTTTGGTGTGTGTGTGTGTGTTTTCTGGGCAAATCAATATGTCAATTGATTCACGGACATACATACATATTATACATATTTCTTTTTTTCTCATTTTAGCATACTTTAAATGTAGTCAATTTCCTTATCTTTTCTTTTGAGGGTTAGGGGTTTTGATTAGTATAGTTTGGTTTTGTTTTGTATTTTTTTCATTTGTTTCTCTGGTTTCTCTTTTCTCTTTTTTCTTCTGCTAGCAGTTAAATTCTACTGTTCTCTCTTTCACTCTCCCTTTGTTATTTTTATTTTTTCTCCTCCTTGTAACCATCACATGCTACATCTCTTTTGCATTCTCTGTTTACTTTTTGAAATTATGAACTCTGTTCTATCTTACTATCACATTTTTTTAATTAACTGTATTCTTACCATCTTTTAGCACTAATGGTTTGTGTAACTCCCATCCCCCAACATTAAAATGTGGATGACATAGTTGATGCCCGTTTTCTCCTTTAATGCCAGATAAAGTTCATGGTTACTTTTTCTGTTGGCAATTGCTGACCCTACCATTTTTGTTTTTTGTGGTGATTAACATTATAGATATGACAGTATGAACCAAGTATTTAGTTTAATGCTGTATATTCTTTGTGTTGGTTGTTGCAACTGTTTGTTTCCCCCATTCTGTGAGGTGCTGGGAACCTACAAGGACAATACAAGTTCACAGTATAGAAATTCTGCTGAACTAAATTCAACCAAAAGACAGCAAACCTTGCTCTGCACATAAATTAATGATACTCAATCTTTAGCCATACTTTAATACAAAGAACAGAAGAGACAAACTGAAGCTAATGACTAGACCCCAAGTAGAAACAGCTGGTAATAGGCTCCCAGGTCCCACCTATGGACATATATTGCTATAGCAAAAATGGAGAAATAACCCAAAGGTTGTGGATATCACAGCTATGAGAGGGTCAAAATACAAATCACTCTAGAACACTCTTGCAAGTGAAGGCTGTGCTATACAAAGGTTCACACATGAGTGGAAGAGAAGTCTCTTCCAACAGATGCATAAAACCCATCACATGAGTACAAGAAATATGAAAAAAATCAAGCTAACACAACTCCTTCTAAAGGTAAAATTAGTAAATTACCCAAATTACTAGTAAATTACCAAAAAAAACATTGCAGTGGATGATATATCAAATAAGGAATTCAAAAGAAACTTTACAAAAATGATCAATGAATTCCAAGAGAAACAGAAAAAAACGAATGAATTTAGGAAGTCAGTATAGAATATGAATGGAAATTCAATAAGGAGATAGAAATATTGAAAAATAACTAATCAGAAATTGTAGAAATGAAAGACACATTAATAAAATAAAATGTTCAGTTGAAAGTCTCTTATAGAGTAAACATAGAGTAGACCATGCTGAAGAAAGAATTTCAGAGCTGGAAAACAAAGTGACCAGATTTGAACACTCAAGACAGTATTAAAGAAAAGAAAATGAATAACCATGCTAGATGAGAGTATATAGGAACTCTGGAACAATATGAAGAGACCCAATTTAAGAATCATTGGAATTAAGGAGAACTGAGAAATGCAGGCTAATAGAATGTAAGTACTCTTTAGGAAAATTGTAACAGAAAATGTTCCAAATCTTCAAAAGGAAATAGACATCCAGATATCAAAGCTAGTAAGAACCCCAGGTAGACCAATAAAGAACCTTTCCAAGACACATTATAATAAAAATGCCTAACATACAGAACAAGGATAGAATTTTTAAAAATTCAAAAGAAAAACATCAGGTCACATCTAGAGGCAAGCCAATCAGAATCACTTCTGATTTCTTAACACAAACTCTACAAGCTAAGTGGGCTTGGAACAATGTGTTCCAAGTCCTGAAAGAAAATACATGTCAATCCATACTGCTATGTCCAGCAAAGATATCCTTCATAATTTAATAAAGAGTAAAAACAAAGAATTCATGACTACTAAATCAACACTTCAGAACTTACTTCAAGAAATACTGTATGCAGAAGAAATAAAAAACAAATCTCAGAACCCACAAACATACACACACACACACAAAAAAAAAAAAAATCTCACTTAAAGAGTAGCTAAGTAAATGAGAACAAGATCAAATAAACATAATAAATAAAATGACAGGAATTGATAAACATCAGTCTATAACAATACTGAATATAAATGGTCTTGACACTCCAATTAAAAAGATATATGCTAGTAGAATTAAAAAACAAGACCCAACTACATGTTGTTTACAAGAGATACACCTTACAAGCAAAGACAGCCACAGACTGAAATTGAAGAATAGAAATTGATATACCCTGAAAATAGAACCTGAAAACAAATAGGAATAGCTTCTCTCACATCTGACAAAACAGATTTCACACCAAAAGTAATCAAAAGAGAAGGTCACTTCATATTAGTAAAGGGAAAAAATCCAATAAGAAGATGCAACAATAATGTATATTTGTGCTCCAAATGTGAGCAACTAATTACATAAAAGAGACACTAGTCAAATTGAAGCCTCAGATAAGCCCCAGTACAAGCCCCTATCATCAGATAGGCCATTCAGACAGAAACTCAGTAAAGACTTTTTAGAGCTGAAAAATATTATAAATCAAATGGACCTAACAGATACCTATAGAATACTTCATCCAACAACACCTGATATACTTTCTTCTTAGCATCTCATGGAACCTTCTCCAAAATAGACCATATTTTAGGATACAAAGCCACACTTAGCAAATATAAGAAAAAAAAAACAATATAATTCCTTGAATCTTATAAGGTCATAATGGAATGAAATTAGAAATCAACATGACCAAACCCTACAGAAACTATATAAAACATGGAGATAGAAAAATAACTTTTGAAGTATGGGTTATAAAAAAAATCAAGGGAGAAATTAATTATACTGCTATGCATACTCCTGGTCATAGAAGCATAATTCATAATGGCCAAACTAGAAGTAGTCTAGGTTTCCATCAACAGATGAATGGATAAAGAAAATGTGCTATGTATATACACAATGGAATTTTGGAATTTTATTCAGCCATAAAGAAAAATGAAATTATGGCATTTGTAGAAAATGGATGGCATTGGAGACCATTGTTAAATGAAATAAATCAAGAAGCTTAACGGTCATATGTTTTCCCTCATACACAGAAGCAAGAGAGGAAGAAGAAAAACAAAAGTAAGGGTGGATCTCCTAAAAAATCAAGTAAGATTAGTAGAGGAAAGGGACCAAGAGTAAGAGGCATTGAGGGAGGGAGGAAGTGCTGGGGATGATACTGATTAAACTATATTGTTATGTTGTGCGCATGTACAAATATGTAACAAGGATTCCAATTAATATATATAAATATAATGACCAATAGAAAAAAAAAAGTCAGGAAAAAAGTCACACCTCCCAGTATTATTGCATGAGGAATTAAATTTCAACACAAATTTTGGAGGGGACAAAAATATTCAAGCCACAGAACCCTCAGACTCTGACTACCTGAAATTCCTGGGGCAGTCTCCTCATCAGTGTGCGACATGGAAACAGCAGAAGCTAAGAAAGGTCAACCAAAAAGAAAATAATAAAAAAAGCAAATTGCCTACCTAGACTCCTCACTCACTCATTGCTACTTTCTTCTTGCTGTCAACCCAAAATAATTGGAACAGGTTTACACAACTATTTTTTAAGTGTTTATTGCAGAAAAGCCACAGTGACAGGTCTTTAGGAATAATCCCAGTAGTACAATGTCAAGTAGAAAGCAATATTTGTTTTTCTGTTTTGCTTCATTGCAAAATTCCTGAAACAGGAGACATTTTATTTGATAATAGGAGATAGATATTTTTACTTAATTATAGAGAGCGGAAATGCAATACACTGAATTTTATTTAAAGTATAGTAATGAATTATAAATGATCTTTTATTTTTCTGTTTCAACATAATTGAAATGATAGACACTGTGTAGAAGGAAAAGGTATATATATTTCATGAGACAAAATGCAAACAGGAAAAACTGGAGTCGTTGGTCCTCTACCACTTTTCCTTCTAGCTAGGCTCAGCTATAATTATTTTTATTGCTGCTTATAATATTCAATAATAATTATTGTTCTTCTAATAATAGTTATTCTGATAATACTAACAATAACAATATAAAATATCAATATTTGGGTATTAGTTCCAGACAATGCTAAGTACTTTATGTGTGTTATCTCTGAGCACTCTTAAAAGGTATAATTGATTTCCTTTTAGAAATAAAGAAACTAAGCTTGGAGAGTACATCACCAATTGTTACACAATTAATAACTTTTGAGACTGGTATTATTCCAGGTCCAAGTACCTAGTCCTGAGTCCATACTCTTAACCAGTATAGGGTTATCAGGACATTAAGCCTGAGATGAACATATTCTTCTTGTTTCTAGTGGTTATAACTTTTTGCTCAGCGGGGTTCATTTGAAAGAACACACCTAGACCTCCCATATTGACTCCTAAATATGACAGCTAGCCCTTTTCTCACTTGCCTTCTATTACCTGAATTTCAGTTCCAAGTTGAGAGTGAATAGGAAGGAAACATTAGTGGCAAAACCCTTTGTGACTGTGATATTTCTAGCTTGACTATAACTGTCAGAACTCCAGTTGAAACACAGAAACCCTTCCCATGGATGTGTGCCTTACAAATGCATTGCTGTTTGTTTTCAACTCTCCACTCCATACTTTGATGATGGAAGCTGCCTGATGACCTTCAGCTGAAAACTTCCTCCTAATTAAATGCTGATCCTCCAATGGATCATTAAGCTTTTGTTCCTATGAGGCAAGGTCTCTTTAGGCTCTCAAGTGAGAGATTAAAGACCTGTCAATCTTTTTGTAATGTAGGAAAGGCATTTTTTTTTCTTAAATTATGCTTTTTATTTTTTAATTAGTTATACATGGCATCAGAATACATTTATACACTTTGATATATCATACATAGATGGATTATAATTTCTCTTTTTCCAAGTGTATGTTAAGAATCATATTAGTCACTTAGTCAAATATATACATATAGTAATAATGTCTGATACAAAAAAAAAAGAAAAGATAGTAGAATGTATCTATTTTTTTTTATTGGTCGTTCATAACATTACATAGTTCTTAATACATCATATTACACGGTTTGATTCAAGTGGATTATGAACTCCCGCTTTTACCCCGTATACAAATTGCTGTATCACATCAGTTACCCTTCCATTGATTGACATATTGCCTTTCTAGTGTCTGATGTATTCTGCTGTCTGTCCTATTCTCTACTATCCCCCCTCCCCTCCCCTCCCTTCCCCTTTTCTCTCTCTACCCCTTCTACTGTAAATCATGTCTTCCATTTGTATTCTCTTGACTTACCCCTCCTTACCTCTTAAATGACATTTTGTATAACCCTGAGGATCGCCTTCCATTTCCATGCAATTTCCCTTCTCACTCCCTTTCCCTCCCACCTCTCATCCCTGTTTAATGTAAATATTCTTCTCAAGCTCTTCGTCCCTACCCTGTCCTTGTTTACACCCCTTATATCAAAGGAGTCATTTGGTATTTGTTTTTTAAAGATTGACTAGCTTCACTTAGCATAATCTGCTCTAATGCCATCCATTTCCCTCCAAATTCTATGATTTTGTCATTTTTTAATGCAGAGTAATACTCCATAGTGTATAAATGCCACATTTTTTTTATCCATTCATCTATTGAAGGGCATCTAGGCTGGTTCCACAGTCTTGCTATCCTGAATTGAGCTGCTATGAACATCGATGTAGCAGTGTCCCTGTAGCATGCTCTTGTTAGGGCTTTAGGGAATAGACCGAGAAGGGGAATAGCTGGGTCAAATGGTGGTTCCATTCCCAGCTTTCCGAGAAATCTCCATACTGCTTTCCAAATTGGCTGCACCAATTTGCAGTCCCACCAGCAATGAACAAGAGTGCCCTTTTCCCCACATCCTCTCCAGCACTTATTGTTGTCTGACTTCCTAATGGCTGCCAGTCTTACTGGAGTGAGATGGTATCTTAGAAATGCAAATCAAAACTACCCTAAGATACCATCTCACTCCGGAAAGGCATTTTTGAAAGGCTAAACAAGGAAGCCTAATTGCAAAATTTACCAAGCATCACTATGTATCTTATTATATTTTACTGTTTCTATTGCTTTAGCCTGTGTGGTCAACAGAAACACATCCCTTATCTTTGAGACAGAAGATGTTTCTATTGATCACACACAAAGGCAATAGAAACAGTGAGACATGACATACATAGTGATATATTGTTGTGCCATATCAAAATTTGAAAAGCTACTTTAGTATTGTTTTCTTTGTCTTATCTCCAGGATCAATAATATTTGCCAGTGGCAGAAAAGAAGGTACAACCAATAGTTCTACTCAAAACCAGTATGAGAATGAAGGCTAAAAAATAGAAGTTAGGTGCAAATGCTCTTACGGAATTGATCTCTGACCTTTCTAGGTCTGATGGACCACTTTCTTCATGCCTTTACTTTTATGGTTATTGAAATAAGACCTGAGTGACTGATTGTGATATTTCTAGATTGGCTATAACTGAAGAAAACAGTAAAAGTGACAAAGTTTTATTAACAGCTCATCAGCTGGAGCATCTACCCTAAGTCTAGTTTGCAGGAATGAACTCAAGAAGTGAGATTTCTGTTAACTGATTACCTCTATGTCTTTTTTGTACATTACATTCACCTGAAAAATGTCAATATTGCTTAGAAAGCCCCCTTGGCACTCAAGGGATCAAGAACAGAAGAGGACCCTCCCTTCACTGGATACATATCTTGATGTTATCTGGAAAAGAGGGTCTAGAATTTATGTTTTTGTGACTGATATAAATTGAATGAGTAGATTTACCATAAACATAATATTGTGCTTTCTTCCTACAAATAAAGCAAGCCTAAATTTCTCTAAGCTTTCTCGAGTCTTTGTACATTCATGAGACCAAATTCTCTGACTTGTTAGTTGTTACCTAAGTATCCAGACCATGACTTTCTCCTATATCCTGAGAGCATTCAGAGGGTGTTTCAAAGATATCTACAATCAATCCAATCTCATTTACAAACTTCCCAGAAAATCCTGGATCCACTGGTTGGTCCACTAAATTCTGAATCCTGATGCACTGGGCCTCTACATATCACTGTTCTTGCTACATATCACTGTTTCTCTGTGTACAACTGTTGACATTCTTGTACATTTATAATTGCAAATATTCCAATTTCTTCCCATAAATAAGCAAATTATACTTGCCCCTCTCTGTCATATTAATCATGGTATCTACATTGCTGACCTCCATTATTCTGCTAAATTCCCTTATGAGAAGTGTCTTCTCAGCTTGTGCCAGAAATCAGAGCTGGGGAAACAGATGCCCTGTTATCTTTCCTCCTTGTTCTTTTCCATCAGTCTCTTGTAATTCTTGGGTACTTGGATACAAACATCTTCCTAAAATGATCTCTCTGCAAAGGCAATCTGTTCCCACCAAAAGGGGTCTGGGCTCCCCAGGACTCGAACCTCATACTCCATGCAAAGTATGTCATAATCTCAATTACAACTCAATTGGAGCTCTAATTCTGCTTAACACCAGCTTAAATAGGGAGATGTGATGGTATAACCTTACCAGCCATACACCAGTGCAGCCTTCATTCCTCCATGTCATCCTCTCCTATACTTGAGCCACAACACAACTCTTTCTTTACACTTTACCTAAATCTTGTTTTACATTTACAGGACCTCTACTATGTTCCTTCACTATCTAGCTCACATTACTTAGATACAGGTTTCTATCATTATAATGGGTCCCTGGTTGCAACATGTGTCTATTATTCATTCCTCTGTTCTCCACAATGTCTAACACAGCATTTGCATGTAATAAACACTCTGGATAATTTTATGAAATGGACAATAAAATTGCCAAATTCAATAAAATCCAAGTAAAATGATAATAGAACATACTGATGTAAGAAGAAGTTATAAAGAGTATACTTCACAAGCTAAGTATCTTTCTATTGGTAACAGAATTTTTCCACTTTTGCTAGTTTCTGACAGAACATTCTATACAACTTCAATGTTCACAGACTTTTCCCAGAATTTATTATATGGACCTATTATGCCTGCTCATATTTCTATGTTAATAATATGTGAATAATAGAATGAAGTATTAAATGATTTCTCAAAGATAGGATGATTCTTCAAGGTACTCCTTGTTATGAAACCCAACTAAAAGTAACTAAAATGTTTAACTCATATTTACACCTGATAACACAATTTCATTTTTTTAATGTGCTGAATTCTTGTTATTTATATATCAATAATATTTCCAGGTCAAATAAAAACCTCTTTTCTTATTATTCTCTGTATTTTACATTCTCTGTTCTTATAGCTACTTTTCTTTGGATAAGACATTGGTTCTTAATTCATCTGTAGTTCTATTTCCTTTGTACTTTTATTCATTATAATCAACAAAATACCTGTATAGATAAATATTAATAGCAGAGGGATTTATTGAACATTTCATGCAGCACAAAAAAGTGACTGAGAAACTAACCACAGTCATTTTCTCTGCAATAAATTCATTACAACAGGTGAGGCCATTTCCCCTCTCCCTGCTGAGGAAAAAGATTTTCATCCAAATATCCAATTGATTTTTAAAGATTGACTAGCTTCCACTTGAATCAAACCGTGTAATCTGATGTATTAAGAACTATGTAATGTTATGAACGACCAATAAAAAAAAAATTAAAAAATTAAAAAAATAAAAAAAATAAAAAATAAAAAAAAAAAACAAATATCCAATTGATCAGTCCCAAAGTTTATTGGTCATTGATTACAAAATTATATTTGAGGCAGAAGTATGAAGATCCCAGGTTAGACTCTGAAACTCGAGACTGATTGTCAGACGTAAGAAAAATGGTTGGATATTCCAGAAATGGAAAAAAGGTACTGGAAGGTAGTGTTTCCTTATTGTGGCAGACTAGTGCTCCTCATCTGAAAGGTCCTGAGATGACAAGGCCTCAGATAGGAACTGTGTGGAATTCTGTGGTGTTTGAACACCAGGCATGGCATACTTGGGAAAGGTCCTAATGACCCTAAACTGAGGCTACATGGCATGGAGGGAGTCCAACTACTAACCAAGCAAGTGGTCTTGAGCCAACAATACCACTAAATTTTCCCCAATTCACAAATGTACATATGCTTCTCCCTAATTTTATTAAACCTACAGCTCTCAAGTTCCTGATATAATCTAAAAAAAGAAGACTTGTTGCTTCAAAAACTTGATCTTGACTCAACTTAAACAAGCCCAAAGCTGTTTTATGTGATTTGCAAAACTAAAATATAATTTCCTTATTCTTCAAGTATTTTGATACAATTATACATTATTACACTTATATTTGTTCAAAAATATTTTTTGGTTAATTAGTATATAAGTTTCTCAGAGGTCTATATAGCCACTTTATACTTGAGCAGCAGTCTATCAGAACTTACATCACAGATAAAACTCTAAGATGACGGAAAACTATCATTGAATAGTTCTGGCTAGATCTGCCGCTAAGCAGATGATAAATTCAGATCAACCAACTTGCAACGAAATACAATATCATTAGCAAGAGGTATAAAGCAATGTGGCAGAATAGGAGATTCTAGCACTTGCCTATTCACATTTATATTGAAATATCAATACAAATTATTTATCCTCAAAAATATCTTCACAAGAGCTATAGAATCGATGTTGGTGATTACCGAATATTGGTGGAACAAAAGGAAAAATTAACAGCGACACTGAAGAGGGTAGAAAAAAAAATCTTAAATTACCCATGTTGCCTTCCTCCAAATCTGGATAGTGAAGCATGGAGAGAAGTGTCCACCATTTGGAGAAAAAAAGTAAAGCAAGTGCCATGTCCATCACAGTGAACCCCAATGCCAGGTTAGCCCCTATAGAACCTGGCTCCAGGATCGACCTAGCAAAGACTAGCCATAGGCTCTAGACCAACCCAAGAGTCAAGCCAGCCCCTCCAATGCCAGGCTGCAGTCCCTTTCCTGTAGCTCAAGGTCAGGATGATACAGGAGAACAGAGGAACTAAACAAGAAAAACAAAACATGAACAAAATAGGAAACTCAACAAAGAGAAGCCATATATAAGTAAAAATAAAATCTGGTCTGAAGCTGAAGAACCCAGTGACTGCACTGAAAAAAATTACCTATTGATAAAAATTCCATATCTTCAGTAGCAGATTTTACCAAGCAAAAGAGAATTAGTAGGCTTACAGATGATCATCTGAAATTACCCAGAGGAACAGAAAGAAAAAAGAATGAAAAAAATAAAGAAGAACTACAGGATACCATCAAACAAATCAATATGTGCATTATGGGGATTCTAGAAGAAACAGAAACAAAAAGGAGATTACTTAAATAATTAGAGAAAAATTTCCCAAGTCTGGAAAGTGAAATGAATCACAAAGATCAAGTATAAGCTACATAATAATCAAGAGATCTTTACCAAGGCACATTATAATAAGGTTCTCAAAAATCAAAAGCACAGAGAGAATTTTGAAGACAGCCAAAGAAAAATGATACTTTTCAAACAAAGGAATCTCTGTAAAATAAGTAAATTTCTCAGCAAAAACCTTACAGGCCAGGATGAGTAGGACAATACATTCAAAATGCTAAAAGAAAGAGGGAAAAAAACAAACTGCCAACCAAGAATGCTTGACAAAGATGTCCTTTGGAAGTGAAGGACAGAGAGACATTTCCAGACAACCCTAGCTGTGGAAACTTATAACCACTAGATTCTGCGTTACAACAAAACCTAAAGAGAGTTAAGTTGAAACAAAAGAATATTAATCAATCACATGAACACATAAAAGTATAAAAGTATAAAACTTACTAAGAATATGGTCAAATTCATAGTACTCTCATATTGTAACAGTGTTATGTTAGTATAAAAGTTAAAAAAAGAATTTAAAGTAACAAGAGCTACAATAATTTGTTAATGGATGGAAGTGTAACCAAAAAATATATATGTATTGCAAAAGACATCAAGAGAGGAAGAAAGGAGCAAAGCAGTAAAAATATAAACAAAAAGAAGATAATCTTTACCTATCATACCTTACATACAAATGCAGTAAGTTTTCCAATCAAAAGACACAGAGTAAATGGATTTTTTTAAAAACACATAGGCAGAATATTAAGGGATAGAAATAATACTTCAATCACATGGTAGCCAAACTAAAGCCAGAGCAGCTACAATTATATCAGACAAAATACACTTTAAATCAAAATGCCCCAGAGACAAAGGTCATTTTATAATATTAAAGTGATCAATCATCAAGAGTATAAAATTATTTTAAATACATATGTACCCAACACTAGACCACTTAAATATATATTAACATAGTTAATAGAAGAAATAGAAATATAAGAGTAATAGAGGACTTTAATACTTCATTTTCAAAAATGCATAGATCCTCCAGATAGAAGTCAATAAGGACGCAGGGTAATAGAATAACATATAGGCCACAAGGTACTAACAGACACATACAGAATGTTCTGTCCAACTGCAGGAAAACACACATTCTTTTTTGAGTGCACATGGAACTCTTCCCAGTATTATATGTTCAGCCACAGGTCTTAATAAATTTAAGATTGAAATCATAGAAAATATCATTTCTAAGCCCCAAATAAAACTAGAAAATTGGACAAATTTGAACATACGTAGAAATTTAACATGCTGTACAGCCAATGGGTTAATGCTACTATCTATATCCTCAACAGTGTAGGACTCTATATTAATGATACAATAATATTAACAACATTTGAGCAATTCATTTAGAACCTACTTCCTGATATTTGACCTATATCTTCAATTCTTCTTTATTTAGGGGCAATAAAATAGAAAATGATTTATTGTCCAGTTGACCATAAATAGATCACATGTGTACTAACAATGCCTGGTTATCTCTTAAATCCCATTAACTGGTTTATCACACTGTCTTTCTTTTCCAGAAATTTATGTCTCCATCAGGATTTGATCCTTGTCATCAAAACTCTAAAATATTTGAGAGTTCATTATCCTTGTAAGCTAGTATGTGTGTTCATCATAATATCATGGATTCTGATGTAGACATAATGCACCCAGCTCAGAAGCAGAGGACATTATTAAAAATCACAGCAATAGAAGTAACCAGATTACCAACTTATTTTGGTGCCAGTTCCCTGAGCTCCAACTCCCACAAGGTGATACAAAGAATGTCAGGTGACAGTTGCACACTATAGGTTACACTACAGGAAAGGAACCTAAAATTTAGAGAACATGAAACTTCTATAATGAACACGAGGCATGACTGTTCACACTCCTGAAGTCAACAATGTCTTTATTATACTGAAAAGTATGGTTGACCTTTGCTCTAGGGGAGACATTATCTCTATTTTCCAAGGCTATAGAAAAACATTCTCTTGGCTCCAGTGTGAAACAAAATCTACCTCTTCACTCTACAAATGACCTTGAAAAGATACTCTGCAACAAACACAGTCAATGCCTCTGTTAGCCAGATATGCAAAAATCCATGGATATTTGTCTTACAAAAGCAGCTGTTTTTCTCCAAGTCATTTCCCATCAAGTTGGCTAACATAGGAAGCTACTCCCAGTTACATAAGTTATATTCCCTATTTTGTGAATAGAAATTTCTTTTAACGAAAGGAAAAAAAAAATTAAAGTTTAGCTTTTCAATGGGTGCAGATACACATCAGTGTAGGCAAATTAAAGTTTAATGTTCTATAGCACAATAAGATGGCTATAGTTAACAATAATTAATTATGTATTTCAAAATTAGCTAAAAGAAAACATTTTAAACTTTCCCAAGGCAAAGAATGACAAATGTTTGAGGTGACAGGTATGGTAACTGCCCTGACTTGATAATACCACATTCTATACATATTTCAGAATATCACAAGTTATCTAGAAAACATGTAAAATTGCTATGTGTCAATCTTTAAAATTACCTTTTTAAATTCTCAGAAATACAACTCATTTTTTATATAAAGATGTGTATTCTAAAAGCAAAACAATAACAACAAAAACTACTCTAAATCCTTTATCAGTCTTCATGCCTCAAGGCATTTACTTTCTTGTATTTCTCTTTGAAAAAGTGATTCCCTGTGTTAAATAATTAAGATCTAAAAGACTTTTGTAAAAACCAAGGTCCAGATACTAGTTTACTGATGATTTTCTTCTTTAATATTGGTCTTGTCTCTCTTCTGTCCTCTATTCCATACATAGAATCTTTGGGGAAAATATATTTTTGATGTTGTTAGAAATGTTAATAACAATTTCAAAAAAAACAGAAGATCTAAACTTTTAAAAAATTGTTATCCAGATACATTGTTGTAATGAAAGCTGGTATTTTTAGAGTCTATGATGAACAGAGTTTTTTCTGGATTCATTCTGAAAAAAAGTTTTTCCCTAATCAGTATCCTAATATTCAAACCATCATAGTATTTTTTGTTCATGAATAATTATTACAAATTCCATAAGCTTTAAAAAAGGTACTTATAATTCTTTAAGCTAAGAAACAGCTGCCCATATATTCAACATATGATTTACTAATGTTTCTCTAAATCTAAGAATTGTTATTAAAAGAAAAAAAAAGCAACAACACTACTCTTTTACAGTAGAGATATTTGGACATTAGATAGAATTTGTATTTCTTATCTAGATTTTGGTCGTCTTCCATACAGGTTGTTTTCTTTGCAGTAGGAAAACAAATTCAAAATATTTTAGGATTTTTCAAATATCATTTTTCTCCTGAATTGAAGCATTAGGGTTTCAAAATGAATTATAAAATTGAATAGATTCTAAAATAAAATTTTAGATCTTAATAAAATAAAATTAACTTCATTCAGTAAAACTTTATTCCATAAAAATATTAAAGTTTTCTGGAAGGCAATTACATGTGAAGAGTCTTAGAAATATCTGTTTATTGTTTTACAAATATATAAATTGATGTCATATAAATTAAGAATCATAAGAGAAAGAAGAAAATCAACCTAAATACTCAACAATTGCAAGATTGTAATATATCTGATAGAATAATATGATCATTTAAAATTTCTTTTAGAAAAATACTTAACATACAACATGTTCAAAGTGTACCATAAAATGAAAATCCAAGATACAAAATTTATTCTCAATTTTGTAGCATGCATGTAAATCTATGTATGTTCAAAGATAGATAATTGAAATAATTCTAGAATTCAGTTTCATCTGTTTGTGTTCTATTCTATCTGAATCACTTCTTTGGAGTTATTATACAAGAGGGAGTTACACATTGGCCATTTATGGACAACATCCCAGCATCCAATCAACACCACAACTGTTTTCCATTCTGCATTTCACACTATATACGTAGTATTTCTTGTAAATTTAAGAAAACTTATTAATCCCCCAAATAAACTTGCCCACTAGTAATTAGTGTTTAAACTGAAGAACTAAAATAAAGAAATCAGTTTTATGTACAATAAACTATGTAAAAATTAAGGAGGGACTGGTCTGATTTTATACAAGCTTCTCATTATTACCAATGATTTTACTACCTGACTGAATCTGCTTTTTTATATGCACAAAAAAAAGATCTAGAAAAATGTTTCAACAAGGAACCTACATAGTGTTACAAAGCATTAAAAAGAAAATGGAGAAAATTCAAAAGATTATTAATTTGTGATATGATGATTCATCTAGAAAAATATGCAATTTACAAATGTAATTTGTGGGAAAACTACAAGCCTACGTGAAATGAAGATACCAGCACACACACAAAAAAAAAAGGGTTGATGAGCTTTTGGAAGCATTCCTGTTTTTATTATGTAAGTTAATTTGTATTATATAAGCTAACAGGAACTTAGCTTGAGCTGATATGAAAGAAGTGGTATTGGCGGCTGGGATGAAGAGTCAAATGAAAAAAAAATACTATGTACATTAACATATAGCACATGCTGTATACATCAGTCATTATTGTTACCATAACTTTTCTTTCATACATCTGTAGAAGCTCACAGCCAACGTTATTATCATAATGATGTAGAGTTTATTTTGGTACCAGAATTCATTTTAGTAACTACATGTATCTTATGTTTGTAGACTTGTAAAAGGTCTGAAGAGATCAGTTAAACTACTACACTATATGGTAGAAATTATAAACTCAAACTACAGCTTTTTAAAAAGTCACACTGGCACAAGAAAATAGAGATATTACTTTTTTAATCTCCTAATAAACTCCATTCATTATGAAGTGATTCTCCAGAAACTTTTCTACTACTCATTTATATTTCTTTAATTTCAAAAATTTCCATACATCTTTTTACAAAATCCAATCGCTTGATTTGCTTTATCCTTTTGTACAACTTTATGTGAAATAAAAGACAGGTATAAATAAAATTTAATCAAAAATAAAGGAGAGAGAGGAGATATTTTGAAATCAAGCTAATGTCACTAAAGGGAAAGTCGTGGAGTTCAAACATCTAAATACAAATGCCATTCATCTTGGATATGGATGAAAAACATTATGGAGGAAGGGAGAGGAAAAATGTGTAGAATGTCTGTTCTATAATCAGCATTTCCTTATCCAATTTCAAGTAAGAAAAACATTTCCAACTTATAAATGCTGAACAAGATTTAATAGCTAATAATGAAACCAGGTCTTCAAATAGAACTTTCTCTGATCCTAATAAGATTCACACAAAATAAAGTTAAGACAAGATTGTCAGGGAAAAAAAATACTTAAAAGGCAAAGTTACATGTATATTTTAAACTTGTCCCAATATAATTCTACTTACTACATATACAGAGTATGGTTTTTGGTGGGGTTATATTTGGTGTATGGGTATGTGGATGGGTAGGAAAGAAAGGGGGAAAATTATATGTGGGTAGGTGTGTGGGTGTATGAGAGGAAATATATATAAAGTATTTTCATACTTTACACAGATAATTTATAGATTTGTTATAAGCATTTGTTAGAGAAAATTTTATTTTAAGCATTCCAAATGTTTCAGACATGTCTGGACACATAAAATGACCTTTCTAAATTCCTTGTAGCACAATGCATCATTTCATCTGAACTGAGTATTATCATATAATGAGACTATTTTAAGCAAAATATGCCAGAATCTTTAGAGTATCTTTTTTTAAAAAAAATAACTCGTCTTTGAAAGCAATATATTTATTCTACAATATTTTTAAAATTCCCTAATACAATCTCAATGTAATAACTTATTTAAAACAAATTATGGTTTTATCATATCAAAATTACCTGGATTAGATTACTTCAATTTTTAATTAAATTTAAATAATTAAAAACATTAAATAATGAAGAGTAATTACTACTAAGTGTTTTTAGATGATGTACTGTATTTGCAGATAATTTTAAAATAGGAGTTTAAAAATACTTTGAATAATGACATTGGAATAAGTGTAGAATTTCCAAGGCATGACTTCTAATATTCATTTGAATAAGTATTTTAGTATAGTTTTATGAAATCAAATTTGTTAATCAAATTTCATAGGACAGTCACAAAATGTTCATTAAAATGCAAAGATAAAGTAAATAAATGAATTGTTCATAAAGACAGTGACAAGTATTTAACTTCTAGAGAAAGAAAATGTCCTCAAGAATAATGAGTTATCAAAAAAATTCTAATTCTGATTTGAATTCACAAATTGATGAGAGGGTACCTTAAAGTTGAAGGGTGGTCTTAGACATTATAATGATACAATCCAATGATAAGTTATCCTGGAATGAGAGCTATTCAAATTAAAAACTAGATCTTGAAAACAAAATTTGAACTAGAACATTTCATCTCACCACTAAAGGCACGTTAGGGCTCACACACTGCCATAGGGTAATGATTTGTATGAACATAAGTATCCAGACCATTCCATCCAACTCTTCGAATCTTTTTCTAAGTATTATTCCCATATTATTTATATGAGCTTTAAATACCATTTATAGACTAAATTTTTACCCTATTTGTAGACCGTAAAATAGATTTAGAGATAGTCATATCTCTAAATGTACTTTCAGATTGTTTGATGAGCATTGAAATTAAATCATTATAGAATAATGAAAGTATGATAACTTTAAGAGAACAAGATAATGATATAGGATAAAAATGAGTAGGTGTTGGCGTAAAACTTCCAAAGTTGGAATTAATTCTTCTTATTATTATCTCTTCCTATTCAATTAGTTTTTATAAAGAACTAATTTACAACAAAGGTTAAAAAAAATGACCTGCACTAAATGTTGACTCAAACACTATTGCTAAAAAATACAAACATTACATTTTTTTTTCAATAAATGATAAACAAATCTGTATGAAAAAGTTAGGAAACAGATACTCAACATAGATTTTCCTGGTAGATAGCATCAATCATATTTAGAAAACTGAAACTAGGTATTATGGATCTCAGACATAAACCACAGGCTAATCTGGAAATCCTGCTTACCTGCCTGTTCCAACATTTTCCAGTTTTAAGAGAATGAAAAAGAATAGCACTGGTCATTTTAAACAGTAGTGGTAAAGGATAATTGATATAAATTGTATATATTTTCATTGCTTTGGTTTTGTGAATGTTCTCAGTTTTTTACTACTATAAATTAAGCTGCTATGAATTAATATACAAGTCTTCCTATGGACATATGCATGTGTTTCTTTCAGGTGAATACCTAGGAGTCACTTGGCTTGGTCACTTGGTCACATATGCTTAGCTTTTCTACTATAACTTATTTTTTCACTGTTTATTTTGAACAGACTTAGATAAAATTACAAAAATTGAAAACTACAAGAAATTTCCTTATCTCTCTCACCCAGCTTCTCTAATGTTAAACATCTTATATAACCTTAATATAATCATCAAGAGAAGGAAGCTAACATTAGCACAATGTGATAAATACATCAAGACCTCATTTGAATTTCACCCCATTTTACTAATAACCTTTACTGTCCCATCTGTCGAAAACCTAAGTTTTTTATTTTTTAAGTTGCTCTAAAACAGGTTCTTAGTCTTTCCTGACACTGTTGAAAAATAATGGCAATCAGTTATTTTGTAGAATATCCTTCGTATTTTGTGTGTGTTGTGTGGTGGTGGTGGTGAGGAGTGGGTACCAGGGATTGAACTCAGAGGTCCTGCACCACTGAGCCACATCCCTAGCCCTACTTTGTATTTTATTTAGAGACAGTCTCACTGAGTTGCTTAGCACCTAGGTTTTGCTGAGGCTGGCTTTGAACTCCTGATCCTCCTGCCTCAGCCTCCCAAGCCGCTGGGATTATAGGTGTGCACCACTGTGCCCAGCTTCAATTTGGTTTTGTCCAAAATTTCACATGGTTAGAATAGATTATACACATTTTAGAATATCACTGTAAAAATGATATTGTGCACATGTACAAGAAAATAAACTGCAACTCTTTTCAAAGTGTACCATTTTGCAATTATATCAGTCACAATATGCACTTGATCTTAGTTTTAGCCGCTTGAAGTTATTATTTAGTGGTAAACATACTGGCATGGTAAGTATTTTTTCACATTGCATTTGACATAATATATTTTGAGTTTCACAACTTTTCTATTGGTAAGAAAGCTTTTCATACATTGAGATTCTTAGTACCTATACTAGTTATATCTGTTCAAATATCTGTTCAAATCCCCCTTCCATGTTTTTTTCAGTACTGTATCCTTTTTCATTATGTTTCAAGAGTTCCTTACATATTCTAGACAAAATTCCTGTTAGATGTGTTTTATAGTTTCTCCCAATCTTGGATGGTTAACTTTACTTTTCCATATTCATAAAAATGTTTTTCAAGTTGAAAAAGTTATTTTTATCTCCAATTTATTTTTTCCTTTTGTAGTTTGTATTCCCCTTATCAAAACCAACATCTCCTACATTTCCTTTGTGAGTTTTATAGTTTTAGATCTTAAGTTTGGTTCTGTGATCATTTTGAGTTATTTTTTGTATATTTAAAAACATTGAAGTAAGAATTGAGGATCATCTTTTTCATATAGTCATCCATCTGTACCAGTACCATTTCCTGAAATGTATTGCTTTTTTAGCACAGGAAACATGTACTACACAAAGACAGGTAATATCTAGGTACATGTCTCTATCTCACTAAAGCAAATTTTAGAAGTTTAATTTCTGGGTGAAATGGAACACAAATTTTTAAGATTCTTGATAAAAACAGATTACTTATATTCCATAAAGATATTGAACTTTACTTTCCAGTCAATATTGTATCAATCTTATTTTGTTTAAATCTTTCTTGCATAAAAAATCAATTTTGTTTTTATTTAAAATTTCATCTGTTAGATCATTGAAATGGACAGACATTTCCTAGATGTGAGCTAATATTTTTTATGAGTTATTTTGAGTTTCACAACTTCTCTATTGGTAAGAAAACTTTTCATATATTGAAATTCGTAGTATCTATATAGTTATATATGCTACAAATCTTTTTTCACAATTTATCTTTCATAGTATGTAAGGTGTTGTTATACAGAATTTTTAACATTAGATTCTTAAAGCCTTCAATTCTTTTTTTTGGTGTGCTCTTAAATGAGGAATTAAAAACTATGAGACCATTAAAGAACCACGAAATCAGTTTAAGACAAATAACACTTTTTCTAACAAAGTAACTTAGAAAAGCAGATTACATAAAGAGTATATCCAATATGAAAGCAATTTTAAGGACATGGTGGGGAAAAAGACTAAAAATCCCAAGTGTTATGATCATGGCTAGAATATAGCTTAACACAGGTGATTTTCATTTTAATTGTACTTTTCCCACATTTTTATTGTCATTTTAATTACTTTATTATCAGAAAATAATAGCTAGAAAAGAGATACTTACCCCAGGCTTATTTTGAGTAATCATTTATTGGTTAATAGACACTCTATTAACGCCATGGCATTTTAATGATTATGCTATTATCTTGGTTAAATAAACTTCCCAAGTTTCCTGACATTCTATTTGGGTAACTAAACCATTATGCATGTCCAACTGTGTAATATGAGAAATTAGCATTTTTTCTCCTATTATTTCAACTATGTTCGTAAGTTTGTGCCTAAAACATTCCAGATGTAATTCAGTTCTAACTACATAATAGGCATATTTTCAAGACCTGAGTCCATTTGAACTGTAACATTTCAAGTCAATTAAGCATGCATGAGACCTAGAATAAGAGGAAAACACACAAGCTAGCCAGGCTGCTGCTGCTTTATACTATTGATACCATGCTGTTCTCTTCCTCAGTGATTATTATCTCGTTAACTTTTAGACCAGTTTTGAAATAATTTACTCAAAACTTGGGCTTAATTAAACATTTAGGGTCACTATAACATTGGAAGCCAGTGTGATTTAAATATCAATTTTTAAAACTCTACCATAATAAGTAGGGAATCATTTTTCGTGAGAAAAGGATAGGACCCTATTTTAGCTGTGATTAAGATGAATATGAAGGAACTCCTGAAATTCTTTATCATTCATCACCAGGCATTACCTTCTTGACACAACAGCCCAATTTTCTCTAATTAAACAATATGCTTGCTAATAAGATGGAGGTAGTTTTTATTATGATATTTCTAGGATGGCTGGTGAGTAGACAGTAGTCTGATGTAGGGCTCATAACTTAGTATTTAGGGTCAGGGGTTTGAAACATCAGCTGAAAGTCAAAGGATGTAACTCAAGGGTGACAAGAGTCTAGTGTCAACAGGAATTAGCAATAGAGTAGTGCTTACATGAATGACAAAAGTTTAGAAATGATTTTATAGATTTTTTAGAATAATAACATTAGTATCTAGTAAGGAGTTAATGTGAATTCAAGGTAATTTTATAAGGATGAAAAAGTCTCCAGTGATTTCAAAGACAAGGCATCAAAAACAAATTGCAACAAGGAAATAGTCTGGTTTGACACAATTCATTAGCTGTGTGTCTCTCCCAAAATTATTCTGTCTGTTCCTTGGCTATATATTATGAATTAAAAAAAAATTTTACTTAATAAAGGGAGGATTTGAAAACAGAAAATCATTCAGTAGTGCCTCCAGCTTGATTTAGTCTTAAATCATGGGCATGGTAGTGCATACCTGTAATCCCAAAGGCTCAGGAGGCTGAGGCAGAAGGATCACAAGTTCAAAGGGAATCAGAAACTTAGTGAGGCACTACAGCTTAGCAAGGCCCTGTCTCAGAATAAAATATAAAAAGGGCTGGGAATGTGGCTCAGTGGTTAAGCACCCATGGGTTCAATCCCTGGTACAAAAAAACAACAACAAAAAATTATAACAGCAACAAACAGAGAATTGCATGCATACAGCAGTGTACAATGACTCTGCTTACTAAGAAATTTAAAATTACCAGTAGGAATGTCTAAAATTTTAGCAATGGTGTCCACAATTCCCTTTCTCTAGGAAGGAATTATAGTCGCATTTTAATTTCTTCCTCACACCTTTGTATATTTTTTTTAATTGCTGTCTTTTTGAAAACAGAAAAAGAAGTTGCTTTTTTAAAAAAAAAATGGGAAGAGAAGATGAGAAAACTTAGCATCAAAATGTTCTGGGGCATTGGTAGGTTTAGAAAGAAAACTTGGACAAGGGATTTCAATTTTAAAAATGTGTAGGCTCTAAAGCACTGTTGCTCATTCTTGTCTTTTATTTGTTCTTTTAGTTTTACACAACAGTAGATTGTATTTTGACCTATTACATACACATGAAGTATATCTCATTCTAATTAGGATCCCATTCTTGTAGTTGTACATGAGGTTGGGTTATACTGGTAATGTATTTACTATATGAACATAGGGAAGTTATGTCCAATTCATTTTGCTGTCTTTCCTATTCCCATTCCCCCTCCCTTCCCTTCACTCTCCTTTTGTCTAATTCAATGAAATTTTATTCTCCCTCCCTTCACCTTATTGTTTGTTAGTATCTGCATATCTGAGAGAACACTGGTCTTTGGTTTTAGGGGATTGGCTTATATCATTTAGCATGATAGGATAGTCTCTACTTCCATCCATTTACCAACTAGTGCCATAATTTCATTCTTCTTTATGATGGCTGTGTAATATTCCATTGCATATATGCACCACATTTCTTTATCCATTCATCTGTTGAAGAGGACTGAAGTTGGTTCCATACCTTAGTTATTGAGAACTGAACTGCTATAAACATTGGTAAGGCCACATCACTATAGCATGCTGATTTTAACTCCTTTGGTTATATGAAAAGGAGTGGAATAACTGGTTCAAATGGTGGTTCCATTCCAAGTTTTGTGGAATCTCCATACTGCTTTCCAGAGTGGTTGCAACAATTTATAGTCTCACTAGCAATGTATGAGAGTACCTTTACCCCACATCCTCTCCAGCATTTGTTGCTGCTTATATTCTCAAGAATTGCCATTCTGACTGGAGTAAGATAAAATCTCGGTGTAGTTTTAATTTGAATTTCTCTAAGTGCCAGAGATGAACATTTTTTTTCATGTTTGTTGACTGTTCATTTTTCTTCTTTTGAAAGGTGCATGTTCAGTTCCTTTACCTGTTTATTAGTTTGTTTTGTTTGTTTTTTGTTTTTTGTTTTTTGTTTTTTTTTTTTTTTTTTTTTTGGTTGGTTGGTTGTTGCTGTCAAGTTTTTTGAGTTCTTTATATATCCTGGATATTAATGCTCTACCTGAGGTGTAAGTGGCAAAGATTTTCTTCCATTCTGTAGCCTCTCTCTTCACATTTTTTATTGTTTCCTTTGTTTGAAAAAGCTTTTTGGTCTGATACTGTCCCATTCATTGATTCTTGATTTTGCTCCTTTAGCTGCACTTTGCAATCATGTAAGGGAGCATGAAGAAAATACCCGTGGTTCAGTCCCACTCCAGGACTGCAATTTAACTGGTCTTGTATGTGGCCCAAACATATAGAAATATTTAAAAATGTGGTTAACCCATTTTCTGCTGCTAATAACACAGGGTCATGGGCAGGCTAAGTTTAGGCTAAAGCTTATTTGGGTTTATGGTTCTGAAGGCCCGATGTCAAGGCTCATCTTGCCAGCAAGAGTCCTGAGGTGGTACAAGGCATCACATTCCAAGAGACAGGGACTATATGCATACATATTTTTTCCTCTGATCTCTCTCTATATAATATAAAGTCACTAGTATTGTTCCACCATAGTGGCCTGATCAACTGCCAAATGCCCCACCTCTAACCACCTGAGTCAGATTAAGTTCCTACCCTCTGAACACCTCAAAGTGGAGATTAAATTGCACAATTGTATGGAAGGAGACAAACTACATTCAAACCATGGCATTCTCCCAGTGATTTTAATGAAAGCCAAAGACTGGCACCTCCATTCAGTCATATGGACAATGTATTGAGTTACGATGCCTTTGGACAAAGTGCGAGAATGACCTTTCTAGTAATCAAGGTAACATTGGTATGAATTTAGCATCTTGGGGTTATACAATCTCCGTAGACCAGAAGAAAGAAAAGGAAATTGGTATTGCTTGCTAAGAAACTAAAAGTTAGTAATCCCATCTTTGAGAAAGCAAAGTATATCAAAAAACACGAGTCTCCCTATTGGGGGGGGGGGAATCATCTATGATTTAAAAAATTAGGTAAAATGTCTATCAGCTAAATCTAGAGGAATATAATTTATTCAGGCACTGAACTACAATTCTTCCTCTGTGCTAGTAAATGAAATTAACACTCCCAATATACTTAAAGAACAAAAGGCTCTTACTATTCAGCTAAAGCAAAAGTGTCAGACAGGATCAAATTGGGCTCTGGACTCTGTGTGCCTCACTCAGAAGGGGCAGTACTCCTGGTGTGGTTCACTGCCCTTCAAGGTGTAGTACAGCAGCTCTTAAAGACTTACTGTAAGATCCCGTCTACCCTTCTGAAACTAAATTTTAATATTGGCACACACAGAAAATTTAGTTAAATATTTTTATATAACTGAAAATAATCATAAGATTCAGTTAGTACAGGAAACTATATTTACACACTTAGTTTCCAGTCATTGTATTGATATCACTGAAGTTAAAATGTACTCATTTTTTTAAACTATTCTTTTCTTGCCTTTAACTAGATTCTGTACCTCATGTGCTACAAAAAGCTCAGGATAACTTTCAGTATTTGAAAAAGCAATGTCTCTATTATTTGCTTTCTTCAATGATTATTATAAAAGTTTTCCTAATAGTTTATAAGTTTTGAAAGAACTTTTCTATATCTTTGATGCCTGTTATATACTGATAACAGTGTCTTGATTTATAAAAATGCCATCTTATCTTCATTCATGTGTTTAATAAATTATTATTCCTCACATACCACGTATCAGGAGCAGCGTCAGGGAGGTCAACATACAGCAAGGTTTTGTGAGGTGGATGGAGAAGCCAACTGGAGTTGATCACCACATGGTCAATGCTGAAGTCAACGAAGCCCAGTGAGGCTCTGTGAGAACACAAGGCCCACTCATGAGGGACTCACACAGGCTCCGAAAGGCATTTTCAATTAGAAAATCCCACTTCAAAGAACACTCAGATTTAAACAAGTGAGTCTGTAAGGAAAGTATGTGAAGGGATAAAGGAAAGAAGTCTGGAAGGTGACCCTTACAGATTCATGATGTATCATGGTAAACACATCCGTAGAAAAAAAGAAATTTTCCTTGGAAAATTAAATATTTTTAACAAGATCGGTGTATGGATTGTTTGTGGAGAGGAAGACAGAGGCAGAGATTCAATTGCGAAGGGTTCTATCTAGCTCCACAGATTCCAGGCTTGAGTTTTCATGCAACAAGGATATACTGGAAGCTTATAAGTAACAGAGGTACCGGCTGGATTTTCAATTTAGAGAGGTTACACTGGTTTCTGAGTAGGGAATGGGATGGAGGAGGGCATGAGCGACTCATGTAGAACAGTTATAAAGCTCTAGTTTTCACTTAGGCAAAATATTATAATAATGGCTGGTACTAAAGTTAGTAACAATTTTGTTTCTTACATATGGATTATCATCCCCCTTTGACAGATAAGGAAAGTGAGGCTCAAAATATTTTTAATAACTTACTAAATCACAGCTAATGAGTATCAGAGTTGAGATTGGACCCCAGAATAATCTGAGTGGAGTCTAATCTTTGACACATATAAGCGAATTAATAATAAAAGTGGCTAGAAATGAACCCCGTATTTATTCAACATAATTCATTTATTTTACTCAATCAAAATAGTTCATAAACATTTATTGAACACTCACTATTCACAATCCTCCATGACAGGAATTTAGGAAAATAAAAACAAAAGCCTTACTTGCAAGTGTTCAGTCAATTATTCTACAGTCTTTTTACTGTGGAGACTGCCTTATAGTTGACCGAGTTTCTTTTATACAGTAACAGATGCTTCCCGTTTAGCAGGTAACAGAGGTTTTATTGGAAGCTCTGTGTAGCATGTGTGTGAAAGCAGCCTTCTACACATTCTGTGCCAGGTGTTCTACATTACTAAACAGACATGCTCCATATGCTGTCTGAGGTTATTCCAGATTGAGCAAATCCTAAAATGCTGCAGCTAAATAATTGACACAGTGGTTACCGACTTCAGAAAAAATAAAATTTAGGAGCTGTATTCTGAAATATATAAACTGAATCCAATCATATAGCCTATCAGAGTAGAAATCTGATAAATCCTTTACTAGTACATAGCTAGAATATATTGAGGAAATCAAATAATTAGTTTTCAGTACATGTTGCTTTCTGGGAAAAGATATTCCTTTTGTAATTCCCACATTCTTCTATCCCCAATAGGCAGTGTCCCTTCCATCTTGGAATTAGCAGAGTCTCTAATCTTCAATAGTATCTAAACTTTTTATCTATTTCTCATTTTCCCGAATGTCAGCCAATATATAGAAGACTAACTTAAGGGAATTTATATGAGGGTCATTTCTTCTCTCAGCAAGGCAATTTTATGGGTTGAATTTTGTACTCCCAAAATTCACATATTGAGGCCCTAACCTCCAAAACCTCAGAAGGTAAGTTATCTGAAAATAAGGTATTTGCAGATGTAATTAGTAAAGATGAGATTATTAGAGTAGATCCTGATACAATATTATTGGTGCCCTTATAGAAGGAAGCAATCCACACACAAACACAAACAAGGCAAATGCCATATGAGATGAAGGCAGAGATTGAGGTGATGTTTCTACAAGACACAGAAATGACAAAGACTGTAAGCAAACCACCAGAAACTAGGGGAGAGACAGGGAACAGATTTTCCCTGAAGAAATTGCACTGTTAGCATCTGCATCTCAGGATTCTAGATTCCAGAACTGTAAAATAATACATTTCTGTTTAAGCCATTCAGTTTGTGGTACTTTGTTAGCAAAGTCCTAGCAAACACAGCAATGAATTCTAAATAAAGCATCAACCACTGTTTACAATTCATTTTACTTGAAGACTACCCTGCATGATAAACTTCAAATTAAGTTACCTACTGAAACTAATAATAATGCTAAATGAATACATATAAAAAAAAGGAAAAGTCAGTATTTACCAAAAACCACAAACCACAGAATACTAATTTATAGGAAGAGAGAGAGAGAGAGAGAGAGAGAGAGAGAGAGAGAGAGAGAAAAGGTTGTTCAGCAAATTGTAGGGAAATATTTAGTTAAACAAAAAAGTAGATTTTTAGGGAAGAGCAGAGCTAAAATGAGTTATAAGGTTTTTCAGAGCTCTTCATATCCTGAAATGTATGGTGAATCAACCAGAGGGGAATACCTCCTGAGGATAAGAAGGACATGCTAATTCAGCTACATTGGCATGGCTATTTTGATGCAATCATTTTAAGGTATGTCTAACTGACACTGTCAAAATGAAAAATCATTATAAAGTGTGCAACATACATCATACATAATCAATTCATAACTAAGTGCACTCAAATTATGGGCAGCTTTACATTCTACTTCATTTTATATCACTTGAAATTTGTATAAGTTTGTGTAAAAATGTGGAGAAAATATTTTAAAGCTTTCCAGAAATGTTTGTTCTGTCCTTCAAATTCTTCAATATTTCAATATAAAAGAGTTTAATAAGAAGAAAAAGTGGGATATATACATCATGATAAAAACTATCTGTACCCAAGAATAAAAAACCTCTTCAATTTACTAAAAAGCATCCACCAAAAGCTTATGACTGATATCCTATATGGAGAAATATTAAATTTTTTTGCTCTATACTTCAGCAAAATTGATAAGATTGTTCCCTCCAAGTTCAAATTTTCTCACTATTTACATTGATCACTTATATTCAAAGCCATAGCTAGTGCAATAATGTAAGAAAAATAAAGGTAAGAGCAATTAAAATTGTATTTATTAACCAGAGATATGACCATCTATATGGGAAATCATATGATATAAAGCAGAAAAAAATATGTTAAATGAAATTAGTAAGTGTGCAAGATATAAAGTCACTAATTTAAAATCTATTATAATTCTGTATACTAGCAATAAGCAATTATAAATTGAAATTTTAAAAACTCTTTGCAATAACCAGATAAAACTATTTATGAATAAATTTAATAAAAGAAGTATGGTGACCCTATACTGAAAATTAAAAAGCAACTATTGAGAGAAATTAAGGATCTATATAAATGAATTGGAAGAATGACCATGGTTATGAACTATATTCTACTCAAGTTGATTTAAATATTCTGTATTATCTCAAACAAAATTCCAATAATATTTTTGAAAGAAACTAAAATTACTGTCAAAATTCATATGGAAATTAAAATGATTCAGAAAAGTCAAATCATTCTTTAATAAGATTAAGAGAACACTCACGTTTTCCAATTTTCAGATTTCTACTCAAACTACAGCATTCAATAATGTCTGGTATTTATACAAGGATTACACTATTATAGATCATCAGAATAGAAGTTCAGAACTAGACCCATTAAAATAAATGTTTAGTTGATATTTAACAAAGGTGTCAAGGTCTTTCTATGGAGGAAAGAGTAGTATTGTAAATGTGGTTCTGAAACAACTGCATATCCATAAGAAAATAAAATGAGTCTCAATCCCAATCCACTCCGTACAAAAACATTAATTCAAAATGTATCATAGAACTAAATACAAAAGCCAAAGCTACTTATTATGTAGAAGAAAATATGGCAGAATAGTTTCACAAATTGGAATATAAAGAAGTTCTTGAAAGCATAGAAGAAAAATGATTAATGAGAATTCATCAAAATAAAAAGATCTTTGCCTTAAAAAAATAGTCATTATTTTTCCTGGCTAGTGGTTTTCTAAGGTGTTGGATAACAGTTGTGGCAAACTATAGACTAATCAAAACGTTTGAAAAGAAAAACTGAGCAATGTGAGGTCTATGGTAGGCTTTGAAAAGCTCAGACCTACACCTGGGAATCTAGGTTTTCCACATGACTAGGGCTGTGCACATGCCCGGAGGTATGTGCATACTCGGCAAAGATTTCAGAAAGCCTTCTGCTTTCAGCCATAGCACATCTGGAAGATTTATGGGATAAAACAGTAAAGGCTAATGTAGAATTGACCATTACCTGACTATGTTAAAAATAAGCTCAACTCATACAAAACCACAAAGACATAAATTATTGGATTTACTTATGTTTTTTATAATAAATCCAATCATTAGCTGACCACCAAGCAAGTTAAACAAATAGAGACTTCAATGGTCACAAATGACAAAGAATACAAACTTCTGCATGAAAATTTTATGCTAAGTAAAGAAAGTCAGACACAAAAGGTCACATAATGTATGATTCTGTTTATACCAAACGTCCAGAATTAGCAAATTCAAGTGATAGCAGGTGGTTGCCAGGGCAAAAGAAAAGGGGGATGGGCAGGCACTGCTAATGGGAATGGAGTTTCCTTTGGGGTGAAGAGAGTACTCTGGAATTAAAGTGGTGATAGATGAATGATCTTGTGAATATAATAAAAGTCACTCGATTGTATACTTTAAAAAGGTGAACTTTGGGCATAAAAACAGGCACTTAAACTAATGGAATAGAATAAAGGGCCCAGAAATAAATCCACACAGCTACAGCCAACAGATATGCAACAAAGGTGCCAAAAACTTAAACTGAAGAAAAGCCAGCCTCTTCAGCAAACAGTACTGAGAAAACTGGAAATCCACATGTAGAAGACGGGAACTAGACCCCCGTCTTACATCCTGTACAAAAGTCAACTGAAAATCAGACAAAGATCTTGATGTAAACTGAACTGAAACTTTGAAGTACAGGGAAAACAGTTCAAGATATTGGCACAAGCAATGATTTCCCAAGTAGGACTCTAACTGCTCAGGAAAAGGGCCATTAGAACAAAAGGACGAATTGATAAGTGGGATTACATCAAATTTAAAAGCTTCTTTGAAATGAAGGAAACAACAAGTTGAAGAGACAACCTACAGATTGGGAGAAAATCTTTGCCAACTATTCATCTAACAAAGGATTAATATCCAAAATGTATAAAAAAAAAACTCAAAAAAAAAAAAAAACCCAAGTAACCTAATCAAACAAACAGCCCAATTATCTGGAAACTTTTCAAACTAAGTACAATTAGCCAATAAATATATGAAAAAATTCTCAATACCTTTAGCTATCAAGGAAATGCAAATCAATACTATATCAAGAGTCCATCTCACTCCAGACAGCTATTATCAAGAAAGAAAAACAAATGCTGGCAAGGTTGTAGAGAAAAGGAACCATTATATACGGTTGTTAGGAAT
The DNA here is from genome assembly GCF_045843805.1 of Urocitellus parryii. NCBI lineage: Eukaryota > Metazoa > Chordata > Mammalia > Rodentia > Sciuridae > Urocitellus > Urocitellus parryii. The sequence continues at coordinate 235,063,432 of NC_135531.1, read as the reverse complement.
ATAAATTAGAACTGCTATTATAGAAAACAATATGGATGTTCCTCAAAAAACTGAAAATGAAACTACCACATGATTCAGCTATACCATGCCTAAGTATAAATCAGAAGGAAATGAAGTCAACATACAAAAGGATACTCTCACACCATGTTTGCTGCAGCACTACTCATAATAGCAAAGACAGGGACTCAACCTCAGTGCCTGTCAACAGATGAATGGATACAGAAAATATGGTTCACACATGCAATGGAATATTATCCAGCCATAAAGAGTGCAATCATGTTCTTTGCAAAAGGATGGAACTGGAGGACATCAGAAAACACTAACAAGTATCACATGTTTTCATTCATGTGTGAAAACAAAAAAAAAAAAGATAGAGATGATATTAAAGTAAAAGAGGAATCCTTAGGGAATTTGAAGGGAGCCTCCAGAGGGGCAGAAGAAGGGGAGGGATAGAAAGGGATATAGGCAATCAATATATGATATATGATATGCATATGTGGAAATGTCACAGCAAAACCTATTATAAAATTAATATGTATTACTAGTAAAAAAAAATTAAAACAAATTTTAAGGGGGTCAATTTTATAGTATGTGAATTATATCTGAATTTTAAAATGTTATCTACATAAAATAGATAACAAGGGTAAAATAAGGATGATTTTAACAGAATCTGAGAGAATTCTTCACTAGCTGACTTGTTCAAACCGAAATACTATTAAGAGTTCTTTAGGTTAAAGTAGATAATCACAAGTAGAAGCATGCAGATGCTGCAAAAAATACAGCATTCTGCAGAGGACGACTATGTGAGTAAACTATAAATGAAAATATACCGTTTAAAAACAAAAAAAAAATAGAATAATGTCTCTTGGGACATTTATTTACATGCATCTAAAGACATGTTCAAGAATGTTCGTAATTTTATTCATTGCAGGCAAAAATTAGAAACATCCCAAATGTCCATCAATAATAGGTGAATAAATTGCAGTATATTTATGCAACACAAAACCACACATAAATATGAATGACTGTAGTATTCAACAACATGAATTAACAAAAAAAAAGGTGTAGCCAAAGAAAATTAGCAAAAAGTAGCAAGCACAAAACCAGGCAATACTTGTTTATCATGATCAAGGTCAGAGAAGATTAGTTACCTCTGGGGAGATAGTAGGAGGGACAGGCCATGAGGCAATCTTACCGAGTGCTATAAATGTTGTACAGCTTAAGCTGAGTATATTTACATAGGTAGTATACAAGTTAAAACTCATTAACCTATATGCTTAAAATATGCATACTTTAACTTTGATAAAATGTTTTTAGTGTCACTGTAACTCAAGAACTATCACATTGTAATTGTTATGGTTTGAATATGTCCCCCAAAGTTCATGTATTAAAAATGTCAATTCCCAACACAAATGTTGGGTGACGGGCATAATGAGAAGTAATCAGGTCATGAGGACTCTGCCCTTGTGATGGAATAATGCTGATACCGAGGGTCTGGTTTAAGTATCACAGAACTGAATTTGCTATAAAGACAAGTTTGACCTTCTCTTGCTTGCTCATGCTCATCCTCTCTTGCCTTTCCACCTTCCACCATGGGATAATGAAGCAAAAAGGCCTTTACCAGATGCCTAGCATCATGCTCCTGTTCTTTGTAAATTTTTCAGTCTTGGGAATTCTGTTACAACAGAAGAAAATACAGTAAGACAACAATCATTCTGCCCTTATGTTGCCTGGATTTTAAAAAAAAAAATCTAACATAAGTTTTCTAGGATCCTGATGTCTAAGAAACATCAAAGCCTATAGAACAAGGGAAGTACAAATGAGCAGGAGCAGAAGTTGACTGTAAGGCAGTTGCATCAAAGTCCTCACCCCGAGGACCTTTAGGTTTTTCAAAATTGACTCAAGAGGACTGGACCTTAGTGCCTCCAGTTAGTCCTGGGATGTTGGCTGTTCTCATAAAGAGGGGATAATCTTAAGTGGAATAGCTCCCTTAGACCAAGGGCAACTTCTATGGAGGGACTCACATGTGAGACTTTGGCAAGAAGTAAAAAATCTTATCTCACGTCTGAGGGATCCCAGTAGTAAACCATAATATCCACTACTGCACAACTCTTAGAGCAACTGGAAATATTTATCTTGTATAATACTTTCATGCCATCTGTGAGAGCTTTTTCAGGATTTTGGTGGATCTCTCTCTTCCAGGGAAACTTTTACAAGAAGGCTGGGTAAATAAGCTACAGCCTCTGCCACTGTAGCCTGTCTCAGTTCTCATATCCCCAAATAATATTTATCTCTGTTATATTTTCTATATTTCACTCATCCTCAACTAGCCCTCTACTGGTCCAGGTGACTTTTTGACTAGGGACACCAAGATTCTCAACTTTGAAGAGCATCAGTCCCTGGTTGTCTTGCCTTTTGCAGGCCATGGCTGCCAGACCTGTTATTTATCTTCAAAAAAAATGACCCCAAAGTACCAACAGATACCTAGAAGAGCAGTTTTACTCATATAAGATAACCTTCCCCTACTGTATAGCAGCAGCCCAGTTATCCCCCTGATAACTGAGGTCAATTACTCCTACTAGGATGGAAACTCTTCTTTCTTCCTTTGGCCCAAGGAACTCAGATTTACCACAGAACAGTCATAGCATGAAGTTTAAGAAGTTCTGTGTATATCCTGGTAGAAGCGGTCTCTCCTTTGCAAAGCCAGACCTGGATCCACATAGGCTAGAACCACAGGGGTGGAGCACATATTCCTTCAGTGGGTCACAGGAAATGATGGAATGCAGATCGGGCCTATTTGTACCCTTAGAACAGTGGCTTAACTGCTGGACACAACCATAAAATATTAAAAAAAAAAGCAGCATATATTGGATTTGCAACTTTGATTACAGCTCCCATCCTTGCAATATTTCTTCTCAAGTTGGCAACTCAGCTGTACCTTCAAATAAACCCTTCATGACTGTATCAGGATAGCAGTAACAGACTCATCATCCAATTTCCATTGCCATATCTTTGCATACAAAGTTTCTTCATGCTATAAACATAGTTGTTCATCCCTCTATGTACTATTGCTACTAGCTAATTGGCCTGGTAGAGACTGAGTGCCTAATCACAGAGTATCTAATAATATCACCTGCCTACCATGATTTTGGTTCCATCAGACCCAAGCCATGAAGTCACAAGATCAGTTGGGTGAAGCAATAATTCATCATAAAATGAAGTGGTACAGAGAGGACTGAATGAACTATGTGAGCCAGAAAAAAACAAGTTGTGTGAGCAGGTGGCTCACATTACTATGCCCAGCAGTGTGTGAATACAACTGTCTCTCTGAATAAAAAAATAAAAAAGAAAAAAATGGTTGGACTTATTTCTCTGATGTAAATAGTGCCACCATGGCTGATTTCAGGCTCACAATGTGATTTTCCAAAACAAGAAACAATGTACACATTTGGCTCTCATTGCAACCTCTCACGTCCAAATTTACATGGCAATGGAGAAAGTCCCTGTGTCCAGCTGTATAACTATCTGCTACAAATGACACAGAACTAAAAAAAAACATTCTGTCTTTAAGTTGACAAGTCTGTGCCATGTCTCCTCACTCCTGTTCATGGCCTCTAGGATGAGATGTTTCTTATTTATTATCTTGTCTGAGTGAGGCAGTTTCAGAAACTCCCACTTGGCCATTTTTACTACAGTTTGACTTCTTCAAAGCCTGAAGGCTATATCAAATTCTACGTTTTGATTCTCCTATTGCAGCTTGCCATAACATCCACATGGTAACTTTTCCGGCACAAAGAAAAATGATTCCCTAGTGTCCACCAGGTTGTATAGCCCATGTGGTAGGGTTATGCCCCACAAACCAAACTAGATGCAAGCTTCCTCCTGCTCAAGCAACCCAAAGCAGACAGACCTTAATGTTACTTGATAAGTGAATCAAAGAAGTATTCCCAAGCATGGAAAAGATTAGATTGAGAACACAAATGCCAACAAGACACTGTCCTTACTTTTGACAAATGAGAGGTGAAAGGTATAGTAACTTGTCTTCTTTTGAGGAGAAATACCAGCAGCATGTTCCAGTATGACCCAGCCCACTGAATTCTCTAACAACTTCACTCATGTCACAGGAATCAATCTCCACAAGGCTTGTCTCCTGTTCTCTGGAAAACAAAACTTTTAACAGAGCTGTCATTTCTTATTTATCTGGTTCAATTAATGTGATTTTTAATGTTTTTATTTTTTATTGTTGTTTTGATGCTGGGGATGGAACCCAGGGCCTGGTGACATACTAGGCAAGTTCTTTAGCACTGAGCTACGCCCCTATCCCTAACCCGAAGTAACTGAGATGATAAACCAAAGTGATATTCTTAAGAATGTCCAGACAGTAAAGTCTCTTCAAATTATATTTTGATTGAATTATTCATGTTCAATATAGATGAATGGAAACTGGTTCATGCATTCTTCATTAATAATGCATTTTCGAGGTTAATAGTTACATACCATATGCCCACAGTGGACTTCCTGGAACAACAGGTGTAATTAGAGCTAATGCTTGATTGAGGATTTTTTGTTTCTGTTTTGGTTGGGGTGGCGAGGACTGCTGCCACTTCCAGGAACTATTTGGTAATTTACACAGGCAGGACTGATGAATTAAAGAGGAACTGATATAGACTATTACCTATTACCTCTATATTTTTTTCAGCCTTTTAAAAATTTTTATTAGTACACTGTAGTTTTACATAATGTGGGATACATGTTGACATATTCATAAATGTATATAACATATTTTGCTCCATTTCGATCCTCAGTTCTACCTCTTCCCCGACCCCACCCCAGATGCCTCCCTCTATTGTTCCTTCTTCTATTAATTTTTTAATTGGTGCCTTATAATCATACATGAATGTAGAATTTCTTGTGATATATTCATTCATACATGTACATAGCATGGTTTGGTCAATTTAATTCACAATTTCTCCACTTTTTTATCTCTCTTCTCTCTCCTTCTATCAATTCCCATACCCTACTGTTCTCCCTTCTGTTTTTGTGAGATTTCCTTTTCTGAAATTCTTTTTTTCATTATAGCTTTGCATATGAGAAAAAACATTCAAAAATGCAAATGGTCAAGAGATACATCAAAGTGTCCAATATCCTTAACAATAATGGAAATAAAAACCAAGACTGACCTAAGATTTCATTTAACTCCAGTTAGAATGGCAGTCTTCAAGAATACAAATAATAAATGCTGGTGAGGATGTAGGGAAAGGTACACTTTCAAATTGTTGGTAGGACTACAAATTAGTACAACTACTTTGGAAAGCAGTATGGAGATAATCAAAAGATTAAGAATAGACCTGCCTTATGACATAACTACTTGATTTTTTCTCAAGAACTAAACCCAGCATTCTGTCTGTCTTTAACTAATATGTGCCATATCTGTTCACTCCTGTTCATGGCCTCTAGGATAAGATTTCTTATTTACTATCTTGCCTAAGTGAGGCAGTTTCAGAAACTCTCACTTGGCTACTTGTACTACAATAGATCTTATGTCATAGACTGCACATCTCCTTCCCCTGGAATAGTATGTCTTAATTTTTCATCCCCACTGTTCTCTAGACCAGAACTCTTCTGGCTACAATTTTGACCTTACTATTTATTATGATAATTGCATCCAACATGTTGTAGGTGGTTAACTGCTGCCTTCACACCTGTCATTTGGGGACTCTATCATTCCTCATGTTACCAGAGAAACGATTCTATAACAGTGTTTTATTCTGTCATCGCTGGCCTAGAGATGACAGTAACCAATGAGCTTCTCAATGTTGCTGGTTGTCATCTCCAATCAGTGGTTGCCTGAGTACAGAGACCAGGAAAGGAAAGGATTGCAAAAGGCATGAAGAAACATGCAAAGTATCTTGGTTGTAATGATAGCAATACAGGTAAATACATGAGTAAAATTCATCACATTGTAACCTCTCTCTGAACATGTATAGTTCATTGCTTGCAGCCGGTGCTATGGCACACACTTATAATCTCAGCAGCTTGGGAGACTGAATCAGGAAGAATGCAATTCCAAACCTAGCCTCTGCAACTTAGTGAAGTCCCTAAGCAACTCAGTGAGACCCCGTCTCTAAATACAAAAAAAAAAAAAAGCTGGGGATGTGGTTCAGTGGTTAAGTGTCCCCAGTTTCAATCTCACAAACAAACAAAAATTTTAGTTTATTGTATGAAAATTATAATTTAACAAAGTTTTTAAAAAAGAAAGCCTAATATATTTATATTTAAAATAAAGGTTAATTTAAATATATATATAGACTAAGAATTTATGACTTGGTTTTCATTTAAAGATCAGCTTGTCTTCTATAACATGCTAAGAGAATTTTGAGACATTTTTAACACATTTAATATTCTTCATGAAGTATCACAAAAACAAATTAAGTAAAAAAGATCAACCACTAGCTGACAGGGTATAATCTTTCATATTAATTATATTTTAAAACTCTATGTGATGTTCTAACCCTTTAAATGATATGCATGAAAAGAATGAATCATAATCTCCTCCTCAAAATCTGGAGTTATCAAAATTCAGCATCTAGGCTTGAGTGTGTGTTCAATGATTTTAGGGTCATAAATGGTGTATTGTCTATACATAAATTAATTATATCACACTAAAATAACATCTTTTATACAGTTTTAATGGTTTAACATTTATGAAAATAGCTTAATCAGTTTGCCTGAAAAAGTCACTTGCCTATCACAGTCAAACATTCCTTTTGTGAGTTCTTTTGAACAGTGTGACTATCACAAGCCTGATCTTTCAATGCTTATCTAATTATTCCTGGACTAACAAAAGAAAGAAAAAAACTAATTGCATGATGGCAACTTAAAGTCACTTGAGAGAATTTTAAAAGCCTTTCCTCCAACTCCAATGACCTTAAAGTCCATTATTTCTGCCTAATCCATCACTAAAATTGCAGAAGTGGGTATTTTTTTTATTTGTATATTAGACTGACTAGTTTTCATCTCTGACATAGACTATTTCAAAGGAGTGTTTCCTTTTCATGGAAATGAATAATTTTACTTTAAAAGTTTTATGGAAAAGGACAGAGATTGCTAAGACTATTTTGAAGGGGAAATTGTTGAGGTGAGATTTCTTCTATCACATATCAAGATTTATCATATCACTGTATTAATTAAGAATTAAACTAGGGTGCTATTGGAGTAGAATAGAGAGCCTACAAATACTCCCACATGTACCTGGAGATTGATATATGACAGAGTTAGAATTGTAAAATGGAACAGGCATTTCATTCTCATGTCCCAGACATAAAATTATTTTTTTCACCTAACATTCTTTGTATAGGTATAAAATAATAGTTACAGAAAATAGTCACTGAGACCTGCACATCAAAACTTTTAGCAAGTATATGCTAAGTACTTTACATGATTTATTTTATTGAATTATCACAGCATTGTGAGGTATGCATTATATTTTTTCCCAATTGGCAAGAATGTTCAAATGAGTTTCATTTTTTAATTTTTAAAATGATATAGAAAACATAAAAGTTATACATCTGAATTAATGGGGTACCATGTGATGTTTCAATACATGTATACATTAATGTTTATATCAAGTTAACATATCTTCTGAGGCAGAAATTATCAGTTATATTTCACAGCTGCAGAAACTAATACATAGAAAATATATCAAAAAGTTGTAAATTTCAGGCTGGGGCTGTAGCTCAGTGGCAGAGCACTTGCCTTGATTATGTGAGCCACTGGATTTTATCCTTAGCACCACATAAAAATAAATAAAATAAATGCTATCCATCTAAAACTACAAAAAAAATTTAACTGTAAATTTCTGTTTATTTGTTCATAATACATGAAATGAGCAACTATGGTTTAGTCTCTAAGAGATGTTTTCAATCCATTATTTATCAAGGGATTACTATCCAGAATATATAATACCTCCAAGGCAATTTTTAAGAGACAAATAACCAAGCAGAAATGTGAGCAAGCTATATTAGTAATTAGTATATGCCAGACAAAACTTAAATATCAAAAGAATCCTCAACCTCGCTAGTAGTAAGGAAATTGAAAATTAAAAACAATAGATTCCATTACATATCTATTAACTTGACAAAAAAAGTGACAAAAACTCTCATATGCTGTTATGGGTGGGTAAAGTCATATGACCACTGCACAAATAAATTGACTAGATGTAGCAGGTCATGGGAAGGGAGAGCAAAGGAAAATATTGGGGAATAAAATTGATCAAAGTATATTATAGGCATGAATATGTTACAATGAAACCCACTTTGTACATAATATGCACCATATATACATATCCAACCCAAAATGCAAATAATAAAAATGAATATTTTACTGAAAAAAAAATCAACTGGCAATACAATCATTCTCTGTATCCAGATCTGTGGATTCAACCAAGTATCAAAAGATTAAAAACTTGGAAGTGTACTGAACATGTGCAGACTTGTTTTCCTAATTATACTATATCGGTTAAGTAATAACTTCTTAAATAGAATTTATATTAGATTCACTATTATAAATAATCTAGTAATGACTTAAAGTATATATGAGGATGTGTATTGGTATGCAACTGCTATACCATTTTATATAAGGGACTAAAGCATCCAGGGTTTTTGGCATCCAGAGGGCCTCCAAGAACCAATTCCCCACAAATACCAAGGGAGTACCATAGATAATTAGATTGAAATGTGTGCCCTATGACTCCATAATTCTATTCCTAGGAATAGTTTCTAAAGGCATTTTCATATATGTACAAAATGAACATATTGCAAGAATGTTCAAAGGGCATTTTTACATAGTAAACAGTCATCAACAGAAAAATAAATAAGTTTAGAAACACTCATAAGGTGGATTTTAAAACATTGAAAATAGAGTTAGCATATTACCTTGGATGCATCTCATATAGTTGAGTGGAAAAGCATTTTGCGAAAGTATATGTATTACACAGCATTTTAGTACAAATTTATCACAATATATCACTCCATGCCTAGTACAATAATTTTTACATTTGGTTTTCTAAACATCACAATCTCCCAGATAACCTCCTACATCACCAGCAAATTCTCAGTCTCTTCTGTTTCAATTTTGTTTCAAGATCTGCTAATATTGGAAGGCTACACGAATATTCTCCAAGATATTTTCACTTATCATTTTCTACTATTTTTTCTTGATCACATATTTTCATGGTTTTAAATAAAACCTATACTCTGATTACTCAGATGATCTTGAGCCCCTTCTGGATTCCAGATTCATGTGTACCACTATCTGTTGACACATTTGGCTAATAGGTACTCACATTTATCATGTCCAAAACGTCTCCCCAGCTATCCTCCCAAATTGTCTCTCTCCTCAGTCTTCCTCAATGTGGTTAATGGCAACTCTAAACTTTGTGTCATGCTTGAAGAAATTGAACCAATAGTCTTCTACATGCTGAATTGGTTAGTGTGATATAGCCTGTTTTTCTGGTTTCTTTTATTTCCATAAATCTGAAATCTAAAACTTTGGTCAAACTCAAGTCATGGTAAAACTGATCCTTGCATTTATCTAACAGAAGAAAGTGAGCTGGCTGGTGTAACTGTGGAACTATATTAGTTTTCTATTGTAGCTATAACAAATTACTGTAAATTTGTTGGCTTAAAATGCAAATTTATTATCTTTTAGCTCTGACAGAATTCTAAGATGGATCACCAGGGCTTAGGTTCTAGAGGAGAATCCATCTTTCACCTTTTCCAGGTTCTAGAGGCTATTTGCCTTCCTTGGCTCATGAACCTCATCACTCTTACCTACTTCTGTTGTTCTTTTACCCTATGACCAACCTAACTTTCTATTGTAAACCCCTTTAATTTAATCACATTTTTCCTGTCACCCCTTTATCTTGAAAATTAATATATTCAGTCTTCAGGGATGAGGTTGTGAACACCTACAGGGTAGGTGAGAGCGTTATTCTGCCCCCACCAAAGGCAGAAACAATTTGTTTTTACTGTTAGCCACTCAACCAATGGTTTTTAACACCTTTGTTAATCCTTGCCTATGAGGATTGCAAAGTAACAATATTTTAGAGTGAGAATGTTTCCTAACCTGAAATTCAGATGTCCAACAAAGACAAGAAAATAGTTATATCCTCCCTCTTTCCCCCCATTTTTCAAAGTAAAAAAGTTTTCTCAGTAACAGTTTCAAATGGTGACAAATGCATTTCAATGGCCCACATGCTCTCTCTAATTCAGTCTTAAGGATTTGTTACAGAATAAATGTAATTCCAATAATTGTAATAATCATTCTTTTTATGCATATTGTCATAATATGCTACTGGGAACTTCTTTGAGCTGGCTTCTATGTTTTTGACGTGACTCCATTAATCTTCAAAGCCTCCTTGATTTCTGGCATTATTAGATGTCTCAGAATCACCTTGTACTTTCCTTGACCCATATTTCAAGCCAGTCATTTCTCCAAGGAGGGAAATAGTCTTAGAGGACACAACTCTAGTGCCATGGCTAATCATTGATACTAAGGTGAAATTGTTTCCAAGTAATTTCAGTGGACAGAGCTGTATGTTATAATTTATGACTTTGTCTTGATATTTGCCATGCAATTTACACATATTTATTTTATTTTTCTATATATTCCAACTACACTAAAATATTGCTTTATTATGCTATTACTTCAACATTTATATTTTATCTAATAATATAAAGAGTAAATATAACAATAGCAACATTATCTTTTAAAAGTTAAACTACTGCCTGTAAGGTATTTCTTAGACATAGCCAAACCTATTCTAAAATTTATTTAGAAAGGCACAGGCCCTATATTGGCTACAAAAATTTTGAAAGGATGAATAAAGTGAATAAAATGGGAAGAATCATTCTACTCTAAGTTAAGCCTAACTGTACAGTCACAGTAATTGAGACAGCATGGTATTAGCAGAGAATGGACACACAGATCAAAGAAGGAAAATAAAAAACCCAGAAATAGAACTTCACAAATATACCCAGCTGATTTTTACAAATGTGCAAAAGGATAGCCTTTTCAATAATGGCAGAGGAACAACTGGACATTCATAGGTTAAAAAAAAAGAAAAAAATTGGCATAATTCTCATACCTTATTCAAAAATTAACTTGAAGTGAATCCCAAATTTAAATGTGAAATGTAAAACTATAATACATTTAGGAAAATGGATCAAAGCATTTTTTAAAGTTACATACTGCCAAATCTCCTTTATGGGTATTGTACCATTTTGAACCTCTTCCCAAAAATTACAAGTGTCTTTCCAAATGAATTATTTTCAAACTTCTGTATTTTCTTAAAAGCTCCATCTTTATTTCTCAGATTTTACTTGAGATTACCAGACACTAATTTTTCATGTGTTTTTATCTGTTTATTCACCCACTAACTTAATTCTATGTTAATTTCTGCAGCTTTATGACATTTTAATATCCAATAGGGCTCAACCATACATATTGCTTTTTTATTCTAGTGTTTTCATGACTACTTTTTCTAGTGTAGGTGCACTTAGAATCATCTCACTAGTTCCAGGGCGGGGGAGGGAAGTTGGCATTTTTCACTTGAATCTCATTAAATTTATAAATAAACTTAGGGAGAATTGACATATTGATGATGAGTCTTCATATCTAAAAACATGACACATTTTTCCATCTCAGTTTATTTTTGTGTTATACAGACAAGAATAAACTAAATTACATGTACAAAATCTGTTTTTTATTATTTCTGTTCATACTATTAATGGGTTTTGTTTGCTGCTGTGTTCCCCAGAGCCCAGAACACCATAGGCATGTAGTAGATATTATATGAATAAGTAAAAATGATTTTTCTGTATATTTAAAGGACATATATAAATGCAATAAAAATGTAAAAGGAATCTAAAAATACCAAATCTATAATAGTGGTGCCTTCAGATAGGACTGTAATGGAAAATATGTTCAAGGAATATGCCAAAAGGGCTTTAATTATATTTTAAACCCTTATTTCTTAAGCTACATCGTGTGTTCATTGTTGTTCACCATTATTGCTTTTAGAAATTTACATGGATAAAATAATTCATGATGAAGAAAAAAAAAATCAAAGGCCCCCTCTACTCCATAAGTTTTTCCCAAGTTATTTAAGAATAAACATAATTAGCAAGGCATCTGTACATTTCTGATGAAATCTATGTGGACAAATTTTGTCATTTGTATACATGTATAAGCTGACAGAGTTGTAATTATTATAACATACCAAAAGTTCTCTAAAAGTAAAGAGAATATTTAGACATATTTCTGACATAGCTCTTCTATCAGCAAGGCCATTGGATGGTCATTCAAAAGAGCCCAGTACTTGGTTTAATGCTTGGCTACAAATGCCTCAAAGTAATTATTGACCAAGGGGCCACAAATTATGTAGCCAATTCCAAGTATCTAAAATATGAACATAGATATTGAAGCACATTTCAGTCATTTTGGAGTCAGCTTCAATAGCAGGCAGTCAGACAAGGTCATCCCAGATATTCCTCACTTAGTTGTCCATTTTCTAAAACACTTAAAAAAAATACTGCTTTTCAAGATTTATCCTCCTTCTTGGATGTTCTTCTCTTTTCCTGACCAATTAGTCTTTGAAATCCAGCTAAAGTAACACCAATTATGTGAAAGCATGCCCTATCAAGTTTCAAGTACACTTTGTTCATAACTTCGGACACTTACCACAAAACTTCCACAGGTATCTTTTTAAATATCTTTCCAGGAGAATTCTGGTATTGAAATTAGAGTCTTGGCTGCAATGCTAACCTAACACTTTCTTGAGTATTGATTCTTTTGTAGAATCAAGTTAATTATACCTACCTGTTGTTGTTTGGAGAATTAAATAATCAGCATAAATTAATGAAGTCATGTTCTATCCACAGTGTTGGTTCCCAATAGATGTTAATTCCCCTTTCCCTAGGACAAAAATTATGCTTCATTAGACTTACTTCTTGAGGCAGAATATATGAAGGAATGAACAAATGTTCATGTTATGATGATATGCATGAATGGTAATCTTATGCATTGAGGATGCAGGATTTCTGGTTTCCCAAATTGAATCTTTTCCTCTGATTGGACCTCTATTGTCTGAGGTCTCCGACTCCCAGAAATTATAAACCATGTTTAATTTGACTGGTCTGATACTTTCTCAAAAAATGTTTTTAGATTTATTTCTTTTTTTTTCTTTTTTTTTTTATTGGTCGTTCATAACATTACATAGTTCTTAATACATCATATTACACGGTTGATTCACGTGGATTATGAACTCCCGCTTTTACCCCGTATACAAATTGCTGTATCACATCAGTTACCCTTCCATTGATTGACATATTGCCTTTCTAGTGTCTGATGTATTCTGCTGTCCGTCCTATTGTCTACTATCCCCCCTCCCCTCCCCTCCCCTCCCCTTTTCTCTCTCTACCCCTTCTACTGTAAATCATGTCTTCCATTTGTATTCTCTTGACTTACCCCTCCTTACCTCTTATATGACATTTTGTATAACCCTGAGGATCGCCTTCCATTTCCATGCAATTTCCCTTCTCACTCCCTTTCCCTCCCACCTCTCATCCCTGTTTAATGTAAATATTCTTCTCAAGCTCTTCGTCCCTACCCTGTCCTTGTTTACACCCCTTATATCAAAGGAGTCATTTGGTATTTGTTTTTTAAAGATTGACTAGCTTCACTTAGCATAATCTGCTCTAATGCCATCCATTTCCCTCCAAATTCTATAATTTTGTCATTTTTTAATGCAGAGTAATACTCCATAGTGTATAAATGCCACATTTTTTTTATCCATTCATCTATTGAAGGGCATCTAGGCTGGTTCCACAGTCTTGCTATCCTGAATTGAGCTGCTATGAACATCGATGTAGCAGTGTCCCTGTAGCATGCTCTTGTTAGGGCTTTAGGGAATAGACCGAGAAGGGGAATAGCTGAGTCAAATGGTGGTTCCATTCCCAGCTTTCCGAGAAATCTCCATACTGCTTTCCAAACTGGCTGCACCAATTTGCAGTCCCACCAGCAATGAACAAGAGTGCCCTTTTCCCCGCATCCTCTCCAGCACTTATTGTTGTTTGACTTCCTAATGGCTGCCAGCCTTACTGGAGTGAGATGGTATCTTAGGGTAGTTTTGATTTGCATTTCTCTGACTGCTAGCGATGGTGAGCATTTTTTCATGTACTTGTTGATTGATTGTATGTCCTCCTCTGAGAAGTGTCTGTTCAGGTCCTTGGCCCATTTATTGATTGGGTTATTTGTTATCTTATTGTCTAATTTTTTGAGTTCTTTGTATATTCTGGTTATTAGGGCTCTATCTGAAGTGTGTGGAGTAAAGATTTGTTCCCAGGATGTAGGCTCCCTGTTTATCTCTCTTATTGTTTCTTTTGCTGAGAAAAAACTTTTTAGTTTGAGTAAGTCCCATTTGTTGATTCTATTTGTTAACTCTAGCGCTATGGGTGTCCTATTGAGGAATTTGGAGCCCGATCCCACAGCATGTAGATCATAACCAACTTTTTCTTCTATCAGATGCCATGTCTCTGATTTAATATCAAGCTCCTTGATCCATTTTGAGTTAACTTTTGTGCACGGCGAGAGATAGGGATTCAGATTCATTTTGGTGCAAATGGATTTCCAGTTTTCCCAGCACCATTTGTTGAAGATGCTATCCTTCCTCCATTGCATGCTTTTAGCCCCTTTATCAAAAATAAGATAGTTGTAGTTTTGTGGATTGGTTACTGTGTCCTCTATTCTGTACCATTGGTCCACCCGCCTGTTTTGGTACCAGTACCATGCTGTTTTTGTTACTATTGCTCTGTAGTATAGTTTGAAGTCTGGTATCGCTATACCACCTGATTCACACTTCCTGCTTAGTATTGTTTGTGCTATTCTGGGTCTTTTATTATTCCATATGAATTTCATGATTCTTTTATCAATTTCTACAAGATATGCTGTTGGGATTTTGATTGGCATTGCATTGAACTTATAGAGAACTTTTGGTAATATCGCCATTTTGATAATGTTAGTTCTGCCTATCCATGAGCAGGGTATATTTTTCCATCTTCTAAGGTCTTCTTCTATGTCTTTCTTTAGGGTTCTGTAATTTTCATTGTATAAATCTTTCACCTCTTTTGTTAGGTTGATTCCCAAGTATTTTATTTTTTTGGGGGATATTGTGAATGGAGTAGTTGTCCTCATTTCCGTTTCAGAGGATTTGTCGCTGATATACAGGAATGCCTTTGATATATGCGTGTTGATCTTATATCCTGCCACTTTGCTGAATTCATTTATTAGCTCTAATAGCTTCTTTGTAGACCCTTTTGGGTCTGCTAGGTATAGAATCATATCATCTGCAAATAGTGATAATTTAAGTTCTTCTTTTCCTATTTTTATGCCTTTAATTTCTTTCGTCTGCCTAATTGCTCTGGCCAGTGTTTCGAGGACTATGTTGAACAGAAGTGGTGAGAGAGGGCATCCCTGTCTTGTACCAGATCTTAGAGGGAATGCCTTCAATTTTTCTCCATTCAGAATGATGCTGGCCTGTGGCTTATCATAGATTGCTTTTACAATGTTGAGGTATGATCCAGTTATCCCTAATTTTTCTAGAGTTTTGAACATAAAGGGATGCTGTACTTTGTCAAAAGCTTTTTCTGCATCTATCGAGATGATCATATGGTTCTTATTTTTAAGTCTATTGATGTGGTGGATAACATTTATTGATTTCCGTATATTGAACCAACCTTGCATACCAGGGATGAATCCTACTTGATCATGGTGTATAATTTTTTTGATATGTATTTGAATCCGATTCGCCAGTATTTTATTGAGGATTTTTGCATCAAGGTTCATTAGAGATATTGGTCTGTAGTTTTCTTTCTTTGAAGTGTCTTTGTCTGGTTTCGGAATCAGGGTGATGTTGGCCTCGTAGAACGAATTTGGAAGTTCTCCCTCTTTTTCTATTTGGTAGTCTTTTGATGGTTTCTTCTATTTCCTCTATTGTTATTGGTCTGTTTAGGTTGTCTATATCCTCCTGGCTCAATCTGGGCAGATCATAAGACTCAAGGAATTTATCTATGCCTTCACTATCTTCTATTTTATTGGAGTATAAGGATTCAAAGTAATTTCTGATTATCTTCTGTATTTCTGAAGTGTCTGTTGTGATATTGCCTTTTTCATCCCGTATGCTAGTAATTTGGGTTCTCTTCTTCTCTTCGTTAGCATGGCTAAGGGTCTGTCAATTTTATTTATTTTTTCAAAGAACCAGCTTTTAGTTTTGTCAATTTTTTCAATTGTTTCTTTTGTTTCAATTTCATTAATTTCAGCTCTGATTTTAATTATTTCTTGCCTTCTACTTCTTTTGCTGTTGTTTTGCTCTTCTTTTTCTAGGATTTTGAGATGAAGTATGAGATCATTTGTTGGTTTTTTCTTTTTTTGAGGAATGAACTCCAAGCAATGAATTTTCCTCTTAGAACTGCTTTCAATGTGTCCCATAGATTCCGATATGTTGTGTCTGTGTTTTCATTTAACTCTAGGAATTTTTTAATTTCCTCCTTGATGTCTTCTAAAACCCATTGATCACTCAGCAACCTATTGTTCATTCTCCAGGTGATGTTTGATTTTTCCTTTCTTCTTTTATCATTGATTTTCAGTTTCATTCCATTATGATCAGACAAGATGCATGGTATTATCTCTACCTCTTTGTATTGTCTAAGAGTTGCCCTGTGACATAGTATATGGTCTATTTTTGAGAAGGTTCCATGTGCTGCTGAGAAAAAAGTGTAGCTACTTGATGTTGGGTGGTATAGTCTATATATGTCAATTAAGTCTAGGTTGTTAATTGTGTTATTGAGTTCTATAGTTTCCTTATTTAACTTTTGTTTGGAAGATCTGTCCAGTGGTGAGAGAGGTGTGTTGAAGTCTCCCATGATTATTGTATGGTGGTCTATTAGACTCTTGAACTTGAGAAGAGTTTGCTTGATGAACACAGCTGCACCATTATTTGGGGCATATATATTTATGATTGTTATGTCTTGTTGGTGTATGGTTCCCTTGAGCAGTATGAAGTGTCCATCTATATCCCTTTTGATTAGCTTTGGCTTGAAATCTATTTTATTAGATATGAGTATGGACACTCCTGCTTGTTTCCGCGGTCCATATGAGTGATATTATTTTTCCCAACCTTTCACCTTCAGTCTATGTATATCTTTTCCTATCAAATGCGTCTCCTGTAGACAGCATATTGTTGGGTCTTGTTTTTTGATCCATTCTACTAGCCTGTGTCTCTTAATTGGTGAGTTTAAGCCATTAACATTTAGGGTTATTATTGAGATATGGTTTGTTCTTCTATCCATGTTTGTTTATTGATGTTACTAAACCTGATTTGTTATCCTCTTTGACTACTTTCCCCCCTTTACTGTCCTACCTCCCATTGTTGGTTTTCAATGTTATTTTCCATTTCCTCTTCCTGTAATGTTTTGCCAAGGATTTTTTGAAGAGATGGTTTTCTAGCTGCGAATTCTTTTAACTTTTGTTTATCGTGGAAGGTTTTAATTTCATCTTCTAACCTGAAGCTTAATTTCGCCGGATACAAGATTCTTGGTTGGAATCCATTTTCTTTTAGCGTTAGAAATATGTTATTCCAGGATCTTCTAGCTTTTAGAGTCTGTGTTGAGAGATCAGCTGTTATTCTGATTGGTTTACCCCTAAATGTAATCTGCTTCCTTTCCCTTGTAGCTTTTAAAATTCTCTCCTTATTCTGTATGTTGGACATCTTCATTATAATGTGTCTAGGTGTGGATCTCTTATGATTTTGCACATTCGGCGTCCTGTAGGCTTCTAGGATTTGGGATTCTGTCTCATTTTTCAAGTCTGGGAAGTTTTCTTGTATTATTTCACTGAATAGATTGCTTAATCCTTTGGTTTGGAGCTCTGTGCCTTCCTGTATCCCAATGACTCTTAAGTTTGGTCTTTTGATATTATCCCATAGCTCTTGAATGTTCTGCTCATGGTTTCTTAGTAGACTTGCTGAGCTATCTATGTTCTTTTCAAGTTGAAATACTCTGTCTTCATTGTCTGATGTTCTATCTTCTAAGTGATCCACTCTGCTGGTAGTATTCTCAATTGAGTTTTTAAGTTGGTTTATTGTTTCCTGCATTTCTAGTATTTCTCTTTGTTTTTTATTACCTCTATCTCCCTGTGAAATTGATCTTTTACTTCCTGGATTTGTTTGTCAATGTGATCTTTCATTGTCTGATTTTGCTGTCTCATGTCTTCCTTGAGACTCCAGATCATCTGAAGCATGTATGTCCTGAGCTCTCTATCTGACATTCCATCTGTTGCAGCTATTACCTCTTCTAAAGTTGAGTTGACCTGCATTGCCTGTGGTCCTTTCTTTCCTTGTCGTTTCATACTGCTGGCGTTTCTTTCTGCTTGGTGAAATTGTTGTATCTTTGATATTTTCCCCCTCTATTTATTTATATTGCTCTTGTATAGTTGAAAAATCACCCTTGCAGGGCAGGTAGTGGCTGTGATCCTCCTCCAATTAGTGTGATCCGTCTACCATGCTGGCAGGCCCTAGGTCTGCTTTGCTGGTCGGTCAAAGGTCCACCTACCCAGCAGTCACCAGGGGCACCTGTGTCACTCCATAGGTTGCTGGGCCTAACCTCCCGATGGGTTGCAGGTTGGCCTAGCTTGCAGGCACTGGGGGAGGGGCCGGTTCCGCCCCTCAGCAGGCTTTGGGCCCGCTCTGCTGGTGTTCACAGTCCCCCTCCTACCTGCAGACACTGGGGGAGGGGACGGGCCTAGCCCTCAGCCGTCCGCCGGACCTGTCCTTGTGGGTCCGGTCTGCGTTCCCCGCCGGCGCATGTAGCTGCTGTCACTTGGCTGGTTGCTGGTCCTGACCCGCCCGCCCGTGGCTTGCAGGTTCCTGTTTTTAGATTTAATGGGACCTAAGTTCCGTTTTATTCAGCAGTTCCTCTCAGAGACTTTTCCAGAAGACCAAGAATGGGCTACTCTACATGCCTCTCCTTAATCCATTGACCTTCTCAAATAGAGAGACCAAAGCTGGTAGGATTTCAACAGGAGCCCACTTTCCCCTTTGAGGAATTGACCACTTGCTCTCAAATACATTTATGGACAAATGGGAAATGCCATTTCCCTAAACTTTAACCATTCAGTCTCTAGTAGCATTTATAAATCCTATCAATCACAGTCACAGATTAAATGCCCGATCAAGTTTCAACCACACTTTGTTCATAAAACTTTGTTCAAGTTTTAAAATAACCCAGTGAATATTGAACAAGAAAGCTGATCTTCTACAGTCACAGTTTCCCTCAGGATAATTGCAGATTTGAGGCATAACATGAAAGGACTTCAGTCAAGGCAAAAGGTTAACTTGACCAGAGAAGGAGTATCTGACCACTCTGATAATTTATATCTAATATATATTAAGGTTTTAAAAACCTTGAAGGGTAATTTTTTAAAGAAATCAAATCTCCACGTTGAACTTGTTAAATGGATAGGGAACAGTGGTTTGAAAGAGGGCAAAGAGGAACAGAGGGTGTGAACAAGTAGTTAAAAGTAGTAATTAAATCAATTTCCAGGAAGAATCAGATCAAGAAGAAATATGGTTCACAGTGTAATAATCTCCTAGAGAGGTGTGCCCATGACAGGAGGACAGGCAGGAAAGGTATTACAGAGCTGTATAAGGTTAGCCACCATCTGAGTCTCTGACCCTATATAAAGTGACTTGCCCCAGAAACCACAGCCCCAGCATGGCATCAGCATTACTGTGTGAAAAGCTGAGAGACAGAGTATGGAATGGCATCATCAGTCACCTGCCCAGACATGCTGCTCACTTGTAGCTGAGAAACTATCCCCACTCCCAATACAGGTGCAGTGGCGGTAATGGTAGCAGTGACTCAGGTGTGTTCCCTGAGCAGCATCTGCATGCATTCTTAAGGATGCTAGTAAGGCAGAAAACTAGAACAGTCACCCCTCTACTTAAAAAGGAATAAAAGGAAGACAGCTGTTGTGAAATACTCCCAAGGGCCAGTCTCCAACCTCTAAGCCAAAGGTTAAAAAAAAAAAAAAAATCAGAAGGGCGTGACCTGCAGTGCTACCATTTCCCATTCTCACTGTATTCCTAAGCCAGTGATCTATTCAAGTCAAGTGGGCACTTTAAAAATCTTTGATTTTTGCAGTATGATTAAAAATTTTTCAAAAATTTTCTACTTGGTAGCTTGATCTGAGTTCACATCAAACCTGTGCCAAGTGACCATGTGGCCAAAAGCAAATGACTGAAAAGTCCTAAAAAATAAATCTATTAACTCTTCTACAAAAGGAGAATAATAATTCTCCAATCGATATGGAGAATCAGTCAACAAATCTTGTGAAAAAGAATAACTGGCATATGATAAGCACTCACTCCATGTTTCCTGCCTTACATAATATTCTTCAAATTCTTTCTTGATAGAAGATGATCTTTGGCCTCAATGTTAAAATAAATGTCAACTGAACATAAAGAAGTAAATATAATAAGGTTAGGTAAAGGTCTCTAAGCAAAAACCAACAGGCATGGGATGTATGAAATAAGGCACAGAGTGGAGTGAAGGATAAAGGCAGGTTTAAACTCATCCTAATAGCAAGAGGCTGAGGCTTTACTGAATTTCTTCTCTTTCGAGAGAGAAGAGGTAAAAGGTGGGGCAAAATTCTTAAGGACAACAAAGATGTCAAACAGCCTCTGGGTCATGGTGCTATAGAGATCCTGTAGGACAGCAATGGAGGAGTGACAATCTTTTCATAAAGAATCAGTTGTTGGCAAGGCATGGTGGAGCACACCTGTAATCAGAGTGGCTGGGGCAGGAGGATCATGAACTCAAAGCCAACTTTAGCAACTTAACGAGGCCCTAAGCAACTCAGGGAGACCCTGTCTCTAAGTAAAACATGAAAAAGGGCTGGGGATGCTGCTCAGTGGTTAAGCATCTCGGGGTTCAATCCTCTGTACTCCCCCCAACCAAAAAAAAAAAAAAGAATTAAAAACAATCAGTTCTCTATAGGGGACCCATTTTTCCCAGTTAGGACTTATGCAAACAACATTCAGCTGATACATAGCAATAAATAGGGCAATGGTGTTTAAGAAAAGGTGAAAATTCATAAGAGAGAAAGCACGTAAAAACAAAAGAAGATTCTGTAGTCATCACAAAGGACATGTTGAAACTAATGCCATCTTACAAGTAGTCATTTTCATGAATAAAAGAAAAAGACTTTTTTCCTTGAAGATTTGGTATAGGAAGAACATTTAAAAAGACATGTAGTTTGAGGTGAAGCCCTTTATTTAACAATATTAAAGTATGGCATCTGCCCTAAGAATATGAAGATTTTTTAAATTTAAATAAAATATAACTAGTTGAGAAAGTAAAAAATCACCAAAGAACTACTGAAGCTTCACTGAATTTCTTTCTAATGGTTCACAGAGGGTGCAAGTGCAGTAACTGTCCTGTGGGGGTCTCTGCTTTGATACGGAGATGCTAAAAGACATTACAGCCTGCCGATGTGGTGCCTGAGGAAACACTGATATACTGCCTTGAAGGGTAAGGCCTATGGTAGAGTCTATCAAGAGAGGGGAGGGTAGCATATATTAGGGATCTACTGTGATCCAGATGCTACTCGAGGTGCTTCATGTGCATTTTTTCTCATACATTCACCCTTTGCTGTAGATATTATTTCTTTTCTAAATAAGAAAAGAGGAAACCAGTGTTCAGTGATGAGGTAAATAAATTATCTGAGTTCACTCAGCTGGAAAATGGTGAAAAAAAAAACCAGAATTATAACCCCAGTGTATAAATATGACCCCAACTTCCATATTTCTTTACCATACTGGGATTCTTAACCAAATATCAGTATAGCCTCATGAAAAATAATGACAGAAAAACCTTTGATTTCCATGACCATATGAATGGTCCTGGTGTCTTTTTGACCACTGTCCTTTTCAACACAATGCAGTATTTAAAACACATCCTTAACATGCCTTTTTCCCTGCCTGCAACAAAGTTTTAAGATGTACATAACTGAAAGTTGCTTCTTTCATTTTCAAAAAGTGCCATTTTCATCCTTTCATGGATTGTACTCTGAAGATGTACCAAACTTTGCAATAACAAACCAATTTTCTAAGATGACCTGTCACCTTTAAATGTTTATTTTTAAGATAACAAGAAAAAAGAAACTCAAAAAATCAAGGAAACAACCAGTTGTGGGATTTTTTTAAAATAAACTCTTATTTGTATTGCTAAACTATAAAGGCAGTTCAGACATCAGATGCAATTAGCACATATGCTTATCTCTGTGTGGGATGTATAATTGAGTACATCAATGAAAACTGTATTTTAGCACCACAATGTCAAGAAAGTTATTTTTGAGAATTATTGCATTTATATATTTTTTTAAAAGTCAATCTGAACAACCAGTTTACTCAGTGGAATTAAAAACACTTAATGTAGAGAAATGGCTGAACTAGTTATATATAACTACTGTCACATATTTTTAAAATTCTTATAAAAAATAATTAATGTCATTTACTTTTTTACATTTTTCTTTTATAATAGAAGAGAAAGTTTCAATCCAGCATGATTTTTGCAAAGAAAATAATTAGACTTGAAGAGAAAATTTAAATTTCTTAAGAATTTTAGCCTTTTAAAGAAAAAAAGGCACTTTGTTTCAATATTCTTACATATTCAATATTATGAGAAAGCCTATCCTGAAGCCATAAGTCATCCTTAAAGAAGGAAACACTTGCCTGACTTAACAGTATTATCAAAGTATTTGGTCTGCACCATTTTTTAAATATTAGCCTTTTCTTTAACCTACATTTTAGTGTCATACTTTTAATTACTTTAATTAATTACATTAACAGAAGCTTTAGAAAATACCTAAAATATATAAAATATTAGGTCTTGTTTCCTCTCCTTTGAGATATTTGGAAAAGGCCACTTAATACAGCTTGACAAATCTACTTAGTCTTCTCTGAAAAAATAAAATTCTTCTTAATGTTACCTCTACATAAGAGGAAATACATTTGAGTTATGATTGATTTGGATCTCGCATAATCTGCTGGTATGATTAAAAAGTGGACCAATGTTTTAATAAGGCCAAGTGCTATCAGTGTTCAAATTTTTAAATAAGTCTTCCCTTTCAGGACAATATTTCTACTCCTAAGAATGTAGTCTGTAGAAACTCACACAAAAACCAACATATGAGGAACAAAATAATCACTGAAACATATCAAAAATCATAATCAGAAACACACTAATTGAACATCAGTTGTAGGCTGATTGAACAAATTGTGGCTTCTAAACAAAGTAAATGTTATGAAACCTTTAAAAGATAAAGCCTATCCTGAAGCCGTAAGTCATCCTTAAAGAAGGAAACACTTGTCTGACTTAAAATATTATCAAAGTATTTGGTCTGCACTATTTAAAAGATATGCTAGAACTGTAGGTATTAACATGGACCGAAGAATACTTTCCATTCTTCAGTGGACGTGGGTTACAGAGAGCAGCATATGCATTACAGTTCTATGTGCTCTATAATCTGGAAAATAGAACTCTGTTTTAATAAAGGCCATCTGTTTCCCACCTTTGTTTTCACTGTGTAATTTTTTTCAATTCATATACTTCTGTATTTCATTGGTTGCAATAGTACATATTAATTTTTTAACAGTAATCCCTATTTAATTCAATGACTTTAAAATGAGGTAGTCTTATACAATTTTTTGATGTACAGTGGCCCTAAAATACTTTAAAGAAAAAAAAATCTCATAAGTTTTATGATTTCGTGTTTAAATTCCCAAAGCCTCCGATATGCACTCCTCCTTCAGCCAGCCACAATATCTGTTGCTCAGGAGCTGGGTAGTTCCTATGGCAATATCTGGGTTACAGTCCTATAAGTTCCTGTTAGTTTCCACCTACTTCAATTCTTCTCCCACCTCTTGAGAGTTTATATGAGCTCCCTAACATGCTTTAACCAAACTCATTTCCTAGCCACAGTCAGTTTCTGTTGCTTGTACCTAGATGCCT
Source organism: Urocitellus parryii (assembly GCF_045843805.1). Classification (NCBI taxonomy): domain Eukaryota; kingdom Metazoa; phylum Chordata; class Mammalia; order Rodentia; family Sciuridae; genus Urocitellus; species Urocitellus parryii. The sequence continues at coordinate 235,039,307 of NC_135531.1, read as the reverse complement.
ATTATACTTTGTCTTCTGAAGTTCCAATGAAGGTTTAAGAAAAATAATCTCTAATTATCCTCATTCCTCCATAGACCCTGAAAACAAAGGGATTGAATATCAATAAAAAGTGATATTTACCAATATTTTCAAAGGCCTTTTTGGGCAATTTTCTATGCTATTGCCATTTTTACTCCCACCTATAATAATGTGATTTCCCAGAGGAGGGAAATAATGAGCTGCGCTATCCTATTCTACTAAAGGACTTTGCTGCCACAGCTACCTCTACCTCCATAAACTTTTTTTAAATTTTTTTATTCTAATTTGTTATATATGACAGAATGCAAAACAATTCATATTACACACAGAAAGCACAATTTTTCATATCTCTGGTTGTATACAAAGTATATTCACAACATTCGTGTCTTCATACTTGTATTTAGGGTAATGATGTCCATCTCATTCCACGGTCTTCCCTACCCTCATGCCCTCTCCCTTCCCATTTCACCCCTTTGCCCTATCTACATTTTGTCTAATCCTCCCATGCCCCCTTCCCAACCCCACTATGAATCAGACTCCTTATATCAGTGAAAACATTTGGCATTTGGTTTTTTGGGATTGGCTAACTTCACTTAGCAATATCTTCTGCAAGTCCATCCATTTACCTGCAAATGCCATGATTTTATCCCCTGTTATTGCTAAGTAATATTTCATTGTGTATATATATGTCACATTTTCTTTATTCATTTATCTACTGAAGGGCATCTACATTGGTTCCAAGGTTTAGCTATTGTGAATTGTGCTGTTATAAACATTGATGTGCCTGTGACCTGTAGTATGCTGTTTTTAAGTCCTTTGGGTATAGACAGAGGAGTGAGATAGCTGGGTCAAAAGGTGGTTCCATTCCAGTTTTCCAAGGAATCTCCACACCGCTTTCCATATTAGCTACACCATTCTGAAGTCACACCAGCAATGTACGAGTGTCCCTTTTTTCCCCACATCCTTGTAAACACTTATTGTTGTATTCATAATAGCTCCCATTCTGACTGGAGTGAGATGAAATCTTAGAGTAGTTTGGTTTGCATTTCTCCTATTGCTAGTGATGATGTATATATATATATATATATATATATATATATATATATATATATATATATATATATATGATAGATTGATTGAATATCACCTTCTGAGAAGTGTCCATTAGTTCTTTGGCCCATTCATGTAATGGGTTATTTGGTTTCTCTTTGGTGGTTAGCTTTTTGAGTTCTTTATATATCCTAAAGATTAGTGCTCTGACGTGTGAGGGGTAAAAATTTTCTCCCAAGATGTAAACTATCTATTCACCTCACTGATTGTTTCTTTTGCTGAAAAGCTTATTTTGAATCCATCCCAGTTATTAATTCTTGATTTTAATTCTTGTGCTATTGGAGACTTACTAAGGAATTGGGACCTAATGTGGCATGATATTTAGGCCTAACTTTTCTTCTATTAGATGCAAGGTCTCTGGTTTAATTCCTAGGTCCTTGATCCTCTTTGAGTCGAGTTTTGTGCATGGTGAGAGAGAGTGGGGCTTCATTTCATTTTTTTTGTATATGGATTTCCAGTTTTCCCAGCACCATTTGTTGAAGAGGCTATCTTTTTTCCAATGTATGTTTTTGGTGCCTTTGTCTAATGTAAGATATCTAATTATGTGGGTTAGTCTCTGTGTCCTCTATTCTGTACCATTGGTTTACAGGTCTATTTTGGTGCCAATGCCATGATGGTTTTGTAACTTTCTCTGTAGTGTAGTTTAAGAATTGGAATAGTAATGCCACTGCTTTGCTCTTCTTGCTAAAAATTGCTTTAGCTATCCTGGGTTTCTTATTTTTCCAGATGAATTTCATAACTGTTTTTTTCTATTTTTAGGAATTGCATTAAATCTATATAGTGCTTCTGGTAGTATAGTCATTTTGACAATATTAATTCTGCCTATCCAAGAACAAGGTAGATCTTTCCATCTTCTAAGTTCTTAATTCCTTTATTTAGCATTCTGTAGTTTTCATTGTAGAGGCCCTACACCTCTTCCTTTAAGTTGATTCACAAGTTTTTTTGGTTTTGTGGCTATTGTAAATGGGGAGTTTTCCTCACTTCCCTTTTAGAGGATTTGTCACTGATATACAGAAATGTCTTTGATTTATGGGTGTTAATCTTGGATTCTGCTACTTTGGTGAATTAATTTACTAGTTCTAGAAGTTTTCTGGTGGAATTTTTTGAGTCTTCTAGGTATAGAATGATATTGTTGGCAAATAGGGCTAATTTGAGTTCTTCTTTTTCTATCTGTAGCCCTTTAATTTCTTTCATCTGTCTAATTGCTCTGGCCAGTGTTTCAAGAACTATGTTAAATAGAAGTGGTAAAAGAGGGCGTCCCTGTCTTGTTCCAGTTTTTAGAGGGGATGCTTTTCTTCTCCATTTAGAATGATGTTGGCCTGGGGCTTAGCATAGACAGGAACATATCTCAAGATAAAAGCTGTTTTCCCAGTGTTTTGAACATGAAAGGGGGCTGTATTTTGTCCAATGCTTTTTTCTTCATCTATTGAGATGATCATGTGATTCTTGTCTTTAAGTCTATTGATGTGATGAATTACATTTATTGATTTTCATATGTTGAACCAACTTTGCATCCCTGGGATGAACCCCACTTGATTGTGGTGCACTATCTTTTTGACAAGTTTTTTATATTCAATTTGCCAGAATTTTATTAAGAATTTTTGTATTTATGTTCACTAGAGATAATGGTCTGAAGTTTTCTTTCTTTGATGTTCCACACACTCTTAAAGCAACACCTCCAGATCATTGCGGCCAGGGAATTCACAGAATACAATAAGAGTGTTGATGCTTAGAGATTATTTTAGTCTCTCACTTATTTTGCATGTAAACAATAAGCTTTCTCAGCACTTTATCCCATTACTTTAACCCATTACTATTCATTAATTATATCACATGTCATTGCATCACAATAAAAACGCCAAATACCAACCAGTAGACATTTTCTTTATACTTCTTTCCAAAGTTCTTCCTCCCTTTTAGGCTCAGTTATCAATTGTCCTAGACATGTAAAGGAATAGAACAGATAAAAATGTAAAACAGGTATGTAAATATTTATGCCCTCATTCAGATACTTATTAAGTACCTACCATGTACCAAATATCCTTCAAGATGATTACTGGATATCAGTGAGGAAAAGGCAGATTGTCCCAACAGTCTATAAACCCTCCCCAAAACTGTTCACTTCTGTTTCTTTCTCCTTTCTTATTCTGATTTTTCTTCCCCCCAAATCCCAGTTTCTATAATGGTACAAGATTAGCTGCTGATGAAGACTGAGGACTTAACCACTTTTTGGTACTTAAATATTTTACAAGCAACTAATCATTGGAAAAACTTTGTGAAATAAACAGGTACAACTTACTATTCCTTTTGTACAGATAAAGGAAACAAGAATTTGATTAATTTTCTGAAGAGAACTCCACTGTCGGTGAAAGAAACTTACAGAGAGTTTAATAGTTTATCTTTCTAATAAATATGTTTTTCTGGAAATATGTAAGATATAGGCAGACATGGTTATGAAGACTGTTTCCATCCCCTAATACAAATTTCATACATAAATCTAACTGAAATTAAAATACATGTGCTGTAGTACGATACATGAAACTGTGTTGACGTAACAGAATATCAAAAACTGGGTACTTTTTGAAAAAAAAAAAGAAACTTATTTCCTATAGTTCTGGGGCTGGTAATTCTATGGTCAAGAGGTTCCCATCTGGCAAGGGCCTTCTTGATTCATGACACTGAAGGCTGAGGCATCATGTTGCAAGAAAGTGGAATGTGTCAGGTCAGGTCTCTTCTCCTTATAAAGCCTCCTTGGATCTGATGACTTCATCTAACCCAAATTGCCTCTCAAAGGTCTTACCTCCAAATATCATCAACACTTGAATTTGAGGATTATATTTCAACATATGAACTTTAAGAGACATATTCAAACCATAGCAAACTGTAAATGCTTATTTTCTTCCATGCATCTTAAACACTTAAAAAGTTTCCTATTTAGCATTGCCTCAAGGAAGGGAGGCTCACAAAGTTAAAAGGGGGAAAAAAAGTTCTGTGTCTTGGTTTTAATGTTTTATAGAAGAAATCTAATTTAAAATCTGATATTTGAAAATATGATTTGTTGAGAAAATGTTAAAGAATGAGTGTTTATGTTCTCCCCAACCCCAAATTTCGTGTATTGAATCGTAATTTCCAAAGTGATAGTATTAGGAAGTCCTTTGGAGGTCCTGAGGATAGAACTATCATGATTGGGATTAATGTCCTTATTGAAGAGATCCCAAAGATTTAACTAGCCCCTTCCACCATGTGAGTATAGATCAAGAAGTTACTGTCTATGGACTAGAAAGCAAGCCTTAAACTAGCCTCCAGAACTATGATAAATCTGCCACTGCCTTAAACTAGCCTCCAGAACTATGATAAATAAATTTCTGCTGTGTATAAGCCATCTAGTCTAGAGTACTTTCCTATAATAACAGATTATAAGACAAGTTTTTCCTACGCGCTGCCTAAATGTTATCTCCTCCTTTGGGAATGAGAGGCACTGAATGAAAGAGAAGGAAGAAACTTGAAGGGAGTGTGAACACTGGTATGCACAGTGCTTTATAATGTTACCTTATTTAGACCTGGAACATGGAAGTGAGAGGATCAAGATGGGCTCTCCCATCTTTATAAAAGTAGAAGGGTGGGTGTGCACAAAGAAAGCCTGCCCATGCTCCCCAGCCCACAAGTGCAAAAAGAAGAACAACACAAATGAGTGAAACTAATGGTCATGCACCAAAGCTCCAGGATAGATGCCAGGGATCAGCTTAACTGGACTTAGACTTTTAAAAATGGGGTGAAAATATTGAGAGAAAGCTGGCAGGCATAAGGAACATTATGAGTTGTAATTGAACTGGTATTTGCCATCCATAAAGGGACCATAATAAAACCATGAGTATATCAGCAAATGCCAAGTGGTAGAGGTAAGTGAAGGATGTGCCTGGTTTTACATGTTAGAAACAGACTAGGAGACAAATTGGCACCTCCTCCCCACTGACATTGCAGCACCACATAATTTCCAGCCCCTGGGGGGGGGGTGGGAAATCAACCCTCAGTTTGGGCAGGTTTGCAGAAATCCTAAATGCCATTGAGTTATTAACCTAGAGTGACTGATTAGTCACTCATTTTGACTTAGTTTCTACCCAAACAACTAGGAAATCATTCATGTGACATGATAGCATTTTACTGGGACATCAGACTAATTTTTTTTTGCTATTAGGAAGGCAAAAACAAAGAATAGAAATCAATTTCAGCTAAGGGAAAATAAAGGAAGTTACAATTTTTCCACGTGAGATTATCACATAAACACCAAACATACAGCAAACATTTAAAATCATGTGGACTCAGAAATGCCACTGTTGCCTAATTACAAATCTTTCTACTTCCATGATATTCCCAGTGGCTATTAGTTTCGGTCATCATTACCACTTTCTCTGTTACATACTCTCTACTACAGGAACCCAGACTTATTGGGCTATTTTCTGCATTCCTTGGGTTTTTTGAAATTTATTGTTGACAAATCATAGCCTAGGTATGAAAAAGGGAGAAACCAAAGTATGTGTCCTTTGAAAAATGTCAGTTTTCTCTTTCTCTAGCACTTTTAATTGTGATAGGAATGACTTCCAATCTCTCCCAGAGTCTCTGTGATCAACGAATTCACTAGTCAATGTCCTAGGTCCCACCCCCAGGATCCTCTTGTGTTGTTTCAGTACCTTTGCTAGTGGCAGTAACAAAACAAACTGGGATTCAAGGTCAGGTAGCTTTCCCAGCATATGATGCAATCTGGGTTCTCCCCACATCAAGTCATAATGAAATACTTCAAATATCACCTACCTTTTTACTTAAAATGCCATCATTGTCCATACTATGTGAATGTTTATCACACTTACAAATGTTGCTTTTAAAAATCTTTTCCTGTTATCTTTCTTTGATTTACAAATCATCCCACCACTATTTTTACTCTTCCTAAGTCAGCTTCTTTTCGTCCATTGGGTATAATTTAACAGCTTGTTTGGTCCTTTTTCTCTCCTCCACTCATATATCAATGCCTTCTTGTTCCGGTCAGCAAATCTTCTGCCAAGTGCGTTCTTCCCACTCTTCATTAGATGTACTCTTTCTTTTGCCAGGAGCATTAGTTTAGTATCATGCACTGTGGTCCAGAAAACTAAATCCTGTTCTTTGACACCATCTACAGAGCCAGCTGTTCACTTCTCACTTCCTTCTTTTTCTTCCAAAGTCATGACCTTCAATTAGAAGAAATCAAACCACCACCTGTGTCCCTGAGACTTTCAATTTCTTACCCATGTTTCTAAATACTTAACACCTATTTTCCAGTTGTCTTTTGTTCATTCATATTTTCAACAATCTGTAACTGTTAAAAATCCCTGGTTAAAAATTGTACCTTTATGCAGATATCAAAAATGGTAAACGACTTCCTATGAATTAATCATTAGTGGTATCTTGTCAGGTGGTCCTCAGTATCACCAATAAATATTGATATATTCATCCTTATTTTTTGTCTGTAATTGTTTCAATTTTTAAAGATAATCATTTCAATTTCAGTATAAGAAATATATGGGTTTCAGTGTTTGAATTCAAGAATTTCTCTAAAACATATACAAAAATAAAATTACAGAATGAGTTCAAAAAAACTAATTTTCTAATGTTTCAGAATATTTTTTACCTCCTAAACTAAATCATTAACATTAATCTCCTCTATTGAAAGGCTAACCATTATGTTCGATACTTCGATTCCTTTATTTAATCTATAAATTTCTATATAGTTGAGAGGAAAGGTCCTATTTAAAAAAAATTAAAGGCAATAAGCTTAACTCAGCTATTACTGAATTGAGCCAAGAGTGGGGATTGTAAGTCTACTTTACCTCTCAAAAAATACCAAGGACTTTTTCACAACTGGAAGAAATATGTATCCAGTGAAAAAGATAATTGTGGATTTGAAAAATAAAAATGAAAATGAGTCCAATATTACTTTCAACATGGTTTTATTTTTTTGTATTTTTAGTTATCTTTTATGTTTCCACTGTGACATGGAACAGTGAAATTTACAAATGGGGTTTTTGAGTTAAACTGTAGTTTGATGCTCTAGGAAAAGTTTACTACTTTGAAAACAAATTCTCTCTCCCTTACCATTGAGCTAAGTTCTAAAAGCCAAGGAGGAAAGTCTTATTAATTAGGGTCTTCCACAGGATTGACCATGTTCACTTACATAAAGTAGATGCTTCCCATGTCTATTTTTCAGAGACAGCACCAAAATCCCACTATCCATTCAGATTTAAACTCAAGCTCTCTATCCCTAGTATTTCCCAATACAGGGACCCAAAAGTTACATCGGAATATCTAGAAGAAAAACAAATGCATGGGTGCCTTGTTTCATTATGTTTTACTTTTTAAGCTCTGCAGATAAATCCAGGCAGAGCCAAGAAATACTCTCCAAGAGGCAGGCAAATGATTTCATTGAAATTTTATTTAATGTCACTCTCATTTTGTCACCCACAGATATGGTCTTTCTACATTTCTCTGCCTCAGATGTACAGCTTACCTCATTTTTTTTTTTATATCCATCCATCTACCACCACCCCTCAAAAAAAAGATCACTCAAAAGTGTTATTTCTATGATTTGTAGATTCTGCTAAAGGTTGGGGCAAGAAGGAATTTAACATTTGAGGGTAAAAAAGGTCCCTTCAATTTAATATTAGGCATTCTTAGGCCTCAAAGTTTTGGACCACTCTATCATTTCAGTCTTACCTGATTTGCTAACTAAATATACCCAGATTATCAAATTTGTTCATTTTTTTTAAAACACAGGGTAAATTATCCCTCCTCCACATTAGCAAACTGTATATACCAAAGAATATTTAAGGTTTTTTACCCTTTGTTCCCACCAGTAATATAAGCATAAAAGAACATCATAAAAAATCATGAAGGATGCCATCAATATCCTTATCACCAGCACTGCATACACAGCCAGCCAGAAGAAGGCAAAGATGTTAAAATCAACTTGAACTTTATGTGACATTTTTTTCCAGACAAGCACATAAATAACTGCTGCATGAATGAAGGTAATTATAGAACGGGATAATGAGACAATCCTCCATTGAATTCTCAAAGTAAATTTCAAGACAAACCTCAAATAAAGTTTGACAAACACTTGCTTACAAAGAGTCAAAGGATATACAAACTCAGATTCCCGACGTAGTTGACTTTTATAAAGAAAAAGTCAGAAAATGGTTAAGGAAGGAATTAAAATACCAATTGAAAAGAAGCCCTTTTCCACTATTGTCACTATTTCTTAGTTTTAGATCATTCAATTTGAGCCTATTAATTATCTTTGAAGTATTTTCTGTTCTCCTTGTGATTTGTGGCCTTAGTATTATTTATACATTTGTTATGCCTTCTCAGATCTCAGATTGCCCATTTCTTTTTCTTTTGTTCTATTCCCTAGTCACTCTCAAATTACTCCCCAAATACTCACTTCTGAACAAACTGTTTTTAAACTTAATAGATGTTCTATTAATAGAATTTTAGGACAATAAAGTAATGCTATTATGAGCTTTATGTTAAATTATGAGGAACACAGTAATTGCTATAAATTATAGTCAACTATTACTTAATAATGTGAAGAATTCACACCAAAACTCCATGTCATACAACAATGAGCATTAGTTTCACAAACATGCATCGACTGCGATTAGGTTGGGGTTGACTGAAATTAGCTCTAAGTTGTGAAGTGTGCACAGATAGAGATGTGCTCAACCAGTGGTTACCCAAGATAAATTGTCTTGCAATGAAATACAGAGAAGCACTAAACAAGCCCAATTGCATAAACCCATTTTAAGCTTTTGTTCACATCATATCCACTATACCCCATTGGCCAAAGCAAGTCACATGATCAAGTCCAAAATCAAGAAACAAAGTAGATTCCACAAAGCATGAGATTATAATAGATATTTCACAGTACTAATGAGAACAATAATTCAATTTACCACACTATGCTAGAAAAATTCATTTCTGGAACATTAAGTGATAGGTTCATATTTTTTGTCCACATAACTAAGCTCAGTAGGGACTTTGAGTCTTCCCTCTACTTCCTCTTTTTTTAAGGCATGGTTATTTATTTATTCTATTTTTTTATGTAGGAGAGAAGAATGTATTTTAAATCATAATACACATACAGAGCATAATTTTTCATGTCTGGTTGTACACAAAGTAGAGTCACAACATTCATGTCTTCATACATGTACTTAGGGTAATGATGTCCATCTCATTCCACCATCTTTCCTACCCTCCTGCCCCTTTCCTTTCCCTCTCTCCCCTTTGCCCTATCTAATGACCCCCCACCCTTTCCCTATTATGGATCAGCATCCTCATATCAAATATTCAGCATTTGGGTTTTTGGGATTGGCTTACTTCATGTAGCATAATATTCTCCAACTCCATCCATTTACCTGCACATGCTATGATTTTATTCTCTTTAAATGCTGAGTAATATCCCATTGTGTGTATATATACCACAGTTTCCTTGGCGAGGATATGAGGGGGAAGGCACACTCATACATTGCTAGTGAGACTGCAAATGGGTGCAACCAATCTGGAAAGCAGTATGGATATTCCTTGGAAAACTTGGAATGGAACCACCATTTGACCCAGCTATCCCACTCTTAGGTTCATACCCAAAGAAGTTAAAAACAGCATACTATAGTGATGCAGCCACATCAATGTTTCTAGCAGCACAATTCACAACAGCTAAATTGTGGAACCAACCTAGATGCCCTTCAGTTGATAAAGAAACTGTGGTATACATACTTCCTCTTTTCTCTCTCCCCTCTTCTTCTTCCAAGATGAAGAAAGATCTCCAACACTAGAGAAAATGATATTAAATAGTTTGGGCTCTGGAGTCAGACTCCCTCAGTTTTAACTGTTGACTGTTTCTTAAATATTTAACCTCAGGCAACTTAATATTTCTGAGTTTTAGTCTCATCTATAAAGTGGGGATGATATACTAGCTACCTCATATTATAGTAGTGATTAGATGAAATAATCCCTATAGGGCACTAAAATCACTACTAGCAAAAGCAAGCACTGAACAAAAGTTAGCTACCTAATAGAATCAAAAAGAATTATAACTGGAACTGGATCAAGATTAACCTTTTTCATCTCCCTTCACTTTACCTCTGAAATCTCTTTTATTGCAAGTGAATATTCATCCTCTTTCTTCCTACATGGCTACTTTGATAAAACTGTTGCCAAGCTGGTCAAAGCCCCATCATGAAAAAGGAAGTAGGCTGCTTAAGTATCTGTACCTCTTTTCCTAAAAGTGCAAAGGCATTTACTTTCTTTCTTGATCCTTTCTCTTATGGAAAGGGAAATTAAGGAAAATATTCTCTAAATTTCTACACCTAATACGAGTCATAATAATTTGAGTGCTTACCTTGAGCCAAAAACTCAACTAAGCATGTTGAGTGTTTTATTTAATCCAACCAAAGATCCTAGGAGATAATATTATCCCTCTACAAATTAAAACAATTGAAGGTTGATTAAACTTAAAAGACTCAGAGCTAGCAACTGGTCATACTTGCATTAAAAACAGGTCTGTCTGGCTAGAATTTTCTTGATACAATAACATTAGGAGTTCAAAATGAAATATGGCTCCTAATTATAGTTTCTGAAAGTAAGCATAAAATAAGGTTTTAGTGCTTCATATAATCTGAGTACGAAGAAGAAAAAAATCACTTTGTCAGTTCATAATATTGAACTGTATCATATTCGTATTTTCCCGAGATAATCAGGGTTGAAGTTTCCTATCAGGTCTTAAAACTTCCCTGAAGGAAACTGATCCAGGCAATCTGTTTTGCAACTGAATGTTGCCAAACCCTATAGCTTCCATGGGTAATAAAAGATTTTCAAACTCAATGGAGTCCAAAGCCCATATTTTGCAGACTAGTGAAGCCCAGGAATATGAAATAACCTTTCTCATATCATACAGCTAGTAATGAACCTGGGGTTTAAATTCAGATCTCATAATTAAAGACCACCACTCTTCCAATTACAATGGAAAGTTGTTAAAAGATTAGGTGGGGGGAAAAGGAAACATTCATTTACTGAACAGTAGTAAGTGATGACAGACTTCTAAATAGTCTCAAATAAGGAGGCCTGTTTTCCCATTATTTGTTCATCCTTCCAAATGTTGCTGAGATTATATTCTGGCATTCAGGGCTACCATGGGTGGCCACACAGGCACACACAGTCCAACAAATGGGAAGCATTAACCTCATAGAATATAACTGCATTTTATCCCTCTGTTTTGCAATATAGTGGTCCAAGTGATGTCCTACTCATCTGGTAAAAGCCAAGATCACAGAAAACGAGTGTTCTGATATTCTTCTCATTTATTTTATGATGTTGTTACAGTATTTATAAAAAAGGAAGTATTTTTCAGTTTGATTTGCTAACTACAATAAGCCTCTACACAAAATCTGAAAACATCTCACTTCAACAATGCATGATAATGGCTTAGCTTCTGCTATGATCTTTAGTGGGAAACTGGAAGTTAATCCTAGACTCTGTTACAGATAATGGCAACTTCATATTAGCTTTCCCAAGGTATGTATAACAATCATCTCAGTTCCAAAAGATACAAAACCTTGTTATTTCAGGTTTAAACTTTGCATTTGCAGCGTCTGCCAGCTATATTAATAGTTTTATATTTCACATAGACTCCAATATTATTTCAAAATAGACTATACATTGTACCTTATTTAAAAAAATACAAGTGCACTTTCTTCTGGAGACCATGACTTGCAATAATGACTGTTATCAATATGCAATTACTTCTATTACCTTAGAATATGTTGACAGTCATTTATTTAAAGATAATGTAACACATTTATATTCATTGAGGTAATCTGTGGTTATGATTAAATAGGAATGCCCATCTTATACTAAGCAACAGAATGAAAAACTGCAATCAGAGCTTTTGCATTGCTAAAAATAGTGTATATCAAATTGAGAAAATTGCATTATGGCTTATTTAAAACACAATTGTAAATTATTATAAGGAAACAAAATCACAACTTGGATAACATTCATTCTACCCAATAATGGGACATTGGAGCTAGCCTAACAGGGCAAGTGATTCAATAAGAGAGCATCATTGACTGTTCAAGAGAGATTGCACATTTATCTCCATTATAGTCCATGGATTCAGAGACATGGGCAGGAAATGACTAATGCTTATTATTGAGGAGAACACAATTGGATGTGATACCATGGAATAAACCATTTTAATATCAACCAAACAATATATCTGATGGAAGATTGGAGAGACAACCTAAAGATTCTTACTTATAATCAAAATTTTCTTCTTATAAGTGTTCTAATTCAAAAAGCTGTTTACTAAGTTAGGTAATCAATCATCAATTTTCAGAAACATATCTTGGAGAAAAAAGTAGGGATCAAAATACACACAAATGCTAAAAAAAATCATTTTAATGTAATTACAACAATTTTATCCTTACCAAAAAAAAAGCATTTTGAGAATATCACCAGAAACACATTATCACTCATCAAAAATAAGTTGAAAAGAATTTTCTTACAAGTAGCTCTAATTATGGCCCTCCTGGAACTTCCAAACAAAGCTGTTTTTTTATTCCATGCCACCCACAATGTTGGTTTTTTTTCTTCCCCAACATTATTGGTCTTTATCTAAAGCACATTAGGGCTCCCTTGTTCCAAAGTTAATACCAGTTCTTCTAGACTGGATTTCCTGTGGCAAAAATGATTTAGTAGCATCACTGGTAGATCAAGCAAGTTATTTTCAGATAAATCATGAAGTTGCTGAAAAGATGAAAATTTATATTTCATTTCCATTAAATAATTGAAAAAGATAGGCTTTCTACAATTATACTTTTACTCTAGGGTAACAGTAAAGGAAAAAAAGTTGTATATTAACAAGTTCTATTTTACTTCCATTTAGACAAAAAAAAAGTGTCTAATGTAAAAGTCACAGCTTCACAAGAAGTATACTTCAAATAGGAATAAATTTAACTGATACTGAATTCTCTCATCATTTTTCTCTTAATGGTATTTCAACTAGAAAATATTATTTGGTGGGAGATACAGAAAAGCTTAAATCAGAGTTCATATACAGTAACGTCTTTCATTTCCCCCACCTTTTTTTGTAAATTATGGAGCTTTGCTTTCAAGGGATCAATAATTTAGCACACCAACTTCAGCCTTGTTTGTGTACATACATAAGCGTATCCTTGGAAAGATCAAGAAAGTGAGTCTGAGCAGCCCTCCTGCTCCTGGAAATTTAATGATATCTCCATGTATTGGTAATAAGAACTGGTAGTTTCCATTTCCATTCCATCACCATTCTAGCCAGAGATTGTGGAAACTACACTTCCTACATTCTCTTAACTGTCCTGAAAACATGAGGTTTCCTCTGTCTAGTCTAGGGGATTAGAGGCTATCACGGTAGAAGCACCTACTATTTATTCTGCCTTCCTATTCTTGGATCAGAGTTATAGGGTATAGTTTGAAATCACAAGACTCATAGATGTTTTGGAGGTAGTAGTTCTGTTTTGCTGAGTGTGAGTCATTCCAGAATCTACTGTCCACTTTTTGCTAGCATCTAATTCCACATATTAACTCCCGTTTTCCTTAAAATAATACTTTATTTCTTCAATGATTCCTGATTGATGTATGGGGCCTGTCCTTTCAAGCACAGAACAAGGTCAGTTCAGAGAGAACTCAGCTGGCAGCAAATTTTCTCTTTCCAAAACTGGGGGAAAATAATCAGGTACATTTATATATTTACTTATTATTATTATTATTGCTGTATATATGCAATACTTTCATGTATATACATTATACATTAATCTATTACTATATATAGACAATACATATGTATATATGCACATAAATCATATACTACTTCCTCTAATATATATATTAGAAGAAATAATTATTCAGGGAACACTTTTATTTATATTTTCAAGAGAAAAAAGGAAACAGGTAGAAATTTACATAGGGAAAAGGGACACTATAAATAATAAATAATCCTAATGTGTTGCTGTATTACTACTTTAGGCTGTTTAAACTTGTCTTCCTAAGAGTTATAAACATTTGTGTTTATGTCAATATACTGTTATTTGCAGAACCATCATTAAAAGCAAAAGTACAGCATTCACATTTATCAAAACTGAAGCAAGTGACTTGCCCAAAGGCACAGGTCAGATTAAAGAACAACCTCGACCCTGAGCCCAGAATTCTGCCATTGAACCAGCAAAAAAGAGCCCTCAGCTCACCGTATAGCCAGGACCTCTTTATTTGTCACAAACTTTGGAACAGGCACCTGGTGGCCACATCACCATGAATTTCCATACTTCCCACACACCTCAACCAAAAAAGTATTGAAGGTTATCTAAAGAATTACAACTATATGGGCTGGAGTTTATTACCTGAACTTCTGAATATCCTGAATACCTTTTCAGGATATTCTCAGGATCTGCTTCTCTTCCCTTTTTTTTTTTTTTTCCTCTTCTCTTTCCCACCCCCTCACTGAAGGTGTTTTGCTTTTTTCCTCACACTTCATTTCAAGTTATTAACTAGCCATTGCATAAAATTGAAATTGATATTTCTTATTGTGCTTATTGAACAGTTTTAGTCTCTAGAAGTTGTAGACTGAAAAAATTTATAATTTCTCTCTAAAAACATTGATTTATTTTCTGTCCCCTAGTTAACTCTTGATTAAGAAAAATTTTCCCACTATTTCTCAAATCTGCTGTCTGTAAATAAAGTGTGATACTCATATTATGACCTTACTTCCATTAGGAATCACTACTAACTTTCAAGAATTTTTAAATTCTTTAAGCCAGAGTATAAAATTTTTATCTAATGTCAGCAGCAAAATTTCTTACCAATTGATTTTTTTTCCTTTTCTACATTTTTGCAGTATGTGTTTTAATGGAGAAAATACTAAATTATTAAAGATTAAGTTTATAAATAAATATCAATGTAAATACAATTCTAGTTTCTCCATATGCTATAAAAATAATTTACACACTCATGTAACTGTAAAATTTAAAAATTTTAGGGCAACATTTGTGTTATTTAAATGGATGTTTTTCCTCATGTAAGGGAAGATGTGCTCATGAATAAATTGCATCTACATTACATTACCATGGCTTTGTTTGCAACCCAGCCAGTTTAATAAAAACTAGACAATAGAAAACAAAACCAGAAAATGTTTTGTAGGGAGAACAGTGGCTGTTGTAAGAAGTCTAGTCTTATCTCTGCCTAGGGTCCATCTAAGGCTTCAGCTCACCTTTTATTGCTCTATAATTACTTTGATCCACTGAGTTTTCTGAAATTAAACATTTTTAAATAGCTGTGTCATATTCCTTTCAGTTTAATTTCAGCCCATCCTGGTAGCATTCTGTCTCTTCTTTTGTCATGCAGCACTCACCATGGAACATGCTCAGATTCGACCCAGGAAAGTTAATTGCTAGCCAAGTACAGCTGCATCTGCACCTTATCAGGGAAAGAGCACTTTATAGTAAAAAAGAGCACCCAAAGGTTGTCTGGACACCCTGGACAAGTTTCTATTTTGAATGACCTTGCGCAAGCACATCAATTCTCTGGTTTTGACTTTCCTCACCTGGAAACAAAGACCTTGGCTTAAAGTATACAGGAGCTCTTCCAGCAAAACAGCCTATTTTTCCAGGACATATTTTCCAAATGTCAGATATAATCTACTAACTGAAGTTAACACACTCCATGAAGGTGAAAGTAGCTTTTATAACAAGTATCACCCAAACAAGTCAACATTTACCAATGAAACATACCACTGTACTTGATGCCATAATAGATAATAAAAGACCCTACCCTTGAGGAAGGTAAATCAAGAGTATAAGGCAATAAGTGCATAAAGCAAGTATCCAGAAGAAATTCATAAGCACAGATCACAAGAGGCAAAATGGCATGAAAAACACAAAATGTTAAAAAGCAACTAATCAAAAAGGATTTCCTAGAGGTGACAGTGCTCCAAGAGTCTTTGGAAATAAGCTTTACGTACTGTAAAAGTGAAGTCAGGTGTGGGTATGAGGAAGAATGTGTGAAGATACAGAGGCATAAGCAAATATTTAAAATGCCAGGGCAACAGTCAGACTCACTTAATTATATCAGAGGTTTCCTCCCCCGCAGAAATGTGACCTATAACTCACATGAGAAAATGCGAATGCATACTCATGAGGTTCACATACACTAAGATCACTCTGGTAGAAGTGATCACCTTGCAGGGGCCCAGTGGTTCTGAGTCACAGGATCAGTTCAGTAACATGTTTAGGGCCTTATGATCTCAGGCTTTGTGATCCAATAGCTTCCAAGTGCACTCACTAGGAAGTTCCAATTAGATCACATATCTGTGTCCCTAATAAGTTATTTACTCAGTTCATGTGTGACTTTCTCATGATATTACTATGAAGAAGAGGCAACCCCCGCCAACAAAAGTCAAACTATTCTCAACACTCACCATTTAGAGTAATTCCTATAATTGCTCTTACTTGATTTACCTCACTTTTATGGTAGCAAGAATATAAACCCTCTAAAGTTTCTGAAGGCTTTTCTATATTTCTTCTTTGGATTAAGGTGATTTCTACTTATTACCCATAAAACATTTTCCTTCTCAAGTAAAATATACTGAATTTTTCTTTTTAACAAACTGGGGATGGAACCCAGGGCCTATGCATGCTAGGCAAGTGTTCTACCCCTGAGCCATGTCCACAGCACTACTACTCTTATAGGTCTAATCAATGATGAGACCAGTTCACTTTAGACTACAGTAAATCAGCAGACATTTTTATTATGAAAAACCATGACAAAATCTGCATTTAAGAAAGCTTTTATAGCAGCTAGAGACGTCAAAGTGGTGCTGATAAATGAACTGATAATGGACACAAGTGAGAAGCCACGGACCTGGCTTTTCTAGTCTTCTACATATAAAATAAAAAAGGCCAGGCATGGTGGTGCATGACTGTAATCCCAGCAGCTTGAGAGGCTGAGAAAGGAAGGTAGAAAGTTTGAAGTTAGCCTCAGCAAGTTACTGAGACCCTGTCTCAAAATAAAAAGGGCTGGGAATGTGGCTCAGTAGCTAAGCACCCCTGTGTTCAATTCTTGGGACCAAAAAACAAAAACAAACAAACAAAAAACAAACAAAAAAACTTTATGCTGGACTGGTTGCATGAAAATAACGAGAAGTCACAAATGCATGCTATGTACATGAATAAATGGTAAAACTATTGTAAGATGCACTGTTGGAGTTAAGGGAACTAAGGAGATGCAGAGTTTTAATTCTAAAGGACTAAATTTGGACAAGTCCTACAGTATAGTGGAAAGATGGTTAGGAAGCCAGTTGGGAAGGCAGGTATTCAACATTCATCGATTTCTACAACTTACTGGGAATTTACTAAGTGCAAGGCACTGTAGTAGATCTTTAGAACATCATACTTGCCAAATCAAATCCTGTCCCTTTCTCCACACATTTTGCAACTATCCATATGATTGCTAAGTAATCAAGTTTTACTTAGATCACTACAGTAAGAAAATTCAGCTGTTATAGAAAGGGACCCCCATCTAGTCTGATATCTAAGACCTGAAGAGTAATATGGGGAAGAAAAAAAAAAAAAAAACAAGAGCTGGTAAGAGTAATGTATTCAAATGAGAACAATTTTCAGTGAGCTTTGAGGTATTCATGAGAAATCCAATTATTTTCTAGCAATTTTGTGCCAGACTCTTCAGTATGCAGACTCTTCACATATGCTATTCATTCAACTCATACAAGAGCACTATGAAATAATTATTATTCCGTTTTCTAAATATAGGAACTTCAAATCAAACACACTAAATTTTGACCAGGGTGACAGGGCAGATAAGTACCAAAGTTGGAATTTGCCCTATTCTGTCTCAAAGATCCTACTCTTAGCACATTGGGAATTTTTTTTTATTCTGAAGGAATCTCTCTCTCTACTGGTTACTTATGGCACTATCTTTGCTCTGAGTAAACCCAAACCATTTTTTATAGGTCTTAAAATATTTAAAGACACAATTATGCTCACAACCTAGCCCTCTTTCACCACATTGTAAAGAAATATATTTGCATATCCTCATCAAAAGAACAATGACCTCATAACCTCTTTCTACTTTGTGTATTCCTGTTGATAAGAAGGTAATATCATTTTATATTGAGACATGACCTGTTATAAGCCCGTATGCATAGCTCAGCCTTCTGCTCCACTCCCTTGAACAGTCCAGGTTCTCTTTCAGTCTCCTTCAAGGTACATTTTTTTTTCAGCTTGGCCTCCTTTATTGTTATGCCCTAGTGCTTTCTGACATTGTTTATTGATGAGCATTTGTCACAACCTTCTCCGCCTCTTTCTCATGTACCTTTCTTTGTCTCAGTCTTTCATCTCAATTATCTGACATGTTTAATTCTCTCACCTCAACATGTTTCCCTATTTGCTGTTTGTCTTACTCATTAGCTACCTCCAGGTTCTGTTCTTCTCTTGAGTTTAAACTCCTACAGAGTTGGTTGAATTTTCTGTGCAAAAACTAAGATATTTCAATTTATGGTCATGTTCTAATCATAATCTGTAAGCAAAGTGTGGAATAAACTTCAAGATGCAAAACACCAGATGAGTTTGTACTGGAGAGAACACCTGCAGTAAGACTTGGGAATCAATGAAAAACGAGAAACCACTTTCTACCTTAAAAACAAGTCATGTATAGCAAACACTTTATTTTTCTATGCCTATGAGAACTACAGATCATTGGTTTGAAATAATAAAACACATTTGAGGAATTTAAGAAAAGATGTCAAATGCCTCTATGACAGATAGGTGTTTCATGATTTCTAATTATTGACTTTATAATCGCTTTCAGCTTGCAAAGACAAGAAATTATTCTGTGCCAATGTATATGAAATCCTATAAATGTTCCTGGTAAAACATACCAAGTCTCATGATATGGAGAAGGGGGAAGTAGAAGACTCAAACTTTAAAAAGATACGTTTATTTTCTGTTGTCTTTAAATTAGCAAAATCTACTGGATTATATCACTTAAAGTTTATAGATATCATATGTAATATCACCAATAGCATTTTCTGATATTTAATCAATTAAATTAACCAATACTGACTATACACAATAAAATTTAGGAAATTCATTTTTTTTCTATTAGTTCTCACACAAAACAAATGCTCCTACTCATTCCATCTTTGAGAGAGTTCTAATATTGGGAAATTCACAGGATACAAGTGGCTCTACTACCGTGACTAGTTTTCAAAAGAAAAAAGTAAATGTCTGAGCACTTAAAAAACAACTGTATACATTTATTCTGAATTATTTTCATTGATATTTTTCTTGCTTTTTTCTATTTTGTATTTTATCTCATTTTGTATGATATAATGAGGTAGTCTGA
Source organism: Urocitellus parryii (assembly GCF_045843805.1). Lineage (NCBI taxonomy): Eukaryota > Metazoa > Chordata > Mammalia > Rodentia > Sciuridae > Urocitellus > Urocitellus parryii. The sequence goes on along the minus strand of NC_135531.1, from coordinate 235,019,708 downwards.
GACTCCCCATTCAAGGCCAGAATGAGTAGACATTTTCCCAATTTTGGGTTTCCTACCTTGTCACATGAAGAGATGCTTCCTTGCAGAAGAATCGGGGAGAAAGTTTCAAGTCTTTTGACTCCACTCACTCTCCCTTTGAGAGAAGAGCAGGTCTTATCCAATTGCACCAACAGGAAAAGAGTGACTACCCACAAATAGCCTCTACACCCTTCATGACTTTTAAGCCACAGAGAACGTGAGTTCCCCGCCCACTCCTGATTGCAAATGAGCACACCTGAGTCCATAGCAATGGTTTTCAGAGTGTAGTCCTTGCATCAGTTAAATGGGTACCACCTGCAATCTTGTTAGAGATACAAATTATCCAGCTTCATCCAGAAACTACTGAGTCTGAAACCCTGGAGTTAGGACCTAAAAATCCATGTTCAGCAAGTTCTTTGGGGATTTTTATCCACAGTGAAGTTTAAAGATCAGTTCTTCTAAAACTGATTCTAAAATTTTAACATGCAAATAAATGAATAAACAGCACTACTATAATTCTGAGTTTTAGGGCCCAAACTTCTTCATCTTTAACAAGGTCTCAGGTGATAAGGGGATACTCTTAGTCCTTAAGCCTCCTTTCAACTGTGGCTAATCATTGGAATCATCAAGAAAGTTTTCAACTACTAATGACTGGCCTATCTCCAGAGATTCTGATTTACTTGATCTGGTATGTAGCCTGTGCACTGGAGCCAATTATATTAACTGGTATCACTGGTATTTCAGGCTCTAGATCTATCTTTGCTAGTTCTAAGATCATACAGGGAAGGAGGAACCAGGAAGCTCATTAAGAAGTTAGCAAAATCTGACTTGACTCAAGTCCACAGGGAGAAATGTGGTTTCCCGGGAATCACTTAACTGTTGGTATTTTTTGACAAAACTCTTTAGACCCCAGACTTGAAAAGCTAAGATGAGGACTTGAGCTTAGGAGACAGGAAGCAAAGTTTCCTCAGGTGGCTTTTTAAGGGACATCACAGCCCTCATATGATCTATTTGGTTTATCAGAGTAAGAGACTAGATAAGGGAACTGAGCCACCTCTCTGGGGGGTTACAAGAATGTGGATTAGGTGAGTTTCCTCTGGGCAGCTGGTCCTGAGTATCTTATGATAAAGAGCTGGTACTGACGTGATCCCAGATCCTTGTTATCTCCCTCCTGGGGGTGTGCTTAGAAATCAAGATCCACTGAGAACCCATCCAACCAATAAATGCTTCCTAAAGGCCTGCTTATTAGCAAGCTTGGTCCCAGGTACTGGGTTAAGAGGGAATTCTATGTCCAGAATCAAGGTGTGAGGGCACCCACAAACTCTGTCCCTACAGAAACAAGTATAAAGAGTAAAACTTTTTTTTTTTTAATTTTAAAGTCTGCAAATTTTCTTATGGGCAAAGACACAAGAAGCATATATTCAAGAAAATTCACCAAAACTCACTGAGAACAGTAAGAGTCTGACTTTTGTACCATTACACACTCCCTATGAATAAATGTGTGCCTATAAATTAGATAACTCAAATATAATGGACAAATTACTAAAAAGACACAAATTACCAGAGGTGACTCAAGAAAACAATAGAAATCTGAACAGATTAATAATAAGTGACTCTATTCAAGATTTAAAAAAAAAATTCTGCAAAGAAAAGTCCAAGCCCAGATGACTTCATTGATAAATTTTACCAATCATCTAAAATAATACCAGTTATTCACAAACTTTACCACAACATGGAAGAGGAGGGAATACTTCAAATTCATTTTATGAGACCAATATTACCCAATACCAAAACAAGACAAAACTTTACAAGAAAACTATAGACCATATCTCTTATGAATATAAATAAAATAAATCCTCATCAAAATCCAAGCAAGCAAAATCTATCAACATACAAAAAAAAAAAAAAAAAAACTTGTATACCAGGACTGAAACTTATTGCAGGAATTCAGGTAGATTTGATGTCCAACAATCTATTAATGTAATACACAATATCAATAGAATAAAGACAAAGTTCACTTAAATAGGCTCAGAAAAAATATTTTTGAAAAAGTTTTTGAAAAAATCCAACACCTCTTTAGGTTAAAAGCTTTGAACAAAACAAGATAAAAGGGAATTTCACCTAATAAAGGGAATATATTTAATTCAATCTCTATCAAAATCACAAAAGGCTTTTATTTTATTTTATTTTATTTTTGCAGAAATTGACAAGCTGATCCTAAAATTCATACGGAGATGCAAGGGACCCAGGAGAACCAAAACACCTTGAAAAGAAGAACAAAATTGGAGGACACTCACTTCCCAGTTTCAAAACTTACTACCCAACTACAGGAAGCAAGATAGTGTACTACTGGCATAAAGAACAGAATTCAAAGTCCAAATAAATCTTTACATTTATAGTTGATTAATTGTCACGTGTATGCCCAAACAGTTCAACAGGGAAAGAACAGTCTTTTCAACAAATGGAACTGGGACAAGTAACAGACACATTTTTAAAAATTAAGTTGGATCCTTTATTGTCCTAGTCCCTTCAGGCTGCTATGGCATATACTAGGTGACTTATAAACATCAGAAATTAGTTCCTCAGAGTTCTAGAAGCTAGGAAACCCAAGATCAGTATTCTAACCCTATCAGGTTCTGGCCCTTCTAGATTGCAAATTGCCAAATATTGACTGTGCCCTTCCATAGTAGAAGTACAAGAGATACTCCTGGCTCTGCTTCAAGAGAGAACTAATCCCTATTATATGGGATCTGCCTCCATGACCTACTGATATCCCAAAGGCTTTGGATGTACCATAACATTGAGGGCTAGGCTTTCAACATGTTAATTTTAGGAAAACATAGACATTCAGTCCATTGCATTTACCATCTTTAAAAGAAAAGATCTAATTATAAGAGCTAAAACTACAAAACACTTAGAAGAAAATACAGATATAAATATTCATGACCTTAAAGTATGCAATGGGATTTTTTTTAGAGCATTATAATTATACAGAGTATTTAGGGTCATTTGACAAAATCATGCATGCAAGGAATTTGAGCTCACTCCCTTCTCCCCCACCTTTTCCTTTCCTCCTCGTTCCCCCTCTACTCTATTTTTCCTCCTCTACTCTATTAAACTTCCTTTCTTCTACATATATAAAGATGAAATTCCCTTTGTTATCTTTATATATGAATAGAATGTGATTTTGTTAAATTCATTCCATTTTCCTTCCCCTTTCCTTTCCTTCCTCACTCTCATTCTTCTCCTTTTACTCCACTGATTTTTCCTGTATCTTGATTCTACTCCAATGCCCTCTCCAACTGCCTTCTTTCCCTTGTTTTTCCCTAACTTCCACATATGAAAGAAAACATTCAACCACTGATTTTCTGGAGTCTGACTGATCTCACTTAACATGATTTTCTCCATTTCTGTCCATTTACCAGCAAGTGCCATTATTTCATTCTTCTTTATGGCTAAGTAAAACTCCATTGTATATTTATACATTTTCTTAATCCATTCATCTACTGAAGGGCATCTGGGTTTATTCCATAATTTGGCTATTGTGAACTGTGCTGCTATCAACACTCATGTGGTTGTATCACTATAGTATGCTGATTTTAGATCTTTAGGATAAATAAGGAGGAGTGGGATAGCTGAGTCATATAGTGGTTCCATTCCTAGTTTTTTGAAGAATCTCCACACTGCTTTCCAGATTGGCTGTACTAATTTGCAGTCCCACCAAAAATGTAAGAGGATATCTTTTTTCCCAAATTCTTGCCAGCATTTATTATTATTTGTGTTCTTGATAATTGGTATTCTGACTGGAATGAGATGTAGCTTTGATTTGCATTTCACTAATTGCTAGAAATGCTGAACATTTTTTCATATATTTCTTGACCATTTGTGTTTCTTCTTTTGAGAGGTTTCTGTTTAGTTCTTTTGCCCATTTATGGATTTGGCTATTTGTTTTTGTTTTGCACTGAGATTTTTTAGTTCATTTCATTAAAAAAAACTCATTTATTAAAAACACTGGGTATTTTTTTCTCCAACATATATTTTTAGCACCTTTTTCAACTATCAGATGGCTGTAAAAAATGTGGGTTTGTCTCTGCCTTCTATTCTATTCCATTGGTCTTCATGTCTATTTTGATGCTAATACCATGGGGGTTTTTTTGCAACTATACCTTGATAATATAATTTGAGGTCAGGTATCATGATGCCTCCTGCATCACTTTTCTTATTCAGAAAATAATATTCTGAGTATCTCATTCTTCCAAATAAATTTTAGGACTGTTATTTTTCTATTCTATGAAGAATTTCATTCATATTTTGATGGGGATTGCATTGAATTTGCATATTGCTTTTGGTAGTCAGGCCATTTTGACATCATTAATTCTGCCTATCCAAGAACATGGGTGGTCTTTCCATTTTCTGAGTCCTCTTCAATTTCTTTCTTCAGTGTTCTATATTTTTCATAGTAGAGATCTTTCAACTCCTTGGTTTGATTAATTCCCAGGTATTTATTTTTCTTGAGGTTATTGTGAAGGGGATGGTTTTCCTGATTTGTTTCTCAGCTACTTCAGTGTTGGAGTATAGAAAAGCTATTGATGTATGAATGTTGATTTTGTATCCTGCTACTTTACTAAATTCCTTTATCATGTCTAGAAGTCTTCTTGTGGAACTTTTTGGCTCTTCTAGATATAGGATCATGTCATAAGCAAACATTTATAGTTTGACTTCTTCTTTTCCAATTTGTATGCCTTTAATTTCCTTTTCTTGCCTGATTTCCCTGGCTAGAGTTTTGAAAGCTATATTAAACAGAAGGTGTCTGAGTAGACATTCTTGTCTCTTTCATGATTTTAAGGAAAAGCTTTCAGTTTATCTCCATTCAGTATGATGTTGACTCTGGATTTGTTGTATATAGGCTTCATAATGTTAAGGTAAGTTTCTTCCATCCCTAGTTTCTCCAGTGTTTTTAACGTGAATGGTTTTTGTATTTTATCAAAGGTTTTACTACATCTAATGAGGTGATCATGATTCTTATTCTTAATTCCACTTATGTGATGAATTACATTTATTGATTTGCATATGTTGAACCAGCCTTGCATTCCTGGGTTAAAGCCCATTTGATCATGTTGTATTATCTTTATGTTTTCGAATGTGGTTTGCGAATAACTTATTAAGGATTTTTGCATCTATGTTCATCAGGGATATTGGTCTGTAGTTTTCTTTCCTAGATGGGTATTTGTCTGGTTTTGGTATCAGGTTTATATTTGCTTCATCGAATGTGTTTTAGAGTGTTCCTTCCCTTTCAATTTCATGCAATAATTTGAGAAATACCAGGGTTAGTTCTTCTTTAAAAGTCTTGTAGAACTCTGCTGAGAATATATCTCGTCCTAGGCTCTTCTTTTTGGAATACTTTAAATTGCTGTTTTTATTTCATTATTTGATATTGGTCTGTTCAGGTCTTCTATATCCTCTTTGTTCAGCTGGGGCAAGTTGTATGTATCTGGAAATCTGTCAATGATTTCTAGATTTTATAGCTTATTGTAATATAAATTTTATAAATAATTTCTAATGATCTTCTGAACTTCAGAAGTGTCTGTGACTATATCTTCTTTTTCATTTCTAACTTTGTTGATTTGGATCTTCTCTTTAGTTGATTTACTAATTGTTCATCAATATTTTTATCATTTTGAAGAACAAACTCTTCATTCCATTGATACCTGTGTAACTTTTTAATATTCAATTGCATTAATTTCAGCTAAGATTCTTATGATACCTTGTCTTCTACTGACTTTGGTGTTATTTTGTTCTTCTTTTGCTAAGGCTTTGAGGTGGAGAATACATTTTTGGGGGGAAAATCTCTCTATTTTTTTAATGTAGGTATTCAGTGCAATGAATTTTCCTCCTAATACTGCTTTCATGCTGTCCAAAACATTTTGATATGTTGTATCTCTGTCCTTATTTGATTCTAAGAATTTCCTGATTTCTTCACTCATTTATTCTTTGATCCATTCTTCATTTAAAAGAAAAATGTTTAACCTCTATACTTTTATGTGGTTTCTAATATTTTTTGAATTTTATTCCATTATGGTCTGATAAAATTCAAGGGATTATATTGATCTTTTTGTATTTGCTAAGACTTCTTGGGACCTAGAAATATGGTATATTTTGTAAAAGTTTCCATAAGCTGCTGAGAAGGTGGTAAATTCAGCAGTTTTGGAGTGAGATATTCCATAGATATCTATTAGGTCCATTTTATTTACAGTATTATTTAGGTTGGATATATCTTAATTGATTGTATGCTTTGATAATCTATCTATTAGTGATAAAGGTATGTTGCAATCACCTAGTATTATTGTGTTGAGATCAATCTGTGATTTAATGTCAAGGAGTATTTTTTTAATGTAACTGGGTGTGTTGACATTTGGGGCCCATATATGTACTATCATTTTACCTTCTTGTTAGATTGTGTCAAACTATGTATGGGCTTTAGAATTTCCAATCCCTATTGCTTATTTCATATAAATAGAATCATATAATATGTGGCGTTCTGTGACTGGCTACTTTTCACTTAGCGTGTTTGCAAAGTTCATTCATGTCATCATTCCTTTTATGGACGAACAATATTCCATTGGATGGATATCACAATTTGTTTATCCATCCATCAGCCATGGACCTTTGTGTTGTTTCTACTCCTTGGCTATTGTGAATAGTGCTGCTATAAGCAGGAAGACAAGAAAACAGGAAAAAAAAGTCTTATAAGAACTAAGGAGCTTGTTTTTTGCTGAGGTGGTCAAAACTATTGGGAGAGATGAAATTCAAATTTTATGTTTGATTTTGGCTTTGTGGACTTTGGGTCAAGGTCTGCCTTTGTGGTTAGGAGGCCCAGCTGGTTTTAATAGACCTCAGATTTCAGTCTCCATGGTGTATCACAATTCAGGTACAAATTGTGTGTTCCTGTGATGGAGGTAGTATAGTGTTCAAAATTGGAGATTCTAGTAATTGGGGTTTAGTCTTCAACTGAACTTGAAACTCTTGGGGAGGAAGTTTGAGAACTGATTCACACTCCGTATTTTGGGAGATGCCCCTCGCTACAGGATGACTATACCTCTAAGGTCTCTGATAAAATCCACTTTGGGGCATAGGAACAAAACCTCCACAGGTTTAGTTTCACCACAATACATATGAAATACTGGGCATCTGCCCTGGGCTGCAGATGCTCCTGTGTGACCTTATAATACCAGCAATGAAAATAGCTTTCTCCCTTGGAATCTAGAACCTGAATGTTCCAGGTATAATGTTCTTTGTGTTTATTTTTATCTCTCTGGTTCAAGTGTCTTCTGGGGATTTTTGTTTTAAGTTATGCGCAGGTGTTCCCAATTTCCCTCACTGCTAAAAGTTGCACTGGGTGAAAGTGGGGTGACGGTACCAGAGGCATTTCTTTCCATCTGACCATGGCTGCAGCAGCTTTTTCCTGCCAGGTGCCTCCCATGCACACATGCACATGTAGAGGCTTTTTCTCTTGGGCACTCTCATGGACCCCAGCCGCAATGTCAGTGCTGGTGCTTCTGAGGGGGATAGATTTCCCTATGGGGGAAATGCACCCACGTGGTTATTATGACAGATGCTTTCTTTGCCAGCCCAGCCTGCAGAGACTGGCTGCAGCAGAGGGCAGCTTTTCCTAACAAACACTGTGAGCGCAATGAACTCTTTTTAATCTGCTCAGGACCAATTCCGCAGGGAAACTAATTTTGGATATGCTTACACTAAGCTGATTCCCCTACAGACTCTGTGTTCTTACTCTTTAACACACAGTTTTTCCCAAAGCCTTTTTTTTTAAACTTTTTTTTATTATTATTATTTCTTTACCCACTGCCCTTCCCCTTTATTAGGGCCCCAACTGGCACTCCTGTTTTTTTTCTTACCTTCAAGTTTCTGACTTTGTGCATCTCTATAATTTTAATTCATTTATATATATTTTTTAGTTGTCAATAGAACCTTTATTTATATTTGATGCTGAGAATCACTGCCTCACATATGATAGGCAAGCGCTTTACCACTGAGCTACAACCCCAGCCCCTATAATTTTGTTTTTTTAACAGTTCAATGATAAGTTTCAGTTAGTTCCCTGTAGTTACCTACCTTGCTGAGAAGCTGTCTTCTCACTTTGTGAGGGAGTTGCTGTGACGTGCTTCTTTCCTCTGTTCCGCCATCTTCCTTTCCCACTCCCCAACCCATGGGTTTGTTTTTTAGATATGATACCTGTACTGCAAACTACTAAATAAAAAACACATACTTTAGACTTCATCAAAGTTATAAATATTTGTGCTTCAAAACTGCCTTCAAATAAGTAAAACAACAACCCACAGAATGGAAAAAATATTGGTAAATCATATATCTAATAAGGAACTCATATCAAGAGTATACAAAGAAGTCCCACAACTCAATAATAAAAGCACAAATAATCCAATATTTTAAATGAAAAAAAATATTCCTCCAAATAAGATAGAAAAAGGCTTACAAGCATATGCAAAATGTCAAACATCACTAGGAAAATGCAACTAATCACAAAGAGATGCCACTTTATACCCACCAGAATGGTTATAATAAAAGAAATAGGTAATAAAATGTGTTAGAATGTGGAAATATCAGAACCCTCACAGTGCTGGTGGGAATGTTTGGGAAAATATGGTAGGACAGTTCTTCGGCAGTTCTTCAGAAGGTTAAGCAGAGTTACCACAGGACTCTACAATTCTAGTTCTTATATAAACTCATAGTAATAAAAACACATGTACAGACCACAAAAACTAGTACAGGAGTGCTTATAACAGCACTATTCACAATAGCCAAGAAGTGGAAACCACACAAAGGTCCACGGCTGATGGATGGATAAACAAATTGTGATATCCATCCAATGGAATATTGTTCATCCACAAAAGGAATGATGACGTGAATGAACCTTGCAAACAGACTAAGTGAAAGTAGTCAGTCACAGAATGCCGCATATTATATGATTCTACTTATATGAAATAAGCTATGGAGATGGAAATTCTACCCTCATAATTTTCTATCAGGGTGGAATAAGATGTCATGGGAAGACATACACGTACATATAACCTTGACTTGGGAGTGGAATTTTTTAATTTTGTAGAGAAAATGATGTCAGTTTAAGATCAGTGGAATAAAACGGAGTGAGTAAAGAGAATAACTAAAACAAGGAGAAAATTTCAAATAAGGGAATTTATATGGTGCAGGGCTAGAGCAAGTACGGACATTTGGGAGACTAAAATAAGTTATGTGACCTACTAAAAAAAGCTGAATATTAACTGGGGCTTGTCTGTGAGGGGTGCCAGAGATTAGAAAAATGATCATGAACAATCTTGTGGGCCAATGTATAAAAATATGAGTACAAATTTATACTCCTCAAGAAAAAAATGGGGATACATTGAAGAGAATGGAGAAAAGCATTGGTAAGATATGGCTTCATATATACACCACATTTGGATTTATTTGATTTAACTGGTAGTTCTTGAGTTCCTATATATAGGCCCAGGAAAAAATTAATCTAGTTATAGAATATGTAAAAGTCAAAGCACATACTTTGTCAGATTGACAAATCTGACAATAGACACACAAAAATTTCTTCTTGGCAAATATTACCAAAAGTATAGTCAAAAGACAATTAGATAGTAGAATGGATCGGACATTATTACCTTATGTACATAGATGATTACATGACCAGCATGATTCTATGTCATGTACAACCAGAAGAATAGACTCCATTTATGTATTATGTGTCAAATGCATTCTACTTTCATGTATAACTAATTAGAATACAAAGGGAAACAGACTTTTTTTTCTTTGTGATGCTAGGGGTGGAACCTAGGGCCTCATGTATGCAAGGCAAGCACTGTACCAACTGAGTTATATCCCCAGCCCCAAGACCAATATCCCTGATGAACATAGTTACAAAAATTCTCAATAAAATTCTGGCAAACTGCTTACAAAAATATATTTTAAAAAAATAATGCACTACGATCAAGTTGGGTTCATCCCAGGGATGCAAGGTTGGTTCAACATATGGAAATCAATAAACATAATTCATCATATTAATAAATTTTAAAACAAGAATCAGATGATTATATCAATAGTTGCAGGAACAACATTTTACAAAATACAGCACACTTTCATGTTCAATAGAGTAGAAAAACTAGGGATAGTAGGAACATATCTCCACATTGTAAAGCTATCTATGTAAACCCAAGCCAACATCATTCTAAATGGAGAAAAATTGAAATCATTCCCTCCAAAAACTGGGACAAAAAGGAACTTCTTGAATAGAAGTTTACGACTCTTATTCAACTTGGTCCTTGAAATTACAGCGAGAGCAATTAGACAGGAGAAATTAAAGGGATACAAAAAGAAAAAAAACTCAAACTATCACTATTTATGATGACATGAGTCTATATTTAGAAGATCCAAAAAATCCCATCAGAAAACTTCTCAAGCTAGTAAATGAATTCATCAAAGTAGCAGGATATAAAATCAACACCAAATCAAACGCATCCCTATACATCCATGATGAATCTACTGAAAGAGAAATTAGGAAAACTACCCCATTCACAGTAGCTTCAAAATAAATAAATAAATAAAATACTTGAGAATCAATTTAACAAAAGAGGTGAAAGACCTCCACAATGAAAAGTACAGGACACTAAAGAAAAAATAACTGAAGACCTTAGAAGATGGAAAGACTTCCCATGCTCCTGAATGGGCAGAATTAATATTTTCAAAATGGCCATACTACCAAAAGTGTTATACAGATTTAATGCAATTCCTATTAAAATCCCAATGACATTCTTCATAGAAATAGAAAAGGCAATTGTGAAATTCATTTGGAAAAATAAGAAGCCTATAATAGCTAAAGCAATCTTTAGCAAGAAGAGTAAAGCAGGAAACATCACAATACCAGACCTTAAACTATACTACACAGCCACACTAACAAAAACGGCATGGTATTAGCACAAAAATAGAGATGAAGACCAATGGAACAGAATAGAAGACACAGGGACAAACACACATAAGTACAGTTATCTCATACTAGAAAACAGTGCCAAAAACATTCACTGGAGAAAAGATAGCCTCTTAAACAAATGGTGCTGGGGAAATTGGAAATCCATATGCAACAAAATGAAATTAAACTTCTATCTCTCATCATGCACAAAACTCAACTCAAAGTGGATCAAGTACCTAGGAATAAGACTAGAGACCCTGCACCTAATAGAAGAAAAAGAAGGCGCAAATCTTCATTGTGTTGGCTTAGGAACTAACTTCCTTAACAAGCACAAGAAGTATAATCAAGAATCAATAAATGGGATGGATTCAAACTAAAAAGCTTTTTCACAGCAAAAGAAATAATCAATAATCTGAAGAGAGAACCTACAGGATGGGAGAAAATCTTTACCACCTGAACCTCAAATCGAGCATTAATCTCTAGGACATGTAAAGAACTCAAAAAACTCAACACCAAAAAATAGCAGCTCCGTTCACCATAGCTAAACTATGAAACCAACCTAGGTGTCCTTCCACAGAGGGGAGTGAAGGGAGGGGAGGAGGTATGGTGGTGGAAAGGATAACAGAATGAATAGAATGAATCAGACATTACTACCCCATGTGTATATATATGACTACATGACTGTTATGATTCCACATCATGTACAACCAGAAGAATGAAAAGTTATACTCCATTTATATATGATGTGTCAAAGCACATTCTACTGTCATGTATAACTAAATAGAACAAATACAAAATTTTTTTTAAAAAAGAATAAGTCAAAAAGTGATCCTTTATAATGATAAAAGAATCAATCCACTAGTATGATAGAGTATCTTAAATCTGTGGTGCTTGATAATGTATCATATATATGGTACATTATCTTTTTATATATGTATGCATATACATATATATAAAGAGAGAGAGAGAGAGAGAGAGAGAGAGTTAAGCAGAAATACTCAAACCCACAATCACAATGGAAGCATGAAACATATTTTGTACTGAAACTGTTAGAACAAGCAATAAATAAATAAATAAGAACATATATACATATAATGATGAGGAAAGTAAAAAAAAAAGCAAGTAAAAATTACTTCAAGATATATATTTTTGCCTAGTTGGCTGGCAAAGCCCAGAAAGATTGAAAATGTTCTGTGCCAGCAAACAGCTGACTAAAAAGGTACACTCATGCGTTTCTGGTGAAAGTACAAGTTGATATAACTTGTCCAGAAAGAAATGTAACAAATGTTATCACATGAAACACATTTTTGACTTGGCAATTCAACTTCAGAGAATTTAACCTATAAGCAACCTCATGGATGTACCAAAGACCTACTTCTGAGTTTTTTTTCATTACAGTATTTATCTATCTACCTATCTATCTATCTAGCTATCTATCTATTTGTTTTCTAAGAGAGTGAATTTCTTAAATTTAGTTTTAACTAATACATAAAATTCATGTGATCTTTCAATACATGTATACATTGCCTAATGTTTAGATCAGAATAAATATATCTATCTCTTCAAACACATATCATTTCTTTACATTGAAAATATTCAAAATTTTTATCCAGCTTTTTGAAATATGCAATGCATTATCATTATCTATAGCCATCCTACTCTGCAACAGCACACCAAAACTTCTTAATCCTATATAACTGGAACTTAGTACTCATCAATCAACATGTCCCCATCTCTTCCTCTCTCCTACTCTCCCCAGCTTCAAGTAACTTACTTATACTCTGAACTTCTATGAGACCAATGGTTTTAGATTCCACTTATGAATGAGATCATCAAATACTTGTCTTTCTGTGCATAGATACTTTTTCTGCCAATGGATTCTTTGATTGTTTTCATTTCTTAGCTATTATAAATGATATTGCAATAAATATGGGAGTGCAGATATCTCTTCAATACACTGATTTTATTTCCTTTGGAGATGCACTAGAGCCTAGAATCATTGGATCATGCCATAGTCTTCCACAATGGCTTTACTAATGTGCATCTTTTACTAATGTGCACTAACAGTGGGCAAAAGTTCCCTTTTTCTCCACATCCTCACCAGCACCTGATATCATTTGTCTTTTTGATATTAGCCATTTCCACTGGAGTGAGGTGATATCTAATTTTGATTTTGTTTTGCATTTCCCTAATGATTACCCATTTTTTAATTAGGTTATTTGGGGTTTTGTTATTGAGTTTTTAGAGTACTTAAATATTCTGGATATCAAAGACTTATCAGATCTATAGTTTGCAAATATTTTCTCCTATTCTGCAACTTGTCTCTTCATTGGTGATTGCTCCCTTTGCTGTATATAGAAACTTCAGTTTTATGTAATCCCATTTGTCTATTTTTGCTTTTGTTTGCTGTGCTTTCAGAGTTTGCTCAAAAAAAAAAAAAAACTTGTCCATTCCATTGTCTTAAGCATTTCTCCTACTTTTCTTTTAGTGGTTTTGTAGTTTCAAGTCCTACATTCAAATATTTAAGCCATTTTGAGTTGATTTTTGTAACTAGAAAGGGACAGGATTCTGGTTTCGTTCTTCTCTACAAGAACACACCATTTTCCCAGCAGCCCTCTTAATAACTCTGTATGTCAATATTCTGTTTTTAAAAAACTATTCTGTTTAAATAATCAAAGTGAGTTCTGTTGCTTGAATCTAAGAACACTGACAAATAAAGAAAACTTGCAGTTTAATAAAAGCCAAAATATATGTATGCCAGGTATTGCAATAAACAGTCTCCAAAGCAATTAAGTTGCTACATTTCTTATGTAACACATATTCTAGGATTAGTGAAGAGTTCTTAGGAAGGTTCTTTTCCCCAAGTTCTGGGGAAAAGAGAACAAACTTGCATAATAAATTACAAGGGGAAGCTGTTTTCCCCATCTAATAAATGTCAATATCAATCGCTGTACTCTTGCACTGGATTAAGGAATGAAGTATAAAAATAATAGTAATAATAAACCCAACATGTTTTATGTAAGCTATCATATTTAAGCCTCACAATATCCTGAAGTAGACTCATTTTACATTTGCTACAACATAAATTAGAAAAAGTTAATTACTTTAAGATAATAACTAGCTTTGAATCTAGGCAGCCTCATTTGGGGTTTTTTGTTTATTTGTTTTTGTTTTTGCTTGTTCCAGTGCTGGGGATTGAACCCAGGACCTCATGCATGTCAGGTAAGTGCTCTATCACTGAGATATACCCCTGCCCTCTAGTTCTTTTCTAAATCACTGCATTGCATGACCTTTCGAGTTTAAAAATAAACACTAAAATTCCAAGTAAATTATTTAAATTTGTATACATATTTGCTGATGAAACTGCTCATGAATGAAAATTCGTTGTTCTGACCTAAATGATCTTTTAGGTGAGAACAACAATATGCAAAACTGCTATGAAAGACAAACCATATGCCTTGAAATCATTTTAAGTTTGTTAACACCAGCATTAATATCCTTATAACATACCCAAAAAGTTACAGGGGAAAGTTACTGCCAACACACTATCAAAGTATTGTACAATTCCTATAACATATTTATTCTCCACCTTAAAATCTAGATGAATTTTTTTCCCCATTTGAACCACTACTGATTTTTCATTTATAAATTCCTTCTTTAAAAAAAAAAAAAATACGGATGCTAAGCACGGTGGCACAAGCCTATAATCCCAGTAGCTCAGGAGGCTCAGGAGACTGAGGCAGGAGGATTGCAAGTTCAAAGCCAGAAGCTTAAAGAGGCCCTAAATAACCTAGTGAGGCCCTGTCTCAAAATAAAAAATAAGAAGGGTTCAGGATGTGGTTCAGTGGTTAAGCACCACAGGATTCAATCCCTGGTACAAACATTCTCTCTCTCTCTCTCTCTCTCTCTCTCTCTCTCTCTCTCTCTCTCTCTCTCTCACACACACACACACACACACACACACACTCACACACACACACACACACACACACACACACTCACACACACATGCATACACACACAGAGAGAAGATTTAGATGTGGAAGGGCTCAAGGTAAGAATATCAAGGCCGAAAATTAGTCAACTTATAAGGAAGGAAGCATTTATTAAGAATTCCTGCTCACTCCTGTGTGTTTGCCAATGGACTGCTGTGCCTTCTTTAAAAGACATTTTCTAAGTGCCTATAATAGATACTTTCAAAGGTGACATGGAAAATACAAAAGCAAATTATTGTATGATTGCATGGTCTATGTCTTCTCAAAACTTGCAATCTTATAGGAAACATAAAATATACTCAAAAATAACTAGAATTCAAGTGGTAAATAAATGACATGTAAAGGTACAAATATATTACTTTGACCAGGTTAAAAAAAAGAGAGAGAAAGAGAGAAAATGTTCCAGAGAAGTACAAACTGGACATATGACACTTTCCAGTGAGAACATTCCAGGTTGAAGGATTGAGACAAGATGCTCAGAGGAATTAAAGCTTTGGGGAATGTGTGTCAAACAAACAAACAAAAAAAGTATGGTTTCACTATCTAGTAGCAATGTGAAGGGCAGAAAGAGGATTCAATGGAAATATAGTCTGATTTGTGAAAACATTTAATGACTGGCTCAGGAGTTGAAATTCAATTCAGGAGGCACCATCATCTCAACCAGGTGCAGCTACACAGATCTGACTGTTTTGGCCATGGCAGGTGCTCACTCAGCAACACCAACTATGTCATTATTTATTATGACATATCTTTTACATTAGTAGAATTAGTGAGGTGAACAAAGGAAATGGTCCATCAGTAAATGGATACATTTAGATTCCAGTGCTTATGTCTTACATTTATTTTGTATGACATGTAGAGTTTTGAGGATTATGTGACATGCACAATGACTCTCAAAATATCCACTTGATAGGTAACAAAGTTAAATGAGTCCATATGCTCAAAATAAAGAATTAAATGTTCTAAATGCATACTTACATAAACATAAGTTTTGTTTTTTTTTTCATTTCTGTGCCCAGCATGAAGCTGTTAGGATAGAGTTGTTTTATACATCATTAAATAATAATATTTATCCTGCAGAGTTAAACCATATTAATTGCATTTCTCATTTTTTCTCTTGAAAGCAAAAGGAAACAATGCAAAAAATAATAATCATTTTAAAGAGGCTGAAGCCTATACTCAAAATTCAATTTTTCTTCTTGAGTCATATTAACCATTTGTTTTCACTGCTTGAATGATAAAATTTTAGACACATGTAAGTTTAATTCAATTCCTCTTACTTAATTTGTTTGGGGGTGGGCCCTAGTTTCCTATAATTTGGATGAAGATATGTTTAACTATCATTTAAATTATGTGAAAAATGACTTTTGAAACTTGTTTTTTTCTCTTTTTTTCTATATGTTTCTCCTACTTTGTGCCAGTCCTTAAGAGAGAGAAT
The DNA here is from genome assembly GCF_045843805.1 of Urocitellus parryii. Taxonomy (NCBI): domain Eukaryota; kingdom Metazoa; phylum Chordata; class Mammalia; order Rodentia; family Sciuridae; genus Urocitellus; species Urocitellus parryii. The sequence continues at coordinate 235,003,255 of NC_135531.1, read as the reverse complement.
TGTTTTCCAGGTGAGACGCAGCACTCAGGAAAAAAATGCTAACTGTGTGTGTTTAGAAAAATACGGGACATACATTATGTGTTTGTCATTCAGTGTAATTGCAGGATTGCTTCTGGAGAGAAAGGGGGATTAAACATCTTCTCTATGTCTTTCTTTCAGGGAACTGGTTCCAGCTTAAAAGTTAGATCCAAGTTAAAGTTCAAACATACCACAGAAAAGGGTGACTGTGCTTTTGTAATTAGCAGGGCAGAGCTTTAAAACATACACGTGTCCATTTCATCCTATTCCACATGTGAGTGTAGCTATGTGACAGCACACCGATAGATTATGAGCCCCAAGTCTGAGAGTTTAGCACAGTGTTCGTAGCAAAGTACTGGATGTGTTCCTTGCAACTAAAGACACTTGGCTTGAGACTCAGCAAAATTAAGCTTTGCCCCAAATTAGCTACCAAGTGGGTAAAACATCTTCACTAATCTGGTCCTCATCTATGAAATGATATTAACACTAAAGATAACTAGCTCTAGTAGTACTGCTATAATAATTAGAAAAAAAAAACATTAAATGGTATATTTCTATACAGACTGCCTCAAATAGTATTCACTTTGAACCAGTGGGTTGGTATAGCATAAATGTGAAAGGCACAAGGCTCACAGCAAAGGTACTCATTTCCAAAAAATGGCTCCAAATTAGGTTAATAACGTTTCCCAAGCAGACTGGCATGGTCTAAATAAAATGGTCCAAAGTCTGGACCCCAGTTTCACAGGCTTCAAAACTCTCATTTGCTGATAGCAATTATCACTACATCATTACTTTACAAATAAAAAAAAAAAGTTTGACTGAAGAAGTTTCACTTCAGTCATGATCTAAATGGAAATGGGTAAAACAGGAAGAGACTGCTATTGATAATAATGAGCAGAGCAATGCAAATTTGGCAGGACAAATCAAATTTGGTTGTAAAATGAAAACACTTTACAAGCCTGGTAAAGAGGTTTCAGTTGTTTGTGTATGCAATGTCAGTCTCATTAGTAAAGGTTATCTTGCAGCTCCAGTCCGTAGTTTCTTATTAACAAAATGGAAAGTGAATATACATACTAAATTAAACATTTCACCTCTTCAGGGCCATATCTGACAACTGTGTTTATCCATGCATTCACTCAATTCAACAGTCATTTATTAAGCTCAGCTATATGAAGGGCAGCTTCATTTTGGGTAGCATAGAAAAAGTCAATACTTTCACAAGCAAATTTATATATTTTATTGAATCATAAAAATGTAGATTACAAAGAAGATATACAACAGCACTGATCTGTTCAGCTGAGCCAGAATGTTCTCCATTCAGAACAGGTCTGTGTGCTGTGTTGTATACTCTCAAGATACTGCAGAGCCTGTAAGCCATTGTCAGGGCTGGGAGTTCCCCTGCCTCCCAGGGGTCTGTACCAGATGGAGACTCCTTCGCCCATTACCAAACACTTTCATTTCCAACTATTGCTGGAGGAATTTTTGTCCTGAAGACTATATTCAGGCTCTGAATGAAAGGTCACATAGAAAAACAGCTAAGGTAACCATTACCACAAAAGAAAAATATGATGAAATAAGTGATTTTGCATGTTATAAAAATGTTCAAATAGTTATATATTTCTCTGTAACTCCACTTATTTTCTAGGACCAATCTACAGGCCACTTCTTGCACAAAGATTCTTCATTTTTCTCAGCCAAATTAAGTCTATCTTTTTTCAATATTCTTCATATATTCCTATACAAGGTTGGAATAAAAGCTGTCTTTTTTATCAAATATGGAGTGAAAATGGTATAGTTTCAGTCCTGATATTCTTAATTTAAAGTTAAAATTATTAAAAGCTTAAAAGTAGTCTCTGGAAATAAATGTATCATAGAATAGTTATAACTTGTAAAAATATTTTAAAAAGTCATTACCAGAATTCATAAAAGAAAGCCTATAACAAAATCACAGAAATAAAGCTAAATATACCTGTTGTAACAGTAAATGTAAGTGGCTGAAATTTTACTGTACATTTTTAATTTGCAAAAACAAACATCAATTATATCATTTTCAAAACACATTTAAAATGAAGTAATACTGAAAATATGTGGGAAGGAATTGCAGAATGATATTGGTCAAATTATGTTATGCCCAAATATGAAATATACCACTGTGAATTCTGCCTTTATGTAAACCTATAAAGCACCAATTAAAAAATAAATAGAAAGAAGACTAGGAAGGGAAACAGGGGAAGGGAGGAATGAAGGGAAAGAGGGGAGTAATGGAATTGAAATGAAGCAAATTATATTCCATGCATGTATGACTATGTCAAAATAAACCCCACTGTTAGGTACAACTATAATGCACTAGTAAAAACATTTTTTTAATGTGTAAAAGACAAGTTTTAAGATTAAATTCAGTTCTTTAGGGACTCCAACGTGGTTTTGATCTCTGCCAGAACTTCATATCATTCTGATAGAATTTATTAGCCAAAACTAAAAAGAGGCTTTTCATATATGCTTCTGTGTAAAGAATCCTCTGGCAGCACATACCTGGTCTGAATGGATTCTTGGGGTTCTAAAATATACACAAATAATTTATTAGAGCCACATACTAGAAACAATACAAATGTTCATTAATTACTGAGTGGATAAGCACAATGTGACATATACAATGGCCTATTATTCAGCAGTGTAAAGGAACAAACTCTGGATAGATGCTACTAGTAACATGGATAAACCTCAAGAAGTAAGGCACAAATGGCTACATTTTGTATGATTCTATTCAAATGAGATTTCTGTACCAGGCAAACCTATGGAGACAGAAATCATATCAGTGTCTACTGGTAGCTGTAAATGGGAACAGAACTGACTGCAGACAGGCAAGAGAGTGTTCCATCAGGTTGATGGAAGTGTCTGAAATACTGTGAGGATGGTTGCTCAACATCACAAGCTTACTAAAAATAGTGAATTATACATTATACAGAAACTCAATAAATTTTGTGATATATAACTTATCTCTCAAAAACCACTTGAATTCATAATTATCATGATATAATAATCATGCCTACCTGTTTTGAAGCTGTTTTGAAGGATAAATGTAGGATTAGATCCAGCTTTTTGAGGTCCTTTATTTGCTAAAAATATAATCTTGTTCCCATGTTAAATGAGAGGTAAGAACAGCATTAAGTATAAACAAATTTAGAGAAGCTGAAAAATTTTTTTATTCTTTCCCTTGGGAAAATACTTCAAGTCTTTTTAAAAAAATATCCAAAATGATTTTTTTCCCCAAATCATGCTTTTAACTTCTTGTGTTTTCTCACTTCACTATTGCTCTAAAATCCTTCTCCATTTTCCAATGAATAATTCCACATCACATTTACTGAGATAAATTTGCCGCTATAAGTCTACTGATTATTGTTTGTTGTTAATATTAATCCCTAGGAAGACTAAGCTTGTGGCACTGCATAGCCATTGGAGGGAAAAAAGAAACTTATTTATCCTTCTATACATGACCATTCTGAAGAGGTAAACACCCAAGGAACTTCACAAAAGACCAACCTGAGTTGTAAAATAAGCATCTTTTCTTATTTATGCATGGATATAAAATAATTGTTTCAAAGAATGAGTTATAGTAATGCTTGACATTTGGTTAACACCTGCTAGTTTCACAGTATTTTCATCTGTAGTTCTTATTAGTACAAAAGAAATACAAGGCACTTCATCTCCAATTCCCATGATGAAGCTAAACCTTGAGAATACTTTTGCAAGTGACTTTTTAAATTAAAGGAAGACTAGGAAAGGGAACCTAGACATGAACCTGAGACTTCTTATTCCTAAATGCCTACTTTCTCCCCACTGTAGGTCGGGTTATCCTATATAATTTTCCACTCTGTGCTGTGTAATGTCACTTGTTGGAAGGACTGGTTGTAGCAGGAGTTTAAAATTAGTGATAAAAATCCTTGCTTTTAAAAAAAAAAAAACTCTTCTGGATATAAAAAACAAGAATGAATAAAAGAAGCTAAATAGTAACCTAATAATTTTCACATCATATATATTTTCACATGAAATAAGCATAATGTAAGATATATGAAATTATGTAAACAAGGAAAATTAAAGTATTACTTCAGAATATTTCCAGATAGTAAAAGACTAGGTTAGAGAGGCTATTTTTTTTCTCTAAGTACCTGAGACTGCAAAAGGAATTTCTATTCAAGAAAAACATAGTGAGTTGTTCTTTAATCTTAATAATTAAATTGTACAAATTTGCATATGAATAAATATGTGGCTTTACATTAAACATGTTTTATTTAGTTGATATATATGCATTATAGACTTACTGGATTTTATATAAGTATCTTTTAATTTTTCAAGTACAGTCATAAAGATTTATATATTTATATATACTTAGGGAATATAAAAACTTTGTGTACACAAAATTCCAATTAAATTGTGAATAGTGACTCACCCAAGAAATTAATTCTGGGGTAAATAATACTGAGCTAAGTTGACAATCTCTCATTTCTATTACATTCCTTTTTATCATTAAGACTAGGCAGGCAAAATTTGACCTAAGTGAAGGTTGTTTCTGATTACTCCTACAATCTTTCAGAGTTCTGCTGCATTTCATACTATTTCATTTTTCCCTAATGGGTCTAGCATTTTACTTTTTTATTTGTTCTTTTTAGACACACATGACAGTAGAATGTATTTTGACATATTATATATACACGGAGAATGACTTATTCTAATTAGGCTCCCATTCTTGTGGTTAAATATGATATGGAGTTTTACTAGTCATTTATTCATATATGAGCATAGGAAAGTTATGTCCAATTCATTCTACTCCAACCTTTTCTTCTTGAAAAGAAAAGGAAGTATTCAAAATATTCATAACAATATCAGCTGAAGTAATACATTCTATTGGAACCTGAAGTTCTGGCTCTCAGAAGCTCTCCTTTGTGGTGTACAGGTATTAAGAAAAGCCAATGAAAAGAATTTTAGAGATGTGCAAACAGACATGCATAACATTCTCTGCTTTCTCTGATGACATACTCTTATTTTAATTAATAGACATTTATTAACTACAATTAAGATTAATGCCATAAACTGGAAACCATTCTGTTGAAAAAAATTAAAATATATATCTCTCACTGAGATTTAAAAATAAGTAGACAAGAAGCCTCACAGGACCATATTTCATCAGAGAAAAGTTGAACAAGGAGAAATCCTATGTGGTATCTCATATGTTTAGCCCATTACAAAAGAAATCCAAAAGTGAAAGAGCCAGCCCTTAGATAATAATATTTGTAAAGTAAAATGGTTATAACTTTGGTCATAAAACCATGGTAAACTTCTGAGATTTTTATGTATTAGATGAATGTATGCATAATTAATTAAATATAATCAGAGATGGACAGTCTCACTTTAGAATACCATTAGCATACATATCTGAACAGAGAAAAGATAGAATATTAAAGAGTAAAATTATTTTCAAATAATTTCAATGAAAAAATTCTGAATCCAAAAGCTTTGATCATGTAGAATCATACTGGAAGACTGAGTAGTAATCAAGATACATTATGTTGCAAAACTGTAGCACCAGTGCATAACAGAATCTTATTTCCCATTAATTCATTCCTTTCTGAAAATGCAAACACTCCATATGCTTACTAGCCCCCAAAAAGAATGTTCTCATATTTTAAGATTGCCCATTAGTGAGTATTTTATTTAAACACATACACACTCAAAGAAAACAGTTATTCTCAAAGCCATTTTTGAAAACTGAACCTATGTGCTAAATCAAGAATAGTAACCTGTTAGAAAATACCAGTTCAATTGTGTAGGAAAAACTCAACAACATATGCTGTGTTTATTGTGACTTTTGAACTCATTTAATGTGTTATTTCCTTCACAAGACTGTATTTAGAGGCAGGATACAAAAGAAAGAGCTTCAGAGAAGCAGAATTAGATATGAGAGAGGATCTGTATCTGCTATAATATGGTCACCCAAATGAAGAAAATTCTACAGGAAATAAGCACATTTCTATAAATGTTAATCTAAGAATAGAAAGAAGATAGCCAGGGCAATAAAGTCGCCTCATATTCTCATAGCTATACTGTCTAATAAACAGTGCCTCGCTACATGGGGCTCTTTAAGTTTTCTAATTTAAATTAAATTAAAAATACAATTCCTCGGTCACATTTACCATGTATCAGTTGGGCAAAAGCCACGTATCATTATTGGCTATAGTACTGAACAGCACAGAAAAACTTCTATCATCAAAGAAAGTTCTATAGAACAGCATTATTCTGGAGCTCCACAGCATGCCCAGTAGATATTCAATAAACATTAGTCTAATTAATTAATGATCTAATTAATGATAATCATTTTATTTTTGCATAGCCTCACTACTGTACATAAAATAAGGGGGGGAACTCACCACAGTCCTGAAACCCACTATCCCATCTAAATTTGCACGTCCTACATCATAATGGCCAACACTGGAAGGCAGTTCATGAGAAAGGTAAGTAAACACACATTTACATATCCTATTTGGGGTATGATGTCACTTACATGTTTTGTTTTGTTTACTCTGGACATCAAAGTCTTTGCTGCAGAAGTTGGGTGCGATACTTGTAACTTCAAATATTATTCATTAGAACACACATAGTAGTCCTTTTAACTCAGATCTTCATGGGGAAAAAAAAGTAGAAGGTGGAAGTGACTGAACTTTCATGAGGAAATGAGAACAACCAGCAGCTTTCTACACTATCCATTACCTTCAGGATATATGATAATTTAAAATTAGAAAGTATAATATGTTGTACACAATATACAGTGGGGTTCTAATATCAGTTTCTATTTCTCCTTCGGAGGAAATTCTGGAACTTTTAAGCAAAACAAGTGTTCCTGTTTTGGTTCGCTCTAGATTTCTCCTTTGGAGTACTCCCTGTTCTTCTGTGTGACTTAATAGGAATAAAGATGTTCCTGTACTTAAAAGAAGATTACTTCTACTATTTGTAGAATTCCTCCAAGTTGACTTTAAAACCTCAAAATTTTTCATTAGACTACATGGAAATTTTTCCTTCATATTTCCTAAAAACGAGGTATCATTAATTATGTTTTGATAGGAGCTCTGTCTTGTGAATTGAACACTCTGCTCTTGTTCTCTGCCCTGTTCTGAAACGACACAAATGGGTAAATGCCACTGCAGGCTGAGGTCCATTCAACACAAATGAGGGAAGCAGCATGACATTTCTTTTGTAAACTCTGTTCCACAGATTACAACCCACTAACACATCGACCTGCCCAACAGCATATCAAGGGAAAGAACTTGCAGGCAGGAGGTAAGTGTTGGTCAGTGAACAGGGCAGCTGGCAAGATGGGGAGCTCACTCAAAAAATATCAATAAGCTACTGCTGTCATTCAAAGGGATTTGTGTCAAGAGTCCCTGAACCATTTGATGCTATGTAATTTCCTGCACACACACACACACACACACACACACAGGGAATGACAATGGATTTGAGAAATATAAAAATGATACCAACCTTCTTATCCTATTTTTTACTTAAATATTTAAAAATTCAATTTTTTACTTATAGAAAGGGCTAAACATATTCTCAGTCTTAAAAGAACAAAAGAAAGTAATTTTTACATCTAATTCCATTGCCTACTGCAATTCTGACTTCTCAAGCACTGAACACAATTTGGTTAGTGTTTATTTCTCATATCCATAAATAAAAATATGCATATGCATACATACACATATGCACACCCAACTCAATGGTTAGAAATTCTTATAAAATAAAAATTTCAGCCATGGATGCCTACAGTTATGCTTTAAAATAAGTATGTGGACCAAAAAAAAAAAAAAGTATTCAAAGTCTGAGAATAGAAAGAATAGAAAGTATCAAGTAAAAATAAATTTTTACTATTGTGCCCAGCAAGCATCCAAATAAAGTAGGAATGTTGAAAGGTAAAGATTTACTGAATTTCTTGATAGTGTTCTTTTTTTTTCTGTCCAGAATCAGCAGTTAGTATTGACTAGAATATCGGCTACATGTGGTTATAAGAAAAAATTGATGGTTATATTCTTCATTGGTGGGAAGTCTGGCTTATCTTCATAGTTAGCTCCAAGTAGAAATCATTAAAACGACTTCATCTCCCTCAGGGATCTTCATCCTCTGCCTCAGTCAGTACACTTCAGTTTTTACAGCATCATTTATTTCTTCGGCATCTCAATTTTCCTCTCTATGGACTCATGAGATTTAATCACACGTGGAGCAAAAACCTTATGTTCTATTTCCTCTTTTTCAAGGGCTACAATTTCACATCTGTGCTGCCTGCCCACACCACTATAGATTTAATTTACTTGTCTATCTCATCAAAATGTCAGACATGTTTCATTCCTTCCTTGTTGATGATCTTCTCACTTCCTTCTCTCCTCCCAACCAACCAGAGCTGACTACAGATCTAGGCCTCCAGCCCACAGAGGTCACCTCCATTTGATCCTGGGAAGCTTCTCACGCTATATTCTTGTTGGGGAATATTGTTTCTCTACATATTTCAAACTGTTTTACCCCAGTGCAATTATTGATTACAAAGAAAAGGTCATGGAGTCACCAACTGCATTGATGTAAACTCCCTAGTTGAACAGCAGTCTATCTACAGTCTAACTTATTTCATATTAGCCTTAAAAATATGATTCTCTCCCTCTGACAATCAAAAGTGTTATGTTTTAACTGTGTTCAAGTGAAGAATCATTCAGCTGGGGTTAGTGTGTACTCTGCTCATGCCACAGTAGGAGTCAGGCCTAGGGTTTTCAGAGGCAAAAGTACTCTTCTCTTTTTTTTGGTCACAATTTCCCTAGGAAAATTCCATCAAAGAAATAGTTATATAACCAATTGAAAAAAAAAAAAAACAGGTGAGTGAAGCAAAAGTTGTAATTTTCCAGAGGTAAAATAAATGGGTTACTTTTTCTAACATTTCAGCCTCACAATTCATTGCACCCTGAAGTGTCCCCCCTGTTTGCACTTATGTTAACTGAGCCTTGGATGACTTGACAGGATGCTGCCCTTGAACACTGAGGAAATGCCCTGGGATCACTGCTTTAAGTCATCCCTGGCCTGTCCATACACTCACTGCCTTTAAGAAAAACAGCTAAAAACATGAGAGTATATCGATCTACTCTCTTATGGTTGGCTGAACCCCTGGATGTGTTAGATTACATATTCTAGGAACTCGGAGAGTTGTGATGGGTGTTTCCATGTGCATCAGGAGAGTGGTATAACTGAATAAATCCAAGAAGAAAACCACAGAAAATTATTTTTCTCCATACAATTATTAACTGACCTGAACTTGCAATGGCTCTACTTTAAAAAATTTTAAAAAGCCAGAGATATTATAAAGTATGTTAAGAATTTTCAAAAGGTTGTTACTTTATACTGAAGTTGTTTTCCTTCATGTAAGATACCATGAATTCCCTCAGAGATTTGAAAAAGAAAGCCTCTTTGGACTCCTCTACAAAAGCCTCATTGATCCATTATCTTTCATTCTAGCCAACCCTTTCCCAAACAACTGAAATGATCTGCAGAGCTTGTGAAAGGAATACTGAAGCTTACAACCTGCTTAGTATTTGTCAATTGTATATATTCTCAACTGGGAGCTTTAGGGAAAGAAAAGAATCACTTTTTTGCAAGATAGTTTCACAGTTCTTTATAAGCACCCATTAACTCAAAGACTTGTTAAATTTCTGCAGTAAAAAAATGTGTTTTGGCAAAAGCTGAATATAAGTGGAATCTTCTTTCAATTCCAACATTTTTCAGTGACCCAAGTCAAATCATTAGAAGGCAAAACAAGTCAGCCTCTGTTTCAGAATATTTCTAGAAATAAACTTTTCAAAAGGCCAAAATCTCACCAGAAACATGCACATATTTCAAGTTTTATCATGAATTAGAATTTCCTGTAAATCTGTACACAGGCTCATACTATGGTTTATGAAGCTGCTACTATGCTAAAGTGATAAGGCCAGATCTGTGCTACAAAATGCATGTTTATACTCAGATACAAAGGATTCTTGGGAGATAGTCAGGTCACAAGGTTTGAATTTATTTCACAACAATTATTCAAGTAATCTTTGACTTTTTGATGATAATTTCCCTTCTCATGTGCCTTTTTTATAAAAACAAATATTTTTACTTTTCCTTCTTTATTATACAAAAGCTATAAACTGTATTATATTTTTTATCTATTGCTTCTGACCCATTATCGTAAAACTTAGCAAATTAAACAATACACATTTAATATCAAATACTTTCTGTCGGTCAGGAATTCTGGCACAGCTCAACTAAGTGGGTTCTCTGTTTCAAGGTCTCTCATGAGACTATAGTTAGTGTCAGCCTAGGGCTCCCCTGGAATCACAACCATAGTGTCAGCCCAGTCATCTCAGTGTTCACCTGAAGCAGGGATGACTTCCAAGCTCACTAGCAATTGCTGGCCTGACTCAGTTTATGACAAGGCACTGAAGTAAGTACCTCACTTGCTTTACCTCTGTTCACAGGAGGCACCCAGCTAGTCTTCTTCATCACAGTAAGCACAGGAGACAACCATGGAGAGAGAGTAGCAGCAAAGCAGAAGTCTCAGTATTTTCTATACTAGTTACAGAAAAAACATCCATAATTTTTGCAGCAAGCTATTCATGAGAATCAAGTCACAAAACCAGCTATAATCAAGAGGTGGGGATGACAACTCATAAATATCAGGACATAGGGACCACTGGGAACAGTATCAGTAGCTGCCTATTGCAACTATGTATACTTTTTTTGGATCTCTTTTTATTTCCCCATGAGAACTAATTGTCAAAATTACTTGCTGGTCCTTTAAAGAGGACTTTTTGTGATTGTATAGTACTCTGTCACGTGCTATATCATATTCAATCAATTTTCTTATAGTTAGAACATTAGGTTAGTTCCCATATTTTACTATTAAAAAGAGTGACACAAGGGGCTGGGGATGTGGCTCAAGCGGTAGCGCGCTCGCCTGGCATGCGTGCGGCCAGGGTTGGATCCTCAGCACCACATGCAAACAAAGATGTTGTGTCCGCCGAAAACTAAAAAATAAATATTAAAAAAAATTCTCTCTCTCTCTCCCTCTCTCACACCTCTCTCTTTAAAAAAAAAAAAAAAAAGAGTGACACAAGTGTAGTGAAATAGATAGAACTGGGGGAGATTGTGTTAAGTGCAATAAGTCAGACAAATACTGCATGTCCTCTATCATATATAGAAGATTTTTTTTTAAAAAGTTCACCTGAATATATAATAGTGATTACTAGAGGTTTGGAAAGGTACAGAGCCAGGGTGGATAAGAGCAGGCTAGGTTTGATTAGTGCAGCTTTTGAAATATCATACTGAACCCCATTACTATGTACAATTTACACATGTTAATCAAGAATAAAGTAAAATGTTAAAAAATAATGACAAAATCAACAATCCTCAATATTTGTTATTCTGAATATGTGTAGAAGTATCTTCAAGGTAAGTCCCTTAAACTGGTCAATAGATTTTACTTTTATTAGCTATTGTTCAATTTTATTCCACAGACAGAGTTAACATTTTGCCCTCACAACAGTACATGAGAATGTGTTTCCCCATGGCCTCACCAATCAATTATATTGTCAAAGTTTTATGATTGTGTCAATCTGAAAGGTAAAAATGTATTTTCAGTCTTTTCACATACTTAAGGGTCATTAGATATCTTTCTCTGTTAACTGTCTTTTGCCATTTTTTTCTATTGGTTTTTGGCTTTTGCCCCCCACCCCCTTTTTAATTTTTCTCCCTTTACTGATTTTTTTAAGAGCTCATTCATATATTAAATAAATTGGACTTTTGTCTGTTGTACAAGTTGTAAATATATTCCCTTAATTGATAATTCATCTTTTTACTTTATTGATGATTTTTTCTAATGTAAAAGTTTTATACAGTCAAATTTAATCTTTTATAACTTCTGGATTTTAAGTCATAAATAGAAAGGCTTTCCCATACAAAAGTTACACAGAAATTCACTGATGTTATATTCTGATAGTTGAATAGTTTTTTTTATATATTTAAATCTCTGGTCCATTTGCAGTTTATTCTAGTATTTTATAAGGGATAGATCCGATTTTATGTTTTTGTGAAATGGCCAGTTTTCTCAACTCCATTTATTTTAAAACTCCCTCTTTCCCACAAAGAGTTTAGATACCATCTTTATTAGATACTAAATTTCAACATGCACTTGGGTCTCTTCTTGGAAATTTCATTCTGTTTCATTAGGACCATCTAATCATGCACTAGTTCTATACTAGCTTAATTATAGAGGCTTTCTAGTATATTTTAATATTCCCTCATTGCTGTTTATTTATAGGTAATTCCTAATTCCTTTTCATAATTTTTCCACATCCACTTTTTCATCAAGTTGTCTAACTCCAGAAAGAAAAGTCTTGCCATCATCATGGAAATTATACTGGCTTGCTGTATTAACATAAAGAGAATTGACAACTCTATAATGTGGAGTTGTCTAAACAAAAAACATAGAGTGTCATTGCATTTGTTCAAGTTTTCAAAGGTTTTCTTATATAATAATTTCATATTTCTTAACATTATTCATATTTTACATTTTATGCTGCCATTATCCACAGATTTTCTCTTTCATCAAATCTCTAACCAAAATACAGAGAGTATCAATTTTTGTATCTTAGTTTGACATTGTCTTATAGTATACCAAATATACTTATATTATTCTTGTAGTATATCAAATATACTTAGAGTATATACAAAAATACATATATTATCAAATACACTTATAGTATATAGTATATCAAATATTTGAAACCACATAGGCATAATAGTATTTCTGTCTATAATCTCAACAAATGGAAAACTGAAAGATTTTCAAATTTATAGCTAATCCAAACACTGACATTTCTTATACTTTAGAATGTTCTGGTTAAAGGATTCATTATTGTTATGTGCTGGCTGGGAATATAGCTCAGTTGGTAGAATGCTTGCCTCACATGCACAAGGCCCTGAGTTCAATTCCCAACACCACCAAAAATATTTTGAAAATTTAAAAATTCATTATTGCTAGTTTTAAGGGCAAAGAGAATTTAATGAATAGAGTCATTTTGAAGTACTGCAATTAAATCAAAAATAAGATGGTTTATATATAATATTAGATCAGTTTTCACCAAAATTAACTTGATAATTTAAATACCTAATATTATTTTTAAAACAAAATGACAGAATAAATTTTACATGCTTCAGACAGTGCAATTCCAAGTTGACTACTATCTCAGCTATCATACTGAAAGAAATCAAGTTTATGCACAGTGAGTGGACTAACAGATGAATAATACTAATAGGCATTAGGCCATTCATCCATTAGAGTAATGAATGCCACCCCATACTCATTTGGTCAGGAAGAAAAATCTAAGCAGTTTCTGTTCACAAACATCAATATTTCTTGCTGATAGATGAAATCAAATCATGAAAGCAAGCAACTTTTATTGATGTTTTTCCCTTAAACTACTAAATCTGCTTTCTGACAGGCAATGATATAATAACAAATAATATCAGAAGCAAATTTTGTAATCACAAACAGGAATGTTTTGAAGCCTAAATGAAGATGAAGACCCACATATGAGATGAACTTAAAGCCTTACATAGTTAAAATGAGATCATCTCAGTTATTTTTAGCCCAAACACATAAGCCAAAGAACACTAAATACCAATCAATTAAGTTGTCAGAAAATCTCTTCAACTCTGTCCCTATAATGTGAAAACTATGCTATGCAAAATTGCTGAGGTTAAAATTACAGCACCGTTTCAGAAAGAATGTAATTTTTTAATGCACATTAAAAGGAAAAGTTTTAGATGAAGCAAGTGTCCTTGAGACCTTTTTGTAAACAGGGTTTGGATGTGGTAATGAGAAAGAACCCACTGGATTTACATTGATAGAATTACAGCTCATTTTCTCAACACACACAAAAAGCCAAATTGTAAAAATGCTTTCCCTTTCACCTAATTCCAAACTCACCTCCCACTTTTATATTTAACAGTCAACCCCAAGGTGTTTCATTCTACCTCCCTGTAAAGCCCTTTAATCTCCATATATTTATTTATGTTCCTCTATAGTAAAAACCTACTAGGAGTGAAATAATTTTGCCTCAGTTTTTTTTTTTCCTTGAGAATATTTAGAGGGAAAATGTCAAAAGTTAAGCTTTTGACATTGGCAAATTTGGCCACAGCTTTATTGAACTTTGCTGAACTCCTTCAAGTTCATTTTTATATAGGGCTAAATAGCTTAACACAACTCAAAACCAACTTCTTGCAAACTCCTGATATTTTACAGGCCCCTATGTGTTGAAGTGTAGTTTTTAGAATACACCAGCACCAGAAAAATAGTAGTGATGGAAGAGTTAAAAAGTATTCTGTAAAATCAGAAGAAAAAAAAAACCCTAAACTTTAAAAACTATTAAGAACATATGATGCTTAAAAGATAAGGACAAACTAACTGGTAACACTAGTTCAGGATAAAGCTTTCCATCTGTTCTCTTTTGCAGCCAAACCAACCTATCCCCATTATGAGAAACCCATCATTCCAAAATTTTAAACAGGCTTTTTTCCCCATAATCAGAAGCCTGCACAACAATCAAAAAACATATCTGACAAAACAGGCCTCTTGTCATTTATTGCTGTTTACTCTTGAGTGCATTTCACAGCTTGAATAAGTCTTTGTTTTACCAACTCTAGCCCACAAAAAGCTCACTTGTCAACCCACATAGAAAATAACTCAAATTGCTTCTTTACAACTCGAGATTATAAAGTGGTAGCAACACTTTCATCCAGCGTACCCTAGCAAGGCCAATTTATTTCTCACTTTTACATTTTAAAGCATTCAAATCAGATGGTTTGGTAACTCTCAATAAAAATTCCTAGTAAGCATTAAAAAAAATAAGAATCAAAAGTGTTTTTTTATTATCAAGGTCATGCAGAAAAATGTAGGAGTAACCAACTGCTTGATGAGTAAGTGCATTTACATTAAAGGTTAATATATTCAGTCTTGCAGTTCAAGAATAAACCATCTGGTTTCAAACACAGAGTTGAGATGAGTCTATAAAAAGGTAAGAATCCTTGAAAACAGATAGCTCAGAAATACACATGCAGCAATTTCAAATATATCACCATTTCTTTTTTGGGGAAAAAAATCTTTATAATTTCTATCCAAACCTACCAAGTGAACACCTGCCCTCTATACATTTATCACTGACACACAGTAAATAAGGTTTAAGGTGTTACTATCTCTAGATTTTATTTTTCCAAGAGTCTTTTGTGGTTTTAAAGTATTGACACAGCAGTCAGTTATACCTATCCCTGCTCTAAGGAAAGAGTTACGTTTCTGGTTCTCCTTTATTCCTCCATCCATTAAAATCTTCACCTAGACTATCTAGTGTTAAGCAGAAATGTGATAAATAGGTAGGAATCCATGGCCTCTCTTCCTTGATACCTCTGAATAGTTTTGCCACTTTTCAAATCATCAGCAGTCAATGGCTGTCTTCTAGTAGCTCTGGATGATTGTCCTTCAAATGCAATAAACCACTTTCTTAAGTTTATGTAAACCCATAAAATAACTTCAAGCAAGATCCAAATTTAAAGGTTAAAGCAAAATTCTTTGGTCCCCAAAAGTCGATTGCATTAGTTTTTTATTGAAATATATCAAACCTCCCCAAAATTCAGTTGCTTAAAACAATAAAAATTTATTCTTTCTCACAACTTTATAGGTAGAATGAGAGGTTCTTCTATGCCTTGTGATGTTGGCTAGGGTTACTTGTATAGGTACTGAGTGCTCAGAGGTAAATAAATTCAGCTGGAAGAGTCAAAAGATGTCACTCAGGGCAGGGATCTTGCACAACTGGGTACTTTGAGTCTTCTCTTTGTGGTCTCCCTCTCCACAAGGTGATTTATCTTCTAGGGCTTTTCCATGCACAGTATGACCTAGACTTCATGATAGCTGAGTTCTATGAAAACAAAATCAACAGCTACCACTCTTCTTAAAACCAGGCCCAGAACTGGCTCAGCAATAATTGTGTGTGTGTGTGTGTGTGTGTGTGTGTGTCTGCATGTGTGTGTGTGTGTATATTATATTACTTAAAGCAAGTCAAGGCCTAGCTCAAATTAAAGGAAAATGAATGTACAGGGGATATAGTCCACCTCTTGATGGAAGAAGTAGAACACACATATAGGAAATGGAAGACTTGTTGATCAGCCTTCTTTGGAGAAAACCTACCACATTCTAATGAAGACTTATTTAAATAAATAGGTTTGTTACATAATAGGATAATAAATGGTTAACTTTTGCTATCATGAGACACACATATTAAATGTTAGAAAGAAAGATAGCAAGAAAGATCTACTCTTATTTAATGCTTTATTTAAAAATTGGGGCAGCCTACAAAATGCTTCTTTTATTCTTAATAGTACTTAGTACCAAGATTACTAAAAATTATTAACAATAAGACTCATAGCAATACAAGTTGCACTGCTATACAATACCTTTCCTAGCTCAGCCTGCTTTCACTGTCAATCAGCCATATTCTACCCATAGAAATTAGAATGGGTGCTATGTGAGAGAGTCAGAACTCATTCTCAAGATCCATATCAGATAGGAGTGTCTATTATTGGGTTGGAATGTATGTTAATACTTAAATATACTGCTTTCTTTTCCCAGAACTTATTTAATTCTGTCATAGTATAGGCATGTTTGAAAAGAAAATGATGCTATGATATGAACTCTGAGTTCTGAACAACAAATGTACAATCAAAGGATAAAGTTGCCAATCCACAAATAACCTCCTCTTTGTTGGCCAGGAAGTTAAAGGAAGAGTAGACTGAAAGAAAATAAAGGTTTCCATAAAATAACAAGAGCTCAATAACTATAGTATCATATATATATATTAGAATTCTGACCATCCTCTGTAGCCTTTCTCTTTACAAAACACAACAGTGATCAGACTGGGGGACAATGCTCCAATGATAAACAAGTCATCACACCCAGCAATGAATTCACTGTCAGCCTGCTGACATTGGAGAGCTGGTGTGATGGCTTGTTTACTCATTCACCTGCTCATTCCCTATTCAAATATTTATTGTTGTCTGCCACATGCCAGAAACTTGTAACATGTTGGAATACAAAAATTAGCAAAACTGGCAAAGGCCCCTACACACATGAAACTTACAATAGACACATACAATAAATAATAAATGTGATAAGTAAGTAAATCATCTGTTGTGTTGGAAGGTACTGAATACTGTTTTTTAAAGAAAATAGAGCAAGACAAGGAGAACCTGGAGAGTTGGGCCATTAGGCATGGAAGGGGGAAGTGCCACTTTAAACAGGGAGCTCAAGAAATACAAGTCTCACTGGGAGCACCCCATTTCAAAAAAGACTAGGGAGTTGTGAGAAAGAGTGGTGTAGACAGCAGAAAAGGCTGGAACAGTCTTACGTGCTGAGAAAAAGCAGAGTCCAATAAAGATGGAATAGCAGGAATAAGAAGAGTAGCTAGAGATAAAATCAGAAACGTAACAGATAATATCAGTTGGGGCCTTAAAAACCACTAAATTACTTTGACTTTCTCTGAGGAAAAAAAAAAAGAAGATACTATTTCAGGATTTTGAGCAAAGACCAGCATGATCTAACTCACTTTTTAAAAAGATCACCCTGGCTGCTTTTGTTCGAACTAAGCCACGGAGCAGGATGTTGGGGACAATGGTAAGAAGAGAAAGACAAGTTCAGTTAGGGTATTTTGGTGATCCAGACAAAAATTGATAATGATTTTGACCAACATAGTAAAATGGAGATATATAATAATATATTATTATATTAATATGTATTATAATAATACATTATATATAATGTGCATATTATAATAATATATTATTAATTATTATTATATATACATATTATTATATAGATTATTATTATCCCTATTATAAATATTATAAAATACACACACACAATTCAGACTGACAACCAAGAGGATTTCAAATTGGAAGTGGGGTTTGAATAAAAGAGAGTTGCAAAGAATTTTTGGTTTACCAACTGAAACAACAGAAGTGCCGTCAAATAAGAAAGAGAAGACTGTGGCTTACTTAGGTTTGGCAGGGAAGAGTTTTAGACAGGTCAAGACTGAGGTTTCTGCTAGGAATTCAGGTGAAAAAGTTAAGTCAACAGCAGATACTTATGTCTCTACTTCAGGCCAGAGCTCTGGAGTGTAAATGGAAATCTGGAACTTGCTCACATGAATTTAACCTAAAATATACTAAGCTATGAGACTGGATACTCTCACCAAGGGAGTCAGTGTATTCAGATACTCCACCAATCAGAAGACAGGAAGAAAGGGAAGATCAGTAAAGAGATGTAGAAGACCTGGCCAGTGCTGTAGCAAGGAAACCACAGAAATGTGATATCTTAGAAACCAGCTGAAGAGCCCTGTGCAGTGGTGCATGGCTACAATCACAAGTGTCGGGTCAAGTCTCCACAACTTGGTGAGACCCTGTCTCAAAATAAAACTTTAAAATAAGACAGTAGGTGAAGCTCAATGGTACAGTGCAAGTGTGACTCTGGGTTAAATTCTTGGTAACACAAACAAAAAAAGAAAAGAATCAAACAAATTAGATGAAGCAAGAATTATCAAGGAAGAAGGTGTGAGCGACTGTGTTATATGCTCTGAGACATCAAGTAAGATGGAAACCAAGAACTGCCAATTGAAAAACAAAGAAGTCACATTATTTCACAAGCCTGATGCCAAACTGCCTGGTGAGACAATGTCTAATCACACCCTAATAACCATATAAATTTAAGTTTTCTAGTCTTATCTTCTTCCACTTAAGGTTAAGGAAAAAAAAAAACTATTACATAAGCTTATTTTTGATCATACATGAGTGAAAATGTTATTTGCTTATTCCCAAAATCAAAATGGCATGACCACAATGCCTTATGCTTAGTTACCTCAATAACAGCATTTCCGACAAAGCAGAATGCATCTAGTGGCTAAGATCAAACCTGAGGCACAAGTGCCCATCTGTTTGAAGTCTTCTTTTCCCTAAGACTTCCTTGTCTGCAAAAAATAATCGGAGTGAAAGAAAAAAGAGAGGACTTGATAATATAAATCAATATGTCAAAAGCTAACTACAAATGATAAGAGCAACATCCTGAAACACTAAAAAAAAAAAAAAAATTCACTGAGAAAATAACTGAAATACTGTCACGATTTCTTACCTTTAAGTTTTTCTCCAAAATCATATGATATAGTGTTACAAGTAATTTGCATAAAGCATAACATACAACTCAAAAAAGAATTTTATCCACTGACACCTCCATGTTACATATGGCAAGCAAAGAGCACACTGTTACAAATGTTATTTTACAAAGGCTTTTAGTATGGACTCTTAAAATTCTGGAACTTGCTCACATGAATTTAACCTAAAATATACTAAGCTTTGAGACTGGATACCCTCACCAAGACAGTGAGTTTATTCAGATACTCCACAAATCAGAAGACAGGAAGAAAGGGAAGATCAGTAATGAGATATAGAAGACCTGGCCACTGCTGTAGTAAGGAAACCACAGAAATGTATTATAATAGGTACCATGTTGAGATTATTTGCATTGTTTCCCTTAATCCTATTTTTCCCAGGACAATAAAAAAAGAAGAAATCAAAAATAAACTCTCTAGGATTTTATCATATGTTTCTTGATGCCATAATTTTCTATAAACCATTACATTACTATCTTTCTATTTATCTTTCACCTACAAGAATAAAAATGTGTACATTACTCTGTGCATTATATATATGTAGTAAATAAGTTAATTGTACAAAAATAAGTCTATTTTCCCTATGATTGAAATTGTAACTTCAGAGTTCTGTTCACACTGAAGCAAGCCATCTTTCAAAATGAAAAAAAAAAAATCCACTAATACTGGGATATGCACTAAAGGCTAATATATGTCAGACAGCACTGCAGGCATTATGAGTTCCAACCACGGCTCTTGTTTACAAGAAGGTAAGATCTCTGTGAGGTAATGAAAATATATGGGCCCGAAAGGTAAAAGGTGACAATAAAGTATTAGGTAAGATGATTGCCAGGTAATTAATACACAAAATAATTATTATGGAGCTTCAAGGCTACAAAAGATGGCTCCCAGGAGATGTGGTCTGTACAGTACCCAAAATGTAATAGATGCTCCCCAGGACCTTCCAGAATGACTAGAAATTGAACCTACAAAAAAGGGAGAGGATACATCATAGACTAAGGCATGGAGGTATAATTTTTCTGGGTCAAGGAGGGATAAGACATATGTAGTGGAAAATTCATATGAGAAGATATTGTTTAAAAATAAAATGAAATTAATAACGGTATGCCAAGGAGTGTACCAGCATCCTCTCTCTTCCCTCTTCTCTCGTTTCTATACTAACCCCTTCCCCAGCCTTGAATTAATCATGGCCTTTGGAGTCAAAGAGATTTGAATCCTAATTGCATGTTTCAATGTCTGTATGACCCAGAGGAGAAAGTTATTTCATTAAATGGACCTCAGTTTACCTGTAAATGATCATAATTATATCTACTAAAAAGACATTTTCCAATAGTAATATCTAGTATTATAATAGGTACCATGTTGAGCTTATTTGCATTGTCTCCCTTAATCCTAACTGCCATCTTTGACATGCATATAATCTTTCCCTTTCTACAGCTGGGAAAACTAATAGGCAGATAAAATTACGTGCCCCAAATTATACAGATAAAAATGGCAAAGTCACAATGGATCAGAGATTTTGCTGACCCCCAAAGTCTTCACCCTTAGTCATTCTGATACACTAGAGATAATAACTATAAAACTTCAATACAATGTCTGCAGATATAATTATTACTAGATGAGAAAACTGAGGCCAGAGATTTTATGTAATTTATCCCATGTTACTTTAGTAGTAAGTGACAGGAAAAAATACATTGGAATTTGGTTAACAACATTCTTAAAGTTCAAATTCACATAATGAACTTATTAATGGAGCATCAATGAAGTTTTTAAATGTAGGAGTAGAATAATTAAGGCATAGCTTTAGGAGGATTAAACTGCTTCTTGAATTTCTTAATATTCCCATAAAAAATCAAAATTTTCTGTTTCAGGCAACTTCTCTATCCCACAAATACCTATTAACACTGTGTCACATATGTGGAACATATTTCTACCCTCTAGTCTAGACCATAAGTTCCTTAAGAGTTGTTTTAGTTAGCTTTTTGTTGCTGTGACCAAAAGACCTAATGAGAACAACATAGAATGAAAAAGTTTATTTGGTTTGATTTCAGAGGTTCAGACCACTGTCCATCAACTCCATAGCTCTGGGTCCATATCATGGTGGAATGGTTTAGCAGAAGAAAGCAACTTGGGACAAGACAACTAAGAAGTAGAAAGAGTGTTCCACTCTCCAGAGACAAATATATACCCCAAAGGTACACCCCCTGGGACCCACCTCCACCAGCCACTCTCTCCCTGCCCATAGTTACCTCTCAGTTAATCCATATCAATAGATTAAACCACTTTTAGATTAAAACTCTCATTTCACCTCTGAATGTTCTTGTTTTGCCTCCCACATGAGCTTTCAGAAGCCACCACATATCCAAATAATAAAAAAGTAAAGCTCATTTTCCATTTATCTTTGTATTTTAGAGCTTAGACATACACACCATATTTAGTGCATATTCAAAAGCATTTGGTGGATAAATGGATGGATGAGACAGATATGGTAATTCAAATGGAAGTATGTTTCAGAGGCCACATGCCTGCTTCAGGGACTTATGAATCCTATTGAAGTTTATATAAAATGTGGACTGTTTATGCTTAAGTGCATTTTCAAAGAAAAAGTTTCATAGTTTTCATCAGATTCTCAGAAAGGTGCTGGACCCCATAAATGTTAAGAGCCATTAGGCAGACTCAAGATAGGGAGACCAGTTTAAAGTAATTGAATTTGTACAGAAAAAAAAAGTTATAAAGGACTAAACTAGTACTATGGCAATAGATGTGGGAAATATAATACAGAAGCAAAGATATTCCATAAATAATACCACAATATATGACACAAAACCAGTAGTCATTGGAACTACTCTTATATTAAATACATAATGCTGTGTAGCATTCATTGTTTATGGTTCATTTCATTAAGATATAGCAGAGAAGTGACCGTTTTCACTCCCTATATTCTTTTATGACATCTTAGTGAGTGTTTGAAATTTAAAATGCATACATTATAGATTTATAATCCTACAATGAAAGTACCCAACCTTTTTTGCAAATTTTATTCAATAGATATTTATTGGATTCTGATACATAACTCAGAGAAAAGAAGTAAAGATTCTCTCTTTTTTTTTCTGGAATACTGGAAAATTTTTACTTTAATGAGGGAAAAAAACAAAGATTTTTTAAAAGATATATTTAATAAATAACTTGGGAAATGGTATTGAATTATCTACAGTGACCTCTAGTAAAACTAAGGGTATTTATGCATTGTGAAATAGACATAAATTGTATTATCTCTCACCTCTTTCCCAATGTTTTTATAGAATTACATTAATTTCTAAAAATTGTTCCATGAAAATTCAAAAAAGGGCCTCAAAGAGGAATTCAGAGAATGGTGTTAGGAAAAAACTAACAGCGCTAGCTGACCCTACTGTTGTTGGAGGTTTACAGTAACAAGTACATACAAATATCAAGCTGTAGGGTTTCTGTAAGTAGATATTTTTCAGTTATCTCTCTAGGTAATTACTCATACAGCTAAACATGTTACCTTGATTTATTTCTGATTTTTAATTAATCAATTAATTTAAGCATGCTCAAAGAGATCATAACATGTTGAGAGAATGGGAAAGAAATTATCTAAACCCCAAGACAGAAGGAAGTTTACAAAAATATTTAATATCTCTGTGGACTAGAAAACAAGGAAGAACGTGACGAGTATTGTAGAGCTGCAAGCTGCTCTACACTTGGTCCAAAAGCAGGACCAAGTAGCCTCGTGTTTTGTACCTGCAGAAGGATAGACTAAATGTACCCTAAGATGATACAATAAAATCAGACTCAGGATTGAGGTTGGGTCTGGAGTAGTGCAGCCCCTACAACTTTTCCCTAAAGAAGGTCTAGTTCTATGAGAAGCTCTGGACATAGGAACACAAAAGAACTGAACTGCCTCTTCAGACTCAAGCCAAACCTCTCTCCAGGATAAGTGGCAGGATCTGCTGTTGTGTTCCTGGAGAGTCACCCCCAACATTGTGAAGTCTGGATCTGGACTGGCACACCAGAGGGCTGGAAGGAAAAGCATGCAGAAACGGTGGACTATGATGGCAAATCCAGAAGTAGAGAGGCAAAAAGAAGTAAGCCACACCAAAAGCTCCCCTCCCAAAATATTACTTTTCCCAATAAAATTCCAGAAACCCATAAAGATATCTAAAATGTCAAATACAGAAGAAAGAAAGGGACAAGGAGAAAAGAAGGAAAGATCAGGGCATAAACTGACTCGAGTATGTTTCATTTCATGAACTGATATGGCAAAGACTTTCAAATAAACAAATAAACATGTCCAAAGAGATGAATTAAAGAATTAAAGAATAACTTATATGAAAAAATGAAGAAGAACATATGAAACAAAAAGGGCCAACGGAACTACAGCTGCAGTTATGTAGAAATATAATTAGAAACCTTATAAATGAAAATTAGGTTTGTTGTTTCTTTAACAGTTTGGAAATATAAACTCAACCAAGGAACAAAGGCAATTTTCAGAAGAAAGAAGAGTCCAAAAATACACAAGATAATCAGGGGGAGGGAGGAGGAGAGAGAAGGGGTATTGAAGTGGAGCAAGTTATTTATGTGCATATATAAAATATATCACAATGAACCCCAATATTATGTATAAGTATTAAATACTAATACATACATAAAAAATTAATACATATACATCTAATATAGAAATATAGAATTTACCACACAATCACATCCTTAAGCATACCTTAAATATAGGCTATTGCTCACCATTTCCCCTTTACCCTGTTCTTGGCCAATGGTTTCCTTCAGATCAATGTTCTATTTAGCCTTGCTCTTTTTTAAAATTCAACATATCTTTTTGGCTACTAATTTTGTCATTCAGCATATGTTATCAATCACACTGAACATAATCTTCAAATTCATCACACATACTTTTTATCTATATACAAGTTACTGAGACAAATATATATCTAAGTAATGCATCAAGAGAGTCCAAAATAGGCAAGTCAATAAAAAAAAAAATGATGGTAGAGAAGGTAAGTGCAACTCAACAAATATTTTTGAAGGTATCTATGAAAAGCATTGTGCTAGGGATGGTCTTCAAAGAGAGTATACATATATACTGCACATTAGAAAAGCATTACTCTCTCTCTTGCATTCTCTCTCCCTCTCCCCCCACACACATACACACACATATTAATGTTAGAAGAAGATGACAGGGAAAAAATGTGCTATAGCATTTTCAAAAGGAAGAAGGGAGAGAGTAGAGAAACTTCACGAAGAAGGTAACTTTTGAGAGAGTCTTGACAGAGTTGGTAGCATTTTGGGAAAAGGAAGTGGGAGTGGATAGAATTCCATACCAACAAGCAAGAAGGAGTAAAGGCATGGGAATTTAAAAAAAAAAAAAAAAAGATACCTATAAAATGCAGCCATCCCTTAACTTGTCCTTCAGGATAGGGTCTGAGTTAAAAAGTAATAACAAAGAAAAGGCTGGAGCTCTAACTTGAGAATACATCATGCAGGGCCTTGAACATCATGCTGGTGACCCTGTATATAATTCAGGAAGCAATGTGAAACCATTAAAGATTTTTTATTTTTAAAAACTACATCATAGCAAAGATGCTCTTTTTTGAAATTTCAACAGCCAAAATATATTGAGTTTGAATTTATTTCTAGAGTTGAAAGTTTGGCTGAATATCTAGGAGGAAGTGCTAGGGTAAAAATGAAAGATGGCACCCAGAAGAGGAGATGAGGCTGCAGAAGATGATTAATATCATAGGAATGAATAGGAACAAAGGAAAATGGAAAATACATCAGGCAGCTGCTCAGAGATCCAGCAACTGAGCTCGGGATGGTCAGCAATGATGAGTGCTTCGTTAAGTCAAGAAGAAATAAGATTGAGAAAAAGACCCCAGATTTGAATTTAAGAAGGTATTCTTCAGTGATAAATATGAGTAACAACAGGATGGTAAGAGCAGAAGCCTGGACGGAATGATAATAAATAGATCAATATCTTAGTCTCTCTGGGCAGTTACATCAAAATACCATAAACTGGGTAGCTTATAGACAACAGATATTTCTCACAGTTCTGGAGGCTGGAGAGCCCATGATCAAGGTGCGGCAGATCTGGTGTCTACAGAGGGCCTCCTTTCTAGCTCACAGATTGTGCTTTCTCACTGTGTCCTTCACAGCTTCATTATCTCATTATCCATACAAGTTTATTTGAAGGATTAAAAGAGTCACATTTGTAAAGATTATTGATGCAAAAAAATAAGTATATTAATTATATACAGGCAGCATATATTCCTTTCAAAGTAGAACCTTTGAGAGTTTGACCATTATGGCAAAAACTCCTAGTAGTCTATTTTCAACTTTGAAGCACTCATTCAAAAATAATTGTGTGATCTTAAATAATGGGTTTT
Source organism: Urocitellus parryii (assembly GCF_045843805.1). NCBI lineage: Eukaryota > Metazoa > Chordata > Mammalia > Rodentia > Sciuridae > Urocitellus > Urocitellus parryii. The sequence goes on along the minus strand of NC_135531.1, from coordinate 234,977,487 downwards.
AGCATAAATAAATAAACTAAAGTAAAGGGGAAAAAAGAAGAAAAATTAACAAGGACTTAAGGAGAAAAGGCTAGGAAAATCTGAGAAATGACCAGGAAGAGGAAGGGTGCCAAGTGACCCAGGAACTATAAATAACATCCTGTGGGAGACCAACCTTGCATATGACTGGGTCACACTTCCCTGCTGGGTGCTGAGGCACTCAGTCACAGAAATGTGGCAGAGTTTTCCCCACCCTGAGTCGGTGTCTCTCTTGCATGGGTGTGTCTTGCTACAGCCCCACTGGTGAAGCTATGCTCACCTGTTCCTTTGTAATATAACCCCTTGCCCTGTTTAGGATAGAATCTTCCATGGAAGTGCCTTGTGTGTGTCCCCTTCTCTTACTGTGCCCTTGGGTGTGGCCTACCCAGGTGTCAGTTAACCTGCTGACAGTGGACATCATGAAGATAGACTCAGCCCCCTGAAACCTAACCCCTTGCCTCATTTGAATAGCTTCTCCTCAATAAAAGGGGTCAGCACATGCTCTTGCTCTCTCTTCCTGCGGACCCTTAAGGTCAGAGGAGCTGTCACAGGGACCCCCCCCCCCCAAAAAAAAAGGTATTTATGTCTCTTGTGTGGTTATTTTGCACAGCCCAGTCAGCCCAGTTCAACTGGAGTAAACCCTGAGCCTTTTACTTTCGAGAACAGAAACCCTGGCAACATTCAACTGAAGATTCACCTCTACCACCTCCACCTTCCCTGTGTGGTTTGTTTTCCCAAGTAATTCTGTTCATAAGCATTTGGAAGCCAGGAGATGGGCATCCACATCTCCATTCCACATGTGTTTCCACGTATCAGTGGAAAGCTCCATTCTTATGGTACCAAAGAAAAAGTCCATTTGTAGAATTTGAGAACAAGGAATAAATAAGGCATCAGTGTGCTAAGAGTTGAGTCAGGCTCAGAATAACCACGTGGTGAGCACCTGTTCTAGTGAAACTGGAAGATAGACCACACCAGGCAGCCAGGAAAAGGGTCTCAGAAAAGAAAAGGAGGAGGAGAATAGGAAATCAAGCTTCTAGCCCCAGCTTGACGGTCCCTTAATAGACACAATGACCAACTGCAAAATATTCCCTAAAAACGTACTCCCTCTTACAAGCCCTCATCTTCACCCTTGTGCTAATTAAGGCTAAGAAATCATTTTTCTCCAGATTTGCTAAAGAAGACAAAAAAAGAAGAGAGATGATTGGCCCCTTTCTGAATCCTATTTTTAGGTATCATTCCCGAAATCAAGAAGAGGGACAAATCAGAAGATGGTCAGCTCCCTTGGGACCCCTCCTGAGCTTCAGGAGCCTTTTTCTGCTTTAAATTAATCTTACTACTCCACCCTCAGCTTATCTATGGATCTCATTCTTTGAATTTGCAAGACAACAAACCCACCTGGTATCCCAACTCTGGAGTGACACTAGGAGAGTGTGGAGATAGTCTATTTTGACCTTCACCCAGCAGTACTGTGTGAGGTAGAAATGGCTGAGTTTGACAATGATTCCTAGCTCTACTTTTCAAGATGAACAGATTTCAGTAAATACTTTTATATAAAGTGTTTCTTAGTTTCAGTTCCTATAATTTCAAATGTACACAAGGTGGATGAGGTCCTGGCAATGAACAAAGAGAGCAATAAGGAAATAAGTGTTTCTCCTGATTTCCAATTAAGGAAAAGATTCCATAACAAAAGAGCAAATCTTTCCCAGTAGGTATGCTATCACCTTCTGAATTTATTCATCTGGGGGGGACTGAATCTCACACACTCAGGAATCTCAGGAAGTGATTTCACTGTGCAAATGCACACACAGCAAGCTAATCACCATGTCAAGATCAAAATATATAGCCCCCAAATTTTCATTCTGTTTTTGAGTCTTGTTCTTATTTATTTAGAGATATTTTGACTGTATTTATACTGTATTTCTTTTTAATGTTTCTCTTTCTGCCCAAGCAGTCTATCTTCTAAAGCCTTACTGGCCCTCACAATTATCCCTGCTTCTCAGTGTGCTGTCTCCTCTCCACAGCCCTCCCAGTGGCCCAGGTGAGTCATAACTCTGTGGGGATTTTGAGGTTTTTGAAGAAGGAGGTGTGATTTCTCATGGAAATACAAACCTAATGGTTTCACACATCCCTGGAGCACTAATCACTTTAGAGTTCTGGTCCCAGAAGAATAGGTATATTTCTCCAGTGCTAGCACCAAAATTACTCTTTGATAATCTTTAACATTGCTAAAGAAATAAAGTTCCATGGTAAAGGGGAAGACAAAATAATATGCCAATACAACTACCAAATGTTTCAACAGGAAATATAAAATATTCTATTTCTTCTCATTTTGTGAAATATTCTTCAAACTCTAATAATTGTCTCCCCATCTGTCCCTGAAAATATAATTTTTTTTATAAGTGAGCAAAATAATGAACAGAGAAAATGCTTTGATGTGATTCCTTCAAGCCAGATCGCTGGCACGTCAGTTTACCAAACTCTTAGGGCATGAGAACATTGAGTCATAAATCAGATGGTCAGACAAGATAAAACAGAGGTAATCCAGTCCAACCCACAATCCTCAGGCAACAAAAGACTCCCAAATTGTCATGGATAGAAGAGGTTTTCTTTCTTTTTTTTTTTTAATAACATTTAGAGAAATAGAAGCTTCCTCATAACATGTAACAATCCTGAGATTTAAATAAATGAATAATAAAACTTCCTTTATATCTAGCCTAAATCTCTTAAGGTACCATAATACAATAGCATGAGGATCCTATTTTAGTTCAAATCCGTCTCTATATGATGACTAGGGTGCTGAAAGTAAAATTACACATGCATAATTGAAGTGATTCACAATTTATATAGCTTTGTATTCCAAATATTTAATAGTGTTTCTAAAAGATAACTGATTATTGGTTAAGGTGAAACAAATGGCATGAACAAAGCTTCCCACACAACACTGTTGTTACATAAAACCTGGAGGAAGTCATTCTAAAAGCAAATTTGTATCATAGAAACATTTATATTGAGTAGTGGAAGCAAAATGGGAATTAGTTTAAATAAAATATTGGACTGAGCAATAACTAAGGAATAATCTTTTTCTCCATATAAGACTTGGATAAATTTTTATTTTAAAGCAACTTTATAGGTAAATTCTGGTCAATTTATAAAAGGATTGTATTTTCACAAAGATGTTGTTTATGGGTATTGAAATTTTAGTAGGCAATTATTTAAATACTTTTTCCCAACGTTGAATCTCCTTGAATTTGTATTGTCTGATATTTACAGTTTAAAGACTCCAGATATGCACATTTCAGAATCAGCAATATTTTTCTAAAATTACTGATAGCTTTCTTGTTACAACAATGGAAATAATATACCTTTTACCAAAATTCCCTGATCATTCTTGTGCCATAATTTCCAAGATTGCTCTACTCAGAGCTCGCAGAGACATGACACACTTGATAACAGAAATCATAGCTCCCCAGGAAAAGTTCATATAAGACTTCCTAATACCTCAAAATTCCTACAGGTTGTTCTTACATACCACTGAAAAGAAGAATCAGAGATATCCCTAGGGTCACAGAACACATGGGTTGTTTGGTGGTCTTTATAGGGTCTATAATCTTATGTATAATCTCTCCCTGGGTTTGCAGACCCATAGCAAGACTAGACAAAATAAGAAATCTGTGAATGCAAATTAGAAGTTTTATGTATTTATTGTCACTGACTTCTGATTGGAACTTAGAATTTCCTGAAATATGAGCATAGACCACAAACTGCAATGGTATTAATGTCCCTATGACTTTCACTAATAGAAATCATAGATATTTCTACACGACATTCTCATTATTATACGTATCCCAAATACATGATTCATTTATGTTCATCTCTACTTTAAGTATGATAGTTATCAGAAACACAGCAAGATGTTGTTATTTAATATATTAAGTACATGTACTACTATATATCAGAGTATATCTTTTGATGACTATATTTCTTTTTCTGGGGGTGGTGGGGAGGTACTGGGGGTTGAACTTGGAGCACTTGACCACTGAGCCACATCCCCAGCCCTATTTTGTATTTCATTTAGAGACAGAGTCTCCCTGAGTTGCTTAGCGCCTCACTTTTTGCTGAGGCTGACTTTAAATTCAAGATCCTCCTGCCTCAGCCTCCTGAGCAGCTGGGATTACAGGCATGTGCCACCTCACCTGACCTATATTTCAATGTAAATGACTTATTTTGTAATTTTATGTATTTTACATTATATACTTAAAATATTTATTCTGAAGAAACTGGCCCCTCGCAAAACAGCCAAGGAACTTCACTGATCTGCTCCCCATTGTTTTTAAAAACAACATTTAAGAGACTCTGGCAAGTAGAAAATGAGGATCAGTTAAAAGAAATCTATTAAAATTCTGTAAGAAAAACAAAGTCCTTTCCTTTCCTCTCCTAGAGCAGCAAGGGAAGACCCTCTCCAGACTGTCCTAGCCAAAAACACAGGGATCTCTTTCTCCCTAGAACCAGCCAGAGAACATTCTTCCTAGGAGGAGCAGCATCTCAACATTTCTCATCCTACTCCCAGCCGCATGTACCTTAGGCTGCATTTTGGAGAGTGCTGTAGAGAAAAGTTCTCCTTTCTCCTATCCAAACCCCACTGGCAAAATGGAGGCTGCTTTGGTCATGGGTACAATGAAAATATTGGGATGCCAATGGCCCATTCCCCAATTCTGGAGGTAGCAGTTCCATGCCAGGAAGAGAAAGCCAAGAACACCTAGGTCCACAGACTCCCTTCCACTGAGCACTCAGCCCCTGGAGCATGGATATCACTCAGACAGAAACTTATCATTGTCTCAAACCCAACCCTGAGAGTGGCTATGTCCTAGCATGTATAATTTACCTCAGGGGTGACAATATCACAGATAATATCAATAAAAAGATAAAAATTATACTTTTACAAAGAACAAATGGCTGGGCATGGTGGCACTTGCCTGTAAGTCAAGTGACTCAGGAAACTGAGACTAGAGGATCACAAGTTCAAAGCCAGCCTCAGCAATAGTGAGGCTAAGCAACTCAGTGAGACCCTGTCTCTAAATAAATACAAAATAGGGCTGGGGATGTGGCTCAGTGGTTGAGTGACCCTGAGTTCAATCCCCAGTTCCCCAACCCCCCGAAAAAAGAACCAAATTGAAAAATGAAAAATATAATAACTAAACTTTTAAAATTCACTAAGGGACTCAACAATAAATTTGAACTGACAAAAAAGGGAATTAAGTAGTTGAAGACTTGAAGACAGTTCAGCAGAGACTATGCAAAACAAAGAAAGAGAAAAGAAAGAAGAAAAAAGAAATGAGTCTTAGGGAAATGAGGGCACCATTAAATATACCATGATGTGCAGAAATAAATCTGGTATCTCTGAGAATACTAGAAGAGGAGGAGAGAGAGAGAGACAGGAGAATATTTGAAGAAAGAATTGTTTGAATACTTCTTAAATTTACTGAAAAATAATAACCTACCCATCTGGAGAATTAAAGAAACTCAAAGCAGTTTAAATACACATTCACAAACATATCACAAGAATGCAGGAAGTCAAAGATTGGGAGAAAACCTTGCTATCAGTAAGAGAAAAAAAATGACTGAGACAGGATCTGAAACCAGACTGCCATAGGATCAATGCTCAGAACAAGTGCAAGAACCTCCCATATAGTCATCTAGAATAAAATAATCAGCCACAAAAGATAATGTAGATGGTAGATTTGTTTCCAACATGACTTCATCAAAATGCTGCAAAAGAAAAAAATAAATATAATTTCAAAGAATGCAGAGGGTGGTAGGTTAAGTAAAATTAATAGGCTTTGTTTACTATAATACTGGCCATAAGTTTTAAAATTCTAATTGTAATTCTTCAGATGTGGGTAAAACTTACAGGATTTCCCAAACTACTATAACTGTGGAAAGCTTGTTTGGGAGTACAACTACAGAATCAGGTCTAAAGAAACTTTTAGAAACACTTCAGCCTGATATTAATAAATGTGAAGGTATTGGTCATTGCTGGAATCAATGGCGTCTTTGTTTCCTATATCTTTATATGAGGCACTACTTTCTCCTGAGGGTGCACAAGATAGATAACTATCCCTATTTTCAAGGACATCCTAGGTCAAAGGCTTTCTAAGGTTCCTGGCAATGCTGCTTGCCAAGGCCACATATTTAAGTCTCCCTGAGGGTGACTGTGCCCTCGCCTGTCTTTTTTGATTTTTTGGATCACATTCTGTTAAAAAAATCTTTAGACTCTAAATTAATGAGTGCAGAAAAGGACAACCACTGCTAACGGGCTTCTATGCATGGAAAATTCCTTCCCATTCCTGTTTCTAGTCTTAGGTGCTGGTTTATAATAACAGCCTATCAAAATGTTGCATGCGGCTTCAAAAAACGTAGTCATCATCTGAGAGCTATACTTAACATCAAATGCCAAGGCAGATTTATCAGCAGCTGAGGCCTGGAGCACAGCCAGTTCACAGCACTGAAGCTGTGCTTGCTGCAACTCACCCTCAGAGGGTGTATATTAGAGGAGCATGGACTCAAGCCAGATTTCAAGAAGCTATGGCTCAGCAACTTGAATCAGGATGACAGCAAACAAGAAGGACTAAAGGAGCAGTGGAAAAGCACACAGAGACAACTTCAAGAAACATAATATTGCTGTGGCCTGTCAGAAAATACCAATAGAAGCAAATAGGCCAACCTTAGTGTGCAGTCGGAGGTGAAGGGGCCATTACTCTTTATAAAAATGCTTATAGTCTCTAACACAAAGCAGTGAATCATAAAAGAACTAAACAACTTCCTGAGATGCAAACAGATAGATAACAAATATCCACTATGGAGATCACCTAAGTCATCAAATACAAATACTCTATGTAAAAAACATCATTCCTATATATTCTGTGCAGCCATTGACATCAGCTCTTCTAATCCTTGTAATAGTTATGCATGCTTGAAAATCTCTATATTAAGTGCCAACCTGCCAGAAATCCTTAGAGTAGTTTCTGTATTTCTGACCAAAATAATCATATTGCATTTTTCCTAGTCAGAGAGCTTCAGACAATCAACTGAATGGTTGTAGGGACAAGCACTGTACTTCCCTAGAGAAATGTGAATGAGTTAGCAAGCATTAAATGCCAGTTTCTTGATAGATTAATAAAGGGTTCAAGTAGAGGGCTATCTCTGTTCTGATGGGATTCTTAAAAGCAGTCTTCTTTCTGAATAGGAAAAAGAAGCAAGTGACAGAAAAATGTAATGCATATATAAGACAAAACCAGCAAATAACTACCAACAATAGCAAAAATAAAAAAGATCTCAAGGAGCCACAGCAAATATAAGGAATGGAATTATGAACAGGAGAAACAAGCATCTCGCTTTAAAAAAAAAAATCTTGAACCAACAAAGATATCTGAGGATTCCAAGGTCCATAGCTAAAGAGGACCGATGGACAATGAGAAAGAAACCCAAGGAATGCACCAATAATTTGTTTAAACAGAAAATCTCACCTATCAAGTGAACATTTTTAAGAAATATGATAACTTATCTTGGCAAATTCAGAAGTACATGCACTTTTGATGGTAGGAGTACAAATTGCTTCATGAATTCAGGATACAAATTTGGTAATATGTTTTCAACTTTAAAAAATTGAATTCAGACTGTGTGACCACACACTTTTATATCTAGAAATTTTCTCTACCAAAAATCTTAATTTTGCTTAAAGGAAAAGTATTGTTATGCTCGAATTCAGGACCCCCAAAGACCACCAGAGACCCAAGATCGATGTAAGCAGCAAAGAGGTATTTATTGCGAGCTAGCTCCGTCCTCCGCGTGCACACACAGCAACTGGTGACGCTGAGAGGCCCTGAGCCCAGGGTTTGCAGCATTTTTATACATTCTTTGGAGAGGGCAGGGACTTCACATACATCATAGCAAATCATCACACACCGAGGGAAAATCAAATAACAACTCTAAAACATGATTAGCACATTCACTGGCGGGAACAAGTTGGGTAGGGGTGATTGGTCAGAACAAAAGGGGTATTGGTTTGAACTGATTTGTTTGAGCCAAGAGGGGTGTACGTGCTGAACTACATGGTTTCCCAATATGTTATCAACCACCATAAACTACTGGGAGGGTCATCTGGCATCCCAGGTATTTCCCTGTCTCATGCTGATTGGTGGCTGCTAGGGGGTTGCTATGGATCTCCACCTAGCCTGACTGAGTCAGGGACACCTGGCACAGCAGATCTCTCCTGTTATTTGTAGATAAACAACTTAGCAGGGTGGGAATGTGCCTAGGAGTGCTCTGTGGGTCTTTCCAAGGACAAAGGTCATGTCCCTTCCTTGGACAGGCTTTGCTCTGAGATAGAGGCTGGTTTTTCAGTATATAAGAGTAACTTTTAAATCAGTAAGCAAGCACTCTACAAAATATCAACAGTGGTTCTATTTATGTTGAGATAGTATGGCAAATTTTACTTTCTGTTTTTCTCTTCTCCTTTTTATTTGGGACCTTCTCCAGTTTTTTAAAAAACTAATATTATAATGTAATGCATAAAATAAAATATATTTATATAATAATTAAAAAGTCAATGAAGGGAAAACAACACAATTGTCAGGAAGACTTACTCATATTTTTATGTCATTTCTAAATTACTCTATGTTCCAGAAAGGCAAAGTTAATTTTAGAAGGATGCTTCAGACCTTACAGTTCCAAACTGATTAAGGCAGAGTCCTAACCAAAGCGGAGGAGAGTGAGCAGCAACAATTTCTACTGAAAAAAGAAAAAAATTCCAAAGCAAACAACTCTCATTCTAACATAATTATGGCCTCCATCTCTGTCACTCACTAAGAAATAAAAGGGAATTCAAACACAAGTGTTAAGAAACCAGTGAGATTCTGAGTAGGAATCAAATCAAAGAGAAGACTGCTTTCCTGCTCCTCCTTGTCCTCCAATGCATTCCATATTTAATAACATTAAACCTTTTGAGCAAGGAAAAGAAAGTTGATTTATAGAATCAACAAAAGGAAAATTTCAAAAGCAATTATACTAATTTGTGTTTATCCAATGAAATTTTGTTTCCGAACAGTCTGGGAGGTCCAGAAAGAAGGAGGCCAACGCTTAGATGTTGTGCATCTATCTTCAGTGTTTATCATGCACCTAACTCCAGGAAAGTTTAGTGAATGAATGAAAACAAATCTATTTCAATAGGACTCTAAAACCATCCATTTTAATCAGAGAAAGGTCAGCAACTAACTAATCAAATCAAATGCCTTTGGGATAATATACAAATATACAAGATTAGTTTGTTAAAATTTTCAGGACTTCACTTTTACTGATATTTGTGTTCAACTCAGATTCTACCTCATCCATCAGGTTCCTAATGTAGCTATCATAACAACGGCAGCTGTCCCACTTGCGTAGGTCTTTCTGTGCCTTATGTTTCATGATTGAATCATTGAGAGGAAACATCTAGGTAGTTGACCCACAGTGAATTTAACAAGGGTTTGACATGCATCAGCAGTATCACACGTAGATGAAATTGGTGTTGACTGGGTGACAGCATTTACTGTGGGACAGTGAGGGGCTTGAGGGCCTTTGAAGTGAATGAGAATGACAGCACTTCAGAAAAGCAAGATGCAAATTCTTTGACAGGTTATATAGTCACATACCAAAAGTACTCTTGCTGCTGTCACACATCATCACTTTCTAAACACGTCAAACGTGTATTAAACAGCAGTAAAAAAAACTAAAGAAAATTTTATTCGTGGTTTCATGCAAGATGACAAATTTAAAATGATTTCAATCTCAAATCAAAATCACAATAAAAAAATTTTTACTGACCTCTGTTGTTCTCATACTTGGGCTTTAAGATAAAATTGGATTCTTTTATTATCACATGTATTATACTGAATTTTATCATTTCAATTATTTAATAACTAAATACCTTTCAAACACCAATGGATATACAGGGGTGCATCACATTGTTTCCAGGAAGTGCTAATGGTTAAATTCATGTTGGATTGAATGACTTTATTCATCTCCTTTTTAGGTTCTTGTCTTCATTTTCTGCAAAACTGAACCATTAACTTATTTATACTCAATCCAATCCAATTGTGAGCCAGATTCTTCCAAGAAAATATTGCCAGTTACCAGTGATGAGTTTTGCTCCCTCAAAGGTTGAAGTATAACATTAGAAAAGCACACCGAGGCAAGCATATAAAGTAGGGTTTATTTAAAAAGGGGTAACATAGACTTCTCCTGGGAGGGAGAAGGAGGCCATAGCTGGTATCTTGGTAATTCGAGAAGTCAGGGTGTTTTAATTGTTTTTTTTTTTAAGTCCTAGCCTACCTTTGTTCTCCTGTTCAATTCCACTTATCTCTTTCCTTCCTGACTAGGCCCAGGAGATGCTTGGTGGGATGACCAAAAGGTGGGAAACAGGTAGGCTGAAAGGGGAAAGGCAGGATGGAGCAGCCCAGGACACATTAATTAACAACTCTATAACTCCCTTGTAGGCAGGGGCAATTCCTGAGACAGGTTACTTAGCCACAGGTTGGAGCAAAGACAGGTTATCTTGATAGGGTGGAAGAAGGGCTCTGAAGGCATTAACATTTCAATTCCTCCATTCTCTGGATCTGACCCTTGCCTAGCTGGCTTCAAAAGTCTTCAGAATTTCCTATCATCTACCATACCTATCTAGACCCTAATTTAGTACCTCCTACTAGACTTTCTTAACACTATATCCTGCCTACCTACCTACTGAGACACTTACCTGTTACCTGATTAATAATAATAAAATTTCTCATTTTTTGAACAAAATCATGGGCCAGTCACTGCATTAAAAATTATCTTTAATCCTCACATCCATCCCCCTGAAAAAAGGCAGCTGTCATTGTTTTACTAGTAAAAACCCTGAGGTGGAGAGGGCTGAACAGTTTGGTATGAGATGACATATGGGAAAAACACCTAACCTTGAAGTTAAACAAATCTAAAGGATCCTGCCAACAACTAGGAACATAAACTTGAGCTCATTCACTTGCACTTGGGGGAACATGCACCCCTATAGACTTGAACCTCTTATTGCCATGAATATGCTGATTTTTATTTCCTCCTTACAAGAAAAGAAAACATTAGTAAATTTCTCATAGCTAAGATGGACTGACTAAGGCTACCACATTCTTTCATGAAAGTTTCCTATATGTTTCCCTCAGAAAGGAATGAAAAATATTTTATAAATCCCACTTTCTGATTTAGGCATAATTTATCCTATGATATAACAGTTACCAAAATCAACTCAAGTACATTTTTTTTAAAAAAGGCATTGCACTTTTCCCTTATTTAAGAAAAAGAGCTAGTATGACTAACACCTAAGAAGAAGAATTCTTCTTTGGATACATTCCCTTCCCTTTCCAAAACCTGGAAAAGTTAAAACAAATTGCTGGGTAAAAGGTAGTCTAGAAATTCATCACAATAGTCCAGCAGTAAATTTTTGTATTGGTCTCTCATTTTCCACTGCCAACATTAGCATTTATCATTAGCTTATAGCACAGAATCTCCAGACACTTGAAATCTTTCTGTCAGAGAGCTGAAAGCAAGCCTTGAGCATTGCATTTAAAATAGGAACTAAAGGTCATATGGAACTATTTGATCAGTTTTTGTCTGTTAGCATCTATTACTTTTCTTTTCAATTAAAGGAATCAGAGTCTGGCCCAAGGAAGAGAGACCCAAAATTCTAGACAATTCTAAAGCATAATGGCAAACCAGAATAAGAGAAGCCTGCTCTTTGAGATGGAAAATAGAGAATCAGAAATATGATTCTACTTTTAAAAAATAAGTCAGCTTTGATAAAAGTAGATACAGAGAAAGCCACATGAAGTTTTCATTTATCCAGAGGTCCTGGAGTATATTATCTCTAGACGGGAAATGAACAATACTTTCTTGGATTTCCAAGTTTGTTGGTGGGCTGAACTGCTCTCAGTGAGCTTGACTCAATGCTGCCCTCTAGTCTTCCTCATGACCTTTCACCCTCCCTAAGTTTCCTGGCATCCAAGGCCCACGAAGATAAGACCACTAAGATCTGTATAGAGCTATCTTCATACTAAAATATATACATTCATATTAAATATATAAAGTTATGTATTATATATGTGTGTGTGTGCCCCCATGCACATATATTGTTGAATTATGTGTATGCATATTTACATATGTGTCATATAGCAGCTACAATGTGAGAACTTTTTGAGCTTTGTAAAACATGGAGTGATGATATGACTCGTGTCAGAAATACTAATATATTATAAATTGCTCCTACTGAAATTAATTTAATATATAAATGAATGTTCTCTGGTTTGCTTATTTTCTACTTTTACCATCTCTGTCTTCTTGCCTTTAAAAGTATAAAACTTGAGGTTATTTCTGGTGTTTAAAAAGGATTACACTCTGAATTTTTTTCCTACAGCAATTATTTGTAAGAAGCTTGTATTAATAAAAGTCCTTCGAACAATTTCTACCTCTAAAAACAACACATAGATATTCTTTTCTTTGGCAATATTGTCTACCTCATGGGTTGTCATAAAAGTTACATGACATAAAGTATTTCGCATTCAATAAATAATTATCATGATTTGCCTAATGCTCCATCATTTACTGAGTAAGTAAGTAATGAAATATGAACCCAGACTCTGTCACTTCAAATGTCACTTGGGCAAATTAATTTTTGATATTCAAGTCTCCTTGCCTATAAAAGGAGATTTTTTTTTAAAGTATCTATTTCACAGGGATATGATTATTTAAAAAGTTAATGAATGCAAAGCATCCAGAACAGTGCCTGGACTATACTAAAGCACATTATCCTAAAGCTCATGAGGTAGATACAATCATCATTCTAAGATCTGTAAACTTTTCAACTTGTTGCTTGCCAGCTTGAACCTTGTCTTACTGTCTGCTGCTTGGACTATGAAAAACATGCCTTCTCATCTGCAGGTAAATGGATGGAGTTGGAGAATATCATGCTAAGCAAAATAAGCCAATTCCCCCCGCCAAAAAAAAAAAAAAAAACAATGGCCGAATGTTTTCTCTAATAAGTGGATACTAATTCTGCCTATCCAAGAACAAGGTAGATCTTTCCATCTTCTAAGATCTCTAATTTCTTTCTTTAGCATTGTATAGTTTTCACTGTAGAGGTCTTTCACCTCTTTCCTTAAGTATTTTTTTTTTTTTTTTTGAGGCTATTGTAAATGGAGTAGTTTTCCTTGTTTCCCTTTCAGAGGATTTATTATTGATGGGCATGGGATGAGTGGAGGAGAGGTGGAGGAGGGGGTAAGAGGGAAGGAAAGATGATGTGCTGAGAACAGCATTACCCTAGGTACATGTATGATTGCACGAATGGTATGACTCTACTTCATGTACAACCAGAGAAGCAAAAAATTCTGGTCCATTTGTGTATAATGAATAGAAGAGCTTTCAACTGTTATGTATAACTAATTAGAATAAAAAATAAAGAGAGAGAAAAAAGGAAGGAAGGAAGAAAGGGAGGGATAAAAAGAGGGAAGGAGGGGGGAAAGAAAAGAAAAGAGGAGAAAAGAAAAGAAAAGAAAAACATGCCTTCTCTACCAGGACTGTCTGATATTCAGGTCTCAGGTTGGGACTAGGATACTTCTGGGATCTGCATCTGCTGACTGAGTCTTGGTTATTATTATATCATCTTCTCCCTGTTCTAGGGTTGAGATAAATATATAAGAACCAGTTACATGTGAATTTTAATAGCAGCATACCCTAAATATTGCATGAAACATAATTATATTAAAAAGTATTTGTACTTTATCTGAAATTCAAATTTTACTAAGCATTAATTTGCTAAACCTGACAATCCTATCCTAGTCTCTATCTATATCAAGTTTTAACATGCTAAATATATTGTAATGCATTTTAATTTCTATATCCCATTACCATGATGATTTTGTTTTTTTGGTTTTTTATTATTTTTTTTTCTTCTTTTGCCTCATTCAATTGGGGGTAGAGAGTGAAGTAGAGAGGAGAATAAAAAGTTAAGAAAAGCAAAGCTATAACATGGAATTACCTGTTATAGTCCCAACCTTATAGCAGTTCACTGCTTTATACATAATCAAGATTATTATGGGGCTGGGGATGTGGCTCAAGTGGTAGCGCGCTTGCCTGGCATGCGTGCGGCCCGGGTTCGATCCTCAGCACCACATACCAACAGAGATGTTGTGTCCGCCGAGAACTAAAAAATAAATATTAAAAATTCTCTCTCTCTCTCTCTCTCTCTCTCTCTCTCTCTCTCTCTCTCCTCTCTCGCTCTCTCTTTAAAAAAAAAAATTATTATGGATTCTTCTCATATGTTCCAAATCTTTCTCAACATGTAAATCTGTCATAAAAGATAATCCTAACAAATTTCATGATTTTAACATCACTATGTTGTTTTTATCATGTCAATGTATTCTTCTTTAAAGTCCATAGTACTTCAAAATGTCACCTAGGTATTAATAATAGAGCCAAATTATAATAATAAATTATAATTTCCTAAGGATTGAAAAATGTCACAAAAGACACAAGTTATATATAGCTATGTGTTTTGGGATAGCAACAAGCAGTCATTAAATAAGGGTTGAAACTCAAATATCTATAATCAGGTAGCTTCTAGTGAGTTAGGTCAGCTATGGAGAATTTGACTATATATTATTTGAGAGGAGGAGAATGCAGAGAACTGGAAAGCACTCATCTCCACTGAAAGTGACAATAGGTCCTATGTTGCCACATATTTTCTATTTTTTTTATTTCCAAGGTAAACTAAAATCTGATTTATATGTAATGTCCTCCCATTGAGTTTTAATTTTGAAACCACTATGCAAGGCTAACTCAATATGAGATGCATATACCTCTGCAAGCCTTGTACCCAGTTTTCAAAAAAACAAGTTTCTTGAACCTCAATCAGTCTTGTCCTGGTGAATGTTATAGGCAACTAAATAACAATTGAATTTTAAATTATTGATTAATGTGACAATTTAAACTCCTTCAATCCTACCTGAAAAAGTTTCCCATTCAGA
Organism: Urocitellus parryii; assembly: GCF_045843805.1. Taxonomy (NCBI): domain Eukaryota; kingdom Metazoa; phylum Chordata; class Mammalia; order Rodentia; family Sciuridae; genus Urocitellus; species Urocitellus parryii. The sequence goes on along the minus strand of NC_135531.1, from coordinate 234,962,389 downwards.
ATAAACTGACACTCAACATTTTGGTCAAAACCAGTTCTGAGGGTTTTTTGTTTGTTTGTTTTTCACTTTCAGTTCCTGGAAGCCATGGGTCTGTGATTTTCTTCTTACCAACCCATAGACAGCTAAGGAAAATAGGCATTATGCTGATTCTGAGCTGTGTCAAAATGCACATTTTTATACAATATTTTTTTCACAGAAACTTTCTTTTTTATTAAATGAATCTAATAGAATTCCAGTTGCTTTGTAAAACATAACTTTAAACTACAAATGGAGGACCCAATGGTGTCATCCTAAAGATATAAACCACTGAATGTTTTCCAGTTAAATATGTCTTTGCCATAATCATCTTTCTTTATATTTCCTGCAAAGTCATCTGAAATGCATTCTCCAGGATGGGTAAATCATGCCTAGTATACCCGGTACTTGGTCATGTGATTCATGTGGTTTTAAGCTACTTGGGTAAGAAATCATTTAAAGTGCTAAGAATTGGTAAATGTAACGTGGAAATCCAACATAGGAGTTCTGTCTGCAACTTTGATTACTTGGGTCTCTGATTAATTGCTCACAAAAAAAATGGATAGATATGCAATTACTTTGAGCCAAGGCAACAGAAAAAAATCCTTTCTACCACCTGATTAGGAACAATGAATTATATCCTCAGAAGCCTGCTGTTAGTCATGGCCAATGCCTCTAAGTTTAGAACTTTTTTTAAGAAATGAAATATTGTTGGTGAAGATGAGTTTTTAAGTTTTTTAAATCAATTTTATAAAAAAGAAAAGAAAAAGAAATTAAATGGAAGCTTTAAAGGCACTTCAAAATAATGTTGGGATAATTCATTTATATCCCAATATTTTATGGCAGAGTAGAATAATTATAAGCTCTTGAATAAATCAGATGCTGGCTACAACGTATCTCTTGGCAGTCCTTGGGAAATGTTCATTAATGGCTCTCAGCTTCAATTCCTTCATCCACAAAATACAGGTAAAACTATCTACCTGTGAGCATTCTTATAAGGATTAAATGAGATAAAGCACAATGTCTATTTAAGGGCATTATTTATCTCTCTATTTACATATTTTCCAGATCTCTCTCTCCATGAAACAAATGCAATAAAAATTAGGATCTTCCTATGTAAGAAAAAAGAAGCTCACAGGGTTTAAATTAGTTGGTGAGTTTAATAAAAATTCTCATCCCATAATTGCTACCTGATTTACTCTTTATGCTTAGTATCATCTGCCATGTGCCAAGCAACATTGGTATATTCTAAATGTTCACCATCTGAAGTCTAAGGCTTCCCAGCCCTGATAAAGGGCTTGGGAATGCCAGGAGACAGTAGGGGTCTGTGTTTGTGTCCTAATGACCTTAGTAGAGACAACACTTTCTCCCAAATAACTCCAAGTGTCTTGAGCCATAAAAGATTGTACCTTTCAAGCAACCAAGGTGTAAACCTGGAGGCTAGAGGTCAGGATGGGAGGAAGTAGGCTCTTTGCTGCTCAACCACCCAAAATGAAACAGCTGTAGTGTTTTCCTCACACAGAAGAAACCAAGCATGCAATGCACATGCAATTCAATTCAATTCCCATTATAGCCAAAGCGCCTATTAAGTGCAAAGAGACTACATGTTTCTCACATAAGTACATTTAAGGAGAGCTGGGCAATGCTTAAGTTTTGACAGTGCTACAATTCTTTGGGGACCAGCTGTCCAAGGGAAAGCAGAAAGAGCATGACATTCCCTGAATGGATAATGGCTGCCTGTCAGATCCTTGTTCACAGCACACACTGACTGCATACACAGAGCAGTATCATAAGACAGAGTGCATTGATATCCTGCTCAGGAAGGAAGGTCTAAATGACAAGAATTTCATTTGTTTCTGGTCAGTTCTTTTGACAGTAAGGAAATCAAGTTACCCCAGGGAGAAAAAAGTTGGGAGGGGGGAACTTTAAAGCTATATAAACAGAAATTGAAACTGGACCATAGTCAACCATGGAGTCAGTTCAGGGATCTGATCTCTCAGCCATGCTCAGAGGTCAATGGTCTCTCATTCCATCTCTGGGGAACTATGTTAGATTATAATTCCTATGAATCCACATGGCCCCAACCTTAGGTGTAGCTCCCTTCTTTGCATTCTTTTTGTCTTATCCTCCATTTCCAATTGTTAGGATCCAATTGTTAACAAACTACTGGGAGAGCACCTAATGCTCCAAACTCATCTATTCATCTCAGTGCCACACAAAAGCTACTAGCTAGATTGACCAACCTTGAGGCAGAATGACCACTTTGGTCACTTGGTTGAGAATAGTTACAGATAGAAAGGTCAGCAATCCACACCAGACCATAGGGAACACTGTGGTGACATACTTGCTGATTTATTTGTCTGTAGCCCATGAAAGGTCAAGTGATAAACAAAGGGCAGCACCTCCTAGCTCATCACGTCTAATGTTAACGTGAACAACTACAGCTGTCAAATGGTACGAAGATTTGATAATGTTTGGAATCTTCTTCTCTATGCTCCACCAGAAATTTTACAATAACACTTAACTGGGATGTCTAGAGTTTAAGAAGAAAACACATTAAATTACTGGAGGAAAAATATATAAGAGTAATACCCAAAACAGGTTCATAAAACTGGACACGTTTTCCTTTTGAATTAGAAAAAAACTAATTTGGTAAAAGTAGGAGTCAAAATAGTATTTAAAATAGATATCACAAACCTTTATTAAGGATTTTTCTCATCCTTTAAATGATACCAGAAGATTCCCAAGTCCGGTAAATTAAATAAAATATTGTGTTAGCAGAGTGCCAGCCACATAACAACTTGGTGGACTCACATATCCAAAGGATAGTGTCACAACTATGTTGATATTCTTTAAATGATGAAGAAAAGTGAATCTTAATATAAATAACCATAGCTATTACTTCCAACATCAAGGATGATCAATAGGTAAATGAGATAGCTGGATTTTTAAGGAAAGTACAGTGAATACAATCTTACACCTCACAGCTTATACATGCCCACAGAAGTGAGTTTGATGTCAGAGGTTGAAATGGGTTTCGAGGGTAAAAAAAAAAAAATGATGAGAAAAGAAATTTAGGTCAAGTTAGAATAAGAAATGAAGGCTTTATATTGACTAAAGAACATCTCTGCTGGGTAGCTTTAAACTGGGAAAATATGAAGGCAGAGTTTTAATAACAGGTTCCTCAAAGGTCAGGGAAAAGCAGACAATGAACAAGAACTGAGTTCAAATAGTTTAAAATTTGGGGGTGTAGCTCAGTGGTAGAGTACATGCTTCACATGGACCCTGGATTCAATCCCCAGCAACAAATATATATATATATATATATATATATATATATATATATATATATATATAATTTTACTTTATGATATTAGATTCATTTCATTCCGTTTCATTTCCCTTCCTCATATCAATATTTAGCATCTCTCTCCAGATTTCACAAAGAATGTTATATCCTTTTTTTACCCTCAAGATTAGTGTAAAATTACTGTCTTTATTGTAACCTAATATATATACCAATTATCTTAGTCTCATTCCAACTTCTAATTCCCATATCTGTTCAGCTGCCAGACAAATTCATTTTTACTTTCTCCTTTTTGGTTTACAAACAAATTTTTTTATTATTCATATTTGTGTTTAACTTCAATAAATTCCCTTTTTGTGTACTACAAAGGTGACCACAATAGCTTCTTTAGGGTAGCCCTAGAAATACCCAGGACTCTAAACTGGCAGATTATGGCTAACAATCTTAATTTTTCTCCATAATAAATACATTATCTGATGCAAATATCTTTCATGCAAAAATCATTTGCTATTATAAGTTGCTTTTTGTCTCCTGAAATTGTTATTTCTTTACCACCATTGCTTAGAAAACTAGACCAGTAATCTTCAAGACCATGCAGTGAATTTTTTCTGTGCCTTTAAAATATATATATATATATATATATATATATATATATATATATATATATAACAATAAAACACAAATGAGAAAAAGATCAAAAGATGAACACGTCATTCGTTACATTGATAGTAAACAACCTAGGCAGGATGAGAAGAGAGATGTCCACCACAATGGCATAACCAGCAATAACAGATTTTTCACTGGTTTTCCTTCTACTAGCTATAATTTTCTCTCTTGATAGATATTAATTTATTTGATAAGATATATTTACTTATTAGATAATGTTCATTAGGAACCAGTATTGGGTACATTGCCATTTTCAGAAAACGAAAGATGAAAAATAGATAAACTGTAGAACAGGTACAGATCACCACAGATGCAGGGTAAGATGACCCCAGGAAGGGGGAAGAGCATTTATGAAGACTCTGTAAGGCAACCAGGGTGGTTTATTTCCCCTCCCTTCATAATGGCCATGGATGATACCTCTATAACAAAAGATTAACAAGGGAAAAACAAAACAGATGTATTTAATCCAAGTTCTATGTGCATTGGAGCCCTCAGAATGAAGACCCAGAGACCCAGTATGAACCATCCATTTCTGTGTTAGCTTCTGTGAGGCATGGACGGCCACATAGAAATATGAAAGGACCCAAAGAGTGTGAGCTAATAATGTGAATAGGCTGAGGAAACTCAGGCCTATTTGTTCAGATTCTTCTTGGCCTCTCTGCGCAGTAGTTCTTCCTCACAGATATGATACAGAACCCCTTCTACCAGGGCTTCCTTAGGATAGCCTTAGTAATTGCTAGAACTTTAAACTGGCAGATTGTGGAAAACAATCTTAATTCTTCTCCATAACAAATACATTATCTGATGCAAATATCTTCCATGCAAAATCATTTGCTGTTATTAGTTGCTTTTATGTCCCCTGATCTACTATCAGACAAAGCAGATCAGAAAATTTCCTCATGGCTAGTTGTAAGACAGAAAGGTGGGGAAAGATTTGAATAATATTTTTAGGTTTTATAAAGCTTGCTTTGGAAAAACAGAAGTTCTGTCTTCTATGACCTGCCTTGTGGAAGAGAAATTCTATGATTTGCCTTGGGAGTGAGGCCAAATGGGGACATGAATAGAAGACAAGGGGACAGAAGGTCAGAGAAACTTTGTCTTTTAGGCCTGCTTCTGAGATCCAGAGTACCATAATTTGGGGTATTGTTTTATGAGCCCTACAACACAGATCCAGGGTGGCAGGGGTGAGACACAGCCTTGCAGGGGTTGATGAAGATTTCCTGGAGCTAAAGGAGGTAAGACATGCATGGGAAGTAAAAGAAAGATGTTAAACTAAATCATTTGAATTTTATTCTGTAGAGAAGTAGTTAGCAAACTTTTCCATAAAAGGCCAGACCATGTATATTTTAAAGGGTGAAAACCTTTTTTTAGCTTACAGGTGATAGGGGATAGACAGACATGAATGGTGGGAATATGAGGTTAAGAGAATAATTCTATAAAATGGACCCATGATGCTGACTCACACATACATGCTTTTGTTTCCAAGAAGCAATTTACCTTCAGCCCTACCTGGCTTAAGTGGATGGGATATGTCACATTCCTCAGCAAACTACCTGTTATCTACAGGAGAAATGTAGGCCCAAAATAATACCTACAAGAGAAACCGGAAGTATCCTGGTCTTTTCATAGACCAGATCCTGGAACTCAAGGAGATAAAGATAATTATTCCTAACCATAAAATATGTAAGAATTTATGGTTAAGAATCCAATTATAGCTGGTCATCATAAGCCAAAGTGACCTAAAGTTATAAGGCAGTGGAGATTTCAAAGTCTGATATTATCCTGCTCTTAGTCAAAAGTCAAGAGGTGAACCTGGGCAGGATTTTCTGGAAACTTCTCTGGGATCCTCAGTAAAACTGGAGTGTTAGAGAGGGTCACTCTCTCCTGTGTAAGATGACCCACTCTCGAGAAAGAGAGTTCCCTCCTTCCCTTTTCCTATTGCTTCAAAAAACTCATGCCTATTGCTCTGAGCAACATGACTGAAATCCATCAGTGGATCACAAGAATTGGGGTTGACGGGGGGCCTTCACACTGCTTCAGTTTCCTAGAACACCCCAGCCCTGTAACACAGGCAGGACAAAAGCCAGATGGGGCTAGATTTGGTCCTCAAGCTTCAATTTGTCAACTTCTGCTGTAATAGGTTCTTTATCTGATCATATTGCCAGAAACTCTAGGGACTAGAAAGAAAAAGATAAGCCAGAAGAGCTACCTTCTTAAAGGAAAAAGCATGAGATTGGAAAAAAAAAAAAAAGTTGGAAGGCCTAAAAACAAAATACCTGGTTATGCAGGGTGGGATGCAATAATATCAATATTTGTTGATTCCCATGGTCCATTTTAGTTTTGAACACTGAGGCGACAGAGAATAATACGTAACTGAATATTTGAAATAATAATACACACACAGACATAGATATAAGTTTCTTATTATAATCAACAGTACTTTGACCAATAGATTGAGTTGTTCTCTAGCTGTCAAAGGAAAGCTTTGCTCTCAGCATGAGATCACCTCAGTAAAAGCACTGTTCTTTTGCACTATCATTTATGGCACTATAATTTACACTATAATTTATAATTTATTGCCTCCCTTGAAAAAACCTTCAGAGTAGAAATCTTACTTAAGAAATGCTGCCTGGTGATACTTCCTCCTTACTGTATCCATCTCGAGAAATGAAGTTTCAGACACAGCAATGCTGGGCTTGGTTATTAAGATTTTTAGGTATGTTTAGCTAACCTAGACAAGTTTACAACATGTCAGCATCCAGTGGGGACATGTCTCCCCATAAAAAGCAAGAGCCATACCTGTCAGGAGGATTCTTCAGAAGATGGAGAAAGAGGACAGTCCTCATTAAGGGCAAAATTATAAGAATATTGGTTTAAACATCCTATTGACTTTATTTAGTGATTCTAGAATCGGATCACACTTCATTCCATAATATAGAATGAGGGGTTCCCAGAACATGACAAAACAGTTGGTTTTTAAAAGAAGAGAAGAAGGAAACAGAACAATTTTTAAAGTTGATTGTTTAACATCTATCTGCTTCCTTAGCATGAGTGAATCCACTGTGATTTGGTCTGCTGGAGCCTACTGCAGGAGGCTGGTCCAAAATAATGGCCTCCTATACACTTTGTCTAACAGCATTTATGACTCTCAGTTTTTGTCCTATGCCATCAGTGTATCAGTAGTCAGAGATGTGGCCTTCAGGCTGACTGAGCACACATTGTGGCACCACTTCCTCCCTGAATCCAGCCAGGTGATAAAGCCCAAAGTCTTCTATGTCTGGAACAGATCATTCGGCTAGTCCTGTGCTTAAAAACCAAGGTTTGTACTCAACTCAAGCCATTCTACCAGTGTTTCAACTAATAGTTTCACCATTCCATTTCCTTCTTCATGGCAATAGATTTGATTTTTCTGAAACTTCCTTCAGTGTGCAAACACTGGATGACAGATGGCAGGTTGTGGTGTTATCAAAAATTTATTCTACTCTTTGAATACACTTTGAGCTTAAACACATCAAAACCTCTCTTCTGACCTTTTACCAACTGTCATTTCTCTTGCTGACATTGTTAAATGCAGCTGAAAAACATAGTGGGAACCTCAAAATATAAAAAAAAACAGCTCATCTTTCTCAATAACTCAAAGTTGAACTATTTCCTTGCTACCTGCTATATTTGTTTCCATGTTTATGTGTTTTACATATGGATCCAATTTTAACTAAAATTTTCATCTAACTCAGAATATAACCATCACATATTTCTACATATTCAGGAATAAGCAAGGGTTAATTGGGTTATATTCTTAACAACAATTTAAAAAAAAAGAATAAAGAAAAAAAACCACAGTTCAAAACCATGGAAATGAGCACAAATTAAGGAAATTAATAATTGCAAATGTGAGAGAACTATCTTTATAATAGTTATATTTTGCTTGGTACCAATTAGCAATCATCACACAAAAATACAACTCAGAAATGTGAAGTTCCTTTAATGTTTAAGTGGACCTGTGAGAAATACTACTATATATTGCAAAGTTTATGTTCTTTGTTCAAAACCAAAATGTATGACACCTACTGCTCCAAACACCGAACTAGATATGGGATACAAAAATGAATAGGGGATGCCCCGTGCCCTTATTACAACAGTAAAGGAATCAACACTTAATATAGTAAAATGGTCAGACACAGCGGCGCACTCCTGTAATCCCAGCAGCTCGGGAAGCTGAGGCAAGAGGATCACGAGTTCAAAGCCAACCTCAGCAATTTAGTGAGTCCCTAAGCAATTCAGTGAGACCCTGTCTCTAAATAAAATACAAAAAAGGGCTGGGGATGTGGCTCAGTGGATAAGTGCCCTTGAGTTCAATCCCTGGAACCAAAAACAAACAACAACAACACAACAAAAAACCAGTAAGATGGAAGAAACATACTAGTAATATATAGAAATTATTGGATTCATCTAAAAGAAAGAAAATAAAACCTTCACAAAGGTGACGTAGTTCACGTCACAGAGTTTTACAGACTGATTTACTATGCAAATAAAATTTCCCATCCTTGTGTTTATAATGAGGAATGCCCACTCTTAGCACAGTGATGAACAGAGCATACCTGCTGCCTTGTCCTGGCCACAACTCTTCCTGTTGGAAGCTGCCTCTGTCAAACTCTTAACCCCTAGGCTCTGCAGAGTAACAGGGCTGAGGCAGAGCATCTCAACCACATCTGAGTGATAGGTTGTGAACACAAATGTGTAATGAGTTTTTAAAATGCTACACATTTCAGAAGTTAAGTGAAAGAAATTAAAAGGAGATAAGCTCTCTCAAAAGAGTCATTGTAATAACCTGTACGAAAATTTCTGAGACCCTAAAGGCCTTCAAAACAGAGAGTTTGGCAAAATAATTCACTGGTTCAAAAGAACAAATCCCAGTAGCTTTGCAGAAATTGTTTTCCTAAAACTCTGACTTCTGGGAACCCAAACTTTTTCTCTAGCCCTCTGCAGACCTGTATTTTTCCAGGTACATCAATTTTATGGATATTGCCCATTATTGTTTTCACCTTTCCTTTCTCCTTCATAAGAAACTGCTCCTAATCCCAAGTGTCAAAACATTTTATAACAATAATAATAATAATACTTTTTAATTTTTAACTGATTAATCCAAATCAACTGTATTCAATAATATCCCTCACCTTCTTTATAAATAATAAGATTCATATCTTCTCAAGGTTAACAGTTAAGAGCAAGAAAATTTAAATTCATGGCAGATTTACATTTTTACTTGATTTGTTACAATGCTTAAAATTTTGGCAAGTATAGTCGATTTATTTTTAAGTGACAAAATGGAGCAATCCTTTTGCCTTCACCCTGTTCATTGCAGGAAGATCAGTAATGACACTACGCAAACCGGGCTTAGTCATCCCAGGTCATTTCATATGAAACAGATTTCAGTCAGTCCCTGGTAAGCAAATCAACAGTGTAGCCTTGATGTGGGTATGGTGTTCAGTGATGTTCACCTTTTAGTGATGGGAGATCACCATTTAAATGGGGTTCACTTACCTAGGATGGACCCTGTTTGGCCCCAATCACTCTCTTTGACACACACCCCACTAGCCCTGAAGAACTGATTTCAGCCCTGTTGGGTAGTAAGAACATTGCACAGGTTGTTCATCCCTGTACCCTTGTCATCAGCCAAGGCAAGTTCTTCTCTTAACAATTAGTATCATATGAAAAAGTTTGATAATGCTTCCTATCAAATTTTACACCGGGGACCCTAGATCTTAATGGTAAACATTCAGTGCTAAAGATGGCCCATTTCTTCCAAGAACAGAGAGGTATTTTTATTTTATTACTCCAGTATTTTTCAGTCTTTGAGTGAGTAATAATTTTCTCTTTCAGAGCAAAAATAAGGTTCAAAAGGTGTGAGTACCCCCTTGGAAACTTCCAAGGTATGAAACTGGCATAATCAGCAATCAGCTTCTAATTAATCACCAGTGGTCGAGGTATGAGCACAATCTTGTTAAATAAGTTAATTTCTTACTTATATCATTCAGTATAGGAATTGTACTCCATTTTTAAGTCCAAAAAAAAAACAGCCTTTGAATTGAATTTATCGCTATATTTTATTAGTTGCTTAAAATCTCCTCCCATTGCAACTCCCGTGCAGTGCCCCATTACCTTCCCACCTCTGCTCATGCTGATTTTCAAGGTTATTGTGCAACTTCCACTCTTTCATTTGGCTTAGTACTCGCACTTATAATTAATTCTTTCTTGGCAACTGCACATATCCTCCCAATTTCTCCTTCCATCAGGTGAATGTGGTCTCAGCTCTCTCAGGGTCCTATCAAATAAATCATATCTGGCTCTCTTCCATCAGGATCATCCCATCTGAAATTTTCAGAATGTATGCACATGTGATGTTTATCTTTTACAAACCTGTATCTTAGTTACCTTTAAAAATACTAGGAAAATCTAAAAATGACAAATAAAAAAATACTAGGAATGAAAATAGGAAATTGGGTCTAGTTATTCAAAGTATCAATTTTTTTTGATGCTTGCAACTTTATCATTGTTTTCAATGAAAACAACTTGTTATTCTATGCATCATAGGTAACTTTTTCTTAGTTTTCATTAAAATGATAAAATAGTTCTAATCTCTGCCTGTCTGCCATTTAAATGAAGAACTAAGTTACATGGATGATAACTGCTGTCACTTACAATGCTGAGACTTAATCAATTTGGCATTTTGATTTACATTTTTGGCTACTATAAAATGGTAATAACTCACTGCTTTTGTGTGGTTGTCAGATATTTCTAGAGAAAAAATATATATGTGTGTGTGTTCATTCTACTACCTTTCTTGTTGGACACTGTCATTTGCAAATACCACCAATCTTAGCAATTGACAGTGTAATAAAAGAAAAAATAAGTTTTCATCACAAATTGTACTTTCTTTCATCTACAAGAAATAAATCTATCAAAGTAATAGCAAAATTTAACAATGACTCTCTTGGTGCCAGAGAGGAGTATTTAAGTCTCTGCATACAAACTAATATGTCATCAACTGCAGCCCATCTTCAGAGCATACTAGTTTTAAAAAGTAACATGTATAAATGTCATGAGTTGAAAATGACTATGGTTGTACTTAACTGCAGCTTCATTTTGCCTGACGTAGGAACTACAAAATTAAAAAAGACTAGCACTTTCTTCCAATAGCAAACTTCTAACAGCATTAAAGTTTATGAGACATCTGACTTAAATCCTGTTTTAAGAAAAGTTCCATTAGTAATTCAGATAAAATGCTAAGCATGAGCTCAAAGACCTAATTAATGACCCTTTAATAGAATTTTACATGTTGTTGTCACAGTCCATATTGACAGATTTTGACAGCTTAATAATATCCTTGATGAATCAGAATCAATTTATGTTCGAGACCTATGACTCTCTTATGTAACTAATGAAGTAATTATTGCTCCTTCTTTCAGAGGAGAAAGTTTTTACATGGTATGTATGATAATATAAAATTCACACTGTGAGCCACAATAACATCCTGAAAAGTGTTTCTTCTAAAATACCATTTGCTGAGTTTCCAACAAATAAGATAAAGGTATCGTTTCCAAAACAAAGACAATACTTGCTAGTATATGCTAAACTGTGCTATTTTACAATTGTTAACTTCCATCATGCACAAAATGGAAACATTATATCACTAACACAAAGTTCTTTCTAGGGAAGTTTACGGATATTGATTCCACATCTCAGCCTCTGAACATTGACTTAGCAAGTAACTTGAACTCTCTAGAAACTTTCCCAGAGTCATTGGTAGCCACAATGTTCAATTAGAAATGCACCAGAATTCAGTATTCATGTTTGTTTTAGTCAGCTTTTTTCTGCTGTGACTAACGGACCCAACAAGAAAAATTTTAGAGGAGGAAAAGTTTATTTGGGGGCTCATAGTTTCAGAGGTTTTTATCCCTAGAATGCTGGCTTTATTCCTCAGGACTCAAGGTGAGGCAGAACATGATGATGGAAGAATGTGGCAGAGGGAAGCAGCTCACATGATGATCAGAAAGCAGAGAGACTCTATGCGCCAGATACAAATATATACCCCAAAGCCATGTCCCCAATTCCCACCTCCTCCAGCTACTCCCTACCACTTCAGTTACCACTCACTTAATTCCTATCAAGGGATTTATCACTGATTGGGTTAAAACTCTTACAACTCAATCATTTCCCCTATGAACCTTCTTGCATCATCTTACATATGAGCTTTTGGAGGACACCTCACATCCAAACCATAACAAGCTTTGTTTATTAAAAAAAAAAAAAAAAAAAGATTCCTTCCAATACTACTTAGACTAGCTATGAGCTGCAACCACTTGCATATGCACTACAATGAAATAATACCATAAACCACCTCACATTTAGACTTATTCTCAAAAAAGAAAAACCATTCTGAAACTATTTCGTTACAAATGTTAGTGTAACCAAACAGCTGAGACCAGTTTATGCTACAATGCCACCAATCAGAATTTCACAGGGGAAAGTCATGGTAATCCTGCCCTTTTGTAGAAATGGGCCCTAACTGAATTGTCCATTAATGTTACAGGCAGTATTATTCTAGATCACTGAACCCAATCTATGAAGGTGAATGAACCATTCTGATCATACTCCTAGGAAAAAGATCATTTAGAGAAAGATTAATGTCCTCGTGTTGCATGCAGCTCATCTACCTTTTAGTTGACTATTGAGATCTCCCAAACCTAAAACTGAGTCATCTGAAACTTTGGGTATAGAAATTAAAAAAAAAAAAATTGCCAACTATTTTAACATGGAACAATTAATCATATAAATAGTACATTTTAGGTCTAGAATCAGAACAAGTTGTAGAAAAACTGAAAGAAAAACAAAATGGCCAATCTCAGAGCCCTACTCAGTGTCACTATGCCTGGGTTCAAAAATAACTGCAGGAGAGCTCATGAACAAGAAATTGACTGACACGGTAGGGGACCACAGGAAGGAGTTAGATTAAGGAAAGATCTCACATACAAAGCTGGAAGGGGAAATGAAGGAGAAAGGAAGTTTCTTTCTTTCTTTTTTTTTTTTTTTTTTTAACAAATACTGTATGTCAGGTCTATACTAAGGCTGTCTTAATCTGTAAAAAGCTGTCTTAATCAATGTTTGCAATGACCTTGTGAGAAAGATAAGACTGGCTTTAGTGTTGATGAGATGAGATGAGAAAACCAAACCACTTACCCAGGGGAACAGCTATGAAGGACAAAGCTGAAGCAGAAAGTTGGCTCTGTTAATCCCAGAGATCTCCACCTCTTTAAAATCTATGCTGGGAAATTTTCTGGACAAGGAAAGTACAATTTTATGCCATAAGTGTACCTCTAACACCCACTCAACGGCTTCTGTGAGCTCTTTACTTATTTGGTGGTTCCCCCTGGGCCTTGAATTTCTAGAAAGAAAAATTAATAGTTTGCCTTTTGGTTCCTTAATAATCACTTATGTTATTGTTAAAAACTTTTAAATGGAGACTTCCTACAGGAAACACTCTTTTACATCTAAATGTTACTTAGTACTAATGGTGCCATAAAAATCAAGCACCAATCGAAAGGCATTCTCTCTTATAACCAACTTAAGTACAATACATAAGAGTATAAGAATGAAACTCTCAGTGTTTACTGCTAAAGAGAGAAAAAAAAACCTCTATTTTCACTTTGCAATAGCTTCCCTATAATGGAAGGCCTCTGAATGTGCCATTAGAAATAATCACAATAGTTTGAAGATGATCTTAATGGACATGTATGTGATTTGAAGTGTTATGAGATTAAATATCAATATCAATTTCATAAGCAGCCTATCCAAAATGTGAGAACACTACATTCATCCATTTTAAAGAACGGAAGGAGTATTTTAAGGTTTTTATACATTTAGTTAAATATTCAAAGGATAACGACTACTTGTATTCTCTTTTTAATGTAAAGTATATCATTATAAAACTTCTTTCTCAATTTTATTGATTGATTCATATTGCAATAGATATAATATATAAATCGCTATAACTTTAATGCTCCCACAGGTAAGATTTCATTTGTTAAAGATTTTCTCTTAGTCCAGCCAAAAAAAGGAAGTAATTACATTTGATAAAGTTTTGTGTCCATGGCTAAAACTATTAAGCCCTAGAACTCCTTTTTAATGCCAAATCCAGCATGCTAAACCGAAAATCTTGCCAGCATATAACTCTTTTAAAATAAGACTGGGCAGATCAACAACCTTGAATTTCTCACTTTCCCCTTGACATTTCATCCCAATCACATCTCAGCATCCAATTAAGTGCTTTCACTTACCATTAGAAGGACTGATTATTGCCAGCCTTTGCAACAGTGCTCACAGCCACCTAACAGGCCAACATCAGTTAATCCTAAGAAGGTCCGCTTCAATTTGTCATTGTCCTAAAGGTTAGATATTCCTTAGATACAAATTCAAGACAGGAATATTTAACATGGTCAGTTGCTTATCTCTAAGCTGAGCACATCTAGAATGTGGATGTATCAATATGCACAATCACTTAGAACCTGCTGCTCTGTTAGGGCGCAGGTAAGTCCTGCTTATCTGTGTCAGATACTTGGGTAGGCACCAGCACAGCCTTCTCGTTTTAAAGTTCCAGGCCTGCTTTTTATATCAGCATGCCTTCATCTCTTCTCAGAAAATGCCATGACACCTACACTCAGAAAGCCATTTCAGGAACAAATCCTTCTTAGTTAAAATCTTCAGATAGATGTTTTTAAGCATCAGGGAAAGAATGTGCTGAAATCATATTGCATCAAACAGTAAAGTGCAGGATTCAGGGCCAAGGCAGTAGCAATGCTCCTTTATATTCATGAAGAGATTTTCTTTTACAGCATTTTGCAGATATGATAACATCTGTCTGCACAACCTTCCCACAAGGGATGCCAGTGGGAAGACGATTATCCAGATTTGATACATTGGTAATGGCAAACAAAGCCACCAGAGAGAGAAAGAGAGAGCAAGGTTATATTCTAGTCCCTGGAGAGCGAGGAAAATAACTCGGGTCTTTTGAGTCTCAGGAAAATTTGCTTTTTAGTAGACAGTGAGCTAGTTTTGCTACATATTAAAGAGCTTGTTTTAAGGGATACTCCTTAAAAAGCTCATTAAATTCTTTTATATCAATTCAAAGAATTTGAATCAGAAATGAGGGAAGGCTATTGGAAAACACATGCTGTGTCTGTGGCATGAGAAATGATTGCAGTAACCATGTCAGATCTAAAATTTGCTTAACTTTTACACTCTCTGGAACCAGAGCCCTCTGCAGACTTTGGAATTGACAAATTAAGTCAATTTGTTCTATCTGTTATTTCAAATTGGAGTCATGATATTTAAGTCTTCCATGCACAGGGATAAAACAATAGTCAATCATTCAAAGAATCAGCACTATTTTAGTTCTTCTATGATATTTAAAATACAATAAATCATCCACCAAGCTTTTGATACTTAGAACAAGCTATTCTAATACAAATACATGTGCCAAAGTGAACAGGCACATCATTTCAACCCATTCCTACCATGGCACCTCAGCATTTTTGTAACCTAGCATATATAACCTCACATATAAATTATTTTTCATAATTTATTCTTTCTCCTCAGAGAATAAATGGTCAGAGAAACCACAGGTAGAGAGACACTGGTTTTATCTCTGATTAAAATTTCCTCCTTGACAAAGGAGAAGTCTTGGTCAAAATTAAAAGCCCTCAAGCATTTTTGATGTTCTCTTCCCAGTTAAAAACCTTCTTTGCCAAAATTTTGTGACTTTTCCTATATACCTCAAAGCCACATGAAAATAAAGAAAAAGTTATGATGAGATTTGCAGCTTGTAAAAGGATCCCATTGCAGTGCCTTATTCCTCTCCTACCCAGCTTTTCCCAGAATTGACCCGCCATCCTCTTCAGAGCTAAATAAGGCCAGGCTGTCCCAGCTAGAGTCCATGCTGCATGGATCCACATACAACTCCCCACTTCATCTCACCAGCCACCATACATGTAAATGGTATCTATGAAATATTCTTCAGTTTATCTCCCTTACTCCATTGCCACTTTTTTGTCCTTAGTTAATGCAATTTTCATTCTGGTCTAGAAGATAACTATATTTTTCCAGAAAAAATCCCTGAATTCAGTCTCATTCCTTCAAATCTACAATTTTTCAAAAGTAAAAGTGTAATCTGAATGTCTGCTTAAAATATTCCAGTGTTCCTCATAACCTTCTGCAGGATTATGCCGAAGCTGCTTATAATGGCATTGCAAGGCCTTCATTAAGTAGCCTGACCTGCAGGCCACTCTGGCCTTCTCACCATGCCCTCAAAGCATCAACTACACAATTACTTCCCTTTTTCTCTGTCACTCGTTCATGTCTCTGCCAACAGAAAGCTCTCACCTTACAGAATGTCCTTCCATTTCTCTCTCACACTCCTTCTGAGGAAACTGTTGTTACTTATCCTCAAAGACTTAGTTTAAATGCCTGGTGAAAATCATTGGTTCAATCTTTATTTGCACTTTTTCCTGCTGTGTTAAAATTATTTATAAGTTTTATCCATTCAGCAAATTTTTGTTGAGCTCTCTCTCTGTTCCAGGCATATGGATGTATCGGAGCTCGGAGCACAGGATATGAACAAAACAAACACAGACTCTCGTCTCAAGGGGCTTGCAGTTTAGAGGAGAGGACAGACCGTACTGAAATAATCACAAAAGTATATCATTTAAAAATGCAGTATTATGAAAGGACAGTAAGCAGAGCTACATGAACATGAGCAGGAGGCCTGATCTAAGCTTTCGTTTGTTTTTTGGTTTTGTTTTGTTTTTGTGTTTTGCGGTACTGGTAATTGAACTCAGGGCCACATGCGTGTTAGAAAAATGCTCTGCCACTGAGCCCTTTTTTATTTTACTTTTCGGCAGGGTCTCACTAAGTTTCCAACACTAGCCTCTGCCTCCCAAGTAGCTGGGATTACCAGTGTGCACCACCAAGCCTGGCTCTGATTCAGTCATTAGGATGAGAGGCCTCTCTGAGGAAATCATGATTGAATAATTATGAATTGGAGGAAGGGAGGAAAGAAAGGAGAAAGCAAAGAAGAGAGGGAGGAGATAAAGAAAGGAGAAAGTAAGAGAGGGAGAAGTCTTATTAAGTTCAAGAGCATCCCAAGCAGAGAAAAGAGTATAGTTAAAATCCCTGGATCAGAAAGAAACATGGGTTAAGCAGGCCAGTTCTAATTTATATGCTGGCACATTTGCTGCAAAATGTTTCTTTGCTGTTTTCCACAAAGACACTCTGGCAAAGTAAAAATGTATATATTCTGGTTTAATGTGGGTTCCTAGAGTAATCTAAACTCAGTTACCTGAAACGGATTAAGGACTCACCATGACATAATCAGCATATGTACAGGACAATCCTGTATCCCTAACACTCAACTCAGGAACCATCAACATCTTGATGTAAATGAAACCTGCAAATAACTCTTGATCAGGATCTTCCTGATCCAATGAGAAATCATTCTCCAGTTGCACATATATAAGCCTTGTGAATGTAAAGAAAAATCTAAATTTTGTCTGGATTAACACAAATCAAGTAACCCTCAACTTTGCTGCACAGATCTGTTCTAATCCAGAAATACAGGAGAAAATTAAGATCTTGAAAACTACAAGATGATATAGCCCAGGCAGACATCACCAGTTGAACACAACCATCCTTCTAGAAGACACCAACTCAACTTCCTTGATGAGTACACCAATCAACTTCCCTTAATCAACCAGAACTTTCTGGAATTCAGATCTGTTTTGTCTTTTTTTTTTTTTTTTTTTTTACTGAAATTTTTGTTGTTGTAACTGTCCAGATAAAATTATATTTGCATTTTCCCTAACAAACCCTAATTCTTCATCCATATCACAATTCACTAGAAATGGACAGTTGCCCATTTGTATCGATGAAGAACAAAAAAAGACTCAAAGAGTCCCCAGAAATTTGAGAATAAGCATCGAACTCCATGTCTGTTTACAGATGAGAAAGAGGATAGATTTTGCTCACAGAGTAACAGCAAGGAGCCTCATTGCTCTCTTACTTCTTCTTCTAATAAGCTAGCTCTAAACAAAGACAGTAATGGTAGAATATGCTGCAACTGGATTTCTGGCTCCCTGTCAAGTCAAGAGAGGACCAGACTCATGAGAAGTCAAGCACAACCTGCTGCAAACACGGAGTGACCTATCTGACCACACTAGGAGGAAAACACAAGCCTGAAAGCTATTGGGGAGAACTTCAGCCCTAAATTGATGAGGGAGGCAGTACTGAACTGCTTGAACCAGCTAGGATGAGATGTGTCCACTTGAAATGTTACTTTAAGATAAAAATCAGTAGTGAATCACTAGCATGGCAATAATGCTCTATTTTGTTTTATCTTGGCTTATCCTTGAAAAGACTTGAGAAACACATCATTTTTCATGCTCCTACCAAAAGCCGTGCCTTACCCCCAAATCATTCTCTACACAACAAAATGGTTTTTAACATCACAAAATGTTTTATACCCATTTCCATTGCAAACTTTGAGTGATTCTCTTTACTGTCAGTGTGAAAGTTGAACTCTTCCATGAGGCTGTCCACACCATCCATTATTAGAGCCTTTCTGTGATGCTGAGCTTATCTCACCTCTTGTCCCTTCAACCTCTCCTTGCTCCTTGATTCTGCAATACTAAACCACCTTCAGTTCCTCAAAGTCTATGCTGTCTCTTGCTTCTGGACCTTGGACAGGCTATTTCCTCTGCAAAGGACACGGTGCCAATATCCCTAGTTCACCTAGCCATCTCCACCTCCTCTCTTTGGGTCAGCCTCTTTTAGAAGGATGTCTTGGACCTCCCTAAATTCAGAGTTGGTGCTATTTTTATGTGTTCCCAAAGCATCCTGCTCTTTCTCCATCTCAGTACTTATATTCTGTTGTAATTATGTATATTTGGATTGTGTTTTCCACTACATTATAAGCCTATCAGGGCAGGAATAATGTCTATATTGTTCAGAAGTGAACACCCAATTCCTTGCATAATACCAGGCACATAAATACAACATGGAAATCACAAGTTCTCCAAAATTCAGATATCAGACTTTTCTTCAGTGAACAAATGAGTCTGATTTTCTCTCTCTCATAACTACAGAAAATCCAATATCCATTTAGATTTTCTCCCTAAAAGTATTTTTATGAGCCTCTTAGGAAACACTCCACAAACCTGATCCAGTTGCTGCTTCTCCCCTGAGAAGCACTCCTCATCTGTGATTGCTTTATATCTGCTTCTAGAAGCCATTGCTCTCCCACACCATTTGTCTCTTTCCTGGTGCATAAGCTTCCTATTGCTGCATAACAAATGGCCATAAACTGGACAACTTTAAAAAAAAAAAAATCCCATTGATTATCTCAGTTCCTGGGGGTCAGAATTCCAAACACATATTTGTTGGGTTATTTACTCAGAGTCATTCCAGGCTATTACCAAAGTATTAGCTGGGATTGCTATTTCTTAAAAAACCAAGATCTTGCAATAATCACTGATTCTCAGATTTATGACTGATACCCTATTTCCTTGCTAGCTCTCAGCCAGAGACTCTCAATTCCAGGAGGCCACCCTAAACTCCTTCCTCTCACAACATGGCAGTTGACTTCTCTAAATAGGCTTCTGTTTAGGACTTATAAAGACCCATCTGAACTAAGTCAGATAATCTATGCAACTTCCATTCTTATTAACTCAAATTCAACTGACTGTGGACTTCCATTACAACTGCAAAATCTCATTACCTTATGAAATAACTTATTAACATAATATCCTATCATATTTAAAAGATTTGTCCACTTGGTAACAATTTCTTGACTATAATAACATCACAAATTATTAAAAAAACAAATTTGACTTTATTAAAAATAATAATTTCTATTTTTTGAAAGACGTTGTTAAAAGTACAAAAGCAAGTTATGGAAGAAAATCTCAAATCATAGACCTAATAAAGTACTTGTATTCAAAAAATATAAAGAACTCTCACAACTCTATAATAAGAAAAAATAATAGGAGGCTGGGGATGTGGCTCAAGCGGTAACGTGCTCACCTGGCATGCTCGGGGAGCTGGGTTTGATCCTCAGCACCACATAAATAAAAATAAAGATGTTGTATCCACCGAAAACTGAAAAATAAATATTAAAAAATTCTCTCCCTCTCTCCTCTCTCTCTCTCTCAAAAAAAAAAAAAAAAGAAAAAAGAATAAAAATAGGGTAGAATTTGAACAGCCATTTCACTAAAGGAAAAGTATATATGACAAATAAACCCAGGAAAAGATTTTCAAATCACTTGTAGTTTGGGAAATGAAAATTAAAAATTGTTGAGATATTACTAAATCCTGTTGGAATAGCTAAAATAAAAAAGATTGATAATACTAAGTATTGTCAAGGATGTGGAAGAAATGGAACTGTCTTATAATAATGATGGAAGTATAATATTACAACTACTTTAGAAAACAATCTGACAGTTTCTTTAAAAATTAAATATATACCTATCATAAGATTCAGATATTCTACTCTTAGGAATCTATCTAAGAGAAAAGAAAACATATCTTCACACAGACTTGTACACATGTGTTCTCAGAAACTTTAACTATAAAAAACAAAAATCAACAATTTATATGCACATCAATGAGTGAATGGATTTTTTAAAATGTGTTACAAACATACACAGTACAAATAAACTTACATCACAATATGGATGGATTTCCAAATAATTATGCTAAACAAACAAAAAAAAAACAGACAAAAGACAGCATACAGTATATGACTCCATTTATATAAAATTCAAAAATTTCTTTCACTAGTCTATAGTGAAAGAAAACTGTTTTGCCTGAGTACAGAGGAGAGCAAACAGGATCAGGAGAAAAGAGATTATAAAAAGGTACCAGGAAACTTTGGGGCTACTGGGTATATTCATTATCTTAATGATTCCATGGACAAATCTCACATCCTAAGCATGAAGTCTTGATTGTCAATTCCCTTGGTGATTTCTCAAAAAAAAAAAGACAAAAACAAACAAACAAACAAAAAAACAAAGGAACACACACACAGACATGACTGCTAAACTAGAATTCTATATTTGATTTAAAATATTTATCAGAAATTTAGGAGAAATTAAAACATTTTCAGACAAAATCTGAGAACTGATCAACAACAGACCTGGACTAATCGGGATTCAATATCAGATGCAAAATGAACTCAGAAAGAACTCAGAAACGTGGAAAGAAATAAAGTCAATGAAAATTATACATATATAGGTAAATTCAAGTGAATATTAAAATGTAAAATCATAATGTCTTATTTAATTAAAGCAGAAAAATGACAAAAATGACACATGAGTCAGGAGTGAATAAACTTTGTAAAAGAATAAAGTCCTTGCAGTGTCCAGGAAACAGAGAAAAATACTGGTTAATATTTTTGGCTTTGGAAAACTAAAGATGCACATTTGATAGTAGCTATCTTTGGAGATAGAAAACAAGGATAATAGAACTTCAGAAGTTGAGGCAATATTCGTTTCTTGACCTGGGTGGTAGTTATATAGCTATTTTCTTCATAATGAATTATTGAGCTATACATTTTTGTTTGAGGTATTTTTCTGTGTAATTGTTTAATTTTATTCTTATTTTTTTAATTTGAGGAAAACAATCCCCAGTGTCAAACTCAAACTCCCAAACATTTTTAAAGCATCTACTCACATCACAGGGGCCAAAACAGGTCACATGGCACAGCCCAAAGACCAGGGTTGGCAGCTATACTTCCCTTCTGTTAGGCCATAGATTAGCAAACTTCTGTGAAGTTCCAGGTTTAAAAAAACAAAACCAAAAAAAAAAAAACAGATATTTTTTTAAGTTTTGCAAGCCCCATAAACTTCTGCATACTATTTTGGACAATTTTTTTAAGGTCTTAAAACAGTAAAGACTATTATTACCTGAGAACTTTATAAAAAAAAAAAAAAGAAAAATGATTTGGCCCACAGGCCACAGTTTATCAAACACTGCATTAGGCCATGATATTTCTTTAGGGAAATTTTAAAAAATGGAACAAATAATTTAATCTGCCACAATATTCCCTCTTTATAATATTTCATATTCCTACTGCTGTGATCTGAATGTGCTTCCCAAAATTCAGGTGTTGGACATTGAATATCCAATGCAAGTGTTGGGAGGTGGAGCCTAAGGGGAGGTGTTTAGGTCCTGAGGGCTTTGCCCATATGAATAGATTTATGACATTATAAAAATGGCATGTGGGAGTGGGTTTGGTCTCTCACTCTCCTATCATGTGAGGACACAATGTTCATCCTGCTTGCCCTTCTGCTTTTCTCCCATATTGAGGAGACAGCGAGAAGTCTCTCACCAGACAACCTTGATTTTGGATTTCCCAGATTACAGAACTATGGGAAAATAAATTCCTGTTCTTTATAAATTACCTAGTCTGTAGTATTCTATTGTGGCAGCAGAAATAGATTTAAAACACCTAGTATACACAAAAATACATTTGTCCCTAAACAAGACACTCAGGTTCACCCTAACACAACATCAAACTAAAGTTCTGATCTACCTCACATCCAAATGTGGCTGCTCTTGATCTGTAGATCTAGGAAGTAAACACACAAGTTCAACAAAGATGTCAAAGGGGGAGAGAGTAACTACAACAAACACCTCCCAATTTAAAAGGGGGAAGAGTAATAGACATGTTAGAATCACTGGTCCTTAGAAATTTTAATATTATACTGGGCAAATGTTAAGATGCTTGTTCTGCTCAATGGAATTGGGTCAGCACCTTCCTGGGTAAGGTTTTTGTTTGTTTTTGTTTTTGTTTTGTTTTATTTCATGGTAGCCATCAGAATATCCTTGGTGGAGAGTTTAGCTGTGTAAATGTATTTCATTTTTGCTAACATCCCATCTGTTAAATCAAATGGTCAAGTCCAAAGTAAAAACCAAAGCAGTATGTTACTGTGTCCTTGCCATGAAGCAAAAAGCAGGGAGTTGCATAGCACTACCAAAGAGGGAAGCACTGAAGTCCATCATTTAATCTGCCAAAGGCCCACACTGTATAATATAATATATACAGAACTAGTTTTGTCCTCTAGTAACTTCACATCAAGGTGTATTCATACAGCAATGAATTTGAACCCAAACCGGGGTCCACCGAATAAAAATACAAAGATTTTCCTTTACGACAATGAATTTAAAATTTAATGAATATTTAAAATCAATACATAAGATTCTCAAGATGATTGCTAATAGTTCAACTTCATTGAAAAAAAATAAACCAAATAGTTAAAAGAGAGGATACTCAATGTCAAGAAATAATTCACATATATAGAAACCAATTTATGTGGAAGTGGATTTTAGTTGAGTCAATGTTCGTTACAACCTGATATTGAAATGAGACTTCCAAAAACTTAATGGAGACAGGTCACATTGAAAAGACAGAATATACAACTCAGGAAATACAGTCACTATTTTTTTGAATATTCAAACTACATATCATAAAATGTGCTCCATTCTGAGAGCAACATTAAAAGAGGAATGCTGATAAAAAGGAATGCATCTGTAGGAGGGTAACCAAGAGAAGGAAGAGCCTTGGAATGATACTATATGGTAAACATTTATAGAAACTTGGAAAAAGGCAGGAAAGAAGAGTGAAACATAAGAAATATCTTGAAATATTTTCATGCCACTATTGTGAAGAGGAAATAGATTTATTCCCTGTTGTTATAGATCAAGGGTTGTCCAACTTTTTCTGTAACAGGCCAAGTAATAAGTAAATATTTTGGTCTTTGCAGACTGTATGTTTTCTGTTGCAAACACTCTCTTTACTATTGGGACAGGAAAAGAGGCATAGATAACATATTAACATACATGAATATGTTCAGTAAAACCTTACTTATAAAGATCAAAATTTGAATTTTATATAATTTCCACATGTCACAAATATTTTTTTATTTCTTTCAACAGTTTATTCATCTTAAAAGAATTCTTACCTTACAGGCAGCCAGCCAAATTTAGCCCACACACCAACTGAGCAAACCTCTGCTACACATGACAACTAAGACATTGGATCCTAGATAAAGATAGCAAATATCAGCCATATATATATATATATATATATATATATATATATATATAAATTATATGTGTGTATATATATATACATATATATAAAATATGTGTGTGTGTGTATAAAATTCCACCTGAGCAGTCTCAGCCAATAAGGAGTAGGAGATGAGGAATATATACCTCAGCATCCTCCTCTTGGTAGAACAACTTTCAGGTAGAGTCTATACCATTCATCATTATAACTCATTGTAACTAAGCTCCAGTTGTCCATAATGAAAAGCCTCTTATTAATGCAAACCATGTTAGCTTTCCCTCTCTTTTTCATCTTCTGTACTTCCAAGGGTCTCCTCTCAAACTACTAGCCTCAGGGGCTTATCTTCTGTTCTATAAGGCTGTGGACTCAAATTTAAACAGATGTGCTAGTTTGGACATGATAAACAGGCCCGTAGGGACAAGATGGTCACTGGCTATCAAAACCAAGGAAGGAATGTTCAAGCTAGAACTCTGCTTCTCAACAGATTTTTATTGCCTAGGGTACATTTGGTCTGGAAATTTTTGTGGTTGTCAGGACTGCCCCCACCCTTACCCCAGCTTCTAGTGAGGAGAGAAAAAGGATGATACTAAACAACTCAAAACACAGGGACCAGTCCCCGAGAACAGAGAATTATCCTATTCACCTATCCATAGTGCTGAGTTTGAAAACTCCTGAGTTGGATAGGGAAGTAATGTAACTGGCCTTCCATGTCCTGTCCTACCCTAGGACTCTATGACTTTAAGAAAGCACACTGAGGCTTTTAATCTGGATGAGCTTCAGGGGTTTCATAATATGTTGGAAATTAAGTGCAAAAGTTATTTCCTAAGTCAATTTTTGCATATTTGTGATGTGTTCACAAAATTCACAGATTATTCTAAAGGGTTTATAACTCAAAATAGTTCGAGAACCAAACTCTATAAGAAATAATTTTTAATAATTTTATCCTAGGTCTAAGTCTTTAATCACTTTTTTCCCTATTCAAGTGATTCCTTAATACTTTAAGGAATGCAAGCATTGACTTCTCAAATTTGATAGCAGTTCTTCCTAGGGCTATGCAATTCTGATAGGTATACAAAGCAGGCACAGAAGAGACTGAATTTTAGTTAATTATGCTACATTAAGAGGACACCAACTTCCTGGCAATTAATCTGGCACTTTTACAAGTACTAATAAAACTATTTTTTAATTCCTAATTAGTATAGCTCAGCAAATATCAGTAATATTGAGGAAGGAACTGAGCAAATGAAAATTGCATAGAGAGAATATTCCCTTATATTTTTTATCTCATATCTTTTTGAACACAAAGCCACTGCCAACAAAGTGCCTAAGATAAAGAATTGGTATAGACCTCCCTTTGGTAGATTTCTTTAACTGGGACCATATAAATCAAACAGAATTACTTTATCTGCAGCTAAGAATTCTGTAGAGACATATTGAACCTATAAGAGATGGCAGAACCTGGCCAAGATCTGTCTTTTAGGTAATAAATTTTACCACCATTCTGACTATACTTTCAGAGTTTTCTTTATTTTTATTTTTAAGATTTGTGTATTTGTCTGTAATATTAGGATGATTTTTATTTTACAAGGATCCAAAGTTTGTTGCCTTAGACTAAAATGACCATTAATGAGTTCTGGCATTGTGTATATGTGAAAGAATGAAAAAAGTAATAAGAACAACTGAACAGACATGACAGAAAATTGAATGTAAAGATACTAAAACACTCAAGAATAACGTAGCATGCAACTTTCAAGTGATAACTATCGTTTTATGAGAACTTAATGCCAGATATGATTGATAGGTAGATAGATAGATAGATAATAGAAGAAAAGTAAAATAGGATATAAATTAATATATAGATACATTTAAAATTCACAAAAATTATCTGAGCTAGAAACCTATGTCTCTCTGTGATTTCAAAACTTGTCCTTATCCCCACAATACAATACTGTCTTATGTAATATGAGTCTGATTGGAAGATTTAAAACTCTATATTGGGAAGATCTGAGTTACCACAGATAAATTAGAAAGTAGCTAGAGTTGCTAACCTGACCTTGAAAAAGGTTTAACCTTCAAGTAAGTTTGGTATCACAGGCCTCTAGACTTTGCAAATGAGCTGAATTTGAAGTGTACATCACCAAAAAAATTAAGCTTTGAAAGAAAGAGTGGTCAGTTTGGGTCAAAAGTATGAGTCTGAATCTGTCAAAAGCATCTGAGGGCAAGAAACCACTTACCACTCAGAGAAGACTGATCTGAGAATCCAGCCTCAAAGCAATGAAGATCCTAACTTACACCTAGTTTTGAAATTAACCATAAAATCAATTTAAGTTAACAGAGTAATTCAGAGATAAATGGTCAAGGGTGAGAGTGAGACATCTCAGGTTTTGAGCCTGGCAACCAAAAGTGGTGAAGATGGCAACCAAATGTCAGCCCTACCCTACAGTGGGGAAGTATGAGGGAAGTGGCAGATAGGAAAATGCTTCTGCACTTGTGTAAGTAAAGACATTTTCAGTTTTAAACCAGAGTGACTGATCAGCCTAAGTTAGGATTTAAAAAAAAATATTAATATAACTGAAAACTCCCTAGCGTCAACTATATCTAGATAGAGAGGATCAGAGGTTGCCAGTGAATTTTCTCCCTATCTCAGTTCTGTGTGCATAGACTATTCCTGTTTCAGAAAAGAGGCCACCAGAAGCTGCAGGCTTTCAAGGTCCTAGAGGATAAAACAAAGAAAAAGGAAGCTTGTATCCTGATGGCTCTGGCAAAAGTCAGAGTTTGGATTAGCTTAGATTTTGTGACCATACCTGAACCTACCTCTGACCTGATGGAGTAAACTGGTCCTGCCTCCATTGCACAACCTCCCCTGGCCCTGTTGTAGAATGAATGAGTTTGCAATCAAGCCCACCTAGCCACAGGGACAGAGAGTAGGTGGGAGAGATAGTTTCCTATAAGGGATTCTAGATGGAAAGAAATAAAACTAGAAACAGTGTATGGCAGAGACTGCAACAGGACTTGCTTTGCAAATACAGCCTAGAGCCACGGGTATGTGGATGGGGTGGCAGGAGGTGGAAGCCATATTTCAAGCAGTTAAACATTTGTAGAATATCTATTCCCATATTTCATTGATTCTAAGAATCATTTTTCACACTTTAACAATTCAGCTATCAGAATGTTCCTACAATGAATGACATCCTACAATCCCTGTAAGCCAGCAGGCAGCTTTGATACTGTTTTCAAAGTCTGCACAGAACTCGGTCAGAGTTCTTCATGTGTTCACCTCCTCAATTGAGTTATGTGCATTGTTAACACTCTATTTATAGTGTTAATTGTTGTTTAAAATACCTTCTAGATATTTGATGTTTAAAATATCATAACTTAAGAAGATGAAATAATGATGTATCCATTGAAATGAAATGTTATTACATGTGCCAAAAATAAATCTGTGGGATAGGGCAAATATTTAATATTAATGAAGCACATATTTATGGTTGGGAGAATAATTGCAAATCTATTTTCTTTGCAAAATTATACCAAGTGCTTTTTGATCTAATAAAGGATGATCTACAAATGTAAATGAAGCTGTATTACATTTTTTTACCAATGTATATAAAAAGTATTGACTTCACATGCAAAAAAAAATGCCCCTAAAGATAGTAACATTAAAAGATAAAAAATAAAACTATGCCTAATTAGTCCAAAATAACTCTTTCAGTAAATACCAAGGGGTTGGAGGTATAGCTCTATGGTAGAAACATGCATGAGTCCTGGCCCAACCCCCAGCACCACAAAATAAATACCAATACATTTATTCATGTAATAATGCATCTATTAAAATATTTAATGTTTATATTTTACATTTATTTACATTTATTATATTTTAAGTAATAATAAATCACTTAAATAAGCAGTAGCTTATATTAGTAATACATAAAATAACACTTCATCTTAAAATCAATAACAATGGATTTGATGCAATGAGATATATGAGAGCCACTGCAGTACGTAGCAAAAGTGCAAAGAGAAATAATTCATAGTCCTTATATTTGAGGTACACATTGTCAAATGGTGTATGATAGGGAAAAGCCCTAAGCCAGAGACTTTACCTCATGTATCTCATACCCTTTATATGTTGGCACAATGTCCATTATAGAAGTATTGTGGGGGAAACATTTATGAGAATGTTTTCAGGTTATAAATTAATAGATTTATGGATGATAAAGTGTTTAATTAAGTGCCTTGGAATTCCAATACTCCAGATACATGAGCCAAAAATCTGAGTGCTGTCATTGACTCCTATATATCTCTCACACCCCACATCCAATTCAACAGAAAAATTTGCTGATCTTTAGCTTCAGAACACATTCACAGAATCTGACTACTCTGTTACCACCTTAGTCTAGTCTACCACCATCTCTTGCTCAAAGCACTGCAAAAGCCTCCTGACACCTCTTCCTTCTTTTTATTTACCCACATTCACCCATGGTCTAGCCTCAAGATAAAGCCCAAGTGACCGTTTGAGCATAATTTAGATGATGTTACTATTGTGCCACAAGTCCTGAATGGCCTTCCATTTCACACAAACAACAACCAAAGTTCCTGCAAAGGTCTTTCAAGAGCCCGAATAATTGGCCCCAGGTCACCTCTCTGATAGGCATTATTACTCTCCCTTTACTTACTTCACTGCAACATTCTGACCTCCTTTGGCTTCCAGCCTTTGCTCTTCTTCTTCCTTCTGCTGAATGTTATTTGATGAGATAATTGCTTGGCCAAACTCTTGCTTCTTTTCAGTCTTTGCTCCCATTTCACCTTGTTAATGAGGCTTCTCCTAACCACTCTATTTATTACTTCCACTGTCCCCTTCCCCCTCCATTCCCAATCCCCCTTGCCCTGATCTAGTTTTTCTGTTTACTCCGGCATTTATCTTCTATCACAGTATATAACTTACTTGCTATTTATTGTTCATTACCTGATTCCCCCTTTCTTCCCCCTCTCTGCCTCTGAAGCTAAGTTCTATAAGGGCTACCTTTTTGTTCCCTCCTGCATTCCAGCACCTGGGACAGTGATAGGTATACAAGTAGAAGCTCCATAAACATTTGCTGAAGGAATAAATGCTTAATTTTTACTAATCCAATATGTATATGAACATAAATTCATGTTTATAAAACCACTTAGAATAGACAAAGAGAAAATAACCTAAAAATACTCTGAAGTCAAAGGTCATTTATGTCTTGAAACAGTTCCCAGAGGAAAATTACATACAGAACCTATGTTACTGAAAAATAAAAACAAACATATGGGAGAGGAGAAAGGGAAGATAGGATACCTACCTTAGGTGAATAGCAGGTCTGCTTAAATGGATGGTCCAGGTTTCTGACATTAACACCTCCAGGCTACACACACTTGAATGGATTTAAAACTTGCAAAAAACCCCTCCAAAAATGAACATCTCCAGGGATAGCTCTCATCCCCTCCCATCCTCTTCCCCACCATGTATTATAAGGAAATGTCCTGCAGAATACTCATCTTCCAAAATAGAACACAGAGCTATATACCCAAAGCTGACACTTCTCACTTCTGTCAAAATAAAGCCTTCAGTTTTCTTGTGGACACAAAGACAATGTAAGCAATCTAGTAATAACCAGACCACATACATGCTCTGGACTGTCCCTCCTAACTCCTTTATGTTCTCTGTGCCAAAGGGTAGAAAGGAAAAGAGACAGTAGTAATGACCATTTAGAGACTTGGAGAACCATTAAACTTCTTTTTACCTTCAATTTGATACTCACCTGTCTTAAGGACAAAACTCCTCAAAGGAAATAAAAATTTTGAAATAAGATTCAAAATCCAATAACAGTGCATGTCATAGAAAGCTGAATGCCTGCAAGATCAAATTGCTTCAAAAATCTAGAACCTCAGATTCCCTTTCTGACCCATTCAACTTATCTCCCACCTTTCTCTATTCTTGCTGGTATCTGGAAGGCCCCCTACAAGACAATAGGTCACACCCCCCTCCCCAGCATTTTACCCCACATGTCTACCTCTGAAATCCCATCTTTCTCTCAATGCCTGGCTCCAATTCCAAATCCCTAATCCCTGGGGAAGATGACAGAACTTGGCTTGCTACCTTCTTCTGGTATATTCTTTATCATCTTTCCTTTTCAAATGCATTATGTGCACATTGACAGAGAATCTAATATCATACTTGAGTCTTTTCCTTATCTATATATCACTGAAGAAATCTGTGCAAAATGGCCCTGACCTGGAGGGCTGTAGTGGCCACAATCATGAAGGAAATGCGTGAAAAATATGGTTATGCAAAGACAAAAAGCATCTGATAATCAAAAGGATCTATAATCATAATTTATTAATGCCCTCATTTATATTGCACTGATATTCTTTCACATTTAAATCTAATATATTTTTCAGAAATTAAAAATTAAAATGTATTTATATCATCATTATTATTTTGTCTGTCATAGGAGCTCTTGGAAGAAAAAGGTCACATTGTTTTAACCAAGAAGTATTCAACTAATTCTTTCCTTTTTATTTTTTTTTAAATTTTTCCAAGAAGTTCAAGAAAGTGAACAGACTTGATTTACCTCTATGCTGTATGTAGAAGAGGCATAGGAGAAAGAATGTAGAGCAGTTGTCAATATCTAAGACTCAACACTGCCAGGGATGAGCACACCGCAAGACAAAAAGAAGACAGTCTTCAGGAGTAAAAGAGCGAGGTTAGCAGATAACCCTACAATTTATTGCCCAAACCAGATTGCTATGAAAGGGAAAGAGACACCATTAACAATACCATACAGCAGGTGTTAACTAGAGCTGCTGCAGGCAAACTGGAACCTATGCCAACCCCACAAACAAGCCAGTGAACCTGAAGCCTCAGGACACAGCAGGAAAAAGACCATTGTACAGTAGTTCTAAGGCAGTGCTGGGTAGCTTAGAATAAATTCTCTGACAAAGCTGCATGTTAAAAGAGCCATTTAGCATTCTACCATTTCTGGAACACTCAGCAGGAAAAGAGAAAGTGCTGAAAATGTTCTGTTGAACAATTCAATCACCATGGAATTAGAAGAGTGGAAGCTGCTAGATGACTTTTCCATCCATCAACATCCACCTCCCTCAGCTGTCATCAAAAAAGAGGATTGACAAATAACCTGCCAGGCTGGAGAGACCTAGAACCCACAAGCCTGTCTTCTCCTGTCATCTTGGTGTAGGCAACAAGCAAGGAAAGAATAGGCCTCATGACCTGCCACAACCACATGAAGACAAGAATCATAGAGATACAAAATGTTGACATTGGAAAGGGCTGAGAGACAAACTAACCAGGTTCCATATTTATATATGACGTAACACAGCTTAACAAGGCCAGTAGTTTATTACTATAAGATAAAAAGTATGATATATTCCACCCACTCCTTCATTCAATAAATTTGTTGAGTACTTCCAATGCATCAGATACTAGGATAAGCACTATGGGGATTAAAAGATAAATAAGATATATTCTTTCTCATCAAGATTGGTATGTTTATAGTTTAAATGTACATAGGCTGTCTCTTGTCCAGTGAGGAGGTCCATGGAATAGGGTAGAGGAGGGTGTGGCTGCAGAGTCCCTAGTCAAGACCTCCGTAGACCAAGCAGGAAGCAGGTCTGATTTTATTGCATAGTTACCATGTATATATACTCAGGCAGTAGCTAAGCAGATTACAGGCAGCCACCAATACAATTTCTGGCCAACTGTCCCTGTAGCAACCAATCGAGGAGTGGGCCATGGAAAAAGCGCAGGGACTCCAACATGCAGCCTCACACCCAGGGCTGTGCCTATGGGGTAAGCGGTTTGCCACTCAGATGCCCTTAACGTATCCATGTTTGCAGTACTCCATGCACTTGTCCCACATAAATGTACTACTAATAATATTTAAACACTGGCTATTGAATATATGATGAGACTGTTGTGTTAATACCATTTGAGAATTATAGCCAAATGGTAAAAGAAAAGGATTCTTAATAAGGAGAATGTGAATAAATACAGTCATTATATGGTAACTTTGCTGAGCATTCTTACAGTTAAAAAATGATCTCTAATAAACCCTACTACACTTGATCTTGCACCAAAGGCCAAGAAGTGACGATAAACTCTCCTACTTGTCTTCTTTTTCTAAAATTCCTTCTTAACTCACATTTATGCATCAACACATTCAAACTTATGGGACTCAAACTGAATCCCATGATTTCTAGTGTATAAATACTATAAATATTGAAGTTCAAAATATAAATTTCCAAATTTCCTAGAATCCTAAAGAATACAAATCCAACTTAATTGTGCTAAGATCTTTATCTTCTATCTGCAGAACAAAGGAGCCTCTAAATCCCATGCTAATGAATCTTTACCATTTATTCATGGAATATCATCATGTGGAAAGACAATCATTATGTGAAATTACTCTAATTAGAAGATCTAATTCATTCATCTTCTATAGGATTTATTATAACAATCATAGAAGATTCTGTTTTGTTATAAAAAAAAGATGATTTAGGACCTAAATAAAACCAGTATTCAGAAGCATGATTTCAGTATAACCAAAATAAAACATTGATTAAACTCACAAATATGATTTGAATTCTATAAAATGATATACCATATCAATACAGCATAAGACCCAACACTCTGAACAGTTTTCTTGCTAGGACTATGACTGCTATGTGACAATTTACTTTCAAGTTTTTTCCAATTTTACTTCTCAATTTTGCTAAATTTGAGGGGTTTTAATAAAATTTTAATTAAGTTTTGTTAGATTTCCCTATTCATATAAGATAAGGTTGGGTCTCCTTGAATACTTGAAAGAGTAAATGGCTTTTTATGTATATGTTAGCAGCTCAAAATGTAAAGTCCCATGAAAAAGATTGGGAAAAAAAAAACTTCTCCAATACTGTACTCTAGTATTCAATTACAATAATAAACTGGCACAGGTTTTCACAGCTTTTGACATTTCCAATGTACATGGAGCTTAATGGTCTGCATTACATGAATGCTAAATTAAATGAGGATAAGGTGAGTGAAAATATATTCAGAAACCCTTACACCAGTCCTGGTTAGTATGACTTCCTTATTGTGAAAAAGAGCATTAAAATATACCCTAATGCTGAAAATATCTGAGTTTTCTTTAGCTATATTAATGGCAATGCTTTTAAAAGAAAAATGCAAGGAAAAATTATTAAATAAAATATCACTGCCAAGTCTAATCTTTCAAGCACAAATGAAAATACTAATGATTCTTGTTAGCAAGTTCTATACAAGTTGGGACTTCACAGATTGCAACTAATGAGAAAAATTCTAATTCTTAAAGCAAAATTAGTTTTTTATTTTATTTCATCATCATGCACTAAAAAGTTGGTTAGCTTGGATTAGGATTCTAATATATATTGAGCCAGATTTGGCACTAGCCTGCATGCAATGCCATGGAACTCTATCTTAGAATCAGCTTTGATATTTATTTAGCTCTTCAACAGGAGGTATAGCACAATGTTCACAAACATCGATATTAATGTCATCTGACATGGGTAAGATTCTGATTTGATGTTTTTTTGCCAATCAGCCCAAGTTTCAAAATCTATTTCCTTCCTTCACAGAATTGTTGATGGGTAAAATGAAACATTATTTTAATATTTCTTATTATGAGGTCCAGCCCAGTCCCAAGACTGCTCCGCCAAACCACATGGAGCCCAGGACCAGGACCAGGACTGCTCACCACACAGAGGACCAGGCCAGCACACCACAATGCTGCATCCCCAAACAGATGCCCAAAGCCATCCTGCAAACTGCTCTTTCAGCCCCATCTCTAAAAGTAGTTGGATCCATCCTGGGACACCTCCACCACCATCTTGGGTAAGTTACCTCAGCTGCTACCACCACCAACTTTAGTTGCAGTAGCTTCTGTCTTGAGACGCTGGCCGGGGACTGGAAGCCCAACACCAAGATACTTACAGGTTTGATGCTACCCTGCCATCAAATTGGACATGGCCACTTCTATCTAGGGACCACAACTGGGATCCAGAAGACCATCACCAAGGCCCCTGCAGGCTTTGTTACACCAGAGGTATTCTTGCTATGTGTGCTAATAGCCACCATCTTGTTGCAGAGGGAGGAGAGAGCCTTGCACAGGGTCGGCTCTTTCTCTTTTTTCTCATGTTAACAACCAAGTTCTTTTGATTCATCTTTCACTCTTCCTACAATCTAATACCTCTATGTTCTCACCTCCTAACTCATAAACATCATGCTCTACATCCCACCACATTTCTCTCTTTGTCCACCACTAGAAACTATAGACCCTTTTCCAAACCTACTGTTTATTTTGCAGATAACTTTGAACACATCATTTCTGTTATTGTGACAAAACTGTAATAATCTAAACAGGAACTATTTGGTTTAAGGCTGTTTATTGTTTGCATTGGGTGCTGTTAATATTGATCTCCCCCTTAAAGGCAAGACATTGGAAACCTGCAGGGACACTACAAGATTATAGGATAGAAACTGTAATGCCTCAGATCCATACTGCTATAGGAAAAGACACACAGAAAGCATGAAAAGACAAGGAAAGAAAGTGCCCCAAACAAACCAAGATGATACAATAATAGAGTCCAATGACAGTACAAAAAAAAATAAAATGTCAGAGAAGCAGTTCAGAATGTACATAATTAAAATGATCTGCAAATCAAACAATGACATAACAGAGCAAATACAATGCAACAACTGATAATTCCAACAAGGAGACAAGAGAACAAATACAGGCAATAATTGATCACTCCAACAAAGAGATAAGAGAGCAAATGCAGGTAGCAAAATATTACTTCAAGAAAGAGATAGAGATTCAGGGGTAGGGAGGACAGAAATCCTTGAAATTAAGGAAACAATAAACCAAATAAAAAATTCAATAGAAAACATCACCAACAGACTAGATCACTTGGAAGACAGAACCTCAGACAATGAAAACAAAATATACAATCTTGAAAATAAAGTTGACCACCCAGTGAAAAATTACAGGATAACATCAAAAGACCAAATCCAAGATTTATTGAAATAGAGGAAGGCACAGAGATACAAACCAAAAGAATGCGAAATCTCTTCAATAAAATAATATCAGAAAATTTCCCAAACATGAAGAATGAATTGGAAAATCAAATACAAGAGGCTTACAGGACACCGAATGTACAAAATTAAACAGATATACACCAAGGCACAGTATAATGAAAATGCTTAGTATACAGAATAAGAAGAGAATTTTAAAAGCCATGAGATAAATGTTTGGGATTATATATAGGGGGAAATCAATTTGAATCTCAGCAGATTTCTCATTCCATACCCTCAAAGGTAGGAGATCCTAGAACAACATATACAAAGCTCTGAAAAAAAAATGGATGCCAATCTAGAATCTTATATCCAACAAAATTAAGCTTCAGATTTGATGACAAAATAAAAACCTTCTACGATAAACAAAAGTTAAAACAATTTACAGCAAGAAAGTCTGTACTACAGAACATTCTCTGCAAAATACTCCATGAGAAAGAAATGAAAATAGCAAAGAAAAGAACTATACTACAGGAAAAAACAATCAAAAGAGAAACCAAGTCAAGCAAAAAACAAAACAAACCAAAATGACCAGGAATACAAACCATATTTCAATAATAATCCCAAATGTTAATGCCCTAAACTCATCAATTAAAAGACATAGACTGGCAGACTGGATTTAAAAAAAACAAACAAAAAAAAAGACCTAACAATATTCTGCCTTCAGGAGACTCTTCTTATTGGAAAAGACATCTACAGACTTAAGGGGAAAGGATGGGTAAAAAAACATACCACTCACATGGACCATGTAAACAAGCAGGGGTTTCCATCTCATATCAGATAAAGAGAACTTCAAACCCAAGTTAATCAGAAGAGATAAAGAATAACATTTTATACTGCTTAAGGGAATCATACATCAACAAGGCATAATAATTATAAATATTTATGCCCCAAACAAAGGAGCATCTACATGTATCAAACAAATCCTTCTAAATTTCAGGAATCAAATAGAACACAACACAATAATAATACTGGGTGACTTTAAAACACCTCTCTCACCATTAGGTAGATCTCCAGACAAAAACTGAACAAAGAAACTATAGAACTCAATAATACAATCTATAATGTAGACTTAACAGGCATAAATAGAATATTTCATCCATCAATGAGCAAATACACTTATTTCCCAGCAGCACATGGATCCTTCCCCAAACAGACCATATGTCATGCCACAAAGCAAGTCTCAGCAAATGCAAAAAAAAATAGAGATACTACCCTGTATTCTATATGACAGTAATGGAATAAAATTAGAAATCAATGGTAAAATAAAAAATATAAGCTACTCTAACACCTGGAGATTAAATAATATGCTACTAAATGATGTATGAATAACAGAAGACATCAGGGAAGAGATAAAAAAATACTTAGAGGTAAATGAGAACTCCAATATAACATATCAAAATCTCTGGACCACAATGAAGGAAGTGCTAAAAGAAAAGTTCATTTCACTAAGCTCATTCATTAAAAGAAGAAAAAGTCAACAAATAAATGACCTGACATTACATCTCAAAGCATTAGAAGAAGAAGAACAAATCAACATCAAAAGCACTAGAAGTCAGAAAATAATTAAAAATCAGGACTGAAATCAATTAAATTGAAACAAAAGAAACAACTGAAAATATTGACAAAACAAAAAAACTGGTTCTTTGAAAAAATAAACTGACTAACCCTTAGTCACCCTAACAAAAAGGAGAGAGAAAATTCAAATTACTAAAATTTGTGATGAAAAATGAAATATCATGACAGATATTATTGAAATACAGAAGATAATTAGAAACTATTTTGAAAATTTATACTCCAGTAAAATAGAAAATATCAAATAACACTGACAAATTTCTAGAGAAATATGATTTCCACAAACTGAATTTGTAGAAAACTTATACAATTTAAACAGATCAGTTTCTAGCAATGAAATATAAGACTCCATAAAAGCCTACCAACTAAGAAAAGTCCAGGATCAGACGGATTCTCAGCCAGGTTTTACAAGACCTTCAAAGAAGAATTAATACCAATACTTTTCAAATTATTCCATGAAGTAAAAGAGGAGGGAACCCTTCCAAATTCATTTTATGAGGTTAGCATCACCCTGATGCCAAAATCAGACAAAGACACATCAAGGAAAGAAAAACTTCAGACCAATATCCCTAATGAACACAGATGCACACATTCTTAATAAAAATTCTGGCAAATTGCATACAAAAATATATTTAAAAGATACAGCACCATAATCAAGTGGGGTTCATCCCAGGAATGCAGGGTTGGTTCAACATATGGATATCAATAAACGTAATTCATCACATCAATAGACTTAAAGACAAGAATCACATAATCATCTCAATAGATGAAGAAAAAGCATTTCATAAAATACAACACCCTTTCAAAGTAGAGATATACCTCAACATTGTAGAAGTTATCTATGCTAAGCCCAAGGCCAATATCATTCTAAATGGAGAAAAACTGGAAGCATTTCCTCTAAGAACTGAAACAAGACAGGTATGCCCTCTTTCACCACTCTTATTCAACATAGTCCTTAACACTATAGACAGAGCAATAGACAGATGAAAGACACTAAAAGATACAAATAGGAAAAGAGGAACTCAAACTATCACTATTTGCTGATGACATGATTCTATACTTAGAGGATCCAAAAAACTCCATCAAAAGCTTCTACAATTAATAAATGAATTCAGTAAAGTAACAGAATATAAAATCAACCCCCATAAATCAAATGCATTTCTAAATATCAGTAATGAATCCTCAGAAAGAGAAATTAAGTATCCATTCATAATAGCCTCAAAAAATTAAAATACTTGGGAATCAATCTAACAGAGGAGGTGAAAGACCTCTACAATGAAAACTACAGAACACTAAAGAAAGAAATTTAAGACATTAGAATATGGAAAGACCTCCCATGCTCCAGGATACGCAGAATTAATGTTGTCAAAATGGCCATACTACCAAAAGCGTGTTACAGATTTAATACAATTCCTACTAAAATCCCAATGACATTCTTCATAGCTATAGAAAAGGCAATCATGAAATTCACTTGGAAAAATAAGACATGCAGAATAGCCAAAGAAATCCTTAGCAAGAAAAGTGAAGCAGGAGGTGTCACAATACCAGACCTTAAATTATACTACAGAGCCACAGTAATAAAAACAGCAAGGTACTGGCACAAAAAAACAGAGATGAAGACCAATGGTACAGAATTCAAGACACAGAGACAAACCCACATACATACTGTTATCTCATACTGGACTAAGTGCCAGAACCACACATTGGCAAAAACACAGTCTCTTTAACAAATGGTGTTGGGAAAATTGGAAATCCATATGCAACAAAATGAAATTAAACCACTCCTCTTACCATGCTCAAAACTCAACTCAAAGTGGATCAAGGACCTAGGAATTATACCAGAGACTCTGCACCTAATAGAAGAAAAAGTAGACCCAAATCTTCATCATGTCAGATTAGGTCCTGATTTCCTTAACCAGAATCCTAAAGCACAAAATATAAAACCAAGAATTAATAAATGGGATGGATTCAAACTAAAAAGCTTCTTCTCAGCAAAGAAAACAAGCAGTAATGTGAAAGGAGTGCCCACAGAGTGGGAGAACATGTTTACTGCATCTACATCGGATAGAGTGCTAATCTCCAGGATATATAAAGAACTCAAAAAACTTAATAGCAAAAAAAATTAATAACCCAATCAATAAATGTGCTAAGGAGCTGAATAGATACTTCTTAGAAGAAGATATACAATTCATGAACAAATATATGAGAAAATGTTCAACTTCTCTAGTAATTAGAGAAATACAAATCAAAACTACTCTAAGATTTCATCTCATTCCTGTCAGAATGGCAATTATCAAAAATAAGTGTTGGTGAGGAGGTGGATAAAAATGTACACTCATACATTGCTGGCAGGACTGCAAATGGGTGCAACCAATCTGGAAAGCAGTTTGGAGATTCTTTAGAAAACTTGGAATGGAACCATCATTTGACTCAGCTATCCCACTCCTCAGTGTATATCTAAAAGAATTAAAATCAGTATACTATAGTGACACAGCCACATCAATGTTCATAGCAACTCAATTAACAATACCTAAACCGTGGAACCAACCTAGATGCCCTTCAACAAATGAATGGATAAAGAAACTGTGGTACATGTACACAATGGAATACTACTCAGCATTAAAAGAGAATAAAATCATGGCATTTGCAGGTAAATGGATGGAATTGGAGAATAAGTAAGCAAAGTAAGCCAATCCCAAAAACCAAAGGCCAAATGTTCTCACTGATAAGTAGATGCTGACCCTTAATGGGGGTGGGGGATTGTGGGGAGAATGGAGGAACTTTGGGCCAGGGGGAGGGAGGGAGGGTGGGGACATGGATTAGGAAAGATGGTGAAATGAGATGAACATCATTACCCTAGGTACATGTATGACTGCATATGTGGTGCAACTCTTCATCATGTTTAACCAGAGAAATAAAAAGTTGTGCTCCATTTGTGTCCAACGAATCACTATCATGTAGAACTAATTAGAACAAATAAAAAAATAATAAACCAACAGAGAACCCAAGGATAGAAACCATGCATTAAGGAAGTGAGAACAGAAATAGTGAAGATGCCCCAAACGGCACAGTACTGCATGGACACTGGACTGCCTACCTGAAGAATCATTTTACATGAGGGATGTTACAGTTTGGATATGAGGTACCTCCCTACACACACAAAGCTCATGTGTGACACAATGCAAAAATATTCAGAAATGAGAACTGTAACCTAATTACTGGATTAGGCCACTTGAATGGATTAAGTGGGTGGTAATTATAGGCAGGAATAATGTGGCTAGAGAAAGTAGGTGACTGAAGGTGTGCCTCTGGTGTTTATACATGGTTCCTGGTAAGCAGAACTCTTTCTTGACTTCCTGGCTGTCATGAACTGAGCAGATTTCCTCTACCACACCCCTCTTGCCACAACGTTCTGCCTCACCTCCGCCCCACAGCTATGAAGTCAACTGGCCATGGATGAATCTCTGAAACCATAAATCAAAATAAACTTTTCTTCCCCTAAGTCATTCTTGTCTTTAGGTCACCAGTGATGAAAACCTAAGTAAAAAAACAAAAAGGAAAAACTAAATGTTCAACTTGGTAAGCCAGCGCAAAACAATTCCTGATATCTGAATTAATATTCCTTTCTCTTTCTAAGAAATTTCCTTAAAGTCACATAAGAGTTTAATCCTAAAATGAAGGCACTAATGTGTTGCTAGAACTATTGGATATCCACAAACAAAAGAATGAATCTAGACACAGAACTTACAACACTCCCAATTATAACCTCAAGACAGATAGAGACCTAAATTTAAAACACCAAACTATAAAACCCATAGAAAATGTAGAGGAATATCTAGATTACCTAGAGTTTGGTGATCACTTTTTAGAAATAACACCAAGATGATACATGAAAGAATCCATAATGGAGAAGCCAGGCTGAAAAGTTGCATATTGTATGACTCCAGCTACACGGCATTCTGGAAATGGCAATACTACAAAGACAGTAAAAACATCATTAATGCCAGTGGTCTGCAGGGAGAGAAGGATGAACAGGCAGAACATAAAAGATTTTCAGGGAGTGAAATTCTGTATGATATTATAATGTGACATTAGTGCAAATCTATAGAATATAGACCTGTAAGAGAAAACCCTATTGTAAATCATGGACTCCCAGTGATGATGATGTGTCAAAAGGCACTGCCTTCATATCCAGTGTACCACTCTGGTGGAGGGGGGTGTTGATGGTAGAGCAAGGTATGCATGTGTAGAGGCAAAAGAATGAGGGAAAGCTCTGTACTTTATTCAACTTTGCTGTGAACCTAACTCTACTGAAAAAAAAAAGTCTATTAGTAAAACACACACGCACACACACACACACACACACACATACACACACACAAAATCATTTTTTCTGAAGCTTCTGCAAACTGAAAACAAACTGCCTTCTACCTAACCAGACTCCTAAGCCTTCAGAACTCTTAACTTTCCACAATCAGCAGTGTTCTCATATCTATTCATCAAAGTAAGCATTTAACATGAGCTTCCTATGTTTCTGTGTGTAAGCACAGCAGCATACTATGTAGGAAATACTACATTTCCTAAAATGGTCAAGAATACTATATTTCCTTGGAAGGAACTATAATTAACTTCCAAATAGATTTAGTAATACTTCTGTTGCCCATGAGAAAGCTTGGGAAACATTAATGCTTTCCTGTTTGTATGGAAATCCTAAATCCTAGCAGAGGTACAGAAGCCAATTTTCTA
This sequence comes from Urocitellus parryii, assembly GCF_045843805.1. NCBI lineage: Eukaryota > Metazoa > Chordata > Mammalia > Rodentia > Sciuridae > Urocitellus > Urocitellus parryii. The sequence continues at coordinate 234,920,773 of NC_135531.1, read as the reverse complement.
GGGACCCAGAATTCCACCCACAATAGTCTCTTAGTGTAAAGGCAGGACTTTTTTATCATGGCACCTCAATACTTGCTTTTAAGTAAATTACTACAATCTGTTCATAGTAAGATACAGAAGAACAGCCAGCTGTTGGGGAAAGAAAAAGTAGATGGGCCCCAAAAATAGGCTTAAGAAAGGTGAATAATAAAACACAATTCCATATAACTTTCTCCCCTAAATGTTTGCCTTTTTAGTACCAAAGACCTAGGATGAAAAGCAGTAATCTCATCCAATTTCTTTTAATATTTTTTTAGTTGTCAATGGATCTTTTATTATTTTTTTATTTATATGCAGTGCTGAGGTTCGAACATAGGGCTTCACACATGCCTGACAAGTGCTCTACCACTGAGGCACAACTCTAGCCCAATCTCACCCAATTTCATTCCTTGTATAGATAAGCTCTCCAAATATACTGTCTCTAACTGAGAAGTATGTGTAGAGTATATCATTTATAGTTAATGGTTAGCTAAGAGTTACAATATAAATATTCAACACTGGGAAGAGAAGAGAGAGCCAGGTAAATGAACTTACTTCTCACATTCTTAGCAACAGCAGTCTGAAGCTAAAGTTATTAAGTCAGGATAACAAAAAGAAACATTGTTCAGCCTTATGGAAGTAGCCACCAAAACCCCTCAAAATGAAGCATTTAAGAGACAGACTGTACATGGACTTCCACATGAGCTCTGGAACATACTTTATAACATAAGCACTTTAACATTCAAACATGTTTTCTGCTTCTCATTAGTTTGGTTCTAGAAGACAAAATCAATAAATAAAACCATAATGACTATGTAAATTAACTCTAATGTTACGCTAGAAACATATTCCCCCCTCCACAGGTCCTGTTACGTGACCCGAAATAACATATTAAGATAAATAGATACAGATATATAGATTTTTCCTAAAAGAATCAATTAAATGAATATTTATTTTGCAAGGTAGTATCAAACTGGTGGATAAAGATATCAAAGAAGAATATATATGTGCTTGCACAAAAATAACTGTGGTTCAGGAAGAAATTTATAAAAAGATCAGGGAAGTAATCACTAAGTTGTAAATGATAACTCACTTTTTAAAAAGTAATTGGCATGTTAATTATTAGGGTTCATTGAGGCAGGCACCAAATACTTAAGTATCTTCTATGTTTCAGGCTATATTAGGGCATTGGAGAAAAACTGTTCAGCCAAAATTAACATGGAGCTATGAAAAGTATAAGGAAAAATACACTATAAAAATGTAATATAAGTAGACATGATTTAGCTTTGAGAGAGTCAAGAGATATTTGAAAACATGACAGTTATCGTGATGAGATTTAAATGAAATGAAAATTAACCTATGTAGAAAGAGAGAAAATCAAGAGATAGCATAGAAGGTAGCAACCTGAGCAGAGAAAACAACATGCCCAAGGCCCTTGGGATTTCCCATTAGACAAATAGAAAGAAAAACATGTGACTGGAACCCAAAATGGAAAAGAAAATGCAAATTATTTGATATCTAATAGATGAAGTGTGTGTATATGTGTGTGATTAAAATATATAGTATGTGCCTAACATGTGTGTCCACACACATACATACACCTTTATACACATGCATATATAAGCAAATATAGTTTCATATATATATAAAACTTTTAAAGAATATGTTATAATGAAAATAGCTTTGTTATTAATTCCTATATAATATACATCAAACTACAATTTTAAATTGATTTTACCAATTTCACTATAAATTGCTAAAATAGTAAACAGCTTCTCTACCAGCATAATTGCATAAGAAAACTATAAGAATCCATGTATTCTTTCATAAATAAGACTTACATTGCTCCATGCAAAAGTTTTCTAGTCACATGTTTATTGTAGCTGGAAAGACAAATATAATTTATATAATGTTCACTCTAGTGAAATTACTCTTTGCTGAACAGTTCTTAAGATTCTTTTTACCCCTCTCCTTTGTTTCTCAAAATACCAACTGCTCTTGTAAACTTTATTTTTGTATGGTCCATTTCCAGTAACAGTATCTCCTCAATAATACTTTGGACTTATCAATAAAATCAATTTTTAAAATAGAATAAAATAATCAACCAAAAAATGGCAAACCATACTGTACCTAGTAAAGAAAAGTGTGGTTTCTGAAGCTTTTGTTTTAGCTACACACACACACACACACACACACACACACACACACACCATGCGCCAATTGAGAAAATGAATTTCTCACTATTTGTCATAGACAAAAATGCATGAGTAACACTATCTCAGAAACTTCTATGCTAAAAAAAAAATAACATGGTCAAGGGAGTATTTTTTCCAAAGTATGTATGACTAATCCTATTTGCAGTAGAAACAATTTCATCATCCTTATCAAGCACAACATCAAATAATGCCTATGTATCTTATAGAATACACACAGAAATAAGCCTTGTTAAGACAAAATTCTATAGAGGTACGATTCCCTGACTGCCCATAAGTCAAACATCTGGTCTTAGAACAGGCAGGCAGGTTCAAAATTGAGATACCTATCTGCAAAAATGGTTAAAGTAGTTGGTTAGGTTATTACAGAATGGCAAAGTTGAATCATAATCAATGATATTACCTTTAACATTGATATTAATGTACAATAAAATATGAAGAATGTGTAACAGTTCTTATGACAAACACTATGACCCACGAAGAAACTGTCAATAACCTCTGATGTGTGTGACAAATGAAATAGTTCTGCTTAATTTCCAATCTTATCTATATCCTATGTTGGAGAAGTTCCTGAAGTGATAAGTGCACGCCTATAATCCCAGCAGCTTATGAGGCTGAAGCAGGAGGATTTTGAGTTCAAAGCAAGCCTCAGCAATGGTGAGGTACTAAGCAACTTAGTGAGACCCTGCCTCTAAATAAAATACAAAATAAGTCTGGGGATGTGGCTCAGTGGTTGTGTGCTCCTGAGTTCAACCCTGGATACTGGAAAAAAAAAAATGGGCGAATACTTACATTGAACAACTACCGTTTCTGTGAGGGGAAGGACCTTTGATGAGCCAATGAGAGTGCACCAAAAACCAAGGCACATGGTTAACTCAGGAGTGAGTTTAAAAAGAAGAAAAAGAAAATGGGCAGCAACATTTCTTGCTACCTCAAAAGGCTTAACAATTACTTTAAAATTAGTAAAGAAGGAGACTTTCAGTAATATAGAAAATGTATCATTGGGAAATTATGCTAAGAAGAATAAAAAGGAAGAATATTAAAGCTTTCCATAGTAGCAAAAAAATTTTCTAAAGATCTACATCAGCAACTATTTAATTAGTCCTTCTTTCAGAATTTTTATTGAATGTCTATACTGCTATCACCTTAATATTGGTATTCTTTTTGTAATAATACACTTCTTTAAATATATCACAATCTAAATCAGAAGACTATAAGATGAAAACAATACCACTTAAGAAGTTGAGTGAGTGGGTTTAAAAAACTCAGAGTCATCCCTTTAGGAAAGAAGAGAATGATTTAACTATAAAGGATGCTGGTTGAAGGGGAGATCAATATGTAATTTTATCTAGATTGCTTCCCTACTGTCTTTTGGGCCAATGCCAAAGTAACACTCTACCTAGCTTGGGACAATGGGTCAAACCAGAAACATTTCTTTGCACCTGCAAGAGAAAATGAAGCTGATACAAACAGTGTGCTGAGACAGTATAAGATTCCATTAGAGTATCAGTCATGAATAAGAGGAGATGTTATTGCTGTGGCTATGAAATAGTTTCACCATCCCAAGTCTCCCTGGGCAACTTCATTGATGCATTTATGATGAAACTTCTCATTTTCTGTTATGTTTCCTCTCTTGGACCTTAAAGTAAATTCATCTTTTATCAGTTCCACACTTCATTGAGTGTCATTATTTGGAAGAGAATAAAATACTGACTGGTGCTGCCCCCAGAGAGGATACTGAACCTGCTTCAGTTTCAGAAGACTGCACCTTGGGGAATTGATTTACCTGCCAAGATCACCATCTATAAAAAAGAAGAATCATCTTAAAGTAAAGAAGAGTCAAAAAATTAGAAGCCATTGTCTATAGACACCATCCCCAAAGATTTGGAGAGAATAACCAGGTAGCATCAAGCAAATCAGAGAAGTATGAATTAATAATTACTATCATCAATTCATCCTTAAATTTCATTTTTATTTTAATTTTTTATTGCTTATTTTGTCTTGGCACTAGTCTTCACACCTTTTAAACTCCCAATAATTATTTTATTTTTTTGGAGAGAAAGATAACATTAAAAATAAGTCTCCTCAAAGTCACAGTTCATGTTATTGAAGTGAGCGGTATGTGTCTGTGTATCTGTGTGTGTGTATGTTTGTATAACTACAAAAGTCAGATGCATCATTATGTCAGAGCTTAACTACAAAGTAACTGCCTTTGACATTGGAGTACCCCGACAAATCCAGAACTTTCAACCCTGGCACTGCAGTGATTATTCTCTTATTTAAATTTATTCACCAAAAAAAAAATAATAATAATAATAAGGTTTCTTCTATATTTAGAAAAGTTTTCCAAAGCAACATAATTTGATTTATAATCCATAATTTTTCCTGTGTTCATGCAAATATTAGGAGTAAGAACATATTAGAAAGTAGGGAAAGACTTGGGCAAAACTGCTCAGCATAAATTTGAAACATTTCAACCCCACTGACCTACACATCATATACAAATTTTATGAAGTCAATTATCTTTACAAGACGCTCCACAGAGATATGGTTATTATGAGATCATTTGCTTACTTTTTTTTAACTTAACATTGAAATCTGCTAAATATCTTGACAGTTTCTGAATCAAATCCCCAATAGACTTTTATAATCATAATGAATCCAGAATGTTAAATAAGTAAATAATAAAAAGGGTTCATTTCCCTGAGGTAATTTGCATAGAAGATCTTCGCTGTACTCATTTCCCCTTTCCTGATTTCTAATACCTGTTTAGGTATCCACCCTTAGGTCACATGCCACTGTTTGGAGGATGGCAATCATCAGTCTAAGGTAATCCAGATTTCTTGGCATGACTGATTTAGGAAACTCAGTCTAAACCTATTCACCCATTTCTTTGATGGAAGATTATTGATTAAATGATTAACCAGGGAGATGTGAGGATTAATTTATTGAACAAAATGGAAAAAGTTTCCCTAGTTTAAGACAAAGTTAGAGGGACAGACTATGGAAGGAATTATTCACAGATGTCAGGTCTGTAGCTGCTGCACTTATCTTGTGACAAGACTGAAGTGAAGTCAACACAAAAATGATGCAAATGCTGAGAATAGCTGAGGCAATCACACCAAGTTCTGGTTACATCAGGCATCACTACCACCCCACTTACAAATATTTTTGGTTTCTGGTGGCCTAGTTTGAATCGGCTTTTCTAGTACTTTTGACTTAAAATAGACTGTAACATGTACAAATTAATAAGCGCTCTCTCTTATAATGAAGACAATTATATAACTAATCATGCTACCCTTTTTGTTTCCACTGCCAGGAATTTACAGTCATTTGATATTCAACCACATAAATTATGTAAGCCTCTGAGGTCTGCATTTGCAGGCTCATTTAAACAAGGTCCAGTTTTCTTGTGTTTCTACTTTTTCTGATCATGTGTATTTATATACACATATACCAACCTTTTCTTTCCAACTTCTATTGTAAATCACCACAGATAACTGAGGAATGAATTAACTAATAAAGCAAAAAAATAGATAAGTAAATTTACACAAACAAGTAAAACTATCTCAGAAGGCCCACAGTATAAATGCAAGCAAGGAAAATTGAAGAAATGATTAAAAGGTATTTTTAAAAGTAGCAACTTTTTATTACAGAAAGTGAGGTACCATTTATTTTTCAAATAAATGGAAGTCATTGTTATATTTTTATATAATCAACCAGAAGTAGCAGGAATTGGTTTTATAGGATTTTTAATGATCTAAATAGAATTAAAATTACAAAGTAACAAAATTGATAGCCTAAGATCACTATAAACTGCCTCCTGTTATGCAGCTCATTTTATTTTTTCAGATTCAGGCCATTTCATTTCACTAATCTAATTAATTCATACTAAAATATGTCATCCTTGTTGCATTAAATTTGATATCAAAATTATTTAAATACTGGCCAAAGGATATTTTTTCTAGAACTGGGTTTGTGGAATAAATGCATATTACCTAGTACACACTTTCACCATTTTGATAGGCATTTCCTTTTATAAGTATCCATGGTATAAAGATCACAGTGAATTTCACACTTGAAAAGACATGTTAAATATCTGATGAGAATACTACAAACACAAATTAAATAGATATGTATATGCATGCGTGTATGTAAACATACACATATATATTAAATATATATGAATGTTATATATATGTATATAATTAAAAATATATATTTAAATATACATAAATATTTAAGCCTGATGGAAAAACAGTTAGCCCTATTTGGTTTCATCTCTTCTTGATTATATAAATCCAAATTGTATATCCATAAGGGCTTAACTTTAAAAAGCAAGACATACTGTCAACCAGACAGGTGGAAAATGCCTGTTAGATTATGTGAATAAGGGATAATAATTGTGGTTTACTTTTTAAAAAAGTAATGGAGAAAACATTTTGATGCTTTTTTGACACATTTAATGGCTTACAAATCACAGAATGACTGAACTGATTTTACAAGTGTCAAGAAAGCACATTGAAGAAGGAAAAAATAAAAGACCTCCCTGCCCCACTGAGAGTACAAACTCCCACCATTAGAGCTCTTTCTTCATCACATATTATGTTTCTGTCTTTTAAGATTCTTGAGATGATCACTTAAATTTTCAGTTCTCTTAATACCATGAAAGCAAGTTTTAGGAAGGGGTTAGACAGCAAAATGGAAACATTATAAATTTGCCTATTACCTGTTTAGTCCACACCAGCTAAGAGGGGTGACATGCAGGAGTCCATGATGGATATTTCAATTTAAGTTATCCACATGCTGAAGACTTAACCAGGGCAACTCCAGAGATTCTGGGCAGCTTTTCTGACCTTTTACTGCTCTATTTGTAGTATGTGTGGTAAATGATATATTGCTATATAGTTGTATATGCAAATCAAAATTCATGCATACTTTTTCATAATAATTTAATAATAAACACCCATTATATGTACAAAATCAACTATAAATACTTTAAGATCTGCTTTCTCAAAACACATGTAGAAATAATTTTTATTTAATGACTACTATGTATTTGCATATATATCTTTTTATATGACAGCTTTCCTTAACATAAATTGACACACAATAGATAAAATTATAAGAACTCAGCAGTTTATCTCTACCTATCAATCTCTCAAACATTTATTTAAGCACCTATGCAGCTGTGGACATTTCTGACCCAGTAGACATTTCCCCCCACCCCCTACACTCATTTCACATCACAAGAATGCTCAATGGTAACTTCATGTATAAAGAGTTGGTGGGAGTTGAGGAGGAGGCTATTGCTATAAGGTATTAGAAGTCTGGGTGTGAGCAATCACACCTATGTAAAGTCTTCTGGGAAGGCAGAAGAGCAAAGCTCTCTTTAAACAGATTATTTTAAAACTTGAGTTTAAGTTTGAACAAAGCAACAAATGCCAGACTCCAGGAAAAGGGAAAGTTCAGACAGAGTCTGAAGCTTCCATGCCTTAGACGAAAGCCTCAAACAAAGGATCTTATAGAAAGAACAAAAAAGCAGAAGCTATTCTCCACATGCCTTTATGCCCTAAGCAGAATTCCCTCACTCAGAGGGAAAGGACTCAGACATACCTCTCTGACCTCAAAAGTAGTTAATCTGAATTAGCTTGTAGTTTGTAGATAAATTTTTAATTATTATGGTTATTTACATATAGCAGTCATTCTACCATTGTTTTGTTCCATTTTTCTGTGTTGGATTTAGTGCAATCACCATCCATTATATAACAAAATAAATAAGAAGATTTTAAAAGGATAATATATTTAAAACTCCATAAGAGCAGAGATGGTGCTTTAGTGTCTGGCTATAAATTCATGCACATGGGTATTTATAGGAACTAGTGATTTCATTCATCCTCTAGTGTGTAGGCTCTTTGGAGGGATAAATGATGACTAAAGATGCCACGTGGGAACTGTAAGAAGACCTAGGAGTTAACAGGTACTTCATTCTTGTCTTGCAATTCCCTGCAATCTAGCCCTAAATCCCTAACAAAGACTTTAAAAGCTCTCAAGAAAAATGCAAGAATATTGGCAAATATCTGAAAAGCAACCCTCAAAAGGCCATGTCACAGATCATTTATTCCCCAGTTCTATGCAGCTATAATCACAGAATGCCATAGAAACCAGGACTGGCTTCTGAATCAGACAGCCCTGCATTAGTATTCTAGCACAGAATTCTTGTGCTCCATAGCCACTTTAAGCCTCAGCCACCCCATCTCTGTAATGGAAATAATAAAAGTATCACACCTAAACCTCTGTAATCCAGGAGGTACCTGAGGTTTAGTGCCAAGTGCACTAGTCTGTAGGATGAGCTTTTGTTTTTTTTACAGAACTCAAGTTTTCATACGTCTCATTAGTCTGAAAGTCTAAATGCATTCATTTGTTCAACACATCTGCATTGTACATACACTGAAATAAAGGTACTTCAGATACAGCAAAAAAAGTTCTTGGCTTCACATTCAAAGATGAGACGGTAAAGAAACAATAAACAGATGAGCATTTTATAATCTGAGATATGAAGAATGCAATTAAAAATAAAACACAACAAAAGAGAGAAGGATGAGTTGCACTTTTTGAGGTCTTTCTGAGAAGGTGACATATGAGCAGAGACCTAAATAAAGTAGGGGGTTTTCTCATCAGCTTTGTGTTGCTGTGACCAAAAGACCTAACAAGAACAATTTAGAGGAGGAAAAGTTTATTTCGGCTCACGATTCAAAGGTTCTGTCCATGGGCTCCCAACTCTACACCTCTGGGCCTGAGGTTATGCAAACATCATGGCTGGAAGGTCTGGAGGATGAAGCAGCTCAGGACATGGCAACGGGGAAGCAGAGAGAGATCTCAGTTCACCAGGGACAAAATATATCCCCCACAGCCACACCTCTGTGACCTATCTTTTCCAGTCACACCCCACCGGCCTATAGTTACCACCTAGTTAATCCATATCAGTGGATTAATCCACTGATTACATTACAGCTCTCATAACATAATCATTTCATCTCTGAATATTTTTGCATTTTCTCACATATAAATTGAGGGGGAAGGGACACCTCATATCTAACCTTAACAGAGGGTATGAACAAAGTGAATTACTGGGAAGAGGTATTCCAATCTGAGAGAATGGTGGTGCAAGGCCCTTACCTGCACCAGGCTTCATAGCTCAAGGAAATGCAATATAGTCCAGCTGTTAGAGTCCTAAAAGGCCAAGCCTAGGAAACAAGGTCCACAAAAGATCTGCCCACTAAGATCGTGCAAGCTCCAGAGATTACTTTGGTTTTTATTTTGAACATGTTGAGAATCTTTGGAGATTTGAAAGTGAAATAGGGGCATACTTAAAGGAAATTCCTAAAAGACCACCATGGATGTTCAGGGAAAACAAAATACAAAAGCACAAAAGAGGAAACATTAGAATTTAGAGGTGATTAGAAGATAATTTCCATAGTCCAGATGGAGATGTCGGAGGTTTGGACTAGAGCAGTAGTGAAGGATGTGTTGAGAAGTGATCAGATGAATGAAGAAGGCCATGTTAAGGAGAATAAGTAAAATTAATCAAACCAGGCTGCTTCCTCATTCAGCATGCGTTCTGTGTCATCCTTCAGTCCTCAAAAGAAGAAACCTCTAGCAGGTCTGAGTCCCCATTTTGATTAAGCTGAGACCCAAACCAGCAAAAATTATAAACTATTTCTAAAAAAAAAAAAAAAAACTCTTCCAATAGGGCCTGCCAGCCAGCATGTGTTAGCTTGGTGAAAAGCACAAAGAGGTTCTTGTTACCAATGTGCTAACATTGACTGGATATGATATATTCTGCATCTACAATATACGATATATTCTACATCTCTTCTCTTTGTATGTGTGTTCTGGGAGACCCTGGTCAAATTCCCTTTTATGAGCCTAAAGCCCCAGCTTTACTACACATTTAATAATTTTCTTTTTTGCCAGAAAAAATAAATAACAGATTATAACTGTTGATTGTTATATTCAAGTTAATCTCATCAAAAGATGTGTGTTCTCCGAAGGAAATATTTATTTTCTTGTAATTTCAAAGAAAAATTGTACTGGACAAAATTAAATATGCAAGGAAGACTTTATTCAAGACGATTGTAATAGAGGAGATTGGACTCAGCCCTGCTAGAACACAAGCCAAGAGACTTAAATTTTGAGATGAACTAGTAGAATGGTACTAGATGATATTAGCAGGGAAATGGATTAGTATGACTAGGTCATCTGTACTCGCTGATTGGCACTTAAGTTAAGCATCAGCTCTCCCATAGAGACTTCCCTGAATTTGACATTGTAGTATAGTTAGGCAAGATGTTAGCATAGGAAAAGAGGGGTGAAAGGTGCACAAGACTTCCCTGTACATTTCTTTGCAAGTTCCTCTGAATTTATAAAAATATAAAATTTAAAAAAAGATGTAAACAAATTGAGGTGCCTCTAGAAAGCAAGAAGAGGCAATAGAGACCTTAGAATTGTTGAAAGATTGTCACTTAGAAGCGAGATTAAATTTACTCTGGAGAGTTCAAACTTTTAAGACGAAAACCAAAGTACAGAAGTTCAAAAGAGACATATTTCAGTTCAATGTAAAGGAAGGTTTTCTCATAATTAGAGTTTTCTGATTAAATGGTGCCTTAGAACATAGGAAACTTTTTTTTTTTGCTGAATATGTTCAATCAAACTTGGAGACCTAATTTTCAAAAAACACTTGGAATAATTTCAATAGGATGTAAATTATTTTGCCAAAAAATATTTCTACAGTCATCTTATTCTCTGGCTATAAATGTAAGATTACACAGACTCTACTTACCTTATGCCTATCAGCCAAGATTCAGGTTTTTTTTAAAAAAATGGAATAACTATAAATGGACCAAATGTAATTTTCCAGCATTGTCCAGAGAATTTTCAAAGGGTAACACACTTATGATAAAGTGAGTGGAAAACATTTGGCAAAGTATTTTCTAAAATAGAGCTGTTCACTTAAAACAGGAAGCATGATGGGATTTAGCAAAAGAAATAATATTGTAGTGCTGCAATGTTCAACAGCTAACGTGTAAATTTGAATCAGACTTGCAAAATCTAAATATAAACATTTAAAAAACCTACTCAAGCTGTTGAAAAAAAACATGTTCTACCTCAAAATACATTATCCCCAAGTTTGTTTTTAAATTGTTTGTTAAAAATTGCAGGTGCAAAGTGTCAAGGTGTCAAGTGTGTAGTAGCATCACAGAATATTTAAGGCAGAACAGACCATCAAGTTTATCTAGTTTAACTAAAGGGCAAGTTACCTAACTCCAGCCACAATTTCCAGGCCAGTGCTTTTTCTACAATACCTTTCTCAGTCTAAATTCAAAAACCCTCACAAGAGTGATGCTGCAAAGAACATAGAGAAAGGTGAACCACGCTTCTGTCAGTGCATAGAATAGTCAGACGAGGAACATGCACTAATGATCAGTCATCCCTGAATATGTCTCTGGGGGTACCATGATCAAATAATGTTCACCTTTTTGTTAATCTTCATTTCTGTTTTAGTTTTGAAAGGACACATGAGGGTTAAAATTAAGAAATCTTTCCACTTTATCTTCTGGCAGAAGGGTTATCCTTGGAAGCGAAAAGCCCACATATAACTATCTGAGCACATCAAAAGAGAACCACCTACTCCAGATAACAATGATGTAGTGGCAGGAGTAAAAACTGGCAAGTAGTCAACAACTTATTTGCTGAGAAGAGGGCAAAATTAGAAGAACCAAAAGTTCCATATGAGTTCTGAGCAAGTAGGCTCCTAATCTGAGAGTACAGTAGCAATAGATAAAGGTTTATAGCATTAATAAGAACTGTTATTGCAAGAGAAATTAATAGGTTTAAGTATTGATTTCTTAAATCTTCCCTAGAAATACACAACTTGCTTGATACAGTATTCATGTAAATTATATCCTAATAACTCTAAAGTTCACCCATCTCCCACCCACACTGGGGGGTCACTTTAATATATCTAGCCATTGATTCATTTATTTATCATATAGTTACACCACATTTGTTTATGTGCCTGGTACCTTCCTAGACACTAGAAATACAAATATGAAAAAAATAAGATGTTTTAACCTCTCAACCAACAGAGGATTCTTTCTTATAATGTCCCTGAAAGAAAGTCTCTGGTTACCTAGATTCAGCAACAGGAAACTTAATAATTTTCCCAGGCATACAATTCCATTTTTGGATTGACATAACTATTTAAAAATTTTATTTGGAGTAGTGGAAGCTGTATCAAAATATAGAGGACACAGATAATGTCATATTTCTGAAATCAGGAAAACCAAATTAAAACAAATTCACCAAATTGCCAAGAAAACCACTATCAGTCACTCCATGGGAAAATATACAGGTGCCTGCCCAAGTACCTGCAAATAGATCTCTCTCTCTCTCTCTCTCTCTCTCTCTCTCTCTCTCTCTCTCTCTCTCTCTCTCTCTCTCACACACACACACACACACACACACACACACATACACAGCACACACAATGCATACAACTTATTTTGAATTGAAAAATCAAACATGTTCTCTCAGTCCTGCTGCCTTTCCTTCCCACTCTGTATGGAGTGATGGCTCTTTGTGAAGCAAGTCCAGGTGCACTTATGATTCTATGGAGGGTTGGCAGCTCAATCCAATGTAGTGGATTCTCTCTGAGACCCAGACACTTAACACCAAGTCTTCTTCTATTGCCTTTCACCAGCTACAAACCCTGAGGTCCTGCCTCTCAAAGCTGAAGTTTTCACAGAGGCTCTGGAAACCAAATTTACCAGAAAATATACAATCCCCTCTATTCCAGTATGTCATTAGGTCAACCCTTTAAGTTTCAACATACAGCTTATATATATTCCTTCCCCTCCTGGGTAATTGACTGTATTTGTTTCCCAAAGCCTTGCCTTTATACTTTTTCCTTGAGAATGAGAAAAATCTGGATTTCCAAGAAAGTTCTGGCTACTTTTTTTGGAAGAAGGAAGAGGGAAGTCATTTTTGTGTGCTTAAGGATGAATAGAATTCATAAAACAAGACATGGTTAATATCTCCACAGGTGGTTCTACATAATGAATTTTTTAAAACTCACTTGCTACATATTTCATGAGATAAAATCTCTCATTCTATAAATTCTTCCAAGCAGTTCTAATCTTACTTCTTGTCAAGACCACTGTCAAAGGAGAGAAAGATGTGATATTTTAAGGCAGCTCCCTGAGGCTACTGAAGTCTCTTCTTTGGTCTAAATATGCTCAGTCCCCTCAAGAGTACCCAGCAGCACTTCATCATGTTTAACACTGAAAATCTTTAAGGTTGGTAATAAATTATTTTGAAAAAATAGAGGAATGATATGCCAGAATAGTAGATTATTTTAACACACTTGATTTTGTATCTCAGAAATCAACCCAGTGATAGGTGATTTCAAGTTTGGCCAGCATTAAACCCAAACTTTGCAATTCTTGGCATCTCTTTTCTTATCTGTCTTCTCTTCTTATTGGCTGATAAAACTGTCTCATTGGCAATTCCATCCTAGATGTGGAGGTTAATCCATCAAGCTATCATAGCTTTATGTCTCTAGTCGATAAGATGAACCTACTAACTCTCTGCTTTTTATTACTCTTTATATATTAATAAATCACTATGACTTGTACAAAGAAAAAGAAAAATGTGAAAGAACCTGTACAAAAGTCTATTCAATGCAAAACAAAGGAGGAGTGGTCAATTTAATTAGGAAAAGTTGATGAGAAGTGGTTCAATAAAATCCCTGAGGAAGAGGAAATGCTTGAAATATAACCTATTGGGCAGGGATGGAAAACAGAAAAGCTTTAAGAGAAATTCAGACCTGTGCCAGACAGAAGTCAATCAGATACTGAGGGAGCAGAAATATCTGGAGACTGAGCTTAAGGAAATCACTGATTCAAGTTAACTATTCCATAGTTGGACAATAATAGAATTTTGCCTTATTACTCTGGCTAAGCCCTTTCCTTTTTTTCAAAGGGTGTAAATCCCTGACTTACTTTCCAATACTTTTATTCCCTAAGGCTTAGGTTCCTAGCTTTCCTCTCCAATGTCCTAGAAGACAGAATCATGGGTTTCTAGACCTGGACCTAATAACTGGGCCCCCATTTACCTACAAGTCAGCAGACTTCTTTTCCCTACCAAAATACTGAGATGTTCTCATGTCTAGGATCCTTCCTTTGGAGAGTTTTAGTAATTTTTGTGAAGACTTCCTGCTAGTGGATTCGTTTGGTCTTTTTATTTCAAATATTTTCCAATCTGACCATCATAGCCAAATCATAATTATAATTCAAGTTATAATGCCTGCTTTGCAGAGGCTAATGTTAAGGCTCAGCACAGAGCGCTCACCTAGCACGTGCAAGGCCCTGGGTTTGATCCTCAACACCATATAACAATAAATAAATAAAATAAAGTTATTGTGTCCAACTACAATTTTTTTTAAAAAAATGCCTGCTTTGCTTGTAAAGAGCAAAACTGCCTTGTGTGTGATTTTTTTTACCTACAAATAATATTGTAGCATTAAAAATGTCATGTATATAAAGTCATTTACAGTAAAAGTGACAAGAGAACACAACACAATCAATATAGTCAAACAAACAATAAAGAAGAGATAACATAAAGACTTACAATTTAATTGAATGTTTAAACTTTGAGTTAAAAGGGCCACCCATAATTGCTATTGAATTTATCTCTGAATCACCTATTGACTGATATGCCACCAATAAACATTTTTATAATATTTAAAATACTAATGATAACAATAGTATGTCTTTGAATGGTCAATATAAAGTTAAAACAAGAAGACATTCAGTTCTGGGTAGGATAGAGTTGTCTGTGGCAAACTAAAATTACCACCAAGAAAGAAAGAAAAAAAAACAAAAAAAAAAAAACAAGGGAAATGTGACATGATGATCTGAAACAACACTTTTCCTGTGGTATTTGCTGACTCTCAGGCAACAGGGCTCAGAGAAGAGGCTGAGAAGCTGGCAAAGTGCACCATGGTGATAGGGTGACAAAACTGGGAACATGGGAGGCCACAAAACATATCTAGGTTCTGCCTCAAGACATTTGCCAAATTTTGAAAAGGCATGGAGGGCTGGAAGTAGAAACCTCTGAAAAGAAGAATGTTTTTCAGAGTCTTTCAAAGCATTGAACATTGTAAACCAACATTAAGGGCCCACCAGGGGGAGGTCCCCTGCAAATACATCAGGCTCCTTTTACAAAGTCCCATAAAACTATAACTTAGAATCAAGAGCAAAAAAGTAGCTAGAGACTTAAAAATTTTTTTTGAATGCAATTTAGCCTTAGCACCACTCAGAGCCTAAATAAATCAAAGTGTTCAGTTTCCATACTGTATGCCTAGCACTCTCCACTAGAAGACAAGATCTGGGTAAGCCACAAATTTTACAAACAACATTTGATAGCAAGTCAAAATCGGTGGACATGGCAAGAGACACTGCCAAAATATTACAAAGAAAGAAAAAAAAAACCAATAAAAGCAGAATCACCAATGATCCAAATATTGCTTTAGAAGACAAGAACTTTAAAAAAAAAATGATTAGTAGCTCCACAGAAAGGGAGGAAAGACAGAAAATCTATACTGAAATGTAGAATTTCACCACAAATTTGGAATCTAATAATAAAATGGCAATTCCGGAACTAACATTGCATCTAATGTTAAGAATTGAATAAATAGATTAACAAGTTAGAAATAAAAGAAAATGCAACTGATCACCTGACAGACTAATTTTTTAATGGAAAGGTAGAAAAGGAATAAAAATTCCGGGAAAGATTGTTAGGGAGAAATGAGATTTAAAAAAAGAAAACTGTTCCACTGTGTGCAGTTGGAGCCCAGAAGAGGATTTTTTAAAAATGTGAAAGAGAAATATTTTAAAAGATAATGACCAAGAATGTTCCACTAATGAAAGACATCAAGTTAGATTTCAGAAATCCATTTAACCACAAATAGGATAAGTCCAAGTAAAACCATACTTAGGCATATAATTGTTAAACAACTGAAAAAAAATCTCAAATGTGTCTAACTGCTTTTAAGATTTTCTCTCATTTAACTTATAATCACATTTTAGTCAATTTTCAAAAAAGTGGTTCTGGGAAAGCTATGTCACATTTTAGGGGGAAAAAATGTTGGTATAGCAACCTTTTCCCTCAAAAATACCCAGTATTAATTTCCTGGGAATGTTGTACACACCAAAAATGAAGACCTTAAAACTACAGAATTTATTATCAGAGTTCTGGAGACTAGACGTGTTTGCCTACCATCTCTGGTGTTCCATAGCTTATAGAGAGTTTCTGCCATTTTCATCACG